>NC_138500.1:12972889-13633075 GCF_964252035.2 Podarcis erhardii | reverse complement strand
TACACCACCATTTTCCAGCTTTGCTGTAGAAGGGCCCTCTTTATTGTTTTTGTATAAAAATGGTTCTTAGGAGGAGGAATATTTTGCTGAGGTATGTCATTATTTTGCAAATTTCTATTATCTCATCATGTTGTCTTCATTGTAAATTGCAGCTAATTAGGAACCTAGTTAGAGCCCCAGCTTTGAGGCTGGCTTTTTGTGAACAGAGAACCCACCGATTACCGCACTACAAGAGAGGAAGGGAGAGAAAAAGGAGATTAATCTGGTTACCTAGGCGACTCTCGCTTCCATCTGCAAGGAACAATACATTTTTGTTTCCTTGGCTCCGTTCAGATCTGTTTTGTTTAGGGGAGGGAGAGAGAGAGAGAGAGAGAGAGAGAGAGAGAGAGAGAGAGAGAGAAGGGGAACCTAGCCCGTAACAATGCTGAATTCTGTCTCGCCCCAGCTTACTGGCTTCGATTCCTCTGCAAGTTTGGGGTCTCAGGGGAGTGGAAAGATGAAAGAGATAAGCTCCGAAGTTGTCAAAGGTTGTGACCTTGCCACACAAAGCCAGCAGTTTTACTTCTAAATCCCCTTCTCCCGAAAAGCACTTAATGAAATAATATACTGTGCTTCTCAACACCCCGTAGTCTTTATTAAGCAGCAAGGCCCCCAAGATAGTGAATTTAAAGAGTCATTTAAAACTTCTGACATGAGCGTTCACAGATGAGGCTTGGGCAGCTAGTAGTGGTATCCACCACCCAGTAACAGTGGATGCAACTCCCCACCCCTGTGTCCTATAAGCAGCGAAGGCCCCTTTCCTGCATTTGGGCAGGTTTCACACATAAAGGTGAGGACGTCTGTTGGGAACATGTGGACACGAGTTGTTTTCAACCCCCTTTCCAGCCTCCAATCACCATAGTTTCTCTTTATTTTAATTGAGAAAAAGTTTCCAAAGGCTGCACCAGCCAGAATGCGGCGTCTGTTAATGCCCTCCTTATTTACTCTCGGAGAAAAAGGCTTGAGGTCGTAATGGAAGCTGACCAGGCCTAGCTAAAAGGCTCAGAAGGGCTCGCGAGTTCACCAAAGGAATTGACTAAGCCCACGTTTTCCTGATAAGCATAATGGTTTCTCCAGGTGTTATGCCATCCTGGATAACAGCTTCCCATCTGATAGCGCTATGAATGGTGACGTAAAGTCACAAAAAATATAGCAGTTGCTGTGGTTCGCTTATCTGAGCTTCCCCAGCAAGGAATGCGCTGATCAAACCAGAAGTATTGGGTTAAAGGTCTATGCAACTTTTTTGCTTTCCGTCGCATCAAGACTGCGGATTATGTATTTCTCTCTCTCTCTCTCTCTCTCTCTCTCTCTCTCCAATTTCCCCATACTTGTAAGCACTGTCTTCATGGCAGAGCATGGAGTGGAAAATAACAAAGAGCAAACATTGTTAGCATTTGTAAAGCACACACATTTGGGAGTGTGCAACTTAACTGAGAAGTTCAGGATGGTTGGCAAAAAGGCATGGGCAAGTCTTCCATTAAATATGAAGATAAGGGCATTTCTACACCCTGCTGTTTTGTTTCTGGGGATGCTGCCAAACAATTTTTCAAACGTTCTAGAGAACTGTCACAGGGGGACCTTGTGGTCTCTCAAGAACATCAAGAAGGTCTCAGCTCATGGAAGCAATTGACAATCCTACAAATGCATCCTTGTGTTGTAACATGGGAACAGTGATTAAGCAAGATGTGCAGCCCCAACTCCATACTGCCCCCCCCCCATTTTAAAAAGAAGTACGGTATATGTCAATTCATGTGCTAAAACAATAGGTGATTGTAAATTTAACTTACCATACAGGTAACTTCTCTATTATTATTTATACAGTGGTACCTCGGGTTACATACGCTTCAGGTTACAGACTCCACCAACCCAGAAATATTACCTCGGGTTAAGAACTTTGTTTCAGGATGAGAACAGAAATTGTGCAGCGGCGGCGCAGCAGCAGGAGGAGGCCCCATTAGCTAAAGTGGTGCTTCAGGTTAAGAACAGTTTCAGGTTAAGAACAGACCTCCAGAACGAATTAAGTTCTTAACCCGAGGTACCACTGTATATTGAATTTCAGAATTTTGGTTCCAGTGTTCATCATTTTCTTAAATCATCATTTTCTTAAATAATTACATACACTCTTTGCTCTTTGTTGGGTGCTTTGAAATCTTCAGAACAGTGGCGTAGCGTGGGGGGTGCAGGGGGGGCCGGCCGCACCGGGCGCAACATCTGGGGGTTAGGGTTAGGGGTAGGGTTAGGGGGCGCAAATCCACGGGTTAGGGGGCGCAAATCCACGGGTTAAGGGGCAGAAATCCACGGGTTAAGAGGCGCAAATCCACGGGTTAAGGGGCGCAAATTACTTGCCTTGCCCCGGGTGCTGACAACCCATGCTACGCCACTGCTTCAGAACATTACTAACAAATTAGTGTGTGTGTGCTTTAAAAAATAAGTTGCAATGCAATCCAAACCATGTCTACTTAGGAGTAAGAACGTCAGATCATAGGGGAGATGATCTTGATGGAGATGTGGACCCAGTGTATGACCATGTGAAATAGGAGAATCCTGTGCTAGGGATCATTCGGAAAGCAGCACAATTCCATTATAAAAATCTATGGTGCAGCTGCATTTGGAATACTGTGCGCAGTTTTGGTCACATAACCTCAAAAGGGATATTATAAAACTGAAGAAGTCTCAGCAAAGGGCAGCCAAAATGATCAAGAGGATACAGCAACTACCCTCTGAGGAAAGGTCGCAAAATATGGGCCGTTTTAATTTAGAGAAAAAAGGTGAATAAGAGAGAAGTCCTCAAAAGGACTTAATCATGCCTCACTTAGTTGATAATAATAACAATAATATTGAAACAAAAACAAAAAATCCTTCCAGTAGCACCTTAGACACCAACTAAGTTTGTTATTGCTATGAGCTTTTGTGTGCATGCACACTTCTTGAGATCTGAAGAAGGTATCTGAAGTAGTAAGAAAAACTGGCTAATAAATTTAATTAAATTAGAATGATACCTAGGAGATTCATGCAAAGGAGGTGCCCTATCAGTGAGCTATGTTCCTTCCCCAAACAGGATTCATCCTTGTGGCTTGCATTTGGTGTGTAGTGTCTGGATGGGTATAGATAAAAGGAACTTGCTGTTTCCTGGTCAATGAAGAAGTACTTTATCAGTACTGCCTCCTCTCAGGCCCATTTAATGCATGGAAGCTCAACAGACCATTGAATCTTATTTCAGCATCCTCCATTGCACCCTGAGGGACAATGGCCTAGTTTAGTGAGCGCAAGGCAGACTACAAAGCATATGTAGAGTTCTCTCCACTCACTGACCCTTGGCATTTATCCTCTGAGGCAGCTGCTCCACTCTGTCACATGCTAGGGCCGGCCCTGTTTCTGAAGCACTTCAGTCTCTAGCTACAGTTCAAACAACTCCGACTCCAGCAACTGACCTTGAGGGTCCTTTATTTCAGTAACTCCAGATCTGGATCAGGTTGCCTTCCTATAGCCAGCCCGAGAGATTTTACCAGTCTCTTTAACTCATGATTCTCCCGGACTTCTGTGTAGTCTCAACATGGCACAGATCCTCCTCAGCAGTCTGGCAGATTAACATGATAGGGTGTTCTAAATCATCACATGAGAACTCTTGTGTGTGGATTACTGATGTGTTATCATGCTCTGGTTGGCAGAGTTACCATGTGGGTCCTTTTGATGTTTCGTTCTGGATTTGGTGTGTTTTCAAACAGCTGATGACAACCCGATGAGGCAGATATCTAGCGTCGTTTTAATTTTATGCTAACTGCGCCGGGGTGTGTGTGTGAAGAAGAGTGTAGTTAATATATTGAGCTCTCCCTTTAACACCACTCAGAAGGATTCCCCCCTTTACGTGCTCACTTGCACACATACACGTATGCACGAAGCCATCTGTTGTGAGCTAGCTAGCAAAGGCAGAGAGGGAGACACCTGTGTGCCAAATACGCACCAGCTGTGTGTTCTAATCCCCCACTAGACCGAAACACATGTCAGTGGATTGGCAAACGGAAGAATCTAGTTAAACCTACAAAGCACAATTTATTTATTTGTTCCCCTTCATGTCTCCTCCATTTCTGTCCATTGTTCTCCACTGCTTTTTGAGGCATGTTTCCCAATTTGTCTTTGATCTTTGCATCCTCATGTGCATTTCTAAATGCATCCATGTGCATGGGAGCCTCATGTGAGATGAGCATGCTTTGGGTTGATGCTTCAGCCCCTGTACCTTCTCTGTGCTGCTTTCTATCGCTGGAAGCCAAATTCCCACGTTGAGCTTCTCAAAGCTTAAAAAGGTAAAGGACCCCTGACAGTTAAGTCCAGTCACAAACGACTCTGGGGTTGTGGCGCTCATCTTGCTTTATTGGCCGAGGGAGCCAGCGTTTGTCTGAAGACAGTTTTTCCAGGTCATGTGGCCAGCAGAACTAAGCCACTTCTGGCGAAACCAGAGCAGTGCATGGAAACCCCTTTTACCTTCCCGCCGGAGTGGTACCTATTTATCTACTTGCACTTTGATGTGCTTTTGAACTGCTAGGTTGGCAGGAGCTGGGACTGAGCAACGGGAGCTCACCCCGTTCTGGGGCTTCGAACTGCTGACCTTCTGATCGGCAAGCCCAAGAGACTCAGTGGTTTAGACCACAGCGCCACCCGCTTCCCAATCCACCTGCGTGTGAGTCAAGTCTTCGTGTTATAGTTTCCCAATTCACAGTGGGACAATTACTTAGAAGGATGAGGAATGGATGAGCTTGGAGGAATGGGTGGACCTGGTGAGTTTTGCTCCCTTCCTGTGTCTTGGACAGGCTGGAGGCACTGGAGTGGAGCGAGGCACCAGCCGGGGAACGCCCTAGGGACCCCCCAGGGGAAGAAGGCTCAGAGCCAGGGGGTTGGTGGTGGGATGGCGATGAGTGGTCAGAGGGAGAAGCCTGGTAGAAGCAAGTGTCAGAAACTGAAGGGTCAACAGGGTTTAGTGAGCAGGAGGAGTCTGTGGCAGAGTGCAGTTCAGACTCTGAGGCTGAAGCAGAGGCTAGAGGAGTCAAGAGGCTGCTGATGAATCTAGTGAGTCTCCCCCTCCTGCTGTAACCAGCTCTGTGCCGCCGCCGCCGCCCCAGTCTCCAAGAATGCACAGAGAAATTAAAAGAGCAGAACAGAGATTTGTGGTGTGCAGAAACAGATTGAGACTGCTTGGGCAAAACCCAGGAGAGGAGGAGCCTTAGAGAGGGGTGGGAAAGGAGGAACCTTCAGTCCTCACAACTGTGGCATCAGGGCAAGGCCTCCTACGAAGGGTTGCTGCGACCACCTAGTCTTGAGCTTTTGTTTGTTTCACTGGCCTGACTCAAGACCTGACACCCTGCTTGGAACTTCCACTAAACGTGCCTCTCTGCACACCTTTATCCTCTAGCTGGCCAAGCCTCCCTCCTACTCCAGCAGGGCCACCCTGTCCTGGTCTGTTTCACTCTGCTCTGCAGCTGACAGTCAGGCTGGCGGCATGAGCAAGGAACTGCTGCACCAGCCACTCTTGATGTTTGTCATCTCGCAGTGTAAAGTTGCCCACAGATGATGCTCTTGCATATTGAATGGCACCTATCTTTGCAGCCCATTGTGGGTCATTGCATGTAATTCTCTCCACCCCCACCCCCTGCCCTGCCTGCACAAAAAGCCCTAACGTTTTGCCACCTCAGGTGTACTCCTAGCTTTAAGAGCAAGCTTTCTGTGCAGAAAAGTGCTTTGTACTCCGTAAATGTTTCAGGAGCCTGATTATGCCTTCGGCCAGCCGAGTCAATAAAATGCCCGGTGCAAAGCCTGTGCGTGGGTCTCTCGCATTCAGCTTTTATGCGCCCAGAATAAAAATGATTAAGTTTTTAAAAGTTTGGAGGGCTTGACTCTAAGTGTTGCTGACAGCTTCAAGAAGCATCGGACAGGCTGACATAATGCTCCTCGTGACGATAAAGCTGTCAGCGCAGATTGTGGATGGGATGAAGGAGATAAAGCAAAGCCATGCTTTCTGACGGCAGTGACTTGAGCCACGAAAACCTGTGCTAATAACAGGTGTTTTGCAGTTAAAGCCCCAAAACAAGAGAATTTGTACCCATCAGTGTGGCTTGAATTACTGTTGTGTCAGCTGTACTTCCAACATGTAGCATGAGTTCGAAGTGGCATATCCCTACCGTTTTTCCTGCAGAACGTAGAGGCACTGAAAACCCAATTGATTGTGGTGAAGAGGCAGTTTTAGGATTGGATGCTTGGAAGCAGGAAGGGCCTGCAAATTAACTCCTTGCTTGCGTTCTTTTGATTCGGCCAAACAAGCTGCTTTCGGATATTTTTGCCAGAAGTAACAGTCTCACTCTACTTGGCTTTGGTCAGATTCACCTGGAGGACTGTGTTCAGGTCTGGACACCACCATTTAAGAAGCATGCATGACTTGGTCTGGAATTGGAATTGAGCTCAGATATGATCAAGCCATTTTGCAGTTTTGGGAGAAGGAGGACAGAGAGCTTGTGGTATAGAGCTGACATTCATATCAACTTGCTGCCACAATATTTTTATTTAAAGAAAAAATAGAAGCTGATGCTCTAAGCCCCTTTTTCTTTCCAGAGTAGTCCCGCTTACATCTAAGAAACTGCCAGATAACAACCCTTTCTCTTATAGTACTTTTGCCCCTATGCACACCACACACACACACACACACACACACACACACATTAAATGTTATAGGAAAGAACCACTAATGGGCCTTTATTGTGACAAGAAAAACACGCACAGCAGAATAGATTTTTCATACTCAGTTTGTACTTGCATATGAGAATTCTGACATCCAAGCTCCACAACACACATTTGCAGGGCTACATCTAAAATGGCTTAGGACTTATCATAGGAAAACACTCTGAAATATCGCAAGTCGCTACTGTGAGCATACTGTAGGTTGCTTGCATGTGTTTTGTTCTTTAGGGATATATATCACTTTGTGGTCGAATTGTTCTAGACATTTTGTCCATCAAACTAGGAGTCTGTACGCAGAGCGATGGAATAACAGCGTGTCCCCTTGGATCTCAAACAAACAGACCCAAATGGCTTTTGATCCTTCATCCCTCAAATACTTTTGAAAGCTTGAGCTTCTTTTATTATTGACTAAACTCGGTGGATTTGTGCATGCTCTCGACCAAAAATGAATAGAGGTATCCCTCTCCATCTCACTGTACCTTTACCAAAAACAAAAACAAAAACCCCACAAAACCTCCCCTCTTGGTACAGGTGTAAGTATTAAGATTCTTTTTCTCCCTTTGTTCCTCCAAGCTTGCACACTCCTGGGGTGGATTGGTGAGTTAACAAGGAATGACTGTTGGAGGCTATGGATTGAATGAAAAGGCAAAGCCCAAAAGGCAGGGGTTTGAGCCAGAGCTTTTTGAAAAGAGCCCAGAGCTTGTAGCAAATGATGGCCATGGAGAGAGCATCAGGCTTTGTGCAGTGTTTCCTTTAGGGGACAATCCAATTGATTGACAGCACTTTCTCCCTCACCCTGTAGAGGAGGATTTTCAAAATAAAGAAAAGGAACAACAGGCATGTCTTAAGGCTCCATGTTTGCAGATGCCAACATTAGCAAGAGCAGCGCAGGGATCCCAGCGAGCTGACATTTAGGGCTCAATCTGAAACTGTGAGTGGAAATTACACCTTTAGGGCCCAACAGCACATCAGCTGTCCCACAGAACGGACGGCTGGCAGATTCCAGTTTCGCCTTCCAGCCCTCCCTGCCAACCCAAAGCCCGACTAGGAATCTGAAGGAAATTTTTTAGGGTAAACCTGTGGTTGCATAGTGTAGGCTGAAGGAAGGAATTGGGTGGCCATTTATTTTGCACTGAGGACAGGGAAGGGAGGCAACTCTGAGCCATGAGGTGCTTGAAAACCAAAAATGACCCACTCGCAAAGTTGGGGGACCCATTTAAGCAACAGCTGGGGAGGTATTCATAGAATCATAGAATCAGAGAGTTGGAAGAGACCACAAGGGCCATTGAGTCCAACCCCCTGCCAAGCAGGAAACACCATCAGAGCACTCCTGACATATGGTTGTCAAGCCTCTGCTTAAAGACCTCCAAAGAAGGAGACTCCACCACACTCCTTGGCAGCAAATTCCACTGTCGAACAGCTCTCACTGTCAGGAAGTTCCTCCTAATGTTTAGGTGGAATCTTCTTTCTTGTAGTTTGGATCCATTGCTCCGTGTCCGCTTCTCTTATCACAGATATTTGGGAAGGTGGCGTGGAATGGGGAGCTCTTTAGCAGCTCTTAGTGTACGACAGGCAGGAAATATATAGCACAACCCTTCCACCCAGGTTCAATCCACAACATCTTCAGGTACAATCAAGAGAGGCTCCCTGTCTGAAAACCTGAAGACTTACCACCAGTCAATGTAGACAATACTGAGTTGGATGGACCAATGGGTTTCACTCAGTATAAGGCAGCTTCCTATGTTCCTTGGGCACAACAGCACCCTGTGATTCCCATTAATAATAAATTATTATTATTATTATTATTATTATTATTATTATTATTATTGAAAAGGATATCCCTATATTCATCAGAGAAATTGTGAAGGATATGAAAGCCATCTGCGTTGGTGACTGTTGCTACCTCCTGTGGAGATGGGATTTCATAGTTCAAAGGTGACCTACTTTGGGGTGAGCTCCCATTGTTCTGTTCTAGCTCCTGCCAACCTAGCAGTTTGAAAGCATGCCAGTGTGAGTAGACAAATAGGTACCGCTGTGGCAGGAAGGTAATCAGCATTTCCGTGCGATCAGGCTTCCATCACAGTGTCCCGTTGATATTTAGAGGCATGACGCTTCTTGCAGCGGAGCTAGAAAATAGCCGTTGTAGCTAGGAGCCATTGGCAGCCTTTTCCACCAGGAATTTCTCTAATCCTAAAGCCTTTCCAAGTTGGTGGCCAACCCTGCCTCCTGTGGAAGTCAAAACAAAATAAAAAAATTCCTTCCAGTAGCACCTTAAAGACCAACTAAGTTAGTTCTTGGTATGAGCTTTCGTGTGCATGCACACTTCTTCAGATACACTGAAGTGTGCATGCACACGAAAGCTCATACCAAGAACTAACTTAGTTGGTCTTTAAGGTGCTACTGGAAGGAATTTTTTTATTTTGTTTTGACTATGGCAGACCAACACGGCTACCTATCTGTAACTGGTCCTGTGGAAGTGAGTTCCGTGGTTTAACTATATCAGTTGTGTGTACTGCGTTGTGGGGATGGGTCTGTTTCCAAGTGACAGGAGTGCCACTGGGTCCTGGACAACCAGGCTGTGCTCTCCCTTTATGACTCTGATTCCTCCATCCCTCACAGCTGCCCCTCTCTCTAGGAGGGAAGAGAGGAGGTGGAAGTCCTGCTTCATCATCCTCAGCAGCTGAGATGGGAATTATCTGCTCCCTCCAGCCTCTATTCCCCTGTCTCATCTCCCTGCTCCTTGTCCGCCTCAGCCTGCTACTCCAGGCCCGAGACGCCTCAGGACTCATGGTGGGTTACTTCCAATATGGGCCACCACTCAATCCCTTGGTTGATCATTTCAGGCCTTGGCATGAGTACTCTCCATCTGGAAAGTTCCAGAGCGGGCGACTTCACTGTTTGTCTTAGACATCTCTGGGCATGATATAATGCCGCGACAGTAAGAATGGGCAGGGTTTTTGTGAGAGGTGCCGTTTTTTGTATCTGGCACACACTTGGCAATTCACAAACGGGAAAGCAGCGCATCGCCTGGTCACTTTTCAAGGAATGCACGCCAGGAAAAGTCATGTGAGAAGCAGATTCCTTGAGTGACTGAGGTAAATATTTCAAACGGGAGACTTACAAGAACCTTAGCCTGCTTCAGCAGGTGTCAAGGTTGTCACAGGAGTTTCTATTGGATTAAAACATAGCTTTCCTTTCCTTTCCTATTCTCTTCTCTTCTAATTTCTCTTTCTTTATCATGAGGCAGGCCCTGTGGAATTCCTGGTCCCCAGAAGCTCAGGTGCTCAGGCCACTGGGGACCTTTCAGAGACGGTTAAAAACCTATTTTCTTTAGGAAAGCATTTGGTTGTTTTAGTCACCGTGGGCTTCTATCATCGCTTAAACTGATGTTATATAAATGTTTTAATGTCTTGAACTGCTTTGGCTTCACTTAAAGAAAAGCAGTAAATATTTAAAATATGTTCCTCCTTTTTCCTTTCAGTGTAACCGGTGTGTGTGTGTGTGTTGTGTGTGTGTGTGTGTTTAAAGTCTTGCCTTTTGTGTGTGTGTGTGTGTGTGAGAGAGAGAGAATTCAATGAAATCATAAAAAATAGCATATTTTAAATATTTTAATGTCTTTGTATTTTCTTTAAAAAACAACACCTCATGGTTCCTGCAGGAAGAGGCACTCCTAAAAGTAAACTTATGTGGTTTGAGAATAGGAAGAAAAGTTTGTTTGGGCCATGTTTTTTAAACAAACTGATCTATTCTGCACCTCTCAGACTAACAATGAATTGATTTAACAATCACTCTCACTTCTCAGGGAATTCTGGGAATTGTAGCTGTGTGAGGGAAACAGAGATCTCCCTAACGACTCTCAGCACCCTTAACAAACTACATTTCCCATGTTTCTTTGGGGGAAGCTATGACTGTTAAAGGGGTATCATCCTTCTTTCAATGTGTGGTGTACATGTGTTATCTGGCCAAGACATGGGAATAATAATAATAATAATAATAATAATAATAATAATATATTTATACCCCCCTTCCCGGTTTAAAAACCGGGCTCAGGGCGGCTAACAGCAAATATAAAACACTGATTAAAATACAACTTAAAAACAGCATAAAACAGCATAAAATACAACATAAAATGCAGCATCAATATCAATAAAATTCAAAAAATCAGGGGTCATTTTGGGAGGGAAACAAACAAACCCCAGTCAGTAGACATCAAATGATCACCAGTTGGTCCTACTAGGGCCAGCAAGGAGACCAGGGAAGAATTTAAATGGGGGGGTCCCAGAAAGGGTTTCTTCATAGAAGAGGAAAGGGGAAAGGGAATAGAGGATCAGGGAATAGAGGATCCTGATGGGAGGGTGTTCCACAGGGTGGGTGCCACTACCTGGTTTCCTGTAACCTCACTTCTCGCAGTGAGGGATCCACCAGAAGGCCCTCAGAGCTGGCCCTCAGTGTCCGGGCAGAACGATGGGGGAGGAGACGCTCCTTCAGATATACAGGGCTGAGACCGTTTAGGGCTTTAAAGGTCAAGTCGTAAGGTGGGGTTGCGGATTCAAGGTAGCAGCAACGAGTGAGCCATCCTTGAACTCCCAACCCCGAGCTGCTCCAGCAACCCAAGTGAGCTCTGATACCCCCAGCACATCTACATACTACAAAGCTCCCCTTCGCTAATGTCACAGTTGACTCTAACCAACTCTTTCCTCTATGCTTAATGTCCTCATTCTGTTCTGTTTCCTCTTTTTTCTTTTGCTCCCCCTTTTTCTCTGAATAGCAATTCTTTGTGTGTGTGTGTGTGTGTGTGAGAGAGAGAGAGAGAGAGAGAGAGAGAGAGAGAGAGAGAGAGAGTAGTTAAATATAGGTGTTTGCGCTCGTGTTAATTTAGCAAACCTAAAGCTGTCGCTTAGGGCGACAAAATAGTTTCTGGCTACAGAGGGTGGGGGAGCTGTAGTGTGGAGTGGGAGAAGCATTGAATCTGACCCTCAGAGGTAGCTAGGAGAAAATACTTGGTTGTATTGACACACTGAGATGAAGCTGTCATTGTGGCAGTTTGGAACCCCTGTCTGATCTGACAGTATTTACCTTCCCGGCAGTTTCGCTTGAGAAAAAGAAAGAAGGAGCACTGAATCAAGGGAGTAAATCTACTACTTTTAGCTAGGGCCCGGTGCACTTAAAACAAATGGGTTATTTCCAACAAGGATATAGAAATGGCTGAGGCTGTCATAAAAGAAAACAAGTTCTTCACTGATTCCAGATCATTTCCTCTTGGGAGTTCTCAGCTCTGGCCGCGCGGCAAATCACATCCACTTGCTATGTCTGAAAACGGTTGACAATTTTATCCTGTCTCGGATGTATTCACAAATCTTGGACGCTCTTCAGTCCATCCTTTTTCATCATTAGCAGGTTCCTCCTGATATCTCTGGGTAAAGATACTGGGGAAAATTTGGATCTAGGAAAAACATCTGATGAATATAAAATTAGGGATATTTGCAGCTCCATTGACAATAATCTTATGGTGCTGATCCTATCTGAAGAAGTGTGCATGCACACGAAAGCTCATACCAAGAACTGACTTAGTTGGTCTTTAAGGTGCTACTGGAAGGAATTTGTTTTGTTTTGACTATGGCAGACCAACACGGCTACCTATCTGTAACTGGATCTTCTCTGAATCAGCCTTCTTTGCCCTCCAAATTCCTAGCCCAGGCATAGGCAAACTCGGCCCTCCAGATGTTTCAGGACTACAACTCCCATCATCCCTGACCACTGGTCCTGTTAGCTAGGGATGATGGGAGTTGTAGTCCCAAAACATCTGGCGGGCCGAGTTTGCCTATGCCTGTCCTAGCCTATCTTGCTGGATTCCATTAAGGTTCAAATAACCTCTACCAAGGACCTCTTAGTATGGGGATGAACATCTTGGACACATCTGTCATATTACACTAGGGGATGACCAAACCCAGTGGCTGCCAATTAGATGTGTGTTCCTCCCTTCATTGATTATGTGCAGTGACACATCTGTCATATTACAATAGGGGATGACCAAACCCAGTGGCTGCCAATTAGATGTGTGTTCCTCCCTTCATTGATTATGTGCAGTGGTAGTATCTTGTACTGCCCACTCACCTTCCTCAGTGGGTGGTGTTACAGCCAGACCCCAAGCCACACGAGTGATCCAGCAAATGGCAGGCCAGATCGACTGGCTGCCAGCTGATTGGCCTATGCTGACAGACTTTGGGCAGGGTGTTCCCCTGAAGCAGACCCAACCAATCAGAACGCTTAGGCCTGTTCCCAGGGGTCATTAAAACGCGGCTTGCCAGGCGCTCCACCCTGCTTTTCGTCGATCTCCTGCCCACCTTCCCCTTACCTGTTGCTTTCTTGCGCTATGACCTTGCTATGGACCAAGTTGGCTACTGTATTCGGGGCCAGGTGGGATTTTTTCCATTTGGCAAATTGGCATCGGACGTCAGGTTTTTGCCTACTTTGTAGCAATCGTCAGAACTTTGTAAGAAAGTTAGGCATTGGGTGAGCCTAGAGCTTGACTGGAGAGGAAGGTTGTAGCCTCTGCTTGCCTCTCCATGGGAAAAAGATATCCTGTTAAAAGAATCTGGGAAAAGTAGCTTCTGTTCAACGCCCAAGCAGGGACTAAGGCCATACTACACTTCCAACAGGGACTCTGTGGAGAGAAGGGTGCCCCTATTTTATGTAAGTCATAGGGCATCCCCTATGGTTGTGGTTTACACTTCTTATTTTTATTATGCATTTTGAAGTTTTATGCTGTGAATTACCCTGAGATCTATGGGTATAGGACAGTATACAAATTTAATTAATAGTAACACTCTACCAGCAGATTTTCAGCTGTCACCCTTACTGTGGACTCTCGAGGACCTTTTTTATACTCACCTGCCTTGGAAATTGTGCAAAATGTTCGTGAGCAGGCATTCATTTTAATGATCACTCCGTTGGGGTTTTTTGGGGGGTCGGGGTGGGGAATTAATGTTCCTGTATACCATTCTGAAGTTTTGTGTTAGGGCAGCATCTAAACACTTATTTATAAGTAAGTAAACAAATGGTGTGACCTTAACACCCCTCTAGAAATTAGCTGGTCGCAAGGAAGGAGACCTGCTTTTTGGTCACTCTGCTTGGACTGTTGACCTGGCTTTTGGATAGGTGGGAGGGGAGGGAGAGAAATGAGAGCGGATCAATTGACCCATCTTTGCCCTCACTTACGTTTTCGCCCCTTCCTCTTGATAAAGACCTTGTAAGAATAACGTCGGCAGCGGCACTTGCACGCTGAGTAAATCAATACCCAAAGCCTCGGCTATTTGCGAGTGCATGTAATCATCCATTTTTAATAAGAATCCTGAGATTAGCAACCTGCAACAAGAGCTTCATTTATGCTGCCGCAAGAATTTGTGGCACTGTAAGCTCGCCTGGCCTGCACTTAAATTGTCATCTAGGGTTACCGGGTGAACTTGCCTTGCCTTTTCGGTGTGGAGAAAATCCACCTTGAAGTATTAGATGTCTCAAGCATGTGGAACATGCCCTACACTTGTAGGGAAGAGTGTTCACAACACTTATGCACAGTAAGTGGAATTTAATCTCCTCTTCCCCCCGCCTCCCCCTCCCTTCCATTCAGTATCTTACTAATTTGCTTTCTCTCTTTTCATAGTGTATTGTGGAAGCAAATGCTGTGAGGCACTGCTGCTGAAGTACTTAAAGGGCACAGCTGTATATATCGAACAGATTTTGCAGCTCTTAGCAATAGATTGATAACTTTTTCCAATCTCAGACCTAGGTGTCTGATCAACACCACTCTGCAAATTTAAGAACACAAGGAGAGCCTGCTGGACCAGGCCAATGGTCCATCTGGTTGAGCATCCTGTTCTCGCAGGGGCCAACCAGATGCCTGTGGGAAACCCGAAAGCAGAATTAAAATTATCCCCTTCTGTGTTTTCCAGCAACTGGTATTCAGAAGCAATACTGCCTCCAACTGTGCAGATAAGAGAATAGACATGATGGCTAAAAAGGTAAAGGGACCCCTGACCATTAGGTCCAGATGCAGATGACTGGGGTTGCGGCGCTTATCTCGCTTTACTGGCCGAGGGAGTCGGCATACAGCTTCTGGGTCATGTGGCCAGCATGACTAAGCCGCTTCTGGTGAACCAGAGCAGCAATGCCGTTTACCTTCCCGCAAGAGCGGTACCTATTTATCTACTTGCACTTTGACGTGCTTTCGAACTGCTAGGTTGGCAGGAGCAGGGACCGAGCAACGGGAGCTCACCCCGTTGCAGGGATTCGAACCGCCGACCTTCTGATCAGCAAGTCCTAGGCTCTGTGGTTTAACCGACAGCGCCAACCGCGTCCCATTGACATGATAGCTAGTAGCCACCATTAGTTTTCTTCTCAAGAGCTCTCTTCTCAGCTCATTAAGTTGTCTGGTCCTCTTTCAAAGCTATCTAGGTTAGTGGCCATCACTTCCTGCTTTGGGAGTGAGTTTCATAGTTTAACTATACACTGCATGAAGAAGTACTTTCTTTTATTTGTCCCAAATCTTACAATATTAAGCTTTATTGGATGTCCATGAGTTCTAGAGTTATGAGAGAGGGAGAAGAACTTTTCTCCATGCCATGCATAATCTTTTGAAATTCTATCATGTCGCCTCTTAATCATATTTTCTCTAAACTAAAAAGTTTTGGTTTAAACTTTAAAGGAGTCTTGAACTAGGGATGTCCTATGGCACCCAGGCAGCTTGTAAGCAGAGGCCAAGGTGGTGTCCTATAGCTCTCAACCTGGTATAGGCAAAGTAGTGGTCAGTGGTTTGGGGCAGCAGCACTAGACTGACGTCATGTCGCTTGCAAACTGGCCTTGCTCTGGCTTACCAGCAGGGCAAAGGGGAAGCTGGTGGCAAGGTTGACATAGTGCAAACATACCGGCAGGAGTCTCAGATGGACTTTGCTTCTGTGTTTGCACCAAGCTGGTCTTGCTGCCCCCTGCCCCTCCTGCTGTCCATTCTGGCCAGCTTCAGTGACACCAATGATAAGAGGTCAGGTAAGCACAACTGCGCCAGCCCTCCTGCTCCTGCAGGTGACCCAAGGACCCAGGAGAGTCTGCTTGCTACAGATGACCTTCTCCTAACTCATATTAACATGAAAAGCAACCCCAAGAGGCTGTGATAATGGAAGAGGGTGAGAGTGCTTGACCCGTTCCCCGACAGCTGTTTTCTGCACAAAACCACCCCGCTTCCCAAGCTGTACAGGGATGGGAGGGAATGGCTGCCCAGGGCTTACTCAAAAAACGTTATTGAACTTGGACTCACAGGCCCTTTGTTAGCGGATAGTCAGATTACAATGACAGGCAGTAGCACTGAAACTTTTAAATTATTATTATTTCTAGATACGGATGGGACCAACAGTACTGTAACTGATATTCCTGTTTCTTTTCATAAGATATTTGCAATAGCTTGTTAAGGACGGCTTGCATTAGCTAAGGGAAGACACACACAGACAATTTTTTTTTCACAAAACAGCTGATGAAGGCAGAAACCAAACTGTTTTGCCACATAGATAAAAAATACTCTGCGTTGCTAACAGATATTTTATTCTAGTGATTAGCCAAATTATTTAAAAGGGCTGGAGCAAACTTATGTGAAGTGCTGTTTCATGCTTTTATAACTATGTGAATATATTTATATCCTTAGTAAATGTATAAATGTGAATGTGTGTGTGTGTGTGTGTGTGTGTCGCATACACACACACACACACACACACACACACACAGATCCTTAGCAAATTTCTGCAGCTATTGTCTCTTTGCATACATATATGCTGCAGAAATATTTCTATGATTAAATAAATAGGGAAAAGGAAGAAGGAATGAGGAGGGAAAATGTGAACTTAGCTTCAGCTTGTAGATCACGCAGTGTATAATTTAGTTTTTTATTTCTCTCCGTTTCTCATTTTCCCAACCTTAAAATTCAGTTCTGCATAATTCTACATCAGTTTGGATTTTTAAAAAAGTCCTCTGAAAATTCACCAGCATTTTATTGCGAATCTCTCCTCAGATACGCACTTTTGTGTAACAGTTTTCCCTAATGCTTTTTTTTTTTTTTTTTTGCTAAGCAGTTGCCCCTAATATAATGCATTTTAATATTATCTTCATCAACATATGCATACTCTCCCCTAATGTCTGCGTTTTTATTACTTGGTGAGATAACCCTGTTGCAAAATTTGTAGAAGTTTGAATTTTGAAGGAGTTGTGTATTTTGGTTTGTATGTTGTTGTGGAAAGCCCAGGTTAGGTGGGTTTGCCTTTAAATGCGAACTGAATTGCACCCACCCGCCCCCAATTCCAAGGCACATATACTGTGTGAATGGAGGGGTAGCCCTTTAAAGACCACACTGTCCACTTGCAATTTATAGAGAGAGAGAGAGAGAGAGAGCAGTAGGGACCTTGAAGTTGCTATCCATACTGAGAACTTAGGCAGCAGACACAAGAGGCCCACAGATTAGCTACTCACAGCCTTTCCCTCTATGGTGAGAAGTACTGAAATTATGTTCAAATTAGAGCAAGTCTTTCTACAACTGCATACACATTAGAATATGCAAACTCTTTGCAAATCCATGCCCCCCTCCTTTTCAGCCATGCGTAAGTGGGCACTCTATTTCCCTGATACATTATCTTTATAAAAAACCTTATAAAAAATAGCAAAATGCTTTAGTTCCCCTTGGAAACCTATCTCTAGTGTGTTCTTTGCATCCTTCCCAAAACAGGCATGCAACATGCATCGAAAGTGTAGCAGCTCACAACAGTAGTGCTATAGATTTGTTTTTCTTCAAAAAAAAAAACAAAAAAAAACCCAAGAAAAACACCCAAAGGTTTATCTGCTTTCAAGGATTAACAAGTCCTGTTCTCAAACAACAGTTTCAAATAGCTGTGCCGTGTCTCTCATACTATAATCCAAACTCTTAAAAGAAGCTCTGTGGATAAAAACCCATTGATACTGTTGAGTCTATAGGTGGTGCTGAGGTTCGGTGCTAATAATAGCAAGTGTGCAAGATAAAGGTAAAGGGACCCCTGACCATTAGGTCCAGTCGTGACCGACTCTGGGGTTGCGGTGCTCATCTCGCTTTATCAGCCGAGGGAGCTGCGTACAGCTTCCGGGTCATGTGGCCAGCAGGACTAAGCCACTTCTGGCGAACCAGAGCAGCGCACGGAAATGCCGTTTACCTTCCCGCCGGAGCGGTACCTATTTATCTGCTTGCACTTTGACGTGCTTTCGAACTGCTAGGCTGGCAGGAGCAGGGACCGAGCCACGGGAGCTCACCCCATTGCGGGGATTCGAACCGCCGACCTTCTGATCAGCAAGTCCTAGGCTCTGTGGTTTAACCCACAGCGCCCCCCGCGTCCCTCAAGTGTGCAAGATAACTTCCCCCTAAAACTGCCACCCTATGAATTGTGTAGGCATAGTTTGAATGATATGAACTTAATGGGGGGGCGGGAGGGAGGCTGCAACTCAATGGTAGAGCAATTTCTCAGCATATATATGTCTGATACCCTGGAGAGCAATTGTCAGGCAATGTAGACAACATCAAGATGATGTTCTGCCTCCACCATCAGAGGTATCATGCCTCTGACTACCTCTGAATCAGGATGTGGACAGAGTGCACACATGTCCAGCTCACAAGCTTCACCCACACAGGCAACCAGTCAGCCACTGCAATAACAGGATGATGGACTACATGGGTCATTGGCTTGATCCATCTTATATTCTTTGGAGCTGGATGGAACCATGGTTTGACATCTTGCTAGGTCCCTTTCCACATGCAGTGATTTAGCAGAGATTAGCCCGAGAGCCAAAGGACCATGTAAGTGAGTCCTCATAGCCTGAAACTAGACTTGAGGACTTAGTGTGTCTTGTTTGTAGTGAATACACAGAGGAGGGAAACTGGAACATGCCTGAACCCTCCCTGTGTCTGTGCACCCTATCAGAAAGTGTCCCCACACCTTCGCAGCCCCTTTCTTAAACTGCAGAGATATGGAATCGGTTTCTCTGTGTTTGTGGATGGGCTGGAGAAATTCATTAGATAGTATTGCATTCCTACTTGCTTCCCACTGAAAACAGCGCCTGTCAATGTTTTCCTGTGGCAGCAGTGATTCTCCTCCATCGGGTATCCAGTCAGGCTTTTAAAATGCAACAACAGCAACAACAACAACAACAGCAACAACAACAACAACAACAACAACAACAACAACAACAACAACAACAACAACAACAACAACATATCTGTACCCCGCCCATCTGACTGGGTTTCCCCAGCCACTCTGGGCAGCTCCCAACCAAATATTAAAAACACAATACAGCAATAAACATTAAAAACTTCCCTAAACAGGGCTGCCTTCAGATGCATTTTAAAAGATAGTTGCTTATTGCCTTGACATCTGATGGGAGGGTGTTCCACAGGGCAGGCACCACTACTGAGAAGGCCCTCTGCCTGGTTCCCCATAACCTCACTTCTTGCAGTGAGGGAACCACGAGCACCAGTTAAAAGCTATTCACCCCTCCTTGCTTGTTTTAAACAGTTTTTTTTCCCTACCATCACTTTCCTGGGGTGAGAGTGACCTCTCCCCATGTACATCCCCTTCCACAGATGCTTCGTAGGGTGCAGTGGATTGAAGGAGCATTGCTAACACTGTATAGAAGCAGTGGAGGGCAGAGACTCCATTTAAAGGAAGCACAAAGAGAGGGGGGTGCTCCACCAGGAGCTATGCATTCAGTATTGTGAACTCTGTGGGACTTTCTTCTGACTAAGATCAGACAGAACCTCTGGTACTTATTGGAGATGTTTTAATTTGATGAAAGCTGCCTAGAGTGACTGGAGGGCAACCCATTCAGATGGGTGGCATATAAATGATACATTATTAATTAATTATTATTATTAGGCAAGGTTTATTCTTGTTTTTATGGTTGATTTCAATTTGTTTTATCACTTTTTAAACTTTTTGTACACCGCTTAAAGGCTACAGTTTTCAGCAGTATATAAATCACTGTAAAGGTAAAGGGGGGGACAACCCCTGACCATTAGGTCAAGTCATGGCCGACTCTGGGGTTGCGGCACTCATCTTGCTTTATTGGCCGAGGGAGCCGGCGTACAGCTTCCAGGTCATGTGGCCAGCATGACAAAGCCGCTTCTGGCGAACCAGAGCATCACATGGAAACGCTGTTTACCTTCCCACCGGAGCGGTACCTATTTATCTACTTGCACTTTGACATGCTTTCGAACTGCTAGGTTGGCAGGAGTTGGGACCAAGCAACGGGAGCTCACCCCATCACAGGGATTCGAACTGCTGACCTTCTGATCGGCAAGTCCTATGCTCAGTGGTTTAACCCACAGCGCCACCCGCATCCCTTATAAATCACTGAGGTAATAGTAATAACAACTATTTAAACCATCCCTTCATTATAATGCATTGTTGTTGTTGCTTTAATTAATAAGTTAAAAACGTAAGAAGAGCCTACTGGATCAGGCCAATGACCCGCCAAGTCCAGCATCCTGTTCTCACAGTGTACAAGCAGATGCCTGGTGGAAACCGAGAAGCAGGATTGAAGCTCAAGAGCTCTCTTCTCTACTCTCCTGTGGTTTCCGGCAACTGGCATTCAGAAGTTGCAAAGGCAGAGCATGGGCACCATGGCAAAGTGGCCATTGGTAGCTCTCTCCTGCATGAAGTCTTCTTCTAAAACCATCCAAGTTGGTGACCATCACTGCCTCCTGGGGGATAGAAGAACTACCAACGAATGGAGGATGAAATTGATGGACTGTGCAGAATTAGATAAATTAACAGGAAGGATTCGAAACCTGCAGGACCAGAGATTCTTAGAAGACTGGAGTAAATATATGAACTATTTGAAAAGTAATAGTAATGAACAGATCACGCTAGTAGGATTGCAATAACTTTTCTAAGGAGGACTATTTGAAATATTTCAAGAAAGACTATGAGGAGAATTATTAGTTAATGATAATTAAGAGTAATAGAGAAATTAAGAAATGCAGAATAAGTGATAAAGAACGGAAAATCATCAGAGGTGTTGACGGAAGTAAAAAATATTGTGTAAGATAAGAAGTTATGTTATATGAATGTTGGAAATGATATGTTAAAAAACTAATTTATATATATATATATATATAGAGAGAGAGAGAGAGAGAGAGAGTTGATGACCATCACTGCCTCCTACGGGAGAGAGTTCCAAAATTTAACTATGTGCTGCATAAAGAAATCCTTTTCTCTGCCCTTAATCTTCCAACATTCAGCTTCACTGGCTTTCCATGAATTGCGAGAGAGGGAGAAAAACTTTTCTCTATCCAGTTTCTCCATGTCATGCATGAATTTACAAACTTCTGCCATGCTGCCTCTTACTCTACTTCTCTCTAAGCTAAAATGCCTCAAACCCTTCAACCTTTCGTTATGGGGGTGTTGCTCTGTCCCCTATGAAGTTGACTGGCAGGTGGCAAGTTTGCAACCCGGCGCCTGCCATAGTGTTCTAAAGGTGTAGGTTTATTTTGTACAAGGCAAGGTAATCCAGCCTTCCCCAACCTGGTGTCCTGCAGATGTTTTGGACTACAACTCCCATCAGCCACAGGCTGGGGATGATGGGAGTTGTAGTCGAAAATATCTGCAGGACACCAGGTTGAGGAAAGCTAAGATAAATTATTGACTCTGTTTCCAGTGAATCAAAACCCTTCGCTTGCTCAGGACACTCACCCTTTCTTTGGCATGATGTCACTAATGACTTCTCCACTGCTCTGAAATAATAACAAAAGGAGAACACATCAACAAAGAAAGAAAGAAACTGAACTTTTGAAAGAATCAGAAATAGGCATGGTGTGTCACAGAGGAAGGAAAACGGAGAGAAGAACTGGAACAAAAATAATAATATGCGGTTCTATGTTGGATTAACTACAATCCATGGCAGGCAAAATGTTTCGGATCAGTCATAGTGGGACGTAAGAGTGAAACAATGCTGCTTTGAAGATCTGGGCATGTTATACGCTTGCTGCCTTTTCACATTTATGATTTCTACATTATAGACCCATGTAAGGATGGGGGGAGGGACGCGGGTGGCGCTGTGGGTTAAACCACAGAGCCTAGGACTTGCTGATCAGAAGGTCAGCGGTTCGAATCCCCGCAACGGGGTGAGCTCCCGTTGCTCGGTCCCTGCTCCTGCCAACCTAGCAGTTCGAAAGCACATCAAAGTGCAAGTAGATAAATAGGTACCGCTCCGGCGGGAAGGTAAATGGCGTTTTCGTGCACTGCTCTGGTTCGCCAGAAGCTGCTTAGTCATGCTGGCCACAGGACCCAGAAGCTGTACGCCGGCTCCCTTGGCCAATAAAGCGAGATGAGCGCCACAACCCCAGAGTCGGCCACAACTGGACCTAATGGTCAGGGGTCCCTTTACCTTTACCTAAGGATGGGGGGGGGGGTCCTGAACCTTATCAATCCAACACTAGTTACAGATAGGTAGCCGTGTTGGTCTGTTGGTATCTGAAGAAGTGTGCATGCACACGAAAGCTCATACCAAGAACTGACTTAGTTGGTCTTTAAGGTGCTACTGGAAGGAATTTGTTTTGTTTTAATCCAACACTAGGCAGCCAATCCACATTGCCAATACATGGTGCCCATCCACAGAGGTGGCTATGTGCTTGACATTCTCTGGGAATATGGAGGAAGAGCTTTTGATTCCAAAAGGTCATGGAGATTTTCCTTCTGAAAAGCACTTTTACTGCTCCTTGAGCCTGGAGAGTTTAAAGAGAAATTGCACAGATATAAAACATGTTTACAAAATCTAGACACATTAACCATGTGGATCCAGGGATAATTGAAACTGATCCTCGCTTGCAAGACAATGGGGACAGGCTACACCCTTACAGGGCCTCAGATTTCTTCCTCACGCAGCACATAGCTGTAAACTGTGGAACTCACTGAGACAGGAGACACCAATGTGGATAGCTTTAAAAGAGGATGGGACAAATTCGGGTTGGATAAGGCTATCAATGGCTACAAGCCATGATCACTATGCTCCATGGTAAGAGGCAGTAATGTTTCTGAATAGCAGTTGCTGGAAACCACACAAGGTGTTCTTCTGCTTGAGGTCCTGCTTGTGAGTTTCCCACAGACTGGTCCCTGTGAGTATAGGATGCTTTGCTTAGATGAGCCATTGACATGATCCAACTGGCTCGTCCTATGTTCTTATTAAGAAGGCTGATTGCCGAAGAATTGATGCTTTTGAATTATGGTGCTGGAGGAGACTCTTGAGAGTCCCATAGACTGCAAGAAGATCAAACCTATCCATTCTTAAGGAAATCAGCCCTGAGTGCTCACTGGAAGGACAGATCCTGAAGCTGAGGCTCCAGTGCTTTGGCCACCTCATGAGAAGACTCTGATGTTGGGAAATCTATCTCAGAATGTACCTTTAAACATTGCTGGAGATCTCTGCCCCCTTGCCCTGTGAGTTGCCCCTTACTGAAATATGACATGACACCTTGCCATGTCTTAAGAAGCAGCCCCGTTCTCTTTCCTCTAGCCAGATTCGGTGAGCGAGGTCATCTTTTGAAGGAGCAACGCATTGGTAAAGCTGTGGATTACCTTCATAAATATCCAGCATCCAAACACCATTTTTATTTTTCTTACATTTCACATGCTCCGAAGAGTTCTCCCCCTGAGGCAGAATATAGGCACCGATATAAATATTCTCCGTGTAACTAAAAAGAGCCAAAAAAACAAAAGCCAAAAGACTAAGAGGAGGAGTTGTCAAAACTGAGTGAGTTCCTCCAGGTTTTCCATCTGCCCAAGTAATTTACTGCTTAAAGACATACAACATAAATTTAACATGACAAAGCTCGCAGTCTTCAATCCACTTACACCAAAGTCAGTCCTCAGTCAGTCAGTGAAGCTGGAGGACTCCAGCATGAATGGGCTGTGGACCACAGCCCAAATTCATTGAGAACATCCAGGCAACTTCAGCCAGGAGTTCTCAAGGGGCAAATTAGCCTTCTGATCAAATATCCTTCCTTGTAAGGTCTTTCAACAGTTATTAGATATAGCAAAGGGGGGACTGCAACAAAATGCTGCAGTGCAGAGTGCTCCTATTCAGATTTCATGTCACTCCATCCTATCCTGTCCAGCTCTTTGGGGGTTCCCCTCTACAAGTGTGTCCCCCCTACAGATTTTTGTGTCCTTCTGCAAACCTTGGTGCACCTCCCACTGCTGAGGTGTGGGTGTGGATGATTCTGTTTGTCCACGTAACAAGTTACACTCGTGAAATTGAGTGTTGCTATTAACATAATCACTGGGGTAGGGAGCCTCAGCCTTAGAGTGATTTGGAGGGCCACATTCATCCTCCACCTGGCCCTCAGAACTCTCTCTAGGCCACAGCTCTCATTGAACTCTGCCAATGCCTGGAAGATAAGGAGGGATGTGTGAGTGCATGTAGAAAATAGCTTACTGTACAAATTATATTTGTTGCTCTGCCCACCTCTAGCCCCACCTACCTTCAACATTAATTAACTTTGTGAAAGTAGTTCAGTATCACCACATCATAAAATGGAGGTGTACAACTATAAAATATAGAATGCCACTAAAAACAATGGAAGTAATCATTACAGTAATGTGTTAATCAATTTGAACATCTGCAAAGACCCGTTGGCATGGAAAAGATTCCAAGAGATGCCTTGAAGTCAGTAGCAAGGATGCCTGTATTGTTTTATACTTTCTGGATGTCCCATGATCAAATTATAAAATGGTTGTGTTCTCGGTTATAAATCAAGCACTGCTAGGAGTTTTTTTTTTTTTGTTTTCCAATGCATTTCTTTGCTTTTGAATTATGGTGCTGGAGGAGACTCTTGAGAGTCCCATGGACTGTAAGAAGATCAAACCTATCCATTGTGAAGGAAATCAGCCCTGAGTGGTCACTGAAAGGACAGATCCTGAAGCTGAGGCTCCAATACTTTGGCCACCTCATGAGAAGAGAAAACTCCCTGGAAAAGACCCTGATGTTGGGAAAGATGGAGGGCACAAGGAGAAGGGGACGACAGAGGATGAGATGGTTGGACAGTGTTCTTGAAGCTACCAACATGTGTCTGACCAAACTCTGGGAGGCAGTGGAGGACAGGAGTGCCTGGCGTGCTCTGGTCCATGGGGTCATGAAGAGTCGGACATGACTAAATGACTAAACAACAACAACAGCAATGCATTTCTTATTAATTAAAAATTTGGTGTGGCGCAAGCAATTTTTTTATTCTGAAAGTGTGGCTCTGAAGAAAAAAGTTTGAGAACCACTGCTGTAAGGTATCCTGGTCCCGAGTTGTTCAAGGTTTCGTAGGTCAAGGCAGGAGCCTTGAACCTGGCATCTGGCCTTTGGAAGGGTGCCTGAAGGAAATACAGTCCCCAGGCTGCAAAACGGTCCCCAGGCCTTGTATATAGGGTATCTAAATGGAACCTCCATGCGTCACTGGAGGGAAGGGCAACACTGGAAGATGCTGTCGTTGTAATGTTCTAAATGTGGGTTTCCTGGAAGGATCTGTTAGCCACTGCCAGAAACAGGATTCTGGACTAGAGAGAGCTTTGCCTGATCCAGCAGAGCTCATATGTTTTCGATTATGCAAGGCATAATGCAGTGTCCATAATTAAAATGGATGAGGCGGGGCACGACAACAGGAGGGCATTTATCATGTCAGAACTCTTTGATGTGTATATTGAGCATATCTGTGCAGTGAGCACACAGAGACTCCAGTGACAGACCTTGAGGTCCCAAATTTCAGCGGTGTCCCGTGTTACACCAAAATTTGGTGTCCCAACAACTCTTGGCTTCCAGTCTATTTCATAGTTGTGACACCCTCCGCAGCGCCCCGAGGCTCTGCACCCAGTTGCACCCGAACCGGCTGCACTTCCCTAACCCTCCCTCTGGAGACACTGTTTTTACACCCCATGGCAGTTGTGGGAAATGTTTTTTCAGCCACATTCCTTCATTGCTGATTTCCTGCGGGGCATGTGTGAGTGGCGGGCAGGGCCAAAGGGAAAAAGAAGTGGGTAGGGCAATGGATGTGACTCTTTCCTTTCTATGGTAGGTTGCATTTCAGCCATGTAAAGATCACAGGGCATACAGAGAACCCTTCTTCATACAATCAGGTAAGAGGCATTATCCCAGTTGAACAACAGCCAGGCCAAAGCATTCAAGGAAGGTCTACAGCCAAGCTAGTAAGAAGGTTATGTGAGGAGAGGGTGTGCCCCAAAGAGTGTCCCAAGGGTCAGATAAATAAGGCTAAAAAGCTACATCTGGCCCATAGGCCTGAATTTCTTTGTCCCTGTATGTTGGAGTCTTAATTCCTTCAACCTCAGCTAGCATGGGAATTGTAGTCCTCCAACACCTGGTTCTCTACCCCTGCCCTATTGGGTGAGGAGCACTCTTGTGGTGGTCCCCAAATGCAGTGCTTTGCTTTCCCCATAGGACCTAATGGCAGCCACTCATTTCATGAGGAATAGCGCAGTTGCTAGAGCATAAGACTCTTAATCTCAGGGTCTTGCATTTGAGCCCCACACTGGGCAAAAGATTCCTGTATTGCAGGGGATTGGTCTAGATCAGTGTTTCCCAACCTTGTGCCTCCAGCTGTTTTTGGACTACAATTCCCATCATCCCTTGCCACTGGTCTTGCTAGTCAGGGATGATGGGAGTTGTAGTTCAAAAACAGCTGGAGGCACAAGGTTGGGAAACACTGGTCTAGATCAGCGGTTCTCAACCCGTGGGTCCCCAGATGTTGTTGGACTACAGCTCCCATCATCCCTAGCTAGCAAGGCCAGAGCTCAGGGATGATGGGAGTTGTAGTCCAACAACATCTGGGGACTCACAGGTTGAGAACCGCTGGTCTAGATGATCCTCATGGTGTCTTCCAACTCTACAATTTCATTATTCTGTGATTCTGGGTTAAGAACACCAAAACAGTGAAGGCTAAACCCTCTGTATTGGCATTTGAGGAGAAGAGGGAATTTTGTTTTTTCTCAGCTGTGTCCCAGATTGCAACCTGTTTGTTTTGCCCCACATAGTTTAATGAGAGGCACCGTGAATAAAGCATGCTTATATTTGCGTATTCCCATTCCTTTGTTTACATAAGGCTACCCCTTCATTTGCAGCGACCTATCCTGGCTCTGCCTCCCACCATCCCAATGTGCTTGATGCTAGGGTGTGTCAAGAACTTGGAGAACCTGATTTTGTAGGGATATGTGTTTATTTTTATTGTTATTATTTATAAAAATCAGTGGAGTCCAAAAACACTGAACACAAAGAACATTTGTTTATTTTCCAATTTTCTTTTTCATTTTCTCTTGCTTCTTTAATCTGTGTGGTAGTTTGCAGGGGAAGGCGGGGGGGAACTAGTTTGTACACAGGAAATGTTCAGTAGCACAATTAGCAGGGGTGCCATTTAGATTTCCGCAGGGGGTTATTGGCAAAGAGATTTCTGTGGACAAGGATCCTTTGCTTTTAATTCTTCCCAGAGGAAGGATGGAAGGATTTTGCCAAAAGTGGCATCTCCCTTTGCAGCAGGTGCGACAGGGAAGAGGAACTCTGTTCTGCAGTGAACTGGGCAGCCTGCGCTAAAAAAGCAACAGGCAAGCCTCCTTTTTATCAGAGCCAGTGCTATGCAGTGGGTAGGATTTTATTGATTCATTTGGAGAACCTATATACCACCACCTTCCAATGCATTTGCAACACTCAGGGAGGCTTAAAGCATTCTTTAAAAATGAGAAATAAAATGGCATAAAATAATAAGAAAAAACACAATGAATGAATGAATTCAAAACAGCACAAACCATTCCACACCTTTTCCCTCCCCACGTGTGGTCAGTTCCATTGTTATTGGGCACACATAGCCTTTACCGAGCTTCTGGGTGGTGGTTAATTTCTGTCCTTCTTTAAACCTTAGGATTTCCCTAAGCACACTGATATATCATGCCTATGTGTGGTGTTGCTTTGCCTACATAGGGGTCAATGCCTGGAGTACTGAGATTACTATTAGTATATATTATTCATCGTCAAGGCATGCTGGAATGCAAACATGAATGAGCTAATGGTGGTGTAAGGGACCCCTGACCATCAGGTCCAGTTGTGGCCGACTCTGAGGTTGTGGCGCTCATCTCGCTTTATTGGCCGAGGGAGCCGGCGTACAGCTTCCGCGTCATGTGCCCAGCATGGCTAAGCCACTTCTGGTGAACCAGAGCAGCGCACGGAAACGCCGTTTACCTTCCCGCCAGAGCGGTACCTATTTATCTACTTGCACTTTGACGTGCTTTCGAACTGCTAGGTTGGCAGGAGCAGGGACCGAGCAATGGGAGCTCACCCCGTCGCAGGGATTCGAACCACCGACCTTCTGATCGGCAAGTCCTAGGCTCTGTCGTTTAACCCACAACGCCACCCGCGTCCCTCTAATGGTGGTGTACATGGGGTCAATCTGTAAAATCACAGAATTTTGTTGATTAATTTCTTAAGTTTGCATACAACCGTTCATCCAGAGATCTCAGGGTGGTTCAACCCCTGTCTCATGCTGACAGCTTCTAGGAGCCACAGGTGAGAGCTGAGTGCAGGGTGAGGAATAAAGGTGTGAACACACTACCCTTGAAGGAGCATGACCAGAGGGACTGCCCCACCCCAAAACCCCTAACACCCCCACAGAACCAGTAGCACTCTGGATATTGTTTGACTCCAGCTCCCATCAGCCCCAAACAGCATGCCCAAAGGTCAGGAATGATGGAAACTGTAGTTCAGCAACACCTGGGGGGGGGGTAACAGCTTCCTCACACCTAAGTTAGATGCTAATTCAGTGCAGGAATCTCAGCAAAAGCACCCGTGACAGATGGCCATCCAACCTCTGCTTTAAAACCTCCAGAGAAGGACAGTCCCAACACCTTCTGAGGGAGTCCATTCCACTGTCAACCAGCTCTTTCAGAAAGTTCTTCCTGATGTTTTGTTGGAATCTCCTTTCTTGTCATTTGAATCCATACTATCCTCACCATAGCCTTCTGAACTGGGTAAGGCAGAGATAGTGACTGGTGGAAGTTTGCTTTGTGGCTGAGCTGGGATTTGAACCCGAGTTAACTTAGGTCCAAGTTCCATACTCTGATTACAGGGATAGCCAATTTAGAGCCTTACAGGTGTTGTTCAACTCCCATATAGCTAATGATCAGGGATGAAGGGAATTCTACTCCAGCAATATCCAGAGGACATCCTATTGGCTACAGTTGTTCCATTGACCCTCTTTAGAAGTAGGACCAGTCACATTCAATCCATCCTTACCTGCCTCTCCCCCCCCCCCACTTGTTCAGGAAAAAAAAAAGTCTCTGGCAGTGGCACCAGTACCTCGTGTTACAGATGCTTCAGGTTACAGATGCTTCAGGTTACAGCCTCCGCTAACCCAGAAATAGTACCCAGAAATAAGAACTTTGCTTCAGGATGAGAACAAAAATTGCGCAGCAGTGGCGCGGTGGTGGCAGCAGGAGGCCCCATTAGCTAAAGTGGTGCTTCAGGTTAAGAACAGTTTCAGGTTAAGAATGGACCTCCAGAACAAATTAAGTTCTTAACCTGAGGTACCACTGTATAGCCTCCCTGGGTTCTGTTTTCACCATTGTTGTGGTTATTCTAACTGCTGGTGAAAACTCTTGGTATTTTCACCTTCCTCTTTCTTCCTGCAATAAGATCCCATTCCCTCCTGGTTTACCATCAGTCTCCATGGAGAACAATTGGTTTCTCTCTTCCTCTTAACAGAATTTTATGAATGTAGGTGCCATGAATCAAATCTTTCCAGAGCAGGCATTCTCTTTCTGCCACACAATGCACAATTATGTGCTCGCTCTGTGTACACTGGCTCCCATTTATCAAAGGGTCAGCATTTTGCTGCCATTTTAGATTTCATGGAGAGTGAGCAAAAAATGACAGTTAAACAATGATTCTAATTTCGAGGGAGCAGTTGTTCCCCATCAATACCTAAACAAGCCATATGAGCACCGGTGTTACTGCTACTACTCAGGATCAAGTTGCTAAACGTGGGATCCAGCCAAAGTTTAGCAGATTTAAACCCACTGTTCATTTCAGTGGAAAATTTAAGCACCACCTGCCATGCTCTCCAACTGAAATGGATGGAATTTACTGAAAGTGCTAAGCTTGGCTGGATCGTGCAACTCTTGGACTTTCAGAGAAGCTCATCATCTGCAAAATAGCATCTCCTGTTGCACTGAATAGACTTGTTTCAGCTTTCAGGCCAAAAACAGTGGTTTCAAAGTAGGTGGAAATTTTTCCTGAAGAACACTTTGATTGTGGGACCATTCACCTTTCCCCTCTCAGTTCTATTCTGTGCTGTTTCTCCCCCACCTGATGACAGTTTGGTGCCATTTTTTCCCTCCAATGTATGGTTTCTTCCTGTTGAATTGGTCACATGAATCATCTCAACTAATCTGTAAGCACACGGTGAACTCAATGATGTCACAACACGTCACATTGGCAATCTGATTGGGCTGTGTGATGGTATCACTGAGGACAAACAGTCAGTTGAGTGAGCATGGGCAAGCAGTGCTTTCTAAGTTAGACATGTGCATAATTCCTCCCAGCCCTCACTCAGTGAATTGGATGATATTGCTACAGCAAGGGGTATCTAGCATGGTGCGCTCCTGATGTTGTTGGACTACAACTCCCATCGTCCATGACTGCTAATCACACTGGCTGGGGCTGATGAGAATTGTAGTCCAACACCATCTGGTGGTGCTGTGGTCTAAACCACTGAGCCTAGGGCTTGCCGGTTGGAAGGTTGGTGGTTCGAATCCCCGTAACGGGGCTCCTGTTGCTCCGTCCCAGCTCCTGCCAACCTAGCAGTTCGAAAGCATGCCAGTGCAAGTAGATAAGTAGGTACTGCTCCGGTGGGAAGGTAAACGGCATTTCTGTGCGCTGCTCTGGTTTTGCCAGAAGTGGCTTAGTCATGCTGGCCACATGACCTGGAAAAACTGTCTGCAGACAAACGCTGGCTCCCTCGGCCAGTAAAGCAAGATGAGCGCCGCAACCCCAGAGTCGTTCGCGACTGGACTTAACTGTCAGGGGTCCTTTACATTTACCTTTATCATCTGGTGGGCACCTCATTGGCTAGCCCTGTGCTACCCTGTGCACACAATCAGAATTGATTTCAGGGTGGGATCACGGATGGCAAATGAAGCAGGAAAGGACAATGCGATTGAATGAAATGTTTTTGCTGGTGTGTGTGTGTGTGTGTGTGTGTTTGTGTTTAGCAGTGCTGAAAACATTCCCGGGGAAACAGTTTGCAATTTCTGCTTAGCCCTAATTAGTATACATATATATACTGGCATTGTTTAAGTTACCAATTACAGTGAAGACTGGGATTTAAAAATGATTGAGTCTATTTTTTTGTTAAGAGTCAACACATTGCATAATGCTTTTCTTTACCACTTTTGGGGTTTTTTGGGTTGTTGTTGTTTGTTTTTTTTTGTTTCTTTGCAATTCAGCTTCTTCACCACCGCATAAACACCTCACATTTATATATTTCAAAGTATAAATCAGTTGTATTACTTTTTTAAAAAATAAATCTCAACTTGACACACGCACTAAATTCCCATTAATGAAAATGACAGCTCAGCATGCCACTTCCTGGAACAAAAAATAGGTTCCTAAATATACCATCTAAACTGTATTGTAGCCAACTGTATCAAGGCTTCCAAAGTGAGCCCTTGCTACTCACAACAAATCCCCATGAGAAAATATATCAGATGTAGCCCATTCTCACTTTTCCTACTTGTAGTCCTGTAAAGGATACAAACTTGGCATGATGGTGGGGGTTGCATATCTGTAGCTGAGTTTAAAAGACATAAATGAAACCTGTGTAAAATGTTAACTGGGCTCATAAAGAGGTAAAGGTACCCCTGACCATTAGGTCCAGTTGCGGACGATTCTGGGGTTGCGGCACTCATCTGGTTCTATAGGCCGAGGGAGCCAGCGTTTGTCCACTGACAGTTTTTCTGGGTCATGTGGCCAGCATGACTAAGACGCTTCTGGTGAAACCAGAGCAGTGCACAGAAACGCCGTTTACCTTTCTGCCGGAGCGGTACCTTCTTATCACTATTTATCTACTGAGCCAGTGTGGTGTAGTGGTTAAGAGCGGTAGACTCATAATCTGGTGAACCGGGTTCGCATCTCCACTCCTCCACATGCAGCTGCTGGGTGACCTTGGGCTAGTCCCACTTCTCTGAAGTCTCTCAGCCTCACTCACCTCACAGAGTGTTTGTTGTGGGGGAGGAAGGGAAAGGAGAATGTTAGCTGCTTTGAGACTCCTTCGGATAGTGATAAAGCGGGATATCAAATCCAAACTCTTCTTCTTCTTCTCTACTTGCACTTTGATATGCTTTCTAACTGCTAGGTGGGCAGGACCAAACAATGGGAGCTCACCCCGTTGCGGGGATTCGAACCACCAACCTTCTGATCGGCAAGCCCTAGGCTCTGTGGTTCAGACCACACTGCCACCCGCATCCCTAACTGGGCTCACATACAAATCCTTTATATAGCCAAAACCTCCCTCCTCCTTGTGTGTGGATGATGCCACAGTTGGACACCCCTCCCCTGCAATAACACCACAGTGAGGACTGAGCATGCTTAGAGGGCACAGAATCCTGAGTATTTATTCTAGGGGAAAGGATGGGAAAAAACAGGGCGGGAAGGGGTAATGTAATAGAGTGTTCTGGAATTGGGCAGGCTGGCAGAAGCCCCAGAAACACTCTGCACCGCAGCCTTATGTTACAGGTCCCACTTGCAGAACTCTTGTTTCCCAACAGAGCGTTTCATGGGACCTTCATAGCAATACTATTGATCATCATCAGTTAGGAATGCTGTTCTTTCTAGTGCTGTAAATCTCTCCCCCCCCCCCAAAAAAAAGGAAGGAGGGAAATCTCTGTTTGATCATTCCAAGAGGATCCCCTCTGCTGGTCCCAGCACCTGAGAGGGGCTGTAGGGAAGAAGGCAGTCTTTCAGATTTTTGAGACCCAAGTCAATTAGAGCTTTGTGAGTACTTTGAATTGGTCCTGGAAATGAACCAAGCTAGACAGGCCAGTGAGTTGACTCAGTAGAGGGCAGCTTCCTGAGTTCCTGTTTGCTATCTTATTTTTTTTCCCTTTTACTCTTTTAATTGCACATCACTCTGCTCTCTTTAGGTTTGACAAGCAGATCATAACTGATTGTAAATCGAAATAAATATATTGAGGACATTCATATGATTCTTATTAAAATGTTTGCAAGCTATTTATTTTTTGGGTTTTTTAAATTAAAAAACACTTTAAAAAAAAACAAGCTTCATAGTTTGCAAACTTCTTCAGGTGCAGAAATAAAATAGCCGGCAAAAAAATAAAAATCAAAATCAGCAGCAACTGATCGCTTTTAAGATGTTCACAAGCAAACCGGGTTCAGAAGAACTTAACAGGTTCTCAAGAGCTGATTTGATGATGTGAAACTGTCACTGTGTAGCCATGGGAGTGGGGGAAATCCCACTTTTTGACAACTGTAAAAATGATAAAGGGCCTTCCAGTTATTTCTCTCTATCTTTCTCTCTCTCTCTCTCTCTCTTTCCCTCTACCTTCATATTTTGGGGGGATTTTTAAAAATCACTCTTGTAGGTTAGTCTGATTTTCATTGTATTTTATGTCAAAAAAAATTCCATTAAAATATTTAAAATCAATAAAGTGCAAGGATTGTGAAAAACAAGAGTTGCTAACCTGTGGCCCTCCAGGTGTTTCTGGGTGACTGTTGCCATAATTCCTGACCACTGACCATGCTGGCTGGGACTGATGGGAGTTAGAGTTCAGCAACATCTGGGGAGCACAGGTGAGCCACTCCTAATAGGGGTGTGTGCCTCACTGCTGCCTTGAGCCAATTAACCCTCTCCGCATAAGATACCAATATCGCAGTTCAGAAAATAGATAAACCAACAGAAACAGACTCTTTAACCCCTGTGTTCCCTCCATGAACAGCGGCTGGAGCTGTAATCCTGGCTGAAGAACCAGCTGTTTCAGAGGTTAGTTGTTTCGATGGGGAATTTGGGGGTACCCAGGCCCACGCTATCAAGTCTCTAAGACAGATGCATGGTGCTATCACAGGCTTTTCTTAAGAGAGCTGTGTGGATGCGGCCGTACTCAGCTGGATTAGGCGAGCACCCTCCCCATGTATAGCACCCATTTTCACACACGATTCCTCTTTCGGCTGGGCTAGGGAATCGCCTGCAGAAATATGCCCCCGTGCTGGATTAGAGTGTTTATATTTAGCATTCCAAAAGAATACAAATAAGGGCCACTGATTACCAAAGTTACTGCACCCTCACTTCTCTTAAAATAACATCATAAGTCACTGCCAGTGTGTTTGCCTTGATCTAGGGAGAAACAGATGCAAGCAGAAGCAACAGGGTTTTGCTGGAGGGTGCAGCTACAGGAGTGGGTTAGTGGGTGGTTGGGTGGGGGGGATTGGGGAGAGTCCAGAAGGCTGAGGCAGATCACCACACAGTGTTGCTGCTGCTGAATAAAACAGGGGACTACATGCAGTATGGTTCACCTGCGGCCTAGGACCCACATACCTACGGGACCGCCTCTCCTGGCATGCCCCGCGGAGGACCTTAAGGTCCACAAATAACAATACTTTGGAATTCCCGAGCCTCAAGGAGATTAGATTGGTCTCAACTAGGGCCAGGGCCTTTTCAGCACTGGCCCCAACTTGGTGGAAGGCTCTGTCACAAGAGACTAGGGCCCTGCGGGACTTGACATCTTTCCGCAGGGCCTGCAAGACAGAGCTGTTTCCGCCTGGCCTTTGGTTTGGACTCAGTCTGACCCTTATGTTTCCCTCCCCTTATGGTCTTGATTTATCAGCTATTTTAAAATGAGGCTGCATTTTAAATTGCATTTTAACCTGTATTTTAAATTGGGTTCCCCCCTCTTTTTCCCCTATTAGGTTTTTACTATGATTTTATTTTATTGGTGCTAGCTGCCCTGAGCCCGGCTCTGGCTGGGGAGGGCGGGGTATAAATTATTATTATTATTATTAGTAGTAGTAGTACTAGTAGTGGAAAGGAGGGAGGGTGGAGTAAGATAGAGGCTCCCCACCTGTTTAAGAGTTCACCAGAGTTGTCAACGTAGACTTCCTCTCTGTTGGGGTGAGGGAGTCAAGGGCAGCGATGGTGAAGGGCTGTGTCTCAAAGGTAGGCTACATGCTTTGCATTTGGAGGGCTCCAGGGTCCATTCTTGTCATCTACAGAATCACAGGATTGTAGAGTTGGAAAGGGCTCCGAGAGTCATTTAGTCCAACCCCTGACAGATGGCCATCCAACCTCTGCTTAAAAACCTCCAAGGAAGGAGAGTCCGCCGGAGGTTTCTAAGCAGAGGTTGTATGGCCATCTGTCCTGGATGCTTTAGTTGACATTCCTGCATTAGAAGGATCTCATCCTGGAAAGTCAAGAGTAGACCAGCGTGGAGAAGTAGATTGGAAGGTGGTGGACTCTCCTTCATTGGGAAATTTTAAACAGTGTTTGGACAGCTATCTCTCAAGGATTCTTTAGTTGTGATTCCTGCTTTGCAGGCCTTGGGTATCTCTTCTAGCTTTGCAGTTCTATGACTCTTAAGTGAGGGAGCTAGGGCCAAACACCCCCCCCCCGACCTCTCTGTCTGGTTCTCTAGACTCTCCCCAGCTACACATCATGCTCTCCATTCACACCCTCTATCCCCAGGCAAACACTCTATACCTTGTGTGTTCTTGCCTGGCTGGTAGGTGTCCTTGAACTGTGGTAACGCCCCTTGCTTGCCTGGATGTACGGGTTTGTGTGTATGGGTGCATGGTGGAAACCCCTGACTGGCATTTAGCCTAACGTACATGGCCATTGCTCAGCCCTGTGCACCACCAGCATGTGGCTTCTTAGAAGGTAGATCATGAGGGCATTCAGCTCCACACCCAAAATACTGAGTTGGATGGGCCAATGATCTGACGGCATAAGGCAACTTCATATACTTTCTGTGTAAGTATCTGAATCAAGGATACATCAGTTCTCACCCATAACTGATTCAGTAGCTCATTCCTTCTTGGTGCATTTCTATTCTCTCTTGCCGCTGCCCCCACAGCTATTTGAAATGAAAACTTTTGCTAATACTAACATTACGTTTATCTCTTTATGTTTGCAGACAGATCTTCATGCATAGTAATATTGAGTTTTGTAGTCTTTAATCCCAGGTAAATGTTCATAGAATTGCACCCTCCGCTATAGTATAAAAGACCAAACCAGCTTCTCCTTCTCCACCCTGGGAATTTTAGGCTGTCATCCTATGTACCTTTACCTAGGAGTAAATGTCAGTGAAGAGGGTGAGACTTCATTCTCTTTAGCAATACAAAGGATTACACAGTTAAATGTTCACAGAAATTCTTTTTCTTTGGCTCTTATATGTTGTTTCTTGTCTGCTTTGGCTGGTTGGCTGAACATTGGAAGATTCAGGACAGATTTTATTTTTTAAAAAAAAAAAAAATCTTCATGCAGTGCATGGTGAAACTGTGTAACTCACTCCCACTGGATACAGTGGTGGCCCCAACTTCAAGAGAGGATTTAGCAATAAAGATACTAGCCATGATGGCTATGCTTTGCCTTCCTTCACTATCTCTCACTATTAAACTTCACTTCACGACCCCAAAGGCCTTTCCCTACTTACTTTTACCCCAGAATGCAAAATTTGATACACCTCTATCATGCCGCCCCTTTCTCACTTTCCTTCCTAAACTTGTTGTTGTTGTTGTTTAGTCATTTAGTTGTGTCAGACTCTTCGTAACCCCTGTCTTCCACTGCCTGGTCAAACTCCTGCTGGTAGCTTCAAGAACACTGTCCAACCATCTCTTCCTCTGTCGGCCCCTTCTCCTTGTGCCCTCCATCTTTCCCAACATCAGGGTCTTTTCCAGGGAGTCTTCTCTTCTCATGAGGTGGCCATGGAGGGAGCCTCAGCTTCACGATCTGTCCTTCCAGTGAGCACTCAGGGCTGATTTCCTTAAGAATGGAGAGGTTTGATCTTCTTGCAGTCCATGGGACTCTCAAGAGTCTCCTCCAGCACCATAATTCAAAAGCATCAATTCTTCGGCGACCAGCCTTCCTAAACTAAGAGAGCATTTTGAATGGGGAAAAATGAATGACAAGGAAAGGTTTGAGCAATTCTTGTCTCCTGCCCCCACCCAGTCCACCACTCTTCCACTCAATCAGAAGCAATTCGCATCTGCTTTACTCAATAAAACAAGAATCCTGGAGCAGAGACTGCTGGATGTTTCTTTTCTCTTTTGTGGACCACTTGAAAATTGGTGGGGGTCTAGGCAGACCACTTAACGATTTGTTTTGTTCTGCAAATCAAAGCACATGCACACACCATATTTTAATAACTGTCCTTTCGTTCTTTTGATCCACTGGACATGCCTCTTTTTATGAGCAAAGTTGTTTGAAGATGTTTCTCAGTCTGCACCAAAAATAAGTCCAAATATTCTAGTCTAGCATTTCCCAGAGTAATGCCTTTCAGGAGTCCCAACTCCCACCAGCCCCACAAACCCAACAAAGAACTAATAAGGATTGGGGGAAGCCACATGCGCCACCATGAGCTCCTTGGAGGAAAAGGTGGGGTATATGAGCAATAAATAAAAAAAAAAATATTTGGAAACCATGGATATCTTAAATGTGGAGGGGCGATCATACCTGTCCTTTCTTCTCCTGAAGTTCATGTGATGTTCTGAAAGTCCGAACAGAACCTGTATATGCATGGATTCATGCTCCTTGATGACATGTGCAAGTCATATGCACATAGGCTCTCTTCAAACATTTAGATCAATGTATAGAGAAGGTTGGGACGCGGGTGGCGCTGTGGTCTAAACCACAGAGCCTAGGGCTTGCTGATCGGAAGGTCGGCTGTTCAAATCCCCATGACGGAGTGAGCTCCCATTGCTCGGTCCCTGCTCCTGCCAGCCTAACAGTTTGAAAGCACATCAAAGTGCAAGTAGATAAATACCAGTAGGTACTGCTCCGGCAGGAAGGTAAAGGGTGTTTCCATGCACTGCTCTGGTTCGCCAGAAGCGGCTTAGTCATTCTGGCCACATGACCCGGAAGCTGTCTGCGGACAAACGCTGGCTCCCTCAGCCCATAGAGCGAGATGAGCGAGCAACCCCAGAGTCATTCACGACTGGACCTAACGGTCAGGGGTACCTTTACCTTTATAGACAAGGTTAGGACTATGGGTTATGGACATGATTATCTGCTTTTCTCCGTGCTCCAGATATTTGAACAAGGCTCTGGTTAAGTGTGCAAGTCTCCACACCCATCTCTGATCATTGCAGGTTTTTCCTGCTATGTTTGAGTGGGTGTTTGCATCCTTGCATTACATCTTCCTCCACATGTATTCTCATATTTATTTTATTTTTAAACACATTTTGTCTTTTGATGCTAAACACACCCTGATATTTTATGATAGGGCAATATAGAAAAATCACTAAAATAAAATAAATAGAAATTGGGATTGGACTTTTGGAATTGCCTATATTTACAATATATTTTTACAATATATATTTTTACAATATATATTTACAATAATCAACTCGGAACGCATGAAATAATAGCAAATAGTGTTGTTGTTGCTTTGTTGCTATTTGCTGGTTAAATTTATAATTGAACCTCTCCACTGCATGGTGTTCAGCTAAGAGCAGTGATGTTCAAAATAACCATTAGCCCAAGTTGTTGTTTTTAAAAAATCTGCTTAAATTCAGTAAGCATAAAAATGTTGACAAGGGAATGCTTTTCCAATGAAGAATGGCACAGAACTTCATTAAACTTGCATATTTTCATTTATAGGCCTAGATGCAAATTTAGAAATATCTCCTATGTGTTAAGTTCACCTTCGCCTAGTAAGGAAAGGCTGCCACCAGGTTAGCTTGTTCCCTGTTGATGGGCATTTCCAAGTTCCCTGCTGCTTTCCCCTTCTTAGGGTCCTTTATCTTGACTTCACAGCCCTTCAAACAGCAATAGCCACAGGTCTCGATGGCAGTGTTCTATCTGCACTGTTGAAAGCAATGTGCTTCCGGATACCAGTCGTTGGGAATCACAAGTGGGGGAGAATGCTGTTGCAGACAGGTCTCGCTTGCAGTCTTCCCAGAGGTATCTGGTTGACCACTTTGAGAACAGGTTGCTGGGCTGGATGGGCCCATTGGCCTGATCCTGCAGGGCCTTCTTATGTTCTTAGAGAGTGCCTTCAAGCAGAGGACTGTTCTCTGTAAAGTGGGGTGCATATCCACCCTATAAACGCCTGTGGTTTTTAACATGTATATGTAATGTAAGCATACTGCCTGCCTGTGAGTGTCAGAGAGAGGGTGTTTGTACAGGAACGGACATGATCAAGTGGTGATAGGGTCAAGAGACTGAGATCCTATTATGTCTAGGGCCCAATCGCAGGAAACTGGGGGAAAGGAGGAGGAAGGAAGTGAGTTGTTGTGGAAAAGAAATAGAGGATAGTGATATAAAGAGTCCAGAACCGTTTTCCCTTTTTTTAAGCCAAAGGATAGCCTTAAATGATAGTCCGGATAGCTTGGTTGGTTAGAGCATGGTGCTGATAATGCCAAAGTTGTAGGTTCGATTCCCATGTGGGATAGCTGCATATTCTTGCATTGGACTAGGAACTGATCCTCAATTCTACAGTTCTATGATTCTAAGTGTTGTTCAGATATGGTACATATCTGTTGTCTGGGCAATTTGCAGAATAGTCTCCATACTAAACAGGGATTTCCTAATGGAAGCCTCCCCAGAAAATCTAACCAATCACATCTGCTTGGCTGGCAGTTGAAGGCTTCCCTGCACACACTTCACTCCTCTCTTCCTCTTCCTGCTACGGGTGAGCAACGCAACGTAGTTTCTTGTGTTGGACCATCCCAGTGGCTGCAGGCATCTTCATTCTCTCCCTGTGTCTCACCTGGTTGTGGTTGTTTGTTGCTGATGTGCTAAAACTCACTGTGGCATGGACTGGTGTGTGTCACACAAGCGGTGCACATAAACGCGTTGCATTCGGGGGCAGCCCTACCCTTAGACAGAGTGAAGAAACTCCCTCAGGTGGCCGACGCTGGCGTGCAGGTGGTGAAGTGGTGAAGGACAGAGCTTTGTGTACCACCCAGCTCTGGAGGGAGCCAGCTGAATCGTGAGAGAGAATAGCAGCACTGCAAGCATCCTGCTCACCCCTGGGACATTCTGGGATCAAATCGGAAGCCAGGGTGGTTTCTGCAATTCCAAGAATGCCCCAGGCAAATAGGGATAGTTGGAGGGTATGAGTTAGAAAGAGAACTGCGAGTAAATTTTTCAGGCTGAAAAATTCCCCCACCCCTTCCTAGCCTGCCTGATTGTTATGGAATAATTGAAAGTACCTGCAGAAGCCAGAAGGTTCTAAGTAGTACCATTACAACGTCTATATTAAAAGACCCTCCAAGCATCCCTATTTTTCAGGAACAGTCCCGGATTTACAGAAGCCATCCCAGTTTCTGATTTAATCCTGGACTGTCCTGCTTTTCCTTAGGACATTTTTCACCAGAGAAATGTTGGGGGATATGGCGTTATTTTAACCCAGCATTCCTCAGCCTGGTAGCCTGCCAAACTTTTCTGGGCCACCCCTGCCTTGGTTGCATAAACTCATCCCTCGTGCCCCCTACCTAAAGGAGCATTTATACCCCCCATTGATCAGCCCGGATATTGAGATCCAGCTCTGAGGGTCTTCTGGCGGTTCCCCCACTGTGAGAAGTTAAGTCACAGGGAACCAGGCAGAGGGCCTCCTCGGTAGTGGCACCCTCCCATCAGATGTCAAGGAGAAAACCAATTATACAACCTTCCGTAGACCTCTGAAGGCAGCCCCATTTTAGGAAGCTTTTAATGTATGATGCTTCTTTGTTTTGTTTGTATTTTTGTTGGAAGCCACCCAGAGTGGTTGGGACAACCCAGACAGATGGGTGGGATACAAGTGATACATTATTATTATTATCATTACCCTATGAAAAGCATTGCTCAGAATAGTGGTTTGCATGACCCACTAAGGAAGAAAGTAACGCAATAAAATTTAGAACAGTAACAGCTGATTTCACATTTATTCAAAATCCAGTTAAAAAAATTATTTAATCTAATTAAACGAAATTGGTGAACTTGAGCCAGTGATACCAGCTTGGTAGCTATTTACACTTCCAGTACCCCCTCTTCTCACCCTGCTCCAGGTAATCCCACTGCCCTCCAGGGTGCAGTATCACTTATTTTGGGAACCACTTCTTTAGTTGGGGTGGGGTGGGGCTGGACTACAACTCCCATCAGCCCCAGCCAGCATGATAGGAGTTGTAGCTCAGGTTGTGCCAAGACTGCCTTAGCCAGGGTTGGAAGCAGAAGGAAATGCGGGGAAAAGATCCATAAGCAAAAGAGAGGGCAAGCCAGGAAAACTGCGTAGACCTGGAAAATGGTGGTTGCGTGTGTTTGTGGTTGTGTGGCTGGCTCGATCAGGATTTACACACACAAACATTGCACCATATGTGGCTTTCTGTCCCTTGTGGCGCAGTCTCTCCTCCTATTCCATAAAGCCAAGGGTTTTATTGTTTGTGTTTTTTGAACTGAGTTAAACCTTTTTTTTTTAGTGATCTGGGGAGGGGGGGGGCTATGGATTATCCTCTTACCCCCACCCCCCAACCCCATAGTTTGTGGTGATGGCGGTGGTGTTGCCAGGCTGCTTCCTCGCACTTTGTGGGCAAGGCAGTGAAACCGATAGAGTGAATGACAAGTTGTTTACAGGTTTCCTTGAAGGGGCCTCTGGTATATTTCAATCTGTCAAAGTTGCTTTTCTTTCTCCAGAACAATGCTTGATTGTTGTGTAGGGTGTTTGTTTTTTTTTTTTTTCCTTCCCCTTCCCCTTCCCCTTGCACAGAGACTTTTTATTTTTTAAAAAAATGAAGAAGAGGTGAGAAAATTATATATATATATATAGGATATCACACACACACCATGTACAGAAACCCTTTGGGGATATTGAAGATTGTCCTTAGGTGTTCAGAGTTTTTTTTCTTCCCCTTTCTCCCTCTCTCCTTCCCTCCCTCCCTTTCTTCTAACTCCTCTCAATGAGTTGCTAAGTGCTTTTCTGTATTAAGCCAGCAGCCCTTGTTTAAGTTTCTTTTTGGCCACTGATCCCCCCCCCCCCCAGCTTGCCTCCCTCCCCTTGGCAGATCTTTCTCTCTACAAAGGGCAGAGTGATGGGTGTCAGGCTTGCCTATTAGATAATTCTGGTCAACAGAATCTGGCAGAGATTTTTTATAATAATAATAATAATAAAATAATGGTGCAAACACACACTCACATGTTCACTGCCTGCCTGTGCTAACTAACAGCTACGTAGACCTATAAATTAAGACACATATTGAATATAACAAATTTCTACATGCTATTCAGGTATTGATGCTCTCCCTCCGACTTCATATTTGCGGAGCCGAGGCTTGACTAGCAGAAATTTGCCAAGGACTCATTCAGTATGTGGTTGTGTTGTGCGTGTGTTGTTGTTGTGCAACAGAGATACTCACGGAGAAAGAGAGACGGGGAGAGGGACTTTTGCAACTGATTTCTCCCCTCTTAAAAGATTAAGCGAATGGGGAGGGGGAAATGATCTTTAGTGGCAGAATTAGATATTGGGCTATCCAAAGTGTGTGTCCGTCCATATCAAGATAGGGAAAACATAATTTGGCCACACTAGGGGAAGATCCTAGACGGGGAAATTGCTTAGGTTGTGTGTGTGTAACACGTGCGTTTCTATTTATAACTGCATTTCTGCTGGAATAAGTGTTGCAAATGTGCATATTCCACACCTCCCCATTCCCAGTAACGCCCCCCCCCCTCCCCGTCCTGAGCACATTGGGGAAATCGAGGCTGGAGGTGGCGATTGCTATTTTATTTTGCGAGCACCAGTTTTTGGTTTTGAAATTGGCAGGATCCTGCACGAAGCTTTCAGATGTGCGTGCGTGTGTGTGTCACAGACAAGTAGTGGTTGCGTGTGTGTGTGTGTGTGTGTGTGTGTGGCTATTGGAGAAGAGGAGAGGATGAAAGGAGCTGACTTTGCAAGGGGTGGGGGGCGGGGGGCTGTGACAAGGAGAGGGGCAATAAAGGCAAAAGCGGACAGGCACCCCTGAGGTTGGCGGAGGTTGCTGCCTGCTTGTCAGACCCCAGCCATGTGGCGCGGCGGTGGGGGGAGCTTGCTCGACGCTGTCTCCTTCAGCTAAAGTGCGCTACCCCTTTAAGAGACTGGTCAAGGAGTCCCTAGCTCACAGAGGGAGAGCGAGCGAGAGAGAGAGAGAGAGAGCGCGAGAGAGAGAGAGAGAGAGCGAGAGAGAAAAATCAATCGGTTTAGGAGGTTTGGATTCACTTGACAGGTTCAGTTGGAGGCGATCATAGCTGGCTACTGTGACAAAGGGGCAAAAAAATTGTGCTTTTTTTATTTCCCCCTTCAGCATGCTCACTGACCCCGATTTACCCCAGGAGTTTGAAAGGTGAGTCCAGGAGATCAGTGTGTGTGTCTGTATATATTTATAATATATCTGCTTTGCATGCATTCGCTACTGGGGTGTGTGTGCGTGCGCGCGTTTAAATATTATGATGATGATTTGAGATCTTTCCAGTGTTGTTAAAGTGCAACTTTCCCTGTATGCGCGTCAATAATATATATGTATATCTATATATATTTAAAAAGAAAAATCCGGGGTAGTAAAACAAACAAACAACCATGCACTTTATCTCCCTCCCAGCATGCAGTAATGTCAGATTACTCCTGATCTATGTTTGCTGTTTGCTATTTTTTTCCTCTCTCTCTCTCTCTCTCTCTTCTCCAACCGCGCACCATTTCCATCTCCTGAACTAGATTGAAAGGGATCACCCAAAGTCCTGTAACCTACTTCGACAGCGATGCCTTTCGGATTTTGTTTAGCTCCCTGCTAGAGATTTGAATGAACATCATCATGACTGTATATCTCTGTCTTTTGCTCCGCCGCCGCCCCTCTTTCTGTTCTCTCTCCCCCCCCCCCCCCAACTCCGCCGCTCCCGGCTCCTTCTTCTGAATTAATCTACTAGATAATGAGAAGCAACAATGTCTTAGAAGACATTTTTTTGGTCTTTATTTAAAAGGGAAGGGAGGGAAATTAAATCTTCCTTGCCTTTTTGGAGAGAGCGCTTCCTGGAATGAATGGAAGAACTGGCGAGGCTTTAAACTTTCAATTTGATCCTTCCATTAAAAAAAAAAAAAGTTTCTAGGAAGCACATGACTCCCCTCCCGCTCCCGTTGGTAGTGGTGGTTGATCTAACAGGAGTGACTATTTGGAGGCAAGTTAACCTCATCCCAAGCTTGAGCAAGCAAAATAATAAACTAAAACACAGAAAGTGGGTTTGGGAAGCAGAGAGAGTGGAGTGGAACAGTTCATTCTGAATTTATCAGTACCTCTTTTTGACTGCGTGTCAAAACCTGCTCTTTTGATTTATGACCTGTTTGCCTTACCATCCTCTTCCCCTGTACTTCTACCACCCACTTGCCAAAGTTTAGAAGTCCTTCAGATCCTAGCTGTTCATGAGGTCTAGATCCCAAGTCTCCTTCTCCTCCCATAGATTGCTCAGTTCACATAAATCTTGACTTTTGCTAACTATGTTTGAAGATTACTCTCAACCACTTGTACACTGTACTTCGGCAAGAACCAAGACCCCCCCACTCTGACTGCATCCCCATCCCACTCCCCCCCCCCTGTATTTTAAGCTTGTAAATAGCCCATGTTTGGCTATGAGAAGGGACTCAAAGCCTTTGCATTTCTAAATGGGTCTTTATAAAGAAAAAATGAAAAGGCTTTAAATTGTCAGAGCGCACGTTTCCCAGCTTCCCCTCCCCACGGTTCATGAAAGCTACATTCTGCATAAACATTTGGTTGCATCTGACTATGTAATGCAAGCTAGGTGATAGACCAGCTGGTAAAAAAATATGGTAAGCCAAGCTGTTCAGCTTTCAGATTGCTGAATTTGATAGTAAAAGGCACAGGGAGGAAAATATCCGTCAAACATCTTAAGAGGGCAGAGAAGTTGCAAGTATAGAGTGCAAAGAATACTAGATTGCCAGAGAACAAACTAGCTAGGGGTGTATGTGTACAGATACACATATGCATATCTGTGTGTACACCGATGTGTGTGCACCTATATAGCTTTATATACCAGTATAAAGCAACTGAAATCAGTAAGGGGGGTGGTGGTTGTTCTGAAAACTACTGTATTTCGTAACTCTAACCCTTGACAGAAAACACTTTGGGCTGGCACTTCTGAATGCCTTCCAAGGTTTTATTTGATCCAATTAATTTCTCTCCTTTGTTTAAAATCGCTGACATTTCCCCCCCTCCCCCATTTCATAATATTGTGATACGGACATACCTGCGAGAACTTAACTGTTTATCTTAGTAAAAATCCTAGGTTAACTTGGCAAAAACTGGTTTCTTTTTTTTTTTCCCGGGGAGGGGAAGAACTCAAGAGGTTTGAAGCTATTCTGCATGGCATGTCCATAGCAACATGCTTACAAATATATAAAGTGTTTTTGTTTTGTTTTGCTATCTCTGTGTAACTTTTCCTCTGAGCTGAATAGGTGCAGAAGGCAGGGATATAAACGGTGTGTTCTCTCTTCCTATGTCCTGCTTTAAAGAGCTCGCTTTCATTTTCATTTTGAAACTCAACTTTTGAGTTGATTGCCCTCTTTCTTTTTCATCTCCCTGATGAGGTGTGTGTTCAGAGTTTTACTCTTATTTTTGTTTGTTTGCTTTTTTGAAGGCGGGAGAAGTACTGGTTAAATAATCCATATGTTATTAGCCTTAACAGACATGTAGCTATCAAGATATATAGACAGAAATAGTTAAATGGAGGGGGGGGGGGAGGACGAGAATGAAACCTTGCTATACAATTCTTTTTATTTACCATTTTCCATCTGTGGTTTTAGCTGGTAATACAAACCAATATCTCTGTTAATCATTACCATTTGTTTACATTCTCTGTGTTTGACTGTAGTTATACACACATGGAGATCTGTACAGGTTGTGGAAGTTATTCACAACACAACATGCACAATTCACATGACGACTCGGGTTGCATAGATAGAGGATGTTCTTGCAATCTCTCCATCCTCCACACACACACACACACCGGCCCTCTCGGAGCCTAATGTTGTTTGTGCATTTTGCTGAAATCAGTGTTCTCACCTGTCAGACCAGAACTACATTGTTATTAATGCTTACAAGGCCCGTTCTGCACAGGCCGTGGGGTGGGCTACAAGGAGACATTGATTTTATGATCCAGGCATTTTGGGTGGTAGTCCAGTTTCTCAGTCGCCAAGTTTTTCTAAGGAAGAGATATTCCGCACCCCCCCCCCCGCCTTTCTAGCACATTGATTTATTCTGAAACTTCCATAACTTCACTTTACATCTTGTGGAGAGGCAGTTGTCTCTCATGGAAAGGGAGATGATCCAGTTTCTCTTTTGCTTTGCTTGCTTCCTCCCCCTCCCCTTGCCCTTAACTTTGGTAACATAGAAGCCTAGAAAGAAAAGTGTCTATTGCATCGTGGAGAAAGACTGGGATGAATCTTTGACCATATTATCCTCATTGGTGAATTAGCTGTTTGCTGATCCAAACTCAGGGCAGGTTTAGCATGCACACAGAGAGATTGTTCGTCCCTTCTGTTGTTCATGTTGTTTTTAAATCGAGAAGGGGTTCTACCAAAACTTTGAAAGGCACTCCAGACAGCTGAAATGTCGAGTGCAAAAGGTACTGAGAGGTTCCAGCTAGAACAAGCTTTCTGTTTCTCTGGAATTATTGAGTGGTGGGTTTTGATGAGGTACTATGTGACCGCCCAATTTTATTCTAGGGTGTGCGTTAAATAAATAAAATATACACCACCAAGATTTAATTTTCTTGCTTTTTTCAAAATAGAGACCCAGCCTATGTTAGATACAAAAAGGCAAGTCAAGGTGAAGTTCTGACTTACTCAAGCAATTGATGGGAGGGACCTGTAACTTCAGCATTAGGGACGTTGATGTGAAATTTTACAAGAACAATTAAGAGCTCAGAAACGCCTGGCATAAACGCTGAATGTCTTCATAAAAACCTTGTCAGTGGAAAAACAAAAGGGGCTGCTTGACAACGTTCGTGGTGTGTGGGATGCTTTTTGCAAACCTAAAGTAACTGGCGTATGTTGTCATGATTTCTCTGTAGACCCAAAGAATAGGCATCGGAAGACGAAGATGGGCACATGGACCCACGAGTCTTCAAAGTGAAGGATGGGTTGTGCTCTTGATAAACAACAGGGGAGGGAGGAAAAGAAGGGATGTTTCATGCAAAATATTTATTGGCTCACTTGCTGTAAAAAATAATAATAATTATGGGGGGATCCTAAATCAGCAGCTGACAATGAAAGTTCAAGGTGATAGTTTTTTTAAGTAGTCTATGGGGCAGTAATATATTTGTGAATTGTGTTTTTCTTGTCATTTTTGTCCCTTGCTGAATTTGTTTTAGTGTTCCTTTGGTGCCACTAAATGACAAATCCTTTCCCTGCCTATATGGCAGTTTTTGTCTTGGCTAAAGTTTCCCAGAAGGGATGCACTGCCCCATGCTTGCCTCCTGTTTTGGTTTTGGTTTTTTCCGAAAGTGGAAAAACTGACAGCCTTCCGTCACTGGGATGGGTCAGAATGGTATTCCACAATGCCCTTCCAGAGTGAATGTACTACAGGGCTCCCCCTCTCGCCTTGCTCCCCTTGAGCAGCCAAACTGTGTGGTGGTACTTGGCACATGGTGTCATTTCAATTCCATGTTCCCACCTCTCCTTGTATTTCTCTGATTTGTACCCATGGCCTGGGAACAACCACAAACATCCATTTTGTCCAAACAAAATCTGGCCTGCTGACGTCTCTCTGCATGAAAGCAGAAGGAATAATGTGTTTTCAGTGTGTTCATTTGGCACTTATTTTCGAAGTGATTTTGCACACTTGGGTGGTTTCTCCTCTTCTTTTTTTTCTTTAGATCTCTAGGAAACCTGCCTCCTATAACTTATCTGAGGGTTGTTGTTGTTGTTGTTGCTGCTGCTGCTGCTGCCTTTAGTTTGTAGCCTGTAGATATCAACGAACAGTTCAATAGATTCGTACCTCTCTCTGCTGCTAGAATGGTGAGGCAGGGCTGGACGCTATTTTCTGAGGGAGCGGAGAAGTGACTAATTCCACGGAAGGAGCCTTGAGCTTCTGGCTCGAGCCAAACGCAGGATTTAAGTTGGCCAGATTTCGGGCCGGCTGGTTTGCCGTTGGCACTGGAGGGGTTAATCTGAAAAGTGACAGGGAGAGGGGTGGGTGGCCAGTCTGCTGCCCCCTCCTGCTGTCCTGCAATCAAGCCATGCAACTTTAAAATGTTTGCTTGTGAGGACAGTGTGTGTGTGTGTGTGCCTGCTACTTTGAAGAGCCCTCCCCAAAAAACCTTGTTTCTTCTTTTCCCTCTTGTCCAGAGACATTAAGCATAATGAATGCAAGAGGTATTTACAGCGTCTTAGAGACCTTCTAAGTAGCAGCAATATCTGTGTCGGAGCCTTATTAAAAATGTGACAACCTGTCTTGTTGTTTTAGCCATGGTGCTTTTTGATAGGGATTGAATAAGTTTCTCTTGGCTCCTTCGGAAATCTATATTTTGCTTTGGATCAGGCTGCATTTATTTAGCTGGCAAGTGTGCATAGGGGTGTGTGTGTATCTCAAACAGATGATAAAGTGAACAAATGACAGAACAGTATCACTTTGGGCAATTCATCACACTAGTTGTTTTAAATCTTATTGCAAAGCAAATATCTTCACCTACCATTTAGTTAAGTAGCGTCAGTGTTACTGACACACACAAACACACTACGATTTCTTGGGCAATAATGTCATCATAATTGTAAAGCTCAGAAGGAATCCCTACTCCAAATCCAGGTAACACTTGACACACAGTACACTTTGATAACGCAATAATTTTAGGAGAATCTTCTCAAACAGTTTGCACTGTTTCTCTGCTCTTGCCAACAATTTTGTTTAGAGGGGGGAAGCAGAATCTTGGGGCAGGGAAAACATACTTGAAACACCCCAAAAATGTTTTATATCATTTGGAAATGCTTCTGTATTTCCGACACTCAGAATAGGGATGAATTGGCATGTATTTAAATAATAATAATCTTAGAGCGATGGTAAATGAAATCAGCTTGGAGCAATTATTGGGATGAGGAGCTTGGTTAAACTCATCCTCTCCCCCCCCCTTCCTTCTGTCTGCAAATGTACTCTTTAATTAACATGGGCTAAATTAGCTGCTTTGCTAACACTCCAACTAAAGTGGGTTGTGGACCAAGCTGCAGCAAAGGAATAGACTGAACGGTGTGCTTTTTGTTTTTGTGAACTTCTGCTAGATATTTTAAAAATAATGCCTGATACTGGATATCAGCCCTTCTGAGTGATTCTAGTGAGATATTTGCTTCCTAAAGGCAGGAGATCAGTTCAGGGTTGAATTCAATTTTTGGCTCTCTCTCACTTTATTATTTTTATTATTATTATTTATTATCCCTCCTTTGAAACTGCCTTTTCCAAAATCCGTTTTGTCTGGCTCCCTTCTGCTCTGGATATCGTGCACTGTCTAATCCAAGACAACCACTAGGGGGTTATTTGTGAGCAGATACCGTACCTTCCCTTCCTGAGAATAGCCATCTCTCCTCGGCAGCACTCTTACGCCTGACCTTTGGTAGGTGGATAAGCTTTTGCAGCTGAAAAGTTTTGCACAAACCAGCGTATCTTTATTGCACAATAGACCTGTTCGCAGAGGAGCCAACAGGAGGGAAGACCCAGTTTCCTAGATGTCAACGGCCGAGTTTTTCTTTTGCAAAGGGCTTGCTGAAAGTCCGTAAAGCGAGGAATCGTGGTGTTAAAACAGGGAAATTATATGGGAGTGTGTTTCTCCAGTGGATGGGGGGGGGGAGAGAGAATTAAGACGTGAAGAAGTGAACCAAGCTCCCACAACTGCCACAAACATCAGAGCTTAATCTGTTGGGATTTGGTCGTGAAACTTGTTGACAGTTTTTGTCTGTTTGTTTGTTTTTCTAGTGTGCTTGACATTTCTGGCTACCATGTCCTTTGGCCACCATTCTTGTTAACTCATTTATTGGAGTGGGTATAATAATTATAAACACGCAAGGCATTGCCGCGTTAGCAGAGGCTGGTAATTTTACACCTTGGAAATCGGCATTGCACCTGCTCAAGGGGGGGGGGAGAAATTGCTGGCATCCCGGTCCGATAGGTCTGTGTAGCTGCAGTAGTGCCCTGAGTGGTCTGTGCCGGCAGGGCCACAGAAGCAGGCCGCGGGTGCAAAAGCTGCGTGGAAGAAGACCATCTTGTTTGCTTCGACCCCGTTCTATTTTAAAAATGTGTTCCGACATGATCATCACAAATTATTACGTATCAAAGGCCGGCTCCAAAAATATCACGGAAAACGTATTTTATAAAACACTTGTGATGCCTGATATTAGGGGCAGAATGCAGTCAAAACGAAACACTTCAAAGCCCAGTTGATTTCAGTGGGTGAATTAAGCACATTCTCTCTCTTTTTAAAAAATCCCTCTTCCCTCAAGTTGAAATCGATGAGACTTGGCTGGATCATTCCCTGGGTGCTAGCAAATCACATCAGTGCGAGTCACATTAATAATCTCCGTTTAAACCATGTTGAGAAATATATCTAGATTTGTTTTTCACTTGGGATAAACTGTGTAGCAAAGGTCTGCATTGCTCTTGGAGGTAGTTTGTTAAAGGTCTCCACTGATCTTTTAAAAAAATAAACTGGCATCTCAAATACAAATAAATGTTATATCAGCTTTTTTTTTTTAAAAAAAAATAAAATTCCACGTTGTTCCAGGACTGCTCTTCTGTAACTAGGAAACTTTCTGATATCCGTAGTCTGACGGGCACTATCCTTGCCGTTCCTGTCACAATAAATGCTGTACCTTAGGATATGTTTTGCTTAAAGGATGACGTATCTTAAGAGGAAGGTGAAGGGATTAAGCGACAGCTTGGACCCAGGATTTCCTCAATTATACTGACACACATACCTTAAAGTGCTACCTCGAATTTATGAAATCCCATTAGCATTAGGGAAAAAATTGTTGCGACCCAGTATACCGAGATGTGGAGCAGGGCACATGCCTCTGTAGCGGCCAAAAAAATGGATTTAGAATACATCGTTGTTGAATCATCCCCCAATTCCAGCCATATTGCACCCTGGTTATATGCCACGAAGCAACTGCATGCACAGGATGTCTAGAGGTAATAGTCCTTTTGCCAGAATAATAGCAGCATATTTCCACAAATGTTGTAGTCTTAGTTTGGCTCTCAACACCCATGTGTTCTGCTCATCATTTTGTCCGAGCCATTTGGTGAAATTATTCTTTCAGAAGATCAGGTTCGTTTTCACAGAACTAAAGATGACAGGTGTTGATACTGTTGATAATTATAACAAACTTGACGAAATACTTCTTGCTTTTTTTAATCCTGTTTTCCCCCCCTCCACCACAAGCATCAAATCTTTATACAACCACCATTCTTCTGTTAAAGGGATACTTTATATTAAATTTCACGAGATACATCAATTTGTCGTTGATGTCCTTGTGTTGTTGTTTTTTAAAAAAGTGATTTTCACTCTTCGTGGTGTTCTGAAATGCTACATTGCTTTACATTTAAGTTTTGTTGAGGATCTGTATTACATCCCTTCTTTTAACCTAGATTGTGTTGACGCGAACGCACTAAAAGATCCATCCTTTCTTTGACAGAAATCTTCTAATTCTGAAATCTTGCACAGTCCTTAACAGAATGATGCTTGCCTCATATTGAGTAGGACCATAATTCATGTCCCACTTCTGGGTTTTCCATATACATCTCATTGGTCACTATGGAAAACAGGATGCGGCACTAAATAGGCCTTGATGATGTTTCTCAGGACACTTAAGGGGGGATTTTTGGGTTGTTGTTGTTTCGGTTTCATTTTCTATTTTCTCTTTTTTATATTGTGATTTTATGTTGTGAACCACCCTGAGATATATGGGTATAGGGTGGTATGCGATTTTAATAAATATTACTAATAATGATAATAATAGCTATGGGGCTGTTTCGTTTGTCTGGGGTAGTAAAGCTTCTGTGTGCATTTAGATGACAGCTTGATCCATAGTTCTAATGAGTGGGTGTACTTCAGAACCATTTTAGTATAGTGAGCAGAATGTTTGACTAGAGTGGGGAGATTGGTTCAAGTCCAAAGACTCATTTATTGGCCTTTGACCAAAATGCCCTATCACATTCTCAAGTGAAGAAGGCACATTGCTAAGGATGGGTAAGTGAATCAGGATATATCCAATCCATTTCAGTTTCACAGTTTTTTGCCCATAATTCTGTTCTTGTTTCCATATTAATTTGTGGGTTGTTGTTGTTTCCATATACAAAAATCCTCTTAAAACATCTCTGCATTTGCGTTTCCCCTCAAACATATTTAGATGCGTGTTTGCTTTAAATATATATATTTAAATGTGTACTCCTGTCAAGAACTGCTTCCCAGCATTTGGAGAACTGGAAAAAACAACCACCAGAACGTGAAACTCCAAGAGATGCAAATCAAACCATTTCATGTAGGAAACAAGGAAGATACTTGCATAATGTTTTCATCAGACTCGGTGATGACCATTAGCTTAGACTGCTTTAAAAAGAGACCAGGCAAGATTCATGGATGATATATATACATCTATGAATAAGGGTCCCCCCTCCCCGCCATGACTGCTTAACGGGATCTTTGACTATCAGATTCTAGGTTAACATGACAGGGAATGCCTGCTGGCCTCATGCTCTGTGGGCATTGCAGAAGATCTGGATAGCCACCTCTGGCAACAGAAATGCTGGACTAAATCAACCTGGGGCCTGATCCAGCAGGGCTCTTATGTTCTTATTGCAAACCATTTTGCACATTAATAGTGCAAGATAATAAAAAAAAAAGCAAGATAATCTCGCCGTAAGATGTGAGCTGATGACAATTTCAAGCTGTTGATTTCAATGGGATTTTGTCCAAGCTGTTTGACATAACTTGGCTTTAATAGGATTTTCTAGGCCCCAGGATCATTATCTCTGCTTAGGTAAGGGCAACTCTGTCATTTTTGTTTTCTCTCAGTTTCATTTCCCCCTGCCCCAATCTTCAACTCAGTTTATTCTACCGGTTCATCAGTCTGTAATTTTTTAAAATTTAAAGAACTCAGGAAAATTCACCACCATTTTCATGCATGTTTTTTAGTCCTAATAAATGCATATTTTTTTTGCAAGCAATTCCCCCCCCCATATAATGCATTTTATGTTACTTAACTAGTATATGTTTTTTTTACATGCACTTTCCTCAAACACATGCATTTTATTTTATTTAATTCCGGGAAGGGCAAATTGTGAAGGACGGCTGTGTTTCATATTTTATATTAAGAAGTGCTAATTAGGCAGGTTTGTGTTAAAACGTGAACTGAACCAAATTTCCCCCAGCCTTCCCTCTGCCTAAATATACTTGTTGAACATTTTGTATCCTCGGCAAAGTGTTAAATTTCCACTTGTAAAGTAGAATATGCGATATTGTTCTTTTCTCCCGGTAACCAATCTAGCACCTAGTGTAGTTGCAAATGTCAATTTCTTGGTCGATAGGGAAAAGATAAAGAGGCTGTGTACCGTCCTGCTGTTATGAGCGGCAAAAAGGGTCTTGCGCCCCATAGGGCAACGATAATGTGGCCACTGGCAAATTGGGGCTAATTGTCAGTGGCAAGTAGAAGCGCTGCTTTCCAAAAGTTGCTAACTTCATGCCGGCGATCCGGTGTACAATAAATGGCTTGCGTGTTTCCGTGTCAGTCCCTAATAGTGTTAAGCTGAAGTGCGTTGCTTATTTAACTGTTTCATAATAGTTTCATCCTTTCTACTCTGAGACGTCAAAGATAGCCAGAGTTTCACTGAATCATAAAATTGTAGAGCTGGTAAGAGACAACAAGGGTCATCAAGTCCAACTCCCTGCAATGGATGGATAAGTTTCATTCAGAGAAGTACAAAATCTGTTGGAACGCAGACAAAAGAAGCTGCCTTATACTAAGTCAGAGCACTGGTCCATATAGCTCAATACTGCCTGCACTGACTGGCAGGGGCTCTCCAAGGTTTCGGGCAGGAGTCCCTCCAGCCTTACCAGATTTGCTGGCGATTGAACTCAGAGCCTTCTGCATGTGAAATCAATGTCCCATCGGAGGCTGCTCCATTTGAATGAATGGCGCACTACCCACGCAACTCAGCCTGCTCTCAGCCAGCTCCCTACCTACTTTCCCACTTAAAACCCAGGGCCTGTGGATTTTTTCGGATTATTAAAAGAACTATTGTAGTATGATGAATTCGCGAGCAGGATTTGAACTACGAGCAACAGAAGGAATGAAAGATTATTGTATTGTGCTGTTGTTATGATATCAGAGAGAAGATAAGGTGCAGCAAGGGGGAGAATTTTTTTTTTTTAAATCCACCGTGGAAAATGAGGTGTGAAGTCGATAAAACAAAAGAACAATTCATTATGTATTAAAGTGTATATGTGATTTTTTTAAAAAATAATTTAATAATATATAAAGGGGGGGGGGACGACGACAATCCATGAGATGGTTCTGCCTATTAGCTTCCTCCTCCCTAAGTCTCAATGCCACCCCTTTGTAGAACTGAGCAGGGAGGGGACAAAAGTAGAATTAGCTTCAATGGGCACCAGGTGCCACTGCAGTGCCCCCAAAGTCCTTCCTCCAAAGGATAGATGGGTTCCAATCAGCCCACTGGTCTGAGAGGTGTGGACATATCAGAATCCCCAAGACTGATTTCCTCAAGCACCCCAGTGTCAGACTATTTGTCCCTGTAGCCCAGTATGGTCTACTCTGACTAACAGCATCTCTCCTGAGTCTCTGGCAGAGATCTTTTCCATGACCTACTCTTCCTTAAACTGAGGATGTTGAGGGACCAAATCTGGGACCTTCTGCATACAAAATATCTGCACAAGCATTAAGCTATAGCTTCAAAGTTTGACGTGAAAGGTTGGGTAATCTGGATTTATGTTCAAGGTCAAGGAAGAATTGTTGTTGTTGTTGTTGTTGTTGTTGTTGTTGTTGTTGTTGTTATGCCACTCATCTGACTGGGTTGCCCCAGCCACTCTGGGCGCCTTCTAATAAATTACAAAGCCACAGTAAACATTAAAAACTTCCCTATGCAGAGCTGCATTTGGATGTCTTCTAAAAGTCAGATAGTCGTTTATTTCCTTGACATCTGGTGGGAGGGTGTTCCACAGGGTGGGCGCCACCACCGAGAAGGCCCTCTGCCTGGTTCCCTGTAACTTCACTTCTTGCAGTGAGGGAACTGTCAGAAGACCCTTGGAGTTGCATCCCAGTGTCCAGGCTGAACAATGTGGGTGGAGATGCTCTTTCAGGTATACAGGGTAGAAGCTGTTTATGGCTTTAAAGGTCAGCACCAACACTTTGAATTGTGCTCAGAAACATAGTGAGAATGTTTGGTGGTCTGCCTGAGGTTTGAATGACTATCATATTTTGGGATCAAGGAATATCCTCATCTGAAGCTGCACCTTTGTCTAGTTGACTAACAACCCTGCCTCCACCTTTCCTTCCCCCCCCCTCTCTCTCACTCTCTTTCTCTGAGAGAGAGAGATTTTATATCTCCCCTCTGCCTCTTGTATGTAGGTTAGCTCCTTAGACTGAAACAACGGGAATAGTGAAATAAAACTATTCTTTGCTAGGGTTTCATGAGCGGGGATCTACCAAGTGTGCATTTCTATCCCCCAGCTCTTCCCAAGGCAGCGATTTAAGAAGAAAATAAAAACAACATACTGAATTAAACACATCAACAACCTTAATCTTAAGATTGTACCACATCTGTTCGAAAAACTATTATGGTACTTTGAGGAGGTGTTCAGGCTCAGGTTTTGGGCAAGAAGGCTATAATAGCATCCTCCATGCAAGCTGCTTGGGAATATGAGGACACCACCACAGCCCAGTTCACAGCACGACAGCACTGGGAAAGGGCTATGGTTCATTGGTAGAGGACATGCTTTGCATGTGAAAGGTTGTAAGTTCAGTCTCTGGCATCCCCAGATTTCCAGGTAGGGTCAGGGAAGACTCCTGGCTGATTCTGCATAATTCTTTGTTCCAAGTGCAAAAACAAACAAACAACAAGCCACCTACAACTAGGTATGGGTTTTACTAAACTTTCTCAGCTTAGTTTGCATATTATGCGAACTATTTGTTAATTTTGAAAGTCGTATGATGGGCTGGGATAAGGTTAAGCAATCTCCCACTCCCCCAACACGCATTCCGATTTCCCATTCGAAGTTACTCCTTTCAGGGCTGGAAACAGACGGTTGAGTTTTCTAAGATAATGCTACTTGTAACATGTATTTGAACCTTCAAAGGCTAAATAGAAATTAAGGCAATTGTAGATGTTAAAGGTGGCAGCCCTATGCCCTTTTTCCCTGAAAGTAAGCCTCACTGTGGACATTACATCTTATAAAGTGTGTCTATAATATTTTCACCAATATGTGCATTTTCATGCACACTTTAATATATGCATTTTTTGTACTCATTGCTCAGCTGGAGAACTGCACTGCAAAATTCGGAGAAGTGCGAATTTCAAAGGACCATATAACACCGGTCCTGAAAGACGTACATTGGCTCTCAGTACATTTCCAAGCGCAATTCAAAGTGTTGGTTGCTGACTTTTAAAGCCCTGAACAGCCTTAGCCCTGTATACCTGAAGGTATACAGTTGTTAATAGCAAAAGTTCAAAATAGGCATTCACACGATACGCAGCCTCTATAGTTGAAGACTGCTGCGTGCCTAAATCTCTTTGGCAGAACGAAAGCTGACCTTCACCATAGCAAGTCTGCTTAGTTGGAGAGTTGGTTTGGTCTGGCTTGGTGATGTTTTGCTGGAGTGAATGAAAAACGCACTGTATGTGCGGCTGCATGCAAGTTGATGGCACATGGGGCTTTTGCATGCAACTGAGTACTTGATTTGTGGGTAGGAAAGAGTCTGACCCCCGTTGAGCTCTGAGGTGTGCTTTGTGGGTGAAAAACCAAACCTGCCATCGACAGAAAGTGACTAGATGTGGGTACAGCATGGAGGTTCAAGATATACACAGGGTGGCTTAAAAACAAAAAAGGAAATGCAAGCGTTAATTGCAAATTTTGCAAAGTTAGTTATAGAAATGTAACTTCGGGAAGGGGTGATTAACACTTCCACTTCAGTCTGCTGTTGCAATCTTACCCCTACCCCCAAGAAGACTTTCCTCTGCACTGTCAGACCACTGCTACAACCAAATTTGAAACATAAGGAGCTACCTTATACAGAATCAGACCATTGGTCTATCTAGCTCAGGAAAAGCATCGTTTACACTGGCTGGAAGCAGTTCTCTAGGGTTTCTGGCAGGGGACATTCCCAGCATTTCTTGGAGATACTGAAGACTGAAGTGCAACATTCTGCATGCAAAGCCGGTGTTCTACCACTGAACTTACTCAACTGCACTAATAATAATAATAATAATAATAATAATAATAATAATAATAATAATAATACAAAACTCCAGATAGCACTGCATGAGCTGTTATACACTGCTCACCAGGCAAAAACATTCCTCTTCTCCCAGGACTTTGGCTAATTCAACAATCAATGGACACTGATCATATATTTTTTGTGTTTCTATGTTGTCATCCACCCTGTGTTCTTCAAGTGAAGGGCAGTACAGTAAACAAACAAACAAACAAACAAACAAACAAACAAACAAACTTTTTCTCAGGACAACCTCCCCTAACCCAGCAATATGGGCATAACAATACTGGTCTACTCTGCAGGGCTGTTGTGATCCTTGCAGTCAGAATTTCCCCACTATAAAATGAGTAGAATAATGGTGGATTTTAGTTGCATTGAGGGGCTACTTTAGTAATTAAAGAATAATATTCACCCCAAGCCGTGCATGAATAATACCTGAATCAGAGCAAGAACTGTCTTTGCCGGCTTCCGCTGTCTGCTTGTGGCACGTTTTAATGTGGATAATACAGGTTAATCTCCAGAAGCGTTAATGTGCAGAATATTCCGCAAGGGTGTGTGTGGATTAGATGGCGGAATCATCTCCAGATCTTTGATTATAAAATAGGGGCATGGGGATGAATGGGCTGAGAATGTTTGGACACTCTTTGAAAGAAGGGCTGTTATGGTGCTTCGCAAATCTACCTATCTTCCTACTTTCATTTGTGGTCAGTAAAAAATTTAATGCTTCCCAGTTGCTTTGTGATCTTAAAAAAATAGGGTGGGATGGAATTAGAATAGAGAGTTCCCAGTTCCTTTTTTAAGAGAAGCCTTCTGTCCACAGCCAGAAGATTCCAACTTGATTTCTGACCCACCAGTAAATTCAACAAGTGCTTTCTGATCCTTAGATCCTTTGCCAGACTCTAGCTGTTTCCGTGGATAGGAGTAAATTGCATTAGGAGGCCGGAATGTAAGAGGCAAGACGCAAGGTATGGGATCTATCTAAGCCCACTTTATTAACTGTAACTCTAGGAACTTATGAACCGCGCAAGGAAAAGACCAAGGGAAATATTCAAATCCTCTATCAGGCTCCTGAGCTCGTTGTGGTAGGGTAAGCCTACCAGGCAGGAATGAAAGTTGGCAGTAATTCCACCTCTTCTCACCTGCCACACCTCTTCAGGTGGGGAGTGAGGTCTCCCTGATTCACACTCCTATTGAGTGCTGCAATTGCAAGGGTTAAGCCAGGCATAGGCAAACTCAGCCCTCCTGATGTTTCGGGACTACAACTCCCATCATCCCTGACCACTGGTCCTGTTAGCTAGGGATCGTGGGAGTTGTAGTCCCAAAACATCTGGAGGGCCGAGTTTGCCTATGCCTGGGTTAAACTCAAAAGTGACCCATGGCCTACTACATGGAGCCCAGAGGTCCGTGTGCAAATACTCACAATTTCTGCCGACTTCTTCCCTTTCTTGCACACCCCTAAGTCAACAAATGAGACCAATCAGCATAATTATTCCACTTCCACCGTTAACTGCACCTGCCTAGCACTGCAGGATGGAGTAGGTGAAAGAAAACCTCCACCTTCTCCAGTCGATCATAGGAGAGGACAAGAATTCCACCTGGCCCCCTACTGTGATGACCACCTTATCTGCATCCCAGGAAGATGGGCCAAGTTGCTCATCTTCAGAGAAGTGGGGTTGAGGAGGGTTTGCTGTTCCTACACAGCACTGGTGCCCATCCAGGAACTGAACTGGACACAGTGTCCTGCCAGGCTTCCATTCCCTCCCACAAACACACTCCCTCCCAGACCCCCTTTTGGGGCTGGACTTGGGGAGCAATGCCACTTTTATGCTTTCAACTAGGTCCTGGTTTTGTCCGTTCAATCGTTGAACTTGCAATGTGCCTGTGAATTGGCTTATTTTAGAAAAGCATTAAAATAGAAAGATAGCCACAAAGCGAGAGAGAGAGATGCAAATGTTTTAAACACTATGACTATTTATTTAATTTGTTTCCCACTCAGTTGATAGCCTGTTTGACGATATGGGGCACTTCACACCTATTTAAGTTTTAAAATATTACCATTTTCTTTCCCTAGCCGTAGCACTGAGGTGAACTTAGAAGACATAATATATTCATGTTTGCGCATATACGTGTATATTTGTGCGGCTATACGGATCTCTCTCTTGCACACATGCCCTTGATCAGAATCTTGCCAGGGTCTCTCTCTATATCTCTGTTCTTCACATAATGGGGAGGGGGGAGGAGTTTATATATAGCTACAGAGATGACTCCAATTTGGCCCCAAGTGTTTCTACGCCTTTCTTTTTCTGCTTTTTGCATTATGTAATTGCAAGCATATTACATAATTTTGTACAGCATTAAAATGCGTTCGGGCCGACGGTGGCATTTCCCACAAAGAGGGCATAGCTCAGTTTCTTATATGTTTTATTATGGCTCTTACTTGCATAATTGGGCTTTCATTTATTGTGCAAGTGATTATCATTATTGAGAAACTTTAGGGTTGAGGCTCTGATATTTAAGGTTCTTTTAATTATTATTTGGCCTAAATGAGTGGTATCGGAAGTGGACAGTCTGCTGTTAAATGCTGGGTTAATTAAATATTTCTGAATGCTCAAACTCTTTTACTCGCCCCCCCCCCCAATTTTTCTTTAAAGAGGCTACCAAGCTGAAAACTGTACTTATCAAGATATGTCTCCCCAGTCAGAAGACCCAGAATGTTTTGGAGTCTCAAGTTATTTGTCTGAGTCCTTAAAAAAAAGGGGTAGACAGGCAGGGACGTTTACATAAGGGAAACTGAGGAATAAACTGTTCAAAGGTTGAACAGTTGATGATGAAAATCACATCTCCGGGCATCCCGTTCCATGTCTTTTATCTTCTAGACTGCCCTTTGCCATATTCCCCATTTTAAGTTTCCAAGAACTGCAAATTACAGATTTCTTACAGTAGTCCAATTACAATCTCTAAAGGTCTCGCTCTGGCAAGATGAAATATAATACTTAAATTACTTAAATATGTAAAGTAGGGGGCTTTGGAATATCATTAATAATGATAGGTTCGTGGATATTTACAGCTTCTGATACTCCCCCTGCCCACCATTTCTGCTGCCTTGATGGAGGTGAACGTATAACCTCCATTGCTGCCAATGATCTGAGTATGAGAAAGAGAGATAGGTCAGTTGGTAGAGCATGAGACTCTCAATTTCAGGGCCGTGGGTTCGAGTCCCATATTGGGCAAAAAAAATTCTGCATTGTAGGAGGTTGGAATAGATCACCCTTGTGCTTCCTTCCGATTCTATATAAGAAGCTCATTTGGACCTCAGTTAGCTGAGTAGCTAGTATTAAGCCATGGGTAGGAAACCTGTGGCCCTCTGGATTTGTTGGACTATTGGCCACATTGGCTATGGCTAGTGGAATTGGAGTCCAATAACTTCTGGTGGGCTGTGAGCTGTGTCCCACCCATGTTCAAAGGAAGTACAGTCATACCTCAGAAGTCAAACAGAATCCATTCCGGAAGTCCGTTCGACTTCCGAAACGTCCGACTTCCAAAGCACAGCTTCTGCAGGAGCTTCCTGCAGCCAATGGGAAGCTACGGAAGCCCCATTGGACATTCGGCTTCCAAAAGAACATTCGAAAACTGGAACACTCACTTCTGGTTTTTGATCATTCGGGAACTGGAACATTCCACTCCCAAGGCATTCGGGAGCCGAGGTACGACGGTATCTCCGAATGGATTACATGAAAAACTGACCTCCAATTCTGGAAGTCAAGGAAAATCAAATATAAAATCAAAAGTTTAGTGAGGAGGAGTTCCTTATGAAATGCATAAGCCATCCAACCCACCATTTTAACTAACTCATGGTCCCCCATGGAGCCTTCTAAACACAGGGACTAAATGAGGCAGAACAGAAGGTGGAAAGTGGGCAGCTTCTCTCTGCTCCCAGTTGTACATAATTTGACCGCTGGTACCTTTTTAGGATACAGTCCTGTGAATAAGCCCCTTAGGGACACAGCTGTGCTTCCTCCATAGCAAATCAGTGGGGTGTAAGTCAACAATAGCTGTATTGATTTAAAACATTTACTATACCCTCCCTTTCTAGGAATATTATCCTAGGTGGTGGCTTGGAAAGCTTTTTGAAACAGTTTTCATCAACTCTCTCTGGTGCCCTCCAGATGTTTTGGATTACAACTTCCACCAGCCGTTAGAGAGCAATGGGTTGCTGAACACTTAAGTGTGTGACGTGGGAGGGTTTCATTCTTCATTCTCTTGTCGTATGGAGAGGGTTGCTGGTTGGGTGGCAAGACGGTGTGGTTGAGGTGGATAGGGCTGGCTTGGCCTCTGGTAGAACCACTCCAGACAAATAGCAAGGACTGAGCTCACAGATCCCACAAGTTTGAGAGACTTTTAGAGGTAGAAATATTTCCTCAAATTGACCTCTGTCTAGGTCAGGGATGGGGAACCTGTGGTCGTTCCAATATGTTGGACTCCAGTTCCCATCAGCGCCAGCCAGCATGGACAATGGACAAGGGTGATGGGAGTTGTAGTCCAATTACATCTGGATGCCCATGGGTACCCAAGCCCTGGCCTTGGTGCCATCCTATACAGGAAAAAAACAAAGCAAAAAAACAATTACGTGTTGCATTCATAGGCACCATGATGGCTCAGGATAATTGCAGTTCAACAACTTCTGGAGGACTAACCTTGTATGATAGCCCTGTTCTGTCTATTGCATTGTATTTTTAAAAATAAAACAACAAAAACCTAAAACTGACAAGAACAAAATTGCCTGCAATTCAGGAAATTCTCACTTTCTGATGGTGATGTGACTGAATGAGATTATTTTTTGTTATGCTCAAAGGAGAATTGGCATTAAAGAAATACACACAAATACAAAATAAGGATGTTTCTCATCTGCACATTGCGCATCTTACAGGTGCACCTACAGTATTTCTAGTGTACCGCTAAAACCGTATTGTGCAAATGTGACATGTAGGTGGTTGAAAACGCATGCAGTGTACATAGGCTTCCCATTAAGCTGGCTTTGGTTGTGGCTCCCTGTGACATGCGCTCTCTGGCAAACCTGGACTTGTGACTATGTAATGTGTGAACTAGCTCTTTTATAAGGCACAGTTCACTATTTGTGATTGTTGGTCCTCTCCACCCACCTTAATTATACATCTGGGGAAAACTAGTGGAATATTTTCGGAGAGTTGTGACTAGCTTCATCATTCAGCTTCAAATGCTCAATGCTCAATGCTTGTACTTGAAGGCTAAGATTCAGGCACCTTCTATGAATATAAGAAGCCTGTTTTGCAATGTGCACGCATAGTCTCACAATTTATACAAACTAGATTCCAACCATTTTCTTGGTGCTCGGCTTGAGTGGCTGATAGAGGCTTTAAGTATATGAAAGAAACCACTGTCCAAGTTTATGAATGGGATCACTTTTGTTGGTATCTTGGGGGGGGGGGACCTATAGGTGTGTGCGTCCGCGTGTGTTTTAATAAAACCCTGGGTAGCCAATGACTTTTCTTCAGCTGAATAATGAAAACAGCTACCTTGGCCAAAATTCTCTTCCTCCTTCGATGGCGGTCTCCTCCCCCCCCTCCCGCCAAAAACAGTCATTTTTTCCCCCTGGACTGAAGAAAAGTTTCTTAGTTCTCTGTTTTAAAACGGCCAAGTGTATTAAGCTACTCCAGGCAAGTGGCCCTTACCACCCCAGATGGTTTATGGAAACAAAATGCTGTTTGCTTAGGAATAGGTTGTATGGCGGTGTCTGTTGCCCAAGCACTGTGGAGCGTGTTAAATCGGGATAGAAGTTAATGGACCAAGGACATGCTGAGATTTTAACACTTTTCCATTTGAGCTGAATATACAGCTTTAAATCAGGATGGACTGTCTTCCTTTAATGACACAACAAGGAGAAACAAAGGATTGATGGTTTATACACACGGCACAAAACTGCCATTGTTTTGACCCAGAGCTGCTTCAATCTTTGTCTGTCGGATACAGATTTCGGGGTTGCAGCTGGGTGGCCATTTCTGCATCACCATCATCATCATCATCATCATTATTAAAAAAGTACAAAAGTGGGTGCAGATTTATATTGAGTTAGCATTTACTCACTGATATGGATCCATGCAAATTGAGAAATTACTGTCCCTTAAATATTTAGCGCCAGATTCAACTAACCCGGTCCATTAGCAGGAGCCAACACAAGGATTCACACTAGCCCCATAGGGCTTTCACACTCTCTTCCCTTGTGTGCCCTCATGTCTCCCCCAAATCCTCTAGGGAGGGTTGGGAGAAGCTGCAGAACAGTGTACAGAGGGAGGCAAGCAGAAATTCTTGTGCTGATGGAACAATCATATCAGCGCAATGTTGAAGTCCACAAATAAAATCATTTGTATGGTATTCAGCTAAGCTTTACTCAGAACAGAAATTAATAGACCCAACTTACTCATGTTCATTCTTGGGTCTACCGTGTGTGTGTATTTGTACACACACACACACACACAAACACTGCCTAATACAGTAAGACTCAGGGTGGTGTATAGGAGCCAACTCCTAGGGGCAAAGGTCCCTTTGGCCCCTCCAATAAAATATTTGAGGGGACTGGCTCCCCTAAAAAGTAGATGGGTATTGCCATTCAAATGGTTTGTGTGCACTGTGTCTTGTGATTGATTCTGTGGGGCAGGGCTTACCTCCCCCCCCCTCAAAAATATTTTATTCAAGTTGGCACCCCTGGGGTGGTGCACATGTCCATGAATACATGAAGACTATATAGGAAATAGTATGCTTCAACGTAGTGATGAAGACTTTGACCAGATGAGCTGTTTGCCTTCTCGGTCTTCTACTTGGATGCTAATCGTGGATTGGGAATCGAAGGCTCCTGGTGTCCCTTTCTGAGGCTTTGTATCAGTAAACCAGACTTGGACTGGGCAACCCATCAAATAGAGAAACTCCTTGAAACAAAGGACTGAACCTCTGCTGTAAAGTAGGTAATGTGGTCACGTTAAGCTACGGTGGCATATATCCTAATTTTTAATGTCACCTGCAAAAGTGGATCCACAACTCTGAGCAGGTCTGAGTAGCACTGATGGAACATATATTGAATCCTTTTCCCCATGCCATTTTTCCGATATAAATTGCTCCCCACCTTTTTAAGCCATGCTATTGGCTTAAATTCTCTGCTGCTATTCTCTGCTGAGAACAGCAGGGTGGATTTGGGTGGGGAGAAGGATTAGAATCTTAAAAGTAGAGGCTGGAAGATTTAAAGGAGGGGAATGGGGTAGGAGAAAGAGTTAAGCACTCATTGCCCGCCCCTCACCAGTGGCTACTTTAAAGTTTTGTTGTTATTTTTTAAGTTGGGAGATCCGATCGCAGATCTCCTGCTATTTGGGCCCGTAGTCTTGGAGACCTGAAATTTTGGAGACAAGGTGCATTAAGTAGAGATCGTGAAAACTAGAGACTTGTTTTTCATAAAATAAAGGTTCAGCTGGATGCTGTGCTGGAAGAAAAATGCTGTTGTTCTTGGGGCTCTGCCCCGGTCTATTTGCTTTTTATTTTGCTTATATCCTGTTCTTCCTTTGAGAAAGCTCAGACTACATAAAATTGAGGACCCAGTAGCCTCCTTATTCGGTCCCTGATCAGGGAACCACATTGAAGCGTTATCTTTTCTTCAGCATTAGGTGTTCCCAGGACAATCAATGGACGCTGGTTATATCTCTATAGCTAACTTAACTCCTTCCATCCAGCTGCTCCTTATGATGGTACTTATTCCTACAAAAACCGGGTGAAATTCATTTCCGACTCAGTCTGAACGGCCAGAGGCAGCCATATTGGGTTTGTTTAGTCATTTAGTCATGTCCGACTCTTCGTGACCCCATGGACCAGAGCACGCCAGGCACTCCTGTCTTCCACTGCCTCCAGCAGTTTGGTCAGACTCATGTTTGTAGCTTCGAGAACACTGTCCAACCATCTTGTCCTCTGTCGTCCCCTTCTCCTTGTGCCCTCCATCTTTCCCAACATCAGGGTCTTTTCCAGGGAGTCTTCTCTTCTCATGAAGTGGCCAAAGTATTGGAGCCTCAACTTCAGGATCTGTCCTTCCAGTGAGCACTCAGGGCTGATTTCCTTCAGAATGGAGAGGTTTGATCTTCTTGCTGTCCATGGGACTCTCAAGAGTCTCCTCCAGCACCATAATTCAAAAGCATCAATTCTTCGGCTAAATATTGGATTTAGTGACCTGAATTATGACCGTTCTGAGGCCAGATAAACCGTGATTGTAATGGGGGTGTTTGGGTGGGTGTGGAGGGGCCGAGCCACAGAGTGTTAGTTTATTAATCCGACACTTCACCATGCCTCCCCATAGCAACTGTGCTGACATTATTTAACCAGCTTATTGGCAGAACAATTCTTCATGATCCATACGATGAACAGAGTTTTCTTCACGAGCAGGAAATAACAGCTTATCTGGCTGGCAGAGAAATGAATGCATAGGGATCAGCTTCTGTGTAAGAGGATGGGTGAGATGAGGAGGCGGGAATCTGCCTTTTTTTCTTTTAAAGGAAAGCCCGATCGAAATCAGTTTCAACCATAATGTTCTTGTAAACTTCCAGAGAGGAAGGTGTACTTGATCAGTGTCAACATCTTGTCCATTTTCTTTCAAAACTTCTCTCTCCATGTGCTGCATGCATTATAGGTAATACTATTTATATGCTTCCTTTGTAGAGGGCTCCAGGCCGCTGTGGTTTGAGTGGGATTTCAAAGCTTGCATAGGACAGGTTAAATTTGAGAAGGCTGCTGGTGGCGTCAATGTGGGGAGGGGGGCGGGTGGGATGAAGGGGAGCATGGAAATGTGAGGCGAGGGAGTTTCAGAGTCGAAACAACTTGCCGATTGTCTTCCCTATTATTATTATTATTAGGCTTAAAGGTTCTAACGAGATCCTTGGGTTATTTGATTAACAGCGCTAATTTTCAGTTGCCTAACACTATTGATGAAGGGGGAACAAACAGCCATCTCTCCCTCATGCCGTACACAGACCACAAAATGTCTCAATGCATCAGTCTCTTGAAACAGGCGCCCGCATTGTGCTGTCCAAACTCAGTTAAAAGCTGGCTTTTGAGAGTAACCATTCTGGGAGCTGGGTGGGGTGAGAGGGGAAGGGCATGCAACTACTTCAAAGAATCATAGATTCGTAGAGCTGGAAGGGTCATCTAATGCAACCTCCTGCTATGCAGAAATCTCAGGTCAAAGCATCCATGACAGATGGCCTTCCCACCTCTGCTTAAAAACCTTCAGTGAAGGAGAGTCCCCAACCTCCCAAGGGAGCCTGTTCCACTGTTGAACAAATCTTACTACAGTGGTACCTCGGGTTACAGATGCTTCAGGTTACAGACTCCGCTAACCCAGAAATAGTACCTCGGGTTAAGAACTTTGCTTCAGGATGAGAACAGAAATCGCGTGGCGGCAGCGGGAGGCCCCATTAGCTAAAGTGGTACCTCAGGTTAAGAATAGTTTCAGGTTAAGAACGGACCTCCGGAACGAATTAAGTTCTTAACCCGAGGTACCACTGTATCAGAAAGTTCTTCCTGATGTTTAGAATCTACTTTCCTGCGTGCAGAAGATGTATGTATGAGTTAATGGTCCGCAATTCTCCCCTTTATTTCATTTCTGGGATTTGTCGAGAGATTTGTGTCCATTTGCCACTGTTTTCAGTTTCGTTCCACTCCCACCACACCTGAAGTTACCAGCACACATAGAATCATAGAATCATAGAGTTGGAAGAGACCACAAGGGCCATCGAGTCCAACCCCCTGCCAAGCAGGAAACACCATCAGAGCACTCCTGACATATGGTTGTCAAGCTTCTGCTTAAAGACCTCCAAAGAAGGAGACTCCACCACACTCCTTGGCAGCAAATTCCACTGTCAAACAGCTCTTACTGTCAGGAAGTTCTTCCTAATGTTTAGGTGAAATCTTTTTTCTTGTAGTTTGGAACCATTGCTCTGCGTCCGCTTCTCTGGAGCAGCAGAAAACAACCTTTCTCCCTCCTCTATGTGACATCCTTTTATATATTTGAACATGGCTATCATATCACCCCTTAACCTCCTCTTCTCCAGGCTAAACATGCCCAGCTCCCTTAGCCGTTCTTCATAAGGCATCGTTTCCAGGCCTTTGACCATTTTGGTTGCCCTCCTCTGGACACGTTCCAGTTTGTCAGTGTCCTTCTTGAACTGTGGTGCCCAGAACTGGACACAGTACTCCAGGTGAGGTCTGACTAGAGCAGAATACAGTGGCACTATTACTTCCCTTGATCTAGATGCTATACTCCTATTGATGCAGCCCAGAATTGCATTGGCTTTTTTAGCTGCCGCGTCACACTGTTGGCTCATGTCAAGTTTGTGGTCAACCAAGACTCCTAGATCCTTTTCACATGTACTGCTCTCAAGCCAGGTGTCACCCATCTTGTATTTGTGCCTCTCATTTTTTTTGCCCAAGTGCAATACTTTACATTTCTCCCTATTAAAATTCATCTTGTTTGTTTTGGCCCAGTTCTCTAATCTGTCAAGGTCGTTTTGAAGTGTGATCCTGTCCTCTGGGGTGTTAGCCACCCCTCCCACTTTGGTGTCATCTGCACACACGTGATTTGACTACAATGCAAAAAAAGGAATTCTGATGTGATCGTATGACTGCATCAACATTCCTTGTTGTTCTGTGTTTAAGCAGTGCATGCATGTGCGAATGTGCATCAGTAACCTGTACGGGGGATGGGGGTGGAATAATCTGTGGGTATGCCAATTCTTATTTTGATTTTAGAAATCTCCCCTAGTTAAAGCAGATGGAGCAGAGAATGAGGCAGCGAAAACCCATGGAATGATAATGAAATGGAACAGGGGACACCCACTCATTCTTCGGTTCACAAGGCTTTCGGTAGGGATGGCACGAGAGTTCATCTGAGTCTGGCTTGGATTTGAACTCAGATACATGGGTGTGTTTAGTGTATGCCTGTGTTTGGATTGCGTATTATGTCACCCACACTAGTGTGTGCAACCCTGCCCACTTTTGGAATGTGGCAGCTTTCAACCACAGTAATGTGGCCCTCGGTCCCCCAAAAAGGTTTCCCACCCTGGCTATAGCAAATAATTTAGAAGTTCGGGGAGGACATAAGAAACACATTTGTGTTTGCTTCTGAGTGAGTTTTGCATATCTCTTCTCCCACAGCCATTTTAAAATACAAGTTTGATTGTACCTCTCAGGTTGTTGTTGTTGTTATTATTATTATTATTATTATTGACAACTGGTGAAGGTTCAGGGATTAGAGTGTTGGAAGACCTCTGTGTGTTTTGGGCTGTGCTGTCGGAGGCCAACCTAGAAGGATGAAAGTTTGCGTTAAACTTGTGAGCACTGGCAAGCCTGCAGTTGTTAAAAAGTGGTATTTTTAAAAAAGCAGAAGTTATCCAAACTAGACATATGGAGGACTGGAAGTGTGAACTTGTGAGACTCGGTTTTTCTTTTCCTTTTTCTTTTCTTGGAGAGCAGCTTTAGTTGCAAAACGCAGACCGTGTCTCTTGTGGCTTAGAATACCGCATGCGGGTGTTGGCCAATGGACAACTGAAGATATATAGCATATTCCAGAATCTGTGAATCACAGGTAAAATGGGTATCTGGTGATGCTTTTCCTAACTGCAGCCGGGCTGATGTCTCGTATAGAATAAGAAACCATCTTAACATACTCAGAATAGTGAGGGATAAAGAGCAGCAGAAGAAGGGATTTTCCTTGCTCTTGCAATACATAAACGTGTGTGCTGAATTTACAGAGGATAAGACTCTCAGTGGCTGTTATCCATCATGGCTATTGTATGTTCTTCCTTCTCTGTTGGAGGCAGCATGCCTCTGAATACCAGTTCCTGGGAATCACAAGTGGGAAAAGTGCTGTCACATGCATGTTCTACCTTCCCATGGGCATCTGTTTGGCTACGCTGAGAACAGGATACTGGGCAATGCAGACCTTTTGTCAGATGTAGCGGGAATCTTCTTGTAGCTAGAGTCAGAGAAGGTAGACTAGCAGCCTCTGCATTGGATAATAGAGCCTTATTTGGTTACATGTTGTCAGGGAACTGACATCGGAGCCAGAAGTGGAGGCAGGGCTCCCAAGCGATGCCGGAGAAGGGCCAAGCAGGGAGAGAGGGAACTCATCGGCTGGGGAAGGAAATCAGCGTAACACCAGGGATAAAGGGGGGCGGTTGGGGGAATCGGAGAGGGGTCTCCAGGACTCTTCACTGGAGACCAGCGGGGAGAGCACAGGTCCTCCTCTGCCCACACCCACCCTGCGCAGAAGACTTCCGCGCAGGGAAGGTAGGCGTAGACTTGGCGTCAAAGAGCTTTTGTGCTGGAAGAAGTTTAAGAAACGCCCACTGACGGATTCTGCTAGCGACTGAACAGCCACGGAGTGAAGGGGCTGTCAGCCAAGACAGGTTTAACCAGGCAACCTAGCCAGTAGTGGCAGTAACTTACGCACGAGCAACCCCTTATAACCATTACACATGTTGATGTAATAAACTGCATGAAAATGCTTACCTATACACTCAACCTCCATTTTAGGAGTGTGCAAATCACGGACACGCGTACAGTGCTGAACCCAGAAGTGACCCATAAACGTCATAAAAGACGTCACTAAAAGGGCGGGGTGGGGGCAAGGAGGAACGGGATGTTTTGATTGCACGTAATTTCACACAAGCATTCAATGACCCGGAATGCAACCCACACACAAATCAGGGGTTGCCTGTATGTATTTTTCTGGAAACACTAAAATGTTGTCAATGATGGGTTTGATAGTCCTTCATGGCTCTGTAAAATTATCATCATGTTTGTGAAATAAAAGGTTTTTTAAAAAAAGAAAGTAAAAACATTATTGTTATATTATACTGTATTTTTCACTCTATAAGACGTACCAGACCATAAGACGCACCTAGTTTTTGGAGGAGGAAAACAAGAAAAAAAATTCTGAATCCCAGAAGCCAGAACAGCAAGAGGGATCGCTGTTTTCGCTGCACAGCGATGTTCTGGCTTCTGGGATAGCTGCGCAGCCTGCATTCGCTCCAGAAGACGTACACACATTTCCCCTTTCTTTTTAGGAGGGAAAAAGTGAGTCTTATAGAGCAAAAAAAAAACAGTATTTCATCCTGTTCTTCCTTTCTCTGTGGAGGTCAGAGTGGACCATCACAACAGCTATGTGAGGTACCTTAAACAGAGAGAGAGAGAAAGAGAGAGAGGAGGGAGAAGGGAGAGAAGAGAGAGAGGTGGGAAATTTCAATCTGTGTTTCCAAAGTCTATGTCCAGGTCTTACAGTATACCAGGGGCAGAGAAACCTGTGATCTCCCCTATATGTTGCTGGCCTCCAACTCTGTTCACCCCTAATGATTGGCTGATTTAAATCATATAATTGATTTAAGAAAAAAAAACATTTAATCAACTTAAAAGGTGCCCTGATTAACCAGGCAAAAGATGTGTGTGTGCGCACACACACACACACACACACACACACAGATTTTAATGTAAGTGTTTATGGAAGTGCAGGTGGCAAGCAATATCTTAAAAGAGGCATTCTCCCTTTGCTGAAACATAGGAGGAGGGTCCTTTCTAAGATGATTCCTATTTTGACAAAGAAAGTGCTCAGAACTTGGGGCACAGCAGCTGCTTTTCATTACAGGGTGCCAGATCCAGTCCCTGGCATTTCCAGGTAGGACTGGTAAACACCTTGTCTGAAGCCCTCCAGAGCCTCTACCAATTGTCTGACCTGCTCTAAGGCAGCGTCCTATGAGACTTCTTGCAATCAAGGCATTCTTGCTTCAGAGATCCCTTACCAACGTGCAACTTTAATGGGATAGATGGACATAACGCTCTTAGATTAAAACAATTCATTGATTATGATCAATGTTTTTCTCCCTTCAGGTTTCAGCCCTATTGTGATTGCTGTTAGCATTTTAATTGGGTCAGATTTAACAGAAGAGAAGGAAAACACATTCATTTTTTAAAAAAACTAAAATCCAATTCTGTTTAGTGGCAGTGGAGAAACACATCCTCAAAACTTCATTTGTAAATTGTGCAGAGAGCTGTTTACACCGTTTAGGCTGCAATGCCAGAACAGTGTATGAGGTAATAACTGCGGTCAGTGATGGTGTTAGGAAAACATTGTCTTGCTATGTTGGTTGCTGAAAAACAGCAACCCAAATACTTAGTTATGTATCTGTGATATTTATTAGTCTAAAACATGGAAAAGACACCATGGTGCAGCTGATTCCCAGGGACTAAATTAACACATTTAGAATTAGCTAGGAAATCTGACATTATAGAGAATCACCTCTCACTGGCCCTATTTCGCACTCTGGCTATTTTTATATGGCTGGAGGGCGTCCTTGACCTCTGATCATGAATCTTGCTTGCGTGGATGGAAATGAAAGGTGTATGTGTGTGCATGTAGAAACTAGCTTCTGCACAAAGGTAAAACTTGCATCTACTTCTCCACTCATTTTTGCCTCTGGTCCCATCCTCCATCACCATGTGGCTCTCAAAAGGTTGCTTGCAATGGGTTGTGGCCCTAGGGCTGGAGAAAGCTTCCATGCTTCTGTTTTAAGACATCTAGCTCAGCCTTCTGCTTGATGCACACAAACCAGAGCTTGGAATGTCCCCAACAGATATTTGTCCAGCCTTGGCTTGAAGATATCCAGTGAGGGAGAACCTACCACCCCTCTTGGTCTTTGGCTCCTTTTCCATCTGGGGGAAGCAGAGAACAAGACTTTATCCCCTTCCATGGAGCAGACCTTCAGATGTTCAAAGATGTCCTGATCTTTCCTTCTCCAGGTTGCAAATGTGATTCAGGTCCTCCATTTACCCATAATTATATTGAAGCTTGCAGACAGGGCTATTGTTAGGGGGTGGTTTGGTGACAGTGGTGGTGGGGTAGCCCCAGATCTTCTCCACTGGGTCCCTAACAATGAAGGTTGATTGATGGTAGTACCCCACGTGTGACTGGCAGCAGCTTCTCAGTCCGGAGTCTTTTCCAGACTTGCTTGGGACTGGATCTGGGATGTTTTGCATGTCAAGTAATCGCTGTGCCACTAAGCTACAGACCTTCCCCAAATGGTCTTTGCCTAACGTCACAAGTTAGGCGGAGAGAGTTAGCGATGGGCCTGATGCCACCCATTCAATGTCATGTCTGAACAGGGTTTTGAGCCTGAATTTCCCATGTCCAAGACCAGCATGTTAGCTTTACTGCACCACTTGTTGTGCAAGCTTAGGGTTGAGAGACCTGTGCCCATTTAGATGCTGGTGGGCTACAACTCTCATCATCAGTGAGCACCGGCCATGGTGGCTGAGGCCGAGGGCAGCTGGAATCACACAATACATAGAAGATCACAGGTTCCCCATTCCTGCTGCAGAGGATCATGAGGCTTTTTTGAGGATGCAACAACCTCTGCAGGGCAACAGCATTTGAAGAGCTGCAGGTTCTCCATCCTGTGCCATGTAACTTCCAAGGAAAAGGGGGTAGTTTTTGCCTTATGCTACTGAGAAACTGGGCAATACTGATTGTACATTATTGTTAGCATGGCCCCACCTTCATATTGTGTCACAGAGGGGGAAAGTTCAGAGCATTTCACTTTTTAAAATCCACTCATCAGCAGTTAGGTTTTTCTCCTACAAGAGCCAAAGGTGTTGAAGGAAACAGCTCTAGTATGTGGGGCAAGAGGGGGGAGAGTGATTTTCTAAGCCATGACATTTTGAGGCTGTCGATTTGGCTGAAGTCAAGTTTATTTTTCTGGATGAACTTAACATCTTGAGAAATGGCAAGAGCAGGAATGTCCTAATTAATCCCTTCTTACTATGAGTGGTTGTAACAGTAAGTAATGTTCTGCTTAATCCATTACCTTCCTATGAAGAAGGACAAAATCAGCCTAAAGAATTCAGGATTAAGAGGAGGTGGTTTTAGGGAGGGGGAGGAGATGTATTTATTGCATTTTCTTTTGCTACAGATTCCTGTTAAGAATATGCTTACTTATAACTACAATGGGGAATCAGTGGTCCTTCCGATGTTGTTGGACCACAGCTCCCAGAATCCCTGACTGTTGGCCATGCTGGGAAACGTACTCCAAAAAACAGTAAAAGAGCCACAGGCTGACACAAAATCTCAGCCAATCAGGTGCCTTCTATATGCTTTAGACTACAGCACCCATCAGCTAGAGCCAGCACAGCTAATGGTTAGGGGAGATGGGAAGTTGTAGCCTGAAATAGTGTTGTGCTGAAAAATTAATCCTGCATTTATTTCAGCCATTCTCTATTTGTTATTAAGGGCGCCTCCAGACAGCCACTATTTTGCAGTGGAGATCAAAGCACACACTGGAATTATAGGTTCTGTTGCACCAGTTCCCATTTAAAAAGAAACAGGTTTTTTTGTGGTTTGGAAATCAACAGGAAAATGCACTCAAAAGCATGGGATGGATGAATTACTAATAGAAAATCATATAAACACCCCTCTCCCAAATCAGAATGAATACTCACTGTCGTACAACTGCACTGCAGACCAATCAGAACAACTGCTCAGTAAAAGCTTACATAGTCTAACTGCTATGTAAGCTTTGTATAAGTAAATCAGGATTAATGCCTGGAGGTTACCTGGAAGAGACTCTTGAGTACAGAAATTGCATTTGAAAATTGTCAAAGGGGATGGAAAATTTTGGAGAAATTCTTGTGCGTGAAGTGCAAGGTTCTCATGTTTAGTTAATTTTTCTGGTGGCTGTGGAGTGTTTTTGACTGTACTTCATTTATTCAACAAATAATCTCTGGTGGTCTGTTCTTTGCGGACTACTGTTTCTGTAGCAGATACCTAAAAGTCTGTCTTACTTTTATTTCTTTTGAGTACCTCTTCTCAAGTTCTTATAGGTTCCAGTGGTTCAGTGGTCATTAATGCAGTATCCTTGCCATGCTAATTTGTTTATACATTTCATTTTTATTTTTGCACCCTAAATATTGGTATTATTTCATACCATGGAAGCCACACTTTCGATAATGAAAGTGGGCAAGGTTTGGTTTTTTATAGACAAGGGAGATAACAGACAGAAGGAGAAATAAGCAGACTTCAATTCATCTTTCACACAAACTTCAAAAGACAAAAAATAAAAATAAAAAAATGGCACCTGTATAGGATGGCTGCATGTATTAATGAAGAAAACACACACACCACATAAATATATTTTTAATTAGGAGTATGGGAGGAACGATAGAGGTGAAAACACTGGAAACAAATATGATGCTTCAAAAACCTAAACTTTAGAAGGAACTTTCTGACGGTAAGAGCTGTTCGACAGTAGAATAGACTACCTCAGAAGATGGTGGACTCTCCTTCACTGGAGATTTTTAAGCAGAAGTTGGTTGGCTATCTGTCAGGGATTCTTTAGCTACATTGCAGGTAGATAGATGGCCCTTGGGGTCCCCCAACCCTAAAATTCTGTGGTTCTATATTTCACCTTCAAAAATACCAAACAGCAAAAATGCATATTTATAGGAGAGTAGGGTTGCCATATTTCATAAAGTGAAAATTCGGACAGAAAATTTGTTGAGATTTTTTGGCGGCAAAGTTGTTGAGCATTTTTGGCATCTCAACAACCCCCCCCACAAAAAAAATAGCCATTTTTTTAAAGGAAATTCACGAACAAAATATACACTTCCATCCTGGGTTGCTGTAGGCCTGAGTTTTCCAGGACATTTTGGCTGCTTTTCAGAAATTACCTCTGGATGCTATTTCTAGTGGGCAAATCCCAGCTATGTCTGGGAAATTCTGGATGTATGACAGCCCTAAGGGAGAACTAAAGGAGTTTGAAGCAAGCAAGCACACAAGCAAGGACCTCTCCGCCCAACCCCTACACCACATTTTTAGGAAAGTAAAAAAAAAAATCCAACAAGAGACGGACAGGCAGACAAAAGAGCTGAAGAACATAATGGAAATGTACTGAGTTCCTGCATGGAGGGAGAACCATGATAATAGCAGGCTTGGTGGTGATTTCACCTGGTTCTTCTTATCCTCTTATAATATCAATAATCCCAAGGCACCTAACACACTTTATCTTGTTACTTCTCATGGCGAGCTTGGGACCCCAGTAATTACAATTAACATTTCACAGATAAGGTGCTTACTGAGCTGTTCCACACAGAATTCAGCAATAGGCAGCAGAACTCTGGGTTGCACCATTTCAGATGTTGGCTTAGGGAGGTCACGTTTTTGAACGTTCCTACGTGTAGAAAACAGAAGCTCCCTGAGCATACCCAGGGAAAGGGAGACATTTTACTCTGATTCGGTGTCGTTTACAAAGTTCAGGAAAGTGGTGTTTTTGTTCTTTTGTGTGTGAAGGAGCATTCAAAAATCCACCCTACACCAGCAGCTTGAAGTGATGCAGTCCAGCTCACCATGCCATAACTGAAGATTATTTATTGCATATATATCCCACCTTTTCTCCAAGGAGCTCACGGTCATCCATGTGATTCGTTTCCCCTTCTCATTTAATCCTCACAACTACCCTGTGAGGGACGCGGGTGGTGCTGTGGGTTAAACCACAGAGCCTAGGACTTGCCCATCGGAAGGTTGGTGGTTCAAATCCCCACGATGGAGTGAGCTCCCGTTGCTTGGTCCCTGCTCCTGCCAACCTAGCAGTTCGAAAGCACGTCAAAGTGCAAGTAGATAAATAAGTACTGCTCCGGTGGGAAGGTAAACGGCATTTCCGTGCGCTGCTCTGGCTCGCCAGAAGCGGCTTAGTCATGCTGGCCACATGACCCAGAAGCTGTACACTGGCTCCCTCAGCCAATAAAGCGAGATGAGCGCCACAACCCCAGAGTCGGCTGCGACTGGACCTAATGATCAGGGGTCCCTTTACCTTTACCTTTTACCCTGTGAGGTAGGTTAGGCTGAGAGGCAGTGACTGGCCCAAAGTGAGCTTCATGGCTGAATGGGAATGTGAACCCTGGTCTCCCAGGTCCTAGTCCAACTCTCTTAACCACTCCATCACACTGGCTGTCAACTGAATGTTGGCTGAAAACAATATTGTCAGGGGCCCTGCGTTTTCCTCTTGAGGTTTTTCTTTTGTTGTTGTTGTTGAAAAAAGCATCTACCTCTGCATAAAGAGGGGGAGACTTGGGTGTAATGAAATGAGGCTTGAAAACACGTCTTTATGGCCAAGTGCTCTACTTCAAGAAATATAGGCTTCTACCTGAAATGACGCCAGACCTCGTTATATGTAACTGCTACTACTCATATTGAGCTTTTACCCCACAGGCAACGCTGAAGATGTGCTTCACCCAGAGATCAGGGAGGTTTATTGGACTTGTTGTGAGGGCTGCCATAAATGCCAGCTTTTCATAACCACTGATTTTCTTGTCTTCAAATACAATTTCTGATGCAGCACATTACAGTACCTTCTGACGAGCTCGGTCAGCTCAGGGGAAAGGCGGGGGGCATGGAAGCTGGTGATGTGTATCTGCTCTTTATTCAGAACGGGGCTAGAATTCCATTCACATCAGAAGGTCTGAACAGAAGGCCCTAGCTTCAGTCCTGGGAGAGCTGCTTCCAGCTAGTGTAGACGAGCTAGATGGTCTGTGGTTCTGACTGTGCAAGGCAGTGTCCTGTGTTCCTTTTAGATAACAGACTGCAGCTGCTAATGTGGTCATGCAATCTGAGAGTTTCAACCTAGAGTCTGAACCTGACGTTCAGAAGACATCTTAAGGCAGCCCTGTTCAGGGATGTTTTTAATATGTAATGCTGTATTGTTTTTAATACTGATTGGGAGCCGCCCAGAGTGGCTGGGGAAACTCAGCCTGATGGGCGGGGTATAAATAATAAATTATTATTATTATTATTATTATTATAGCACATAAGAAGGTGAGGAGATCCTTCCAGTCCAGCATTGCACAGCAGCCAGGCAGGTCACTCTGAGCAGGGGGCACCTAAAATCACTAATCCTCATCTAGCTACAGTGATCCATGCCTCAGTTGTGTCTCTCTTGAGTTTTGCAATGCGCTCCACCTGGGGCTGCCACTGAAGACATTCAAGGAACTTTAGCTGCTTCAGAGGGATGCTGCCAGGCATCTTAAGATGTTGGGATAATAGTCTTCTTACTACCTCCCCTCTTTCTTTTATCTGAACGCAATTGCTGCCTATTAGTTTCTGAGCAAAGTTCAAAGTATTGGTTTTGAACTATGCTTCTTGCTTAAAATACTCGCCCATTTTGGACTGGCCTCAGCCACATTTGTCCTTTGACTATATCTGCATTTATCAGTCTCCTTCAGGCACTCGCTGGCAAACATGTAAATATGTCTGCAGGAATGCTCAGGGTTAGCTTTGGATGCCTTGCAAAGACTTATTCTTCTTAAGCTTTCTGTGACCCGCAAGATTGGACCATGTCAATACTGTTTTATACTGTGTTTTATTGCATCCCCATTTTTAATGATACTACTTTGTGGTTTCGATGTTGTGTTTTTGTGCATAACTGCCCAGCAGGTTAGAAAGGCTTTTAAATAAACAGACAAATAAATAAATAAATAAGCAAACACACAGGTTCAGTAAGTAATGCCTGTGTTCTGCCACTGAGTTATGGCCCATCCTCACAGCTTATGCCACATAAAATGGCATAAAATTGATACGTGTGTCATATTGATGTGTCCCCTTTGGACCAGAGGTAGCAGACTCTTTTTTCAAAGGCCGGCGCTTCCATTCTCCCTCGCTTTATGCAAGGGATTATAGGACAGTGATTTTCTTACCCAGCCTAGAGATAATGAAGAGAGGAAAGGCATTAGTTTGGTCCATAGTGAAAGCAGGAAAGCGTGTAGTAAAGAGGAGGAGAAACACTTGACTTAATTGTAGAGTCAACTCCAGCTACTGGAAGAGACAGGTGTAAATCCGTAGCACAGAATCCGTATCATCATCCCAGCTGATTTGCAGGATTGCAGTGCTAACCCTTGTTGACATTCTGTGGACCCATAAATTTAAACTCGTTCTGCTCTCAAGGACATCAGAAAGTCTTGTGGCACCTTAAAGAGGGCCATAGCCCACTTCCTCACTTCCTCTGGCCTCCTGAAGCTCACACCTCAGTAAATCTGCCAGTCTTTTAAGGTGCTTGCACGACTGTTGTTTTTCGATTCAGTTAATATGGCTGAGTATGCATGGAAGAAGCGCTTTAAAAAGAACTTATAATTACTGCATTTGGGAGCGTATCACAGGAACAATTTTTCAAAGCACTTTACTAAGGTTGTCTGGTGGAAATTGCTTTGGATAATTCAGATGTTTCAGAAGCCGTTCCCTGGGCTTTAGTTTTCAGCTGGTACTAACCAAAGAAAACAAGGAGACAAAGTGCTTGTTGAAATCTGAGGTGAGCTTTTCAGACTGTCCTGCAAATGCTTTCCCTGAGTTGGATTTTTTAAAGTCCAAGGTGCAGCCAGATGAGAAAGATGGCAATGGTCCTGTTCCATTAATAGCAGGGTGACCTATTCTGCATTGCCAAAACTGAAGCAATGCACCACCAAGAAAGTGGACACCAATTGGCATTCCACTGCATGTGTGCTAATCCAGTGTTTCTCAACCTTTGGTCTCCAGCTCTTTTTGGACTACAATTCCCATCATCCCTGACCTTTGGTCTTGCTAGCTAGGGATGATGGGAGTTGTAGTCCAAAAATAGCTGGAGACCAAAGGTTGGGAAACACTGTGCTAATCAATATGTAGAGATGCAAATTTAGAAATAACTACTGTGAATTACAATACATCTCGCAGGAGGGGGGGCACAGGGAAGTAGGGGGAAATTGTGACCAGGTAAGCTGCATGCCTGCTCAGTCTGCTGTCTATCTGCAACATCCAAGATTCCTGCTCTCTCCTTTTTCTGGTTCTATATCTTTAAACCAAACCTGGACCACACAGCCTTTCAGAGGACACAGTAAAGTGGAACCCATGACTGCTGCGTTTAGTGGTGTGGGAGAGGGGATTTCATCAGGCGGAGCTTGCCTGTTGATGCCCACACCTCTGCAATGGGCTCACTGCCAAGCCTCCTCACTTTTGCCACCTGCATTTTACTTCTCGCCTAGCTAAGGCAAACGACAGCAGTGAGTGGGAGAGGATCATCTGCCACAGGCCACCTGCTCGCTTGCCCACTAGTAGGGGCATTGTTAGGCAGAAGCAACTCACTGGGTGGGGTAGTCCTGTTGCACTAGCTTCCCTGCTGGTGGGTCTCTGTTGCTTTCTGGGGTGGAGAGTGGGAGAGTTGGGAGGTTGGCACGGTGCAAGTGCACTGGCAGGTAGGAAGGCATTGTTTTCCATTCTGCCTTGTATCTGTCACATGGAGCACTGTTTCCATTGTGCTTCAGTTCACCTGCCCAAAACTGTGTTATTTCCCTCTGCTCACTGTGATGAAATCCGGTAACATGCGTAAGTTTTGTAATTAATTCAGTAACTTACATAAATTACATTGGCATTACCTTTTTCTACCCCACTCATTCCAATGCAAAATAAATTTAAATTGGGATGGAGAGAATGTAATCAATTGTGTATCATTTGCTGACTAAAAGCAAGAACAGCAGTGAACGCTGATCATATTCACTGGCTTATGTTCCGCTCCTAACATGGGACAAATAAGTGAAGATCAGCCACCTGCTCCCATTTCTATTTTTATCAGAATTCTCCAACATCCCTACTGGTGGGAGCACCAGATTGGCTCTACTGGTGCATTTGCACCGCGCTGACCTCCCTGCCACTTCACCTTTCCCTGTTTACCTCCTGGTAAATGGCAGCAACTCATCTGCTGTGAAGCTAGCATAGTGGCTCCACACGACCCAGCGAGCCACTTCTCATGCTAGTGCTTAAAGGACTCAGGGCTCAGGCCCATAACACAACATTGTGCTTGCTAATTTATACATATGTAGGTCTGTGAGCAGATCAAGGAGGTGAATGGCTATGCTCTTACCAGCACTGAGCATTCAGGTATATCCAGAAGCCCTGTAATCCAGGTAAAATAAATAGGGGAAGAGCCATAAGATCTGGGACCCAGTGGGAAAGATCTGTGGCTACCACTGCCATTGAGCCACCCCCAACAATAGCCCTGTCTGCAAGCTTCCTCCCTTGTCAGTGGGTATGCTGTAGTACGGCAATGGAGCAGCAGTGGCAAGAAGAGGAAGGTGAACCTGGATTGAGACTGTGCTACCCACAGGAGGTGTCTTTCTCCAAAAACTTGAGCTGGCACTAAGTGGAAGGGTTTAAGGCAGGGACAGCCAATATGGTATCCTTCAGATGTTCTTGGACTTCAGCTCCCATCAGCCCCAAGCAGTGAGGGCAATGGTCAGGGATGATGGCCTCTGTAGTCCCACAGAGGGCACAGCATTAGCTACCCCTGTGTAAAGATGTGCCTTTGCAAGCAATGTGTTGGAGGTTGATGGTGAGGTTTCCTAGAAGGGGATGGCCTGCGCTTTCATGAGCACCACATCCTGAAGTCAAAGTCTGATGCCCTAGAAGGATGAGGCTGACAATCCCATGAGAGCAAAGAAAGGTGTTGTGAAAATCAACTCTTAAAATGTCATCTGGAGAGCCCAATCGCGGTGCTTTCTCATTCGTTGGAAGTGCGCCTGAAATGTATCTTCCCACCGCTTGTCCATCTGCAAAATGCATTTACTTTTCAGGAGGAGAAAGGGGGTGGGAAGAGCTTTGGGGAGGGCTCAGAGCAATGTCTACATGTATTGAGAGGAATAATGTACATAACATGAAGCTATCAGGAAAGCATAATTCTGCACCTAAGCCAAAGTCTGTGGTGAGGAAGGAGAGAGCACATTGTGGTAAACTGTGTGTTGGATGGCTTTCCAACTCTACTCTCTCTAGACATGCACACACCTTCATCCCCCCCCCCCCCGGGAGTCTCTTTAATAGAAGGATTCCTATAATCTTGAAGCTGTCATCCTAAAGTGGTCTGCAGAGACCCCCAGCTATAAATCTCCATATTTCTGTCTGCCTTGCAGATAGATTTACACAACCCAAGTCACTCTGCAATACTGAAAGCACTCCGCTAGGGAATCCTCCTAAATATTTAAGACTTTAGATTATGGTTTAAATTTTTTTTTTTGGGGGGGGAATCCTTACCATTTAGGAATGCTAGAATTGAAACTGTGTGTGGGAGGGGAAGGTAATCAAGATTTGGGGGGGGATGAAAAAATGGTTTATATGCACTGGTACACTTATACACTCAGGAATAAGTGATTGTGAACCCTTTTCAGTGAAACGTGTCTTAAACCAACCCAGAGGCCAGTGCTTTTAACAATCCAGCAGAGCCGTCGGCAACTGAGGTAAGGCTTGAGATCGGTGCATAATAGCCATCTTTTACACTGTCAGATTAGTTTCCCAAAGAAAGGTTTGGCGTGGAGCGGTTTTCCAATCCAACTTTCCATCACTTTTTTTTCAATACCGCATTTTGCTGGCTCGGGCATTTCTCGAGCCGGTAGGTAAGGCTGTACGGCATGCTGAACAAAGAGGGAATTTAAACAGAGGTGGAACAGAAAGCGGAGGGCGGAATGTCCCCTCCCACCACTTGCCTCTTTCTCCTTTCCGTAACTTTCACCTGGGTTTGCGCTGTCAGTTCTTAGAAGTGTAATTCTCAAATGCCAGACTTAGAGAGTGGTTACGCCACCTGGTCTAACTCTGCGGCACAGTGGCACAACTCCCTACTGGAGGGCCAAAATCTTTTACCTGAGCGAAGAATCCATCATCTTCTTCCATGGGTCAGGATATGTGCTGTGTTTAAAAGAGCCATGGCAAAGCCTCAACAAAAGACCTCCAGGAAAGTAGAATTTATGTAAGGTTACCTCAAAATCTTTGCACAAGGCTTCTTGAATCTAAGTCACTACTCACCACAACATTTGCTATTTTAGTGAAAGGTTAGCTTTATTTTCAAATCTATATGCTACAATTCCAGCCCAAGTGTGCCCTCATTACCCATATAATACTACTCCAACCAATGACTAAGTTCACTGTGTTGTCCCCATTAACTGAACTTTCTCCATAATGAAACTTCTGTTTAATGTGATGAAGTGATTGCTGCAACTTTTTGCCTGAAATGCACACAAAACACTTCTTTTAGCTTCGCCCTGGGATGGATTATCACCCACCCTTTAGTTTACTGGTCTGACCATGAAGACCTCATTTCTGTTTTATTAAATCATAAACCAGAGAAGTTCAGTTTCTTCAACCATGGTTAGGATACAAATAGTCCCAATATAGAATCACAAAACAATGACAGCACAGTAATGACAACAGCTTTCTTGTCCTCCTGATACAGGACATGAAGCACAGAAAAAGTTGGTTGATTTGTATTTTCCTCTACTACCTGTGGTCCTCCAGTGATGGTTGACTCCAGCTTCCATTAGTCGCAGCCAGCATGCTCAATGGTCAGGGATTATGCAAATTGTAGCCCAGGCTCCTCATCCCCAATCTAGTGTCTTGCTGGCTAAGAATTGATTTCACTTGTCTTCTTGTTTGGTTGGTGTAAGATGGTAACCACTAGCTCACAGAAGATATTTTCCCTGCTGTGTTCTTGTTTTCCTGAAAGCCAGGCTAAAATCTTTCATGAACAGAACTCTGCTAGATCAGACGTCCTAGCCCTTCATTGTTCTGTCTGTGGTTGTCAAGAAGACGCCCTTGGCAAGGTGAGAGACACACTGCCTCTCTGCCTATAAACCTCAAAGATCCATGTAGCCAACATGCCTGGCTGTCATTCATTGTTCTACCCTCCATGAAGTTGCCTCATCCCTTATACAGTCTACTAACCTACATGATCACATGGCAACACATTCCATAAATAAATTCCTTGTTGTATGAAGAAGCACTGTGACGAATATCTCCTGCCAGTCAAGTTTCATTGAATCAACCTGAGTCCAAGTATTGTGAGGGAAGGAGGGGAAAACCCATTTTACCTCATTCACACCATGCATCGTGGCTCCTACATGTGTCAGCTTTTTGACGTGAGGTGCTTTAAAGCACAGACAGCCCTAGGACACAGTCAGAACCAACTCTTATGTTAAAGACCAAAGCTAGATTATCTCTGGCTCTATTCATAAATGTTCAGTTTAAGTGACATCCATTCTATCATGGATGACAGTCAACCTGTGATAGGCACATCATCGTCTAGCATAGCTCTGATTTTATGAATAATTGTGACATGAGGCAGTGATCTGTCACACCTCACCATACGTCATGATGGAGAGTGGAATTTTCACCCATGCAGATTATGAGGATTACGGCAGCAATCATGACAAGAGCAGCAGAATGTGAGGATTCAGTCTTTATGTGCTACTACAATTCTGTTCATTGGTGTTCTCTTGACCACCTACAGACCTTGTCACCTTGATGGTGCCAATAGCGTGCTTTCAGGGATATGGTGGCAAAGAGAGATGGAGCAAAATTTAATTTGGGCTACATTTCAAAGCAATCTGGCCCTAATTTGCCCCTCCTGTACAGATGTGAATGCAATTATTCTTCAAATGTCACCCTTCTGCAAATTGGAAAGGCTGAAGTTTGGTGATATACCATTTGCTTAGCATGCAGTAGAACGTGGCTTCATTCCCCAATATCTTCAGGGACAGCAGGGAAAGATCACTGTCTGAAACCCTGAATAGCTGCTGCCAGTTAGTTTAATGGGCCATTGATGGGACAATGGCCTGACTCAGTATTTTTGTTGTTTAATCGTTTAGTCGTGTCCGACTCTTCATGACCCTATGGACCAGAGCACGCCAGGCACTCCTGTCTTCCACTGCCTCCCGCAGTTTGGTCAAACTCATGCTGGTAGCTTCAAGAACACTATCCAACCATCTCATCCTCTGTCGTCCCCTTCTCCTTGTGCCCTCCATCTTTCCCAACCTCAGGGTCTTTTCCAGGGAGTCTTCTCTTCTCATGAGGTGGCCAAAGTATTGGAGCCTCAGCTTCAGGATCTGTCCTTCCAGTGAGCACTCAGGGTTGATTTCCTTAAGAATGGATAGGTTTGATCTTCTTGCTGTCCATGGGGTTTTTTTTAATATTCCTTACGGCCTTATGAATAAACACATCCAGAACGGACATGGACCAGAAATAGACTGATTCACGCATCCCTAGTGGCAGCTAAAGGCTTCCATCCCTGTGCTATTTCTTCTTCTTTTTGAGTATCAGATATTCTTGAAAATTAGGCTGGGTTTTATGACTGTTGGCTTGTACAGATCCCACCCTACCCCAGGAATTTTTTTTTTTGCTAGCTTTATCAAAACGATTTTGATTTCCCAGGTTTTGTGTGAGGAGCAACCTGTAATTTGACGCTTGAGTTTTCCTTCCGACAAAATTTGGACAGCAGATCACAATTGCTTGCTTAAAGAGAAAAAAACAGCCTGCGTGTGTCAGAACTGGCACATGTCCAGGTTGGGTCCAACTCAGGTTGGTCAGCAAGAAGAAGGTTGATGTTACATGCATGATGGTACTTGGTGACATCCAACCTCTCCGGTTTCTGATATTCCAACAAGCCATGCTTGCCCATTTAAAAAAAAAAAAAGAAAGAAAGAAACAGTGGTCCTGATGAGCCAATTTATCATCCAACCTGGAAATCTAATTGGAGCATCCAAACTATGAATGCGTAAGAAGCCTGGCTCAGTGACAGAGATGGGCATGAAGCGAGGGAGGGAGCGAGGGAGGGAGTGATGCTTGCTGTGACTCTTGTGACTTGCAGCCGATACCAAATTTTGCTGTTGCATGGTACAGTGGTACCTCGGGTTAAGAACTGAATTCGTTCCAGAGGTCCGTTCTTAACCTGAAACTGTTCTTAACCTGAGGTACCACTTTAGCTAATGGGGCCTCCCGCTGCCACCGCACGATTTCTGTTCTCATCCTGAAGCAAACTTGAGGTACTATTTCTGGGTTAGCGGAGTCTATAACCTGAAGCATCTGTAACCCGAGGTACCACTGTACATGTTCACAGAATCTTAGAATGTGCACAGCTCCTGGATAGGCCGGAAGCCTCTTCTTCCCACATGTACTTGTTTGTCAGTTCATCATTGGGGCAGGAGTGATGTGATCATTCTGAAGTCGCTTTGCCATTATCCAAGGAAAGCCTATTGCAACTAGCAACACTGCTACTGGACATAATAGAGAGAAAGTGAAAATCGTCCAAGTTTAAAACTGCCCTGCCATGTGTGCATTTGGTTTCACAATGACAGATGGACATCTAAAAAAAAAGAAGTATTAACACCTCCTTATGATGTTCTCCAGTTATAGGCTCCTATATTTGTGAGGCCACATGTGGTTTAAAAATTAATTGCAATGTTTTCTGGTTATTGCTAATCAGTTAAATAGGGACATTAAGTGGCACAGTACTTTTCAATCTTTGATTTGCTTATCTGAACAGATGTTAGTATTACAATTATTATTTATTAAAGTTATGACTATTTTATTTACAAAAAGTAAGTCAAAGCAACTTACAACAATAAACATGTGTACACACGCATGTGCGCACTCTCTCTCTCTCTCTCTCTCTCACACACACACACACACATACACACACACATGCAGACTCCTTAGTGACTCTGTGTATTGTCTGTTTTGAGAGATAATGGAGAGCTATCCTTTGAAATTCACATTTGTCTGAATTTTGCAATGCAAATATGCCGTATGATGTGCACCAAAAAAATCGCTTGTATTAGTGGAGAAAGCATGCTTAAATATGTGTATATTAGCAAAATATAACATAAAAAACGCATTATCTTGAGCAAAATTGCATGCCAAAATATGTACCGGTATATGTGTATGCGCTGAAATGCAGATGGATTTTTTTTGAACACTTTAAAAGAAAATGCAAAAATGTGGTGAACAGGACTTAATACTGGAAAACATGAGACAGTGAGAGAAACCGAAACTGAGAGTTTTGCCCATTTGTAGACTGTGTGGACTCAGTAAATAAGGGATGCAGATTTGCTGTGGGTTTGAGGGGAGTGGAAAATGGTTGGAATGGCCTGCTGAAGGAAGACATGGCTGAAACAGGACCTTGAACATGAGTCCTACTTTTGGGAGGTGATGATGCACTGCAACATTTTGTTGCAGAGCCTACTTGTTCTCGCTTTCCCCAGCTGTCTTTCAGCCTTTCCTGAGAGTATTGGGTCCTTCAATAGGTGTTTTGGTCCTACCTCCTTCATGGCTCACCTGCCCACTTGCTCTCAGATATAAATGGCAGGTTAACAGCAAAACACATCTTAGTACTGGCCTATCTGATCATTTAGGGTTTGGGTCAGGAGACATCTCTCCTTCTACCCACCCTGGCGACATCTTCACCCTGGCAGTAATGTGCTAAAAGTTGACGATTTCTGCGCATGCAAGTAGTCTCAGTGTGGGACACAAAACCAGTTAACAGTAATGATGGTTGGGTGCCCAGGTTCCGCTTTTATTCTGCCAATCAAAACTTCATGTAATTTTTCATTCAAGTTTGAAGATTTATTTACAGCGACATACTTTCCATCTGCGGCGACTTTTATTTAGTTAGTCCAAATTAAGAGAAGTCCGGATCCTGACTTAGCTGCCAGCAAATGCTTTAAAAAAAATAATGTTCTGGAGCACTAAATTGGGTTTGGGCCATTGGTAGAACAATCTGTTCAGGAACAAACAAAAGGAAGTATCTCTTCGCTCAGTGCGTCATCAACCTATGAAATTAATTGACGTGAGATAAAGCCATAAGATAAAGGGAAGCATTAGACAGATTCATAGGGGAGAAGTCTGCGAATCACTTGTGCCTATGATAACTAAAATCTCCATATCTAGAGATGCAAGATGCCTCTGTTCACCCGAGGACAAAGCACAGAGGTTTTCATTCCTCACCTTCCCAGGTCCATCTGGCAGCTGTCCATTTGTTGCAAAGGGAGTGGTGGACTAGGCATCATTTGATCTGATGCAGTAGAATCGTGATGATTTGGATGAATGGGAAATAAAATTGCCAGTCGAAGTGCATGCTGTCTAGTACAGTGAAACCAATTAGAGTGAGCAATGGGCTTCAGAGCCACCATGCTTTGGACAAGCTGTGATACTCAAGGATGCTGTATGTGTGAGCTAGTTCACACAGGCTCTCATCCCCACTACATATAGAATGTAATGTGTGATACAGTGTGCAGTGTGCTAGGTCACATGTGGGGTGGGGAACCTGTGGCCCTCTTGATGTAGTGTGGTGTAGGAGGTTAAGAGCAGTGGACTCGTAATCTGGTGAACCGGGTTCGATTCCCTGCTCCTCCACATGCAGCTGCTGGGTGACCTTGGGCTTGTCACACTTCTCTGAAGTCTCTCAGCCCCACTCACCTCACAGAGTGTTTGTTGTGGGGGAGGAAAGGGAAAGGAGATTGTTAGCTCCTTTGAGACTCCTTAGGGTAGTGATAAAGCAGGATATCAAATCCAAACTCTTCTTCTTCTTCTTGATGTTGGACTGTAACTCCTATCATCCATGATCATTGGGTATGCTGACTTGGGCTGATGGGAGTTTTACTCCAGCAACATTTGGAGGGCCACAGGTGGCAGGAGGTGTAGAGTCAAGACGTAGAGTCTATGTGTTGTGGGTCGGTCTTAAGAAATGGCTACAATGGATCCAGTCAGGAAAAAAACCCTTTAAATTTCATCCCCTCCATTTGGAAATCATCAAGTGGTGATTTCCCTGTGTGAATAGACCACTGCAGACCTAACACCACAGGTAAAACTTCTGTATCCCCTCTAACACAATGCTTATTAACGGACTCCGCTAATAAATTGATCAGCCTGTTATACTGGGATTTTTTTTGAGTGTGTGATGAGAAATCTATTTTAATAGTCCAGTGTAGCAATTTTATGTGCATATGTGAACCAGAGATCAGTCACTGCAGGGGTCTTCTCTCAGTGGGCAAAGCACCCGGTGGTCTGATATGGACCTGGCAACTCATTATTTGTCTTCTGCCTGCTGGACCTAACAAGAAAAGTGTTTTGGATTTCAAATGATGGACAGTGTGATGCTGTGAAAGGTGCCAAGTGGTTATTTTAAGACATGTTATGGATCGCTCTCTCTCTCTCTATAAAATTGCCAGTGTTAAGAAACTGGGAGGGGGGTGCAGCTGCTTTTTAGATCACAAAGGTCTCTCAGTGGGGAGATGCTAAATGGGTGGGGAGAAGCAGGCAAGCAAGAAAAAAAAAAAGAGGGGGTTAGTTTCCAGGCTGTGGTAGAAGAGTTAAAATAAACAAACAGCAATGGGTGATTATTTCTCTCCATCAAGGCTCCTTTATTCTAGTAGGCTCAGTCAGTGGTCAACATGTTAGACGCCCCTCCCTGGTTTATCCATTCCTCCTTTGACAGACTTGGTTTATACAGCTGGGTCTTTGTGAAGCTTTATGGGAATTGCTGTAGAACAACAGACGTGAAGGTAGACAAAGTACCTATGCAGTGAGGACTGGCAGACTTTCCCCATGTTTCCCTGGAGTGAGAAATAGATGTGGTCACCACACACAAACACACACTTTCCTCTGAGCCCCATGACCTAACAAGCGACGGGGGTTCTTACAATGTGTACCACTCAATGTTTTTCTGCAAGAGAGAGAGAGAGAGAATTTCACTGACGGCTTGAGGTAAGTGGCAGGGAGTGTGACTTATATTTGTGTGTGTGTGTGTGTGTGTGTGTGTGTGTGTGTGTGTGATTTCTGTGATGCTTTCATGATAGGCAACTTGCTTGTTTTATTTCAACAGGGTTGTAACGGCTCCTTTCCCTCTGAGATTTAAAGTTCTCCAAGACTTTTCTTCCTTTTCTTTTGTCTCCATCAGTTTCACTTGCCGGCACATTTATGTGCACATGCACACACACACACACACACACACACACACACACAGTGTTTTCCTTGGTGAACATTCGTGTTTCATGAGAATTTGTTCCTCAAAGATATATCTATATACCTCTGCGTGCATTAGTTGGGCCATAGCTCATTGGTAGACCACCTGCTTTGAATGCAGAAGGTACCAGGGTCAATCTGTCATCTCATGGTAGGGCTGCGAAAGACTTGTGGTTGAACCCCTGGAGAATCACTGCCAGTCAGTGTAGACAATCCATGTTCCAGTGGAGATGTATAAGGGTTGCAGTTAGATGGATAAACTTGACTTCTGCCCCAACACCTGATGCAGTCCTCATTCAGTGATAATAGTGGTGGTGGTTGTGAGCGTCTATGTGTTCAGTTGCAAGAAAGCACGTGAAATTAGTTAGCCAGCGTCAAGCCCCTTCAAATTCCATTAGCCCCACTGGGGAGAGTAAGGCAAACACTTAAATCTCCCCATTTTAATGACTGCATTTTATTTTGACTGGGTCACACCCTCCATTAGAATGCAATTTTTAATTACAGTGGTGCCTCGCAAGATGAAATTAATTCGTTCCGCAAGTTTTTTCTTCTTGCGAGTTTTTCGTCTTGCGAAGCACGGTTTCCCATAGGAATGCATTGAAAATCAATCAATGCATTCCTATGGAAACCGCCTTCAGACCAGGTCCGGGGACAGTCTGTCCCCCGACCTCTTCTGAAGGCTGGGGGGGGGGAGAAGGGCTTTTCTTCCCACCACCAGCCTTCAGAAGGCTGTTCTGAAGGCTGGTGGTGGGAAGAAAAGCCCTTCTCCCCACCTCCCGCCCCGCAAGCTGGAAGCCTTCGCTGCCGACCCCCAACATTTTAAAAGCCCCCGGGACAGCAGAGGTCTTCTGAAGGCAGGCGGTGGGCGAAAGTCTTTGCTCCCCCCCCACCTGCCTTCAAAAGCCGTCCGGGATAGTGGAGAAATGCGCTGCGCTTCTCCACTATCCCGGGAAGGCAGGCAGGGGGGAGCAAAGACTTTTGCCCCCTGCCAGCCTTCAGAAGAGGTCCAGGACCTCTTCTGAAGGCCAGAGGGGGGCGAAAGGCTTTGCTCCCCACCGCCAGCATTTAAAAGAGGTCCCCGGAGATTTCCCTATGGGCTTTCTTCTTGTGAAGCAAGCCCATAGGGAAATTCGTCTTGCGGAACGACTCAAAAACGGAAAACTCTTTCGTCTTGCGAGTTTTTCGTTTTGCGAGGCGTTCGTCTTGCGAGGCACCACTGTACAATTTTGTGATTTGTGTTTTATACACTTTCCTTCATGACTGGGAAGATGTTCAGACTTGATGTTCAGACATGATGAATTCTGGATGAGAGACGGGGTAAATTAAAATGTGTTTATTTGCTTTCATGTGCCTCATACTACGTAACATCGGTGTCAAGCAAACCCCTTTTGGTGGGAAAATTCCTCAACGGGGGGGGGGGGGCAGGCCTAGTGAGAAAGCCTTATCCATTTCAAATCAAGGGTGAGCAGCCTGTGGCCCTCCAGATGTCAATGAACTCCAATTCCCATCATTCAGTCCCAACAGCGGCTGAAGGGTCATACCCCACAAATGCCCAGTAGTGCAATCTCTGATTGGTGAGATACTTGGGACTCTTGAGGAGCTCAAGGGATGCTCTTGCTTCAGGGAAATGAATATACAGTGGTACCTTGGTTTACAACCATAATCCGTTCTAGAGGTCCATTTGTAAACCAAAACAGGTTGTAACCCAAGGAGCGCTTTCGCCAATGGGGCCTCCAAAAAAATTTGTTCGTAATCCCAGAAAAATGGGTTGTAATCTAAAAAAAGGTTGCAAACCGGGACATGCACTTCCGGGTTTGACATGTTTGTAATCCAAAACGTATGGAAACCAAGACGTATGCAAACAAAGGTACCACTGTAAATTAAAGCAGCAGCTACTAGAGCTGTGGTGGCTTATGGGACCAATAACGAAGATGACAATGTTTATAATTTATATTGCACTTTTAAGTTTCCAAAGCTATTCATGTAAGGTAGGACATCACCACCATCCTCTGGACTATTTATTCCCCATCATCTTGCACAATAGCAGTCACAAAGATAAAGCAGCTCCTCTCTTCCTTGTGCAAAACTGGAGCATTTCGGTGCACGAAAGCAAGAATCTGTTTCTCAGCGGGCTTGTTAGCACCATTTATCTGTAATATGCATTGTTTCATGTATTTGCCTAAGAAGTATTAGATGGGCAGGCACAAGAGACAGGGCCTTTTCAGTAATGGCCCCATGCCTGTGGAACTCTTTCCCAAGATTGGTATATAAGGCCTCTTCAGTAACGACTTTTAAGTTGGTCTTGAAGAGTGTTTTGTAAAAATACATATATAAATCTCAAACTGCCTATCAACAGCTTTCATTGATCTGTAGCAGCTTTTAAGGCCCATCATCTGGGAGCTGAGCTTAGCTCCCATTCAAAACCATTGGTTTCCATCCAATGTTGATATATGTTTCCTTGGAGGTAGCTAGGTCCATGTCTGATTAGGGTGGGATGTGGCAATCATTTTCAGCACCATGCCAAAGCTTCTCAGAAATCTGGCACCAGCCTTACTAGAGGATCCCGGATGTTATGGGTTGGATTGTGGCGGAGATGGATGAATAGGTAACTGTGCTTGAGCTTGGGGGGGGGGATGCTATTGGAAAAGGAGTGATGGAAAATAGGTAGGAGGAGCCAGTCGTTACTTGAAATCAAAATAGCTGGTAGACATGAGTGTGGTCTTCTTTGCAATGGCACCGCGATTGAGGATCTTGCTCCTAGGAGAAATCAGCAAACCCTCTGTGTCTTTTAAGGCTGGTTTTGAAAACCGTTTTTAAATATAATTATTGTTATTCCATCAGCCTGTTTACGATTTGCTTTATTCTTCCTGGTTAGATTTTGGCTGCTGTGTTTAATCAGTTTGATACCACACATATTGTTTGAGAGTGTGTCATTCTAAACAGCTGTTCGGCTTTCTCTTTTCTGTGTGCTGCCTTAGGGAAAAAATATTTTTTTTTCAGAATGGGATGAATATGTCTACAAATAAATAAATCAGAGAGGAGCAGTGAGTGATAGTGGGGAAGAAACATGGAAGTAGAGGGGGAAATGATGTCTGCTGAGGGACACATTATAATTACTGATAGTTCCAACTTGCCTACCTTAGCAGCAATAGGTCAACCTGTCTACTACAACAGAGTTGTACAACCTCTGCAATGCTAACTATCTAAATGTTAAGGTTATCATCTCCAGGTGTCCCAGCCTTCAGAACAGGGATGGGGAGGTTATTTTTGGGGTGGGGGTGTTTCCATATTTTAGTATAAGCCTACCCCGCTCACACTTCTTGAGCCAAAATGCAGCTAGCTTTGAAATTTGCACTTTTCTGATTTTTGCGATGCGATTCTTCAACCGCCACTGTTCTGCTCCCTCCCCACCATGTGTTGTTTAAGAGAAAGTGCATATTCATGAAAGTGTTGTCAAAATTGCATTAGTTTAAAAGAAAGCGTTTTTTAAAAAATAATGCAAAATTGCAAACGAAAACGAATGGTCATTAAAATATGCATACGTTTCCATGAAGAGTTAAAATAACGGTCACACAAACAAGAGTGGAAATGAGGCATACTGAACTTAGCACTGGAAAAATGAAAAATAGAAACTGACATATTTCTGTGACAGAGGCCAGGGAGGCTGTTGACCAGAGTAGGGTCTTTCTCTGTTGTTCACCTGTGGATTGTTCTTCTCAGTGAAAGAAAACTGAAAACTGACCCCATTCCTTTCTGCCATCAGATTAAACCCTTATTATTTACCCGGGCCTTTGAATTGCATTCTTAAGTTTTATTTTATCCTGCACAGAGTGAGTATGTGTGTATTCCTGATTATTATTCTTAATGTGTGTTTTTTTAAAACTCTCTTAATTTTGTTACAGTTTGGTTGTTTTCTTTTTTGAGGGGCAATTATGTCTTTTTAAATTTGCGAATTTGCCATTCTGCTTGTTTTTCACATCCCCTGGAGCCTCCAACCTAGGTGACATACCAATCCAGTCATAATAACGATGATGGCTGTTGTTAGGAAGAGCTGTTGTATTGATTTATGTGTTGTGTAGTGTTGGTTTTGCAAATGCTTTTGAGCTGCCCTGGATGTTGTTAAGTTGGAGGGCAGGATAAGAAATATTTAGAAATAAAAAAATAAAAGAGCAGGTGGATTTTTATTTATTTATTTATTTTATTTTTATTTTGTGGATGTGGCAAACACACCACATCCCAAATATATTTTATTTAATTTATTTACTTTGGAGTTTGCATTCTCCTGGCACGGCTCCTCTGCTGATTATCCCAGAGGGAATAGCTGTGTTATTATGTCTCAGCGAAACAAAACAGAGGAAATCTGGGGGGCCGGGAGCCTTCTGACACTTTAGGAATGTAGAGACATTGGGAGCTGCCTTATACTGAATCAGCCCATGGGTCCACCTAGCTCTGTATTGTCTACACTGAGAGCCAGCGTGGTGTAGTGGTTAAGAGCGGTAGTCTCATAATCTGGTGAACCGGGTTTGATTCCCTGCTCCTCCACATGCAGCTGCTGGGTGACCTTGGGCTAGTCACACTTCTCTGAAGTCTCTCAGCCCCACTCACCTCACAGAGTGTTTGTTGTGGGGGAGGAAGGGAAAGGAGAATGTTAGCCGCTTTGAGACTCCTTTGGGTAGTGATAAAGCGGGATATCAAATCCAAACCGACTGGCAGCAGCTCTCTTGATTTTCATCTCTGGGTCTTCTTGAGGGTTTTCATCTTACCTGGAGATCCCGGAGATTGAACCTGCGAGCTTTTGCATGCATTCAAGATGCCCTCCCACAGATCTATGCCTCTTCCCCAGAAATTAACAAGATAGGAATTGCCATCATTGCCAACACGGACAGCTCGCACCTCTCTAGGCTTTTCGTTGGCCAGTACCTGCATCAACTTTAAGGCAGGTTGTATTTGCTGATGACTCTGGCTTTGCCATTGGGACAGAAATCAGCTTAACAAGAAGACTCTGTGTGTGTTTACCAACAGAAAAAAGTTTTGCCTGGCTCAGCGGGATTTTCTTTTAAAAGAGACGCATGCGATCAGTCTGTGTATCCCAGGTTTAGTTGGATAGCGGCTCATTCTGAAGATTAAATCTTTCAGCATTTCAAAAATTCCGACTTTGTGTATGTGTATGAATGAATATGAAGGTGGTCTGTCTGACTCCTTTTACACATAATACATCTGTTGTTAGAAAGCAGGGGCAGCCCTGCGTAAATAATCTTAACTCCCGGCAAGACCAGTGGAGAGAATCTGTTACTATTTTGCATTCCAGAATGTGCATATGTGAAAATAGTTTTGGACACCTATTAAACTACTTAACAGTTTTTTGATGGTGGTGGTTCTGATTCTTCCCCTGTCTTCAGCAATGTGCTCATGAGATGCACAAAGCCTAATTCTTTGCGGGGTTTAGTCAGGCGTTGGGGGCGGGGGGAGGCTAGCTTTCAGTTCAATTTCACCCCATTCATTTTCTTTCGGGATTCTATTTTAAAATAAAATTTAAAATGCGTGGAACAAACAAGGGAGAACATGCAAGATGGCAAGAACAGTAATTAAGAGAAAAAGGAAAGTCACTGATGTCCTGTTTTTATTTCCTTTCTGTTGACTTTGAGTAATAATAATAATAATAATATGCACACAGCGTTTTCTGATTGTTTAACGTGCTTCATATATTATCTCACTAATTTGTACAACAGCCCTGTAAGGTAAGCTGTAGCCCCAAGTTGTAGGTGGTAGAGAAACAAGAGGCTCAGAAAATTGCTTCTTGCAAGAGGCCATTTGATAAATGGGTGAGGTGATATTTGAATGGGGAATTTCCTGGCTCACAGCTCATACTTTTTGACATAACACTACAGTAGGTGAAGTCTTAAAAGGAGGGAGGGTGGCAGCAGTATTTTTTTTTAAAAAAAATATGCTTCCGAACGTTTAAGACTATTCATTACACCTTATGATGCTTTCATTAGATTTAGAAAAGGGCATAATGGTTTGTATAGAGGGGGTTTTTTGTGGGGGCGGGTAATGCCAGTACTAGGGCTACAACTTTTAATTAATGAATTAATTTTATTAAAAATGAACTTTTAATCAACTAAAATATTGACCCATTTAATCAAGAGGCAGTTTGCTTTTTTAAAAAATATACAAGTTGCCATGAAAACTTCAATCAAGTGTCATCTTAAAAGAAATATTTTCGTTTCTTTTGGAGGTCATATCTACCACAACACATATATGCATCCTCTAGAAATAACATATTTTTGCTTCAGAAAAAAATGTTTTAATTCATATATAAATGTGATTGATCGATTAAGGATTAAATATACTCCATGCTTACCGAACAGCAAGCCCTGTTAAACTAACTAGGCTTACTTCTGAGCAGACGGTTTCTCTGTAAAATTCATACAGTTGCAGCCCAATCCTGACCATGTCTACTCAGAAGTAATTCCTGTCGAATTCAGTGGAGCTAAGTCCCAGATAAGTAAGGTTAGGGTTGCAGCCTGGATTACCTATCGAAACATCCTCCAAAGGGAGTATAAGGGTATTGAGACTGAATTGAATATTCTGTCTTGTTTTTGAATATTGATTTATTTTTATTTTTTTGGTGTTGATGTTTCTCTGTCTATATATTAAATTCTCCAAAATAGACGCATAGAAATGCATACACAAATGTTGTCCTCAAGGCATATGCAGAGATGCACACATTACTAAAATATGCGCTAAAATATGTCACTCTGCTCTATTTCTCTAAAATAAGCATGTCGACACCTTTAGGAAGTGCCTAAATGTTAAACAGTGTTGTGTAACGCAGAATTAGATTTCGGGGTGGGATTTGTGTGTATGTTGTTTTAGATGTTCGTGTTGATGATGATTATACATATATTAAACACACACACACACGCTCCAGTTGAAATGTTTATTCTGAACTTGAATGTCGTGAAATTTCATGGGGGGGGGGAATGTAGCGAGGGAGATTCAGAATTCAGAACTGTTTCAAGATATTTAAATTGGGTTCTTTCCCATCAACACCCAGCTTACAGAGGAAAGAAGAGGCATCACTTTCAAAATAATAGCAAAAAAGTTATGTGCCTGTACTGTTGTTGTTTCTTTGGAGGGGGGGGGGCTGCGGATGTAGGAAGGGAGTGAAATGAAAGGCGAGGAACTGTTTTTTGACGAAAGTGAGTGCATTATGTTATTGATTTTGTGGGGCATAAAAACAGAGAGCACTAAGGGAGCTGTGCATTGTAGCTGGTTGGCACCAGGGGTAGACGCCAAATGGCTTGTTGCGCCAGAATCAGAGCTTCTGTTTGGAAGGAATTATTGCTGCGATATTGTTAACGAGAGCTGAAATCACTGCTCTCCTAAACACTTTATTTACAGAGGAGAAGGCTGTACACGCAATAAGGCATGGGAGTAAGTTGTGGGGGGAAAGAAAAGAAAAACCCACAAACGTCTCTCTGTGGTGAAAAGTTTTTTTTCCCCTTTTTCTTTTTCTTTCTTTCTTTTTTTTTTTTTTTTTGCCGCAATTTAGACACGATCCGTTCTTGCTGCAATTTACAGCTATAAACATTTATGGGTGTTATTGTTAATATGGGGAGAGGGATTTGCAGCCTGTAGTAGCTGGAACGTTAGCAGGGAGAGGCGGAATAAATTGTTGTATTTAGGAGTTGATTTATTTTCTCAAAAGTCAGGCTCAGTCAGAAGTTGGCTCCCCCCCCCCCCGCCCTCCCTTCCCCAGCACTCAATTTTCTCCCCTTAAATAAGACACATACATGGTGATTCAGTTGTAACACATTTTGCAAGAATAAGGTTTAATTTTTTCATTTAGAAAATGGTTGCCTGCTGAAATGTAAAAATATTTCTTCAAATTAACACAGAAATGAGAAATCTGAAATGCACCTTGTTTCTACAGGGCAATATATGGCAGGGGGCCCACTGCCCCTCCCACCATTTTTGCACCCAGTGCCATCATTGAGCCTGTTCTATTTCAAAGCAACAGAACTGCTGGATGAATTTCCAGGTGTTTCTTCTGCTAAAGGATTGCCCTCTCTTGCGCAATATGGCAGCCATTTAGGATCTAATGGCTGCCCCATATTTCCCAAGTCTTCATGTCTACTATGAATATTGGTTTTGAATTTTTTGCTTTCATAGCCCTCATATGCATTTGTGAAGGGGTGTTTTAAAAAATCACCTTTGGCGTCACACGCGTGAGATGTCACAACATTGGGAGGAGCTGGGGCGAATAGCATTAGCCTTTTTTGCTGCTGCACCACACTATTGACTCATGCTAAGCTTGTGGTCCACCAAGACTCCTAGATCCTTTTCACATGTACTACCAGCAAGTCAGATGCCCTCCATCTTATATTTTGCAGATGGTTCTTCCTGCCTAAGTGTAGATCACAGATCATGGGATCTTACAGTTGGAAGGGACCATGAGGGTCATCTAGTCCAACCCCCTGCAATGCTGGAATCTTTTGCCCAACATGGGACACAAACTCACAACCCCGAGACTAAGAGCCTGAGCTATCCAGAGCCTTATATTTGTCCTTACTGAAATTCATTTTGTTAGTCAACATGGTACCCTCTTGACTGGGACTCCGGTCCATCAATAGCAGTCAGCATGGCCGAAAGCTAGGAATGACTCTGACTACTGCTGTATGAAGTATATCTGCAATGCATGAGAAAGAACGAGATATGTCTGTTGATGTCACTCATGATGTTAGCTGATTTGCGGGTGGATAGGATTTAACCCCGCCTTGCCTGCGTTTTTGTTCAGCTGGCTGTCAGGCACTTGGGAAACGTGATTTTGACAAGTGGGTGGGGCAACCCAGCTGCCAATCCTGTGGTGACATCATGACATCATGTGATTGTCCTGCCCACCGGTCAAAGTTGGCTTGTGGAGTGGAGCCCAAAAGGTTCCCCACCTTTGAGACATGAGAAAGAAAAGGGGGGGTGGTGGTGAAGTAGGAAGCTGCTTTTATACTGAGTCAGACCATTGGTCGATCTCACTCAGTATTGTCTATGCTGATTGGCAGTGGGAATTGAACCAAAGACCTGCATGCAAATCAGATGCTCTGTCATGGAACTATGGCTCTCCTCCTAATGGAAGATCTATAGGAAATATATGTATGAGAACAGAGAAAGAGAGCGAGGGAAAATAATTATTCCTCTTTTTTTAGGTATAAGTTGCAGTGCAATCAAAACTCTCCCACTGTTTTGTGACATTGAGATTGGCCCAGTTAGAGGTGTTGTCCTAATATGGATTCTATCTCTTTCCTTATGGGCTAACTACCTTTTATCTTTAGTGCTCTAGCAGAATCATAGAACTGTAGAGTTGGAAGGGACCCCAAGGGTCATCTAGTCCAACCCCCCTGCAATGCAGGAATCCTGCTCACAGCCATCCCTGGGTGGGCTCCAACCCCTAACCTTCCAGTTAATAACCAGATTCACTGACCCACTGTGTCACTGAGGAGGTGTGTAATATATCATAAGCTAGTTTTCAATAATGTAAATTATATATATATATATATATATATATTCGCCCTCTGTCAGTGCCAAACATTTTCCTTCTCTTTCAAGGGGAAATTGCTGATTATGATGATGATAATAATAATAATAATAATAATAATAATAATAATAATAATAATACCAAACACTACCTGTGAAGAGTTCCCTTGTAGCTAAAAAACGTGAAGTAAATTCCTCTGAGTAGCTCTAGCAGAATAAATTCAGTCAGCTTAAAAAAAAGGGGGGGGACAGGCACTAACTTTGGAGGAGTTTTCTGGCAAATAAATGAGCTTGCAGGTTTAATTCAAGCCCAACCAAGCAGAGGCTTTCTGCATGAGAGAAGTCACTGATCAGGCTGGGCCTTCTCTGAACGTAAACAATGGCCGCGTCCTGCCGTTTTCAAATTTGTTCTGATAGGAGCCCATTGTGTTTGACATGGCAGCCTCATGCTGGAATGTTCCCTGGGGCTGGGGCCACAGTCCCATGCCTTGGTCTCCACTCCTCTGCCTGTTAGGTCTTGACATGGGCAGTTGGGAGCTGGATTAGGGGTAGCTGTTGTCAGTGTGCAGGGCCATGCTGGAAATACGTTGGGAGCTGAAACCCCTTGCCTGTCCCTGGCATCAAAATGCTTGCCCCAGTGGAGGTAAGCAGGTGCCCAGTTTCTGTTGGTGCCCTGGCCAAAGCTCTTTCCTTGAACTTTTGCCCGTTGAAATGGTTGCTAGATGGCTCGACTGTGAGGGAGCGCGAAGAAAAATTGTCCCGTGCTAACAGGTCTAAATTCGCCACTCAAATGTCAATGATAATGATAATAATACAGTGCTACCTCGGGTTACAAACACCTCAGGTTACAAACACTTCAGGCTACAGACTCCGCTAGCCCAGAAGTAGTACCTCGGGTTAAGAACTTTACCTCGGGATGAGGTAAACAGAAATCGTGCGGCGGTGGCATGGCGGCAGGGGAAGGCCCCATTAGCTAAAGTGGTACCTCAGGTTAAGAATGGTTTCAGGTTAAGAACGGACCTCCAGAACGAATTAAGTTTGTAACCAGAGGTACCACTGTAATAACAGCAACGGCAATAATAATAATTGCATCTTAAATGGGAAGATTTAGCTCAGTGGTTGCTTTGGGTTAATTTGACCACCCTTGTTTTTCTAGTCATTAAACAGTACGCCTCATAAACTGTCGGTATACTAAATACTTAGTACCATTGCATGTCATCTGTCACATGGTGTTGCATTCAAAATACTAGTATCTGTTGTGTTTTGGATGCAGTTGTTTTATCATTATTTATCAATATGTTGGCTGTCTATTTTATGCTTAACCTCACCCTGCCACCTATATACTGATGAAGTGTGGGCTATATGCTATATATCTTTTAAATAAACTATCAAATGCTGTTGCATGTCAGTCATCGAACATGCAGTTCATTGGGTTGTATCCAAAGCAGGACTAGCAGACTTCCACTGCTGCAGCAGCACATCTGTCTCCTCTCTTCCCCCTGCATACCCCCAAAATCTTCTCTGGGGTCCCCAACCCTCCAGAACTGATTTGGGGGCATATGTGAGAGGTTGTAAGGAAGAAGAATCTCTTGTGCTAGTGGAACAGTAACATTGGACACCACCCATTATTTCTTAACTACATTTATTTCTCTTTATTTCAATCAAGGCAGCATATGTAGGATTTCCAGGTAGTTACTGCATAATGTGCCTTTAAACCATGCCAAATACCATGTTGGCATGTTGGCTACCAACATCTGTCAAATATTAAATGGTATTTCTTGTCAACTTTCAAATACTGTCAAACATGAAGTGTCACATATCAAGTGCTGACATTAAATATCATTGGATGTCAAATATGCAATTAATATTTGGCAAATGTTTGAATATGATGAGAATATCTGGAGGATATTCAGAATCAAACTTCATTATGGAGAATTTCTAGTAGACTTTTGAGAGGCAAATTTGTTTCAGCACTGCCCCACTGTCTGACTGTTAATTTTATAGATTACTTTAAGGAGGAAATGGATCGTTCATCCTTTAAGGAATTATTTTTCTAATTACCTCCGATTTTCAGGGGAAACTGACTTCTTTTTGGCTAACAAACGTCTAATGACTGCTTTCTTGACAGCCACTTTTGGCTATTTAGCTAGCACTAGTTTGACTTTGAAAATTGCAATTTTATTCTATTATGTGAGCATTTCCTTTTTCTGTACAGTATAGCAAGGTATGGAATCTCTATTGGGCTTATCCAAAGGCTCTTTCTGTCTGGAGGCCTAGACAATAAGTGATCCCAGCAAATAATGGGATTTGCTCTATTTGGCTCCCAGCGTCTCCTGATTGGCTGGGATTCATATAGAGTGTCTGGGAGCCCTTCCATCCTCAGTGTTGAACATCCGGCCATTGGAAGCAACAAAACGAAAGAGAAGAGAGATCTCAAAGAAGAGAGACCCCCCCACCACCACAAAAAAAGTATTGTAGCAATGTATTTAGGCAAAAGTGTACCTTCTTCCAGGGCAATACCATAGATTTGGAAGGGACCCTGAGAATCATCTAGTCCAACCCCCCAGAATGTGCAGCTGTCATATGGGGATCAAACCTGCAACCTTGGCGTTTTCGCTCTAACCAACTCAGAACAACCATACATCTCTATCACAAACTCCCACTCTCTTAGTTGAAACACTGCAAGAAAAAAAAAATAAGTATCTTTTCTGGCTTCTTCCTTGGCCAAATGCAGCTGTTTGTGATTGAGGCCTCATCCAGACTTCCTTTTGTACCCCGTTTCTAGGCACAGGTCAGCACGTTCAAGTGTTGTATCCGAGTGCTTTTAAAAAACAACAACAACATGGCACTTTTCCCGCGAAAATCCACCATTTACCGCCAAATTGGAGAAAATAGGAAATCTGCAGAAAATCCGAATTGCCGATCGTTTCAATTCAGCATTAAAGAGTGGGTTTTCAGGGGAAAGCACCAGGGCAGAATTCTTTAAAATACAAATAAGTGTTTTTACATGGTGCCTTAAAGTGCGGACCTGTGCCTAAAAAGTCTGGGGCAAAGGTTGTGTGTGGGTAAGCCCAGAGGTGCAAAGGCGATGTTCAGCATCAGCCGGGGCAGTTAATAAACAAAACAAAGCCTCTGGATTGGCCAGGGCTAGTATAATTTCTAGTTTTGCCTGGATAACAGAGGGAAAGTTTTTGCCTGGCTTGGTTCATGCTCAGATTTCCATATCTGGTCTTCACACAATCCATCAGCCCATATAGCAGTGAGATTTCGAGGCTGTATGTTTTTACAATCTCTTCACATTGGCAAGTGGCAGATAACCTGCTTTGCTTGCTCAAGGTTCCAGTTTCAATCCCCACCATCGGCCCGCCGGACTGGGAAGGGCTCTTCTCTGAAACCCTTGAGAGATGCTGTCACTCAGTGTAGACAGTCCTGGGCATGATGCTCCAATTTAAAGCAGCTTCTCACCATTTCACGTTGGTGAGCTTTGGGCGCGTATCTTGACTTCCATGCAATGTTTTGGCAACCTTTGCCAATATGCAAAAGAGATCTCAGCACAGTCTATGCTGGTTTTCATTTGCCAGGCCTCGAGTCCGGATCGCATTTACATGTAATTAAGTTGCACGAGGTGTGTCGAGGGTGTCTGCTGTCAGGGAGCTTGTTGGCTTGGAGTTTGCTCACTTGGAATGCGTTAACCAATCTATTGTTTCCCTTTGCCCATGAAAGGGAAAAAAGGGGAGGAAAAATAGCATGCATGCATATAAAAAATGGTGAGGGATTGATGTGTTCATAGAAACTAATAATTAACAGATTATTATGTCCCAGGATGATTGACAGCAGAGACACATTTTTATTTATTTCATCTTGTGGCATTTTTTTTTAATTTTATGATCAACAAGTTAGGGTTGTTTCTTTTTCAGTAAAGAAACACATAGTGGAAGAGGTGTATGAGTGGGGGGAAAGTTTTCATTGGGAAGTTAGTGACTTCCCTGAAGCTTGTTCTCTAGATGAGCCTTTCCCAGCTGTGGGTCCTGTTGGACTACAGCTCCCATCATCCCTGGCCTTTGGTCCTGCTGACAAGGGATGATGGAAGGTGTAGCCCAACAACATGTAGGAACTCAAGGTTGGGTAAGGCTGCTCTGATGTCTCAATTTTTATTTTATTTTAGTTCAGCTTCAAGCGTCCAATGTGACTCAGGCCTTGGTCCATTCCCCCCCCCCCCCATTGTTGTTGTTAAAACTTCTGCCAACTTTCTCAGACATTAAGATCATTTGAAGGGGTCCTCTTGGTAGTTCTGCCACCCTCAGAAGTGTGATATCCCTAGCTAGAGTTTTCTCTGGGGCAGTCCCTAAATTGTGAAACTCCATCCCCACAGAGGTGTCTCTAGAATCTTCATTATACAGCTTGTGATGTATGTCAAAGTCCACTTTCCCCCGGGTCTTGACCGTTGAGGTATTTTGTTTTGAGGGATCTACCTCTTTTGCTGCATGTGTGCTGTTCTGTAACAGCTTTATCTCTTTTTATTATTGCACGCTCTGCTGTTGCAACCCACCCCAGGACAGTATGGTTAATAAGAAATCACATTAATAAATAAATAGCATAAGGAAACGCTACATAAACAATGAACATAAAACAAACCCATAAGAGCAACAGTGAGCAAGCCATTGCTGAGAGGCTTATCCAGTAATGTTTAGCAGCAGTCTTAAGGTCTATAGTAATATTGGTTTTTCTTCCCCATATCCCAGACTTTGGGCAAACTCAGTTCTGTACAGCTCATGTCTGCAATGTACAGATAGGCCATTACTCTTCGAGACTGATGACCATGGCTATCCATAATTTAGCCTGCCTTCCACAGCCTAAAGAAGGGTTTAGAAAGGTGCTGGTCATCTTTCTTTTTGGTTTGTGTAGATTATGAAGTCCTGACACAGAGTGCAAGAACTCTTGGATGAACAGATCCTGCTTGCCGTAATTCCTGATGCTAGTGCACCAAGGTTGAGCAGTCAAAAGTCTTTCAGTTTTTTGCTATTGCCTATGTAGATGCTGGGACGCGGGTGGCGCTGTGGGTTAAACCACAGAGCCTAGGACTTGCCGATCAGAAGGTCGGTGGTTCAATTCTCCACGACGGGGTAAGCTCCCATTGCTCGGTCCCTGCTCCTGCCAACCTAGCAGTTCGAAAGCACGTCAAAGTGCAAGTAGATAAATAGGTACCGCTCCGGTGGGAGGGTAAACAGCGTTTCCGTGTGCTGCTCTGGTTTGCCAGAAGCGGCTTAGTCATGCTGGCCACATGACCCGGAAGCTGTACACCGGCTCCCTCGGCCAATAAAGCGAGATGAGCGCCGCAACCCCAGAGTCGGTCACGACTGGACCTAAGGGTCAGGGGTCCCTTCACCTTTACCTTTATGTAGATGCTAGTAAAGTTCATTAAGTCTTCAAAGTCATCCGGTGTTGAGTGATTGAGTGATCTAGTGCCAACATGCATCAACTTCCTGTGCCTGACTGTAGAGACAGAGAGCATGTATTTTCCACCCAAGTGCTCCTCCTTCCTATAGTTTCCTTGATGGAACCCCAGACACTGTACATGTGACACTGACCAGTCCCAGACTTGCTTACTTCCAGCAAGACAGTGACCTCATGTGCCTTAAGACGAATCTCAGGAAACAGCTGTGGTTCATTAGTAGAGCATCTGCTTTGCATGCAGAAGGTCCCAAAATGGAATTGTGGAACTCGCTGCCAGAGGACATTAAAGGAGGTTGGTCAAATCAGTTGAAGACATATCTCATTGGTAGAGTGCCTGTTTTGCTTGCAGAAAGGTCCTAGTTTCAATCTCCAGCATTTCTTAGAAGGGTTGGTTATGACATTGTCTGAAACCCTAGAAAGCTACTGTAAGTCAGTGTTAAGAACATAGGAAGAAACTGCTGGATCAGGCTAATGGTCCATTCAGCATCCTGTTCTCACAGCAGCCAACCAGATATCTGAGGACCTGCACATATTCTCCCCTCCTGTGGTTTCAAGCAACTGGTATTCTGTGTAGGCAATATTGAGCTAGGTAGACTGGACATAAGGCAGATACCTTTGTTCTTGTACCCTAGGACCTTTGACTGGTTTGCTGTATTGGATGAATCTTGAGTTCTAATATTATGAAAATGTATAAGGAAGGCAAGACCTTTGTATAAATAGAGTACTGACCGAGCTTAAATCACATAAAAGAAAAGTTGGAGCCAACCAGTTTTCACCTTGATCTCAAAGCTGGCTGATTGACTCCATCCATGCATCATGGGGCTTAGTGAGAAACCAACTTTGCTCTTATGGAGAAATAGAGTGGGGGGGGGATGTCTGTTACATTAAAAAGAAGTGTGTGTGGTTGGGGAGACATGCAGTTTAAAGCATCTTGTTATATCCTGTGGACTTGGAACTGTCAAAAAAGGCAAAGCCTGTGTTTGAATGGAAATGCCTTCTTTTTCTGTTGGGAATTTTCTGCTCCAAAGTGTACCAACTGTAATTATCCATAACTATGCAGGCCTGTTTTTAATGCTGTTTTATAATTACAGGTCTTAATGCTAGATTATACAAAGTCATTTATAAATAGTCAGAAGAGAAGGACTTCGGGAGTTGTGAACCTGTGGATTGCTGTAAGGTTGTGGCAGCTGATGGGATTTCAGCTGTATATACATATAGATGTGGTGTTAGCCGTGTAATGATTGATGAATCCTTTAATTAATTCCCCAACAAGTTACGATTTATAGCCCCATATCTTTTTCTCCTGACACTTCGGTGTTTGTCACTTTTAAAGACATGGCTAAGCCAGTTCTCTCTCTCCCCCCCCCCCCCACCTCAAGTGCCTTTGTGGATTTCTTGAAGTATTTCTGGAGCATTTTGCTGAATGTAACAAGATTAGACTTTCATAATTTTATGGTATAAGCAGTTGAGTTGGAATTGAAGAAGGCTGTGTGCAAGATGACAACAGCCTTCTGAATATGGGACGCTTTGTACATCTGCTTTGGGTTGAGATGCCTCTGAAGGAATCATCCCTCATTGAACGAGCCAAGTCAAAGCAGTGGGAGGTTATCAAAATCGGTTAGAAAGCATTTGCAAAAGGGCACAATCCACTGCAATGAATGGGAGAACATTAGTGGTTTCCCTTCGTGGGTCTTTCTGAGGAATGCTTTGAGGTATACTGTGCCCATTATCTTTCAGGCTTGGGCAACTTGTGATCCAAAAATATAAAATCAGCTCAACAGATTGTGTGGGTCAACCAGATACTTGACAGCATCCCTGCTTTTGCAAGTGGGAATGGCGTCGCTCAGGGGTAGAACATGTTTGCATGTTGAGGATCTCAGGTTCAGTCCCCGGGATCTCCAGGGAGGACTGGGGGAGATTCCTCATCTGAAACTTTGGAGAGCCCCTGCCAGCCAGTGTAGACAATACTGAGGTACATGGGCCAATGAATTTGACTCAGTATAAGGCAAGCTGCCTGTGTTCCTCTGGGCAAAGCATTGAGGCTTATTAGAGTTCTAGTGGCCAACCTGGGTTCAGCTTTGTTGTTTAGTCGTCTTCGTCGTCTTCGACTCTCCGTGACCCCATGAATCAGAGCATGCCTTGGAAACACTCACTTTCTTCTCAAAGTTTCTCCTTTTTTCATGTCCATGGAGTTTTCTTGGCAAAATACTGGAGTGGTTTGCCAGTTCCTTCTCCAGGTGGATCACATTTAGTCTAAACTCTTGGCTATGACCTGTCTATCTTGGGTGGCCCTGCACGGCATAGCTCATAGCTTCCTGGAGTTATTCAAGCCCCTTCGCCACAACAAGGCAGTGATCCATGAAGGGGGGCATTCAGCTTAGTGGGTTACAAATTAAGCACATTATTATCTTGTTAATGTAAAGTTAGAACTGCAACAAAATGCTGCCAATTTGGAGGGCTCCTGCTCATGGTTCCAAACACCCGATCACATCCCTGCCCTGGTTTTCCATTTCCCCTCCTTTGTTTCATTAGAAGAGGGTGTGCATAGCCATTACTTGAAAGGCACACGCATGTAGTTGCCTTGGAGGCATAAACCTCTGAGGAAACTTGTACAGTATTTGTCCCATAGCAAGATGGGATGTGGGTGGCGCTGTGGTCTAAATCACAGAGCCTAGGGCTTGCTGATCAGAAGGTTGGTGGTTCGAATCCCCGCGATGGGTTGCTTGGTCCCTGCTCCTGCCAACCTAGCAGTTCGAAAGCACGTCAAGTGCAAGTAGATAAATAGGTACTGCTCCAGCGAGAAAGTAAACGGCATTTCCGTGTGCTGCTCTGGTTCACCAGAAGCAGCTTAGTCATGCTGGCCACATGACCTGGAAGCTGTATGCCGGCTCCCTCGGCCAATAAAGCGAGATGAGTGTTGCAACCCCAGAGTTGTCCGCAACTGGACCTAACGGTCAGAGGTCCCTTTATCTTTACCTTTAAGATGTCTGTTTGATGGTCCTAGAAGAATTCCCACTAAAGCTTTAGTTGAAAAACCTATTATTTAAGCAGAACAATGGTGAACAAAGGTGTGACAATAGCACAAGAATAAAGCTAGTGTCAGCATTGATAGGCTTCTTCACGTAAACATAAATTGTGCTGAAGGCACTTGCTGATAGCATTTGACTTCGAAGTAGATGCCAGGTCTATTTATTTATTGGAGAATTAGAAAGTAACTGGTTGGATTCATGGTGAATTCTGCTTTTTCCTAAATTTTGTTAAATGTTTGGGCATTGGGCAGTAGCTCTCTGGTGCTGGGGCATTTGTACAAATAGATATTTTTAAAAATTACTCCATAAAATGCATTGTACATTCATGACATTGAATGAGAGTCCGTGTGGTGTAGTGGTTAAGAGCGGTAGTCTTGTAATCTGGGGAACCGGGTTCGCTTCCCCGCTCCTCCACATGCAGCTGCTGGGTGACCTTGGGCCAGTCACACTTCTCTGAAGCCTCTCAGCCCCACTCACCTCACAGAGTGTTTGTTGTGGGGGAGGAAGGAAAAGGAGAATGTTAGCCGCTTTGAGACGCCTTCGGGTAGTGATAAAGCGGGATATCAAATCCAGACTCAAGGCACCATGTTAAAATGACTAGAATATGCTTTTATTCTCTGTTCCACCTGAAAAGACAAGGTTTGCCACAAACTTAGCAGATCTCCAAACTGTTTTCTCCTTGTAGACCAGAGATGGGCAACTTGTGTCCTTCCAGCTCCTGTCATTTGTGACCATTGGCCATGCAGGCTTAGACTGATGGGAGCTGGAGTCTAGCAATGGATGGGTAGCAACAAGTTCCCCTTCCTGTTTTAAGCAACAGATGAGCATGCATAGTTAAAGATAGGGATGGATGGATCTGTCTGCTTCTAGCCCTTAACAATTTTTTACTTTTTAAAAAATGCTATAGGAACATTCATATTTAAACACATATTTTATCACAAAATAGAATTTAAGTCTTTTTGGCCCTCGACATATGCAATTTAGAACATATTTTATGCTAAAATACCCATTTACCTTTTGGGTATCTTTTTGAACCAAGAACCGTATCACAAAATTCAGGGAAGTGCAAAATCCCAAAGATATTTGGTGCTGATCTGCCGATCCAGTCAGTTTTCACTCAAATTCACAGAAACCAAACTTCTCCAAGTATTCCTGAGAGAAGGGATCAGTCATAAAATGGTTTTTTTATTATTATTAAGTCTCACAGTTTTGAGGGGGAGAATGGCTTTTCAAATCAGGTCATTAGGAGTGAAATAAGCCCTTATTAAAGGCTGTTTAAAGGTGCTGCTTGCTGCCTGGCCCAGTTGAGTGCTATTTCATGTTCACTGTGCCAAATTCTATGGACATTCTCAAGATCACAGCACCCTTCTGTCCCCGCAACACCCTCTGTGGTTCAAGTGGGTACTAGGCTTTTGAAACGGACCTTTTCCAACTGTGAAAAAGAAAATCAGCAATGCTGTTACTGGAATGTTGTGAATGCTGGGTTTTCTTTTGTTTTTCTTACTTGCCCAAGAAATGGTGCCTGGACATTATGCATTCAGGAGCACCTGTGTATATATATCCTCCAGGCCACTTGCTCCAAAGTTGCTTCACTTAAACCAACTAATTTAGCCCAGTTTTAAGCAGCAAGGATTTTAACCTTCAGGCCTGCCCATTTAGCTATCTATCTATATATGTCTATCTGTCTATCCCATCTGTCTCATTTCCCTTCAAGGGGCTTAAAGATCTGGGCTTTCTAGGTCCATGTCCAAGCTAGTTCTTTTTTGCTCCAGCACTTTCCCTAGGAAAACCTATTTTTTACCACTGAATTGGTGCAAATGGGATTCCACGGAAAACCTGAATTGCTATTTGTTCCCATTTAGCTTTATAGGTTTTCCTGAGGAAAGCAGCCGGGGGGGGGGGGGACTCAGACATGGACTGGGAAAGTCTGGCAAAAGTTTACACACCCTCCAACATTTTTCTGATGAAAATAGGGGTGTTACTACAACAACTACTACTACTTTTATTATTTTTACACCACCCATCTGACTGGGTTGCCTCAGCCTCTCTGGGTGGCTTCCAACATATATAGAAACGTAAGAAAACATTAAACAATTAAAAACTTCCCTCTAGAGGGCTGCCTTCAGATGTCTTCTAAAGCTTCTATAGTTACTTATCTTATAGTTACTTGGCTTGGGGGTGACATAGCTCTATACCCTCCAACGTCTTTCTAATGGAAATAAGGACATTCTAAGGAAAAGTGGGACATTCCTGGATCAAATCAGAAATCAGGATGGAGTCTGTAAATTCAAAACTGTCCCTGGAAAATAGGGACACTTGGAGGGTCTGAATTAAGTGTGGAGGAGCCCTTATTTTGCCCTATGAAGTCCTGAAGCTAGATTGTCCTTGTAATTCATGTTTGAGGATCTTAATGGTGAGACAGCAGGAAATAATTTTAGGTCTTAAGTTTACTCTGCTTAGCCAGAATCCATATAACCAACCATTTTAACATACCTTGTCACCTATGGTCCCTTTGGACCGAGGGTCCTGAGCCACAGCACTCTTACTGAATTGGTTAGTGGTGTTTCAGCTTTGCACTGACACAAGCAGCACCCTTGATCAAGCTGACATCATCACCATATTTATTTATTTAATATACCGTATACAAAACAAGTGCATATATAAAAGCAGTCAAAACAACCTGCATTTTTTAAAAAACAAAAAAACAAAAAAACCCATTATACACATAAGAGCAATTCAAAGAACTGCATATATAAAAACAATTTGAAATCCAAAAACATGCCATCTGTTTTTTTAAAAGTTCTCCACTTAGAAGGCTTGTTGAAAGAAGAAAGTATCCAACAGATGCTGATAACTCAGTAGAAATGGTGTTCATCTTATCTGTATTCGAAATTATTAGGGGCCACCACACAAAAGACTTTATTTCAACATCCTGCAGAACAGACCTCTAGATAGGATGGTATCTGCAGGAAGCCCTCTCATGTGCAACACAGTGATCAATTGGATATATAAGGGCTGAGGTGCATTTTTTTAAAAGGGATCCCAGTCCCAAGTTGTACAGGGCTTTGTACATGCGTTTGAATAGGGTGATGTCCATTTGATCACTCAACGCTTTGGGCATCTCAAACTCGTGCATTAAAAGTTGACCCTGAATGATGACTTGCAGATACTCACAAGCAAGTCATCACTTGATCTTACTCTCACTTGATTCTACTCTTATCCATGTGTGGACCAGCCTTTACTGTTCCAGTTGGTGGCTTAAACACACAAATACAGATGCAAACAATGGCCGCTAACACAACTGCTAACTTTCAGCAGCACAAAAGTTTGAGCTTCACAACATTATGCCCCCCCTTTCAATACAGAAAATATGGTGTGTGTGTGTGTGTGTGTGTGTGTGTGAGAGAGAGAGAGAGAGAGAGAGAGAGAGAGAGAGAGTGGAGCAATTCAACAGCCATGTACACTGGACAGATGTTCTGCCTTTTGCAAACTCTTCCAAAATGTGGTGTTTTTTTAAGACAGAGAGAGAGAGAGAGAGAGAGAGAGAGAGAATGAATCAAGTCCCCCTCTGACTATATGAAAATAAAATAAAGTGGAATTGCATTTCATTATGTTGTGCTCTTAGGTAATTTCCCCCTCCCCTTGTGACTGTGTTTAAGAACCCAGCATACAAGAGAGTGCTATATTAGCGTATTATTCTCACAACAAACAGGCACTATTCTGCTGCTACCTGCTTGGCCGTTGTTCCCAATTGTGTGTGCTTTGCAGTGGTATTTGGATGGTTTCCTGCAATCCGCCAGCACAAAAAAGGCATTTCTGTTACAATGGCCCCTCACCACACAATGACGGCATTAAGGATTTATGTGGAGGTTTCATTATTTCCCCCTCTTTTGTTCCTTGTAGGATGTCTTCCAAGCGACCAGCCTCTCCGTATGGGGAAACAGATGGAGAGGTAGCCATGGTGACAGGCAGACAGAAAGTGGAAGAAGAGGAGAGTGACGGGCTCCAAGCCTTTCACCTTCCTTTGCATGTGAGTTATCCCAACAAACCTCATTCTGAGGAATTTCAGCCGGTTTCTCTGCTGACGCAGGAGCCTTGCGGCCACAGAACTCCCACCTCTCAGCAAAACACAATGGTAGGTCTCCTCCAGGCTCCTATTGTGCTTTCGCTTTTGCCTCCACAATAGCTTGGCATCTAAAGACCTCTCCTTTTGTATGGTGCGCGGCTTTGCCATCACATGTACGGAACACATCACAATAATGGGAAAACTTTGACCTAGCCGGACCACTTTTCTTCCTGGCGCCCCCTTCTTCCAACAGAGCGTTGTTTCATCAAGGACTAAAAACACCACCTCTCTCTAGCCTCCAGCTCTCTGCTGAGGTCCTCGGCAAGTTGGGAAGCAGTTGTTGAAATCCTCAGATCAGTCAAATGATATAGTGAAAAAGAAATCACCTCCCTTCTCCCCAGTGGGGTTGCGGAATGAAGGAGCCACCCATAGCTTGGCTTAATGTGCATTGTGAACCCCTTTCATTCTCCCTCATGCATGCGTCATTCTCCTTGTGGCTGCTCCACACTTCCTCCTCCCTACATCTTCAGATTTCCTAGTAGGGCAGAGATAAGAGAGCTACACCGACTGCATAGGGAATCTGTGGATTTAGGGAGGGTATTTTGTGGGACAGGAGTGGTTGGAGGGTAACTTCGCAGCAATGAGGGGGAATTACAGGAGGCACAAAGAGGTTCACAATCCACATAGAATCACAGAATCACAGAGTTGGAAGGGACCCTGAGAGTCATCTAGTCCAACCCTCTGCAATGCTGGAATCTTGAGGTTGGAATGCTCGCCAAAATAGATGTGATGTGTGAATCCGGAGCACACTGACCAGAGGCACCTGGGAGCACCCAGATATGGACACAATTTGCGCATTAGCATGAGATTTCTCTGCAAGCATGTAGAAGTGCAGCTGATTCTTGCGCTTCTCATAGCAAGCTCATTGTCCGAATGTGGATCGTGATGTAGCCAAAATGTCAGCATCCACACAAAAGTGGGGAGTTTCCAGTGGTCTTCCAGAGGAACCTCATAGCTTTCAGAACTCCACATGATTTTCAGAGTGACAGCCTTATGGGGAGATGGGACAAAAATCTCAGTAAGGACAGAACAGTCATTCAGCAAGCAGTGCTGGCTGGCTGGCTGTTGGGCAAGGAGGAGAGAAATGGAGTAGGGAAGGGAACTGGAACGGAGTATCCTGTGAAAGGGCATGGCTGGCTGGAATCCTGAACAGGCCAACATTCTGTTGCCGGTTCCTCTTCTAGCTTCAAAGAAGCAGTGCCCAGATTGACCATGGCTTGGTCAACCTTGCATGTGGAATGTTCCTGGTTTAGTCTGTGACATCTCTAGGTAGATCTGGGAGAGAACCCTGCCTGAAACCACAGACATCTGCCTCTAGTCAGTGTCAACAATAGTGGGCTAGATGGGCAAATGATCTGAATTGGTGTACAGCAGTTTCTTATGGGGACAAACGTTTTTCCATGCCGGAGTGCAGATTCTCAACAGTAGTCAACCAGATACCGATGGGAAGCCTGAGTACAGCAACACTCTCCGCACTTATGATTAGCAGCAACTGGTATTCAGTGATACTGCCTCTGACATCAGAGGCAGAACATAGCCATTCTGCTAACGCTCCATGAATTTGACTATAAAGGTAAAGGGACCCCTGACCATTAGGTCCAGTCGTGGCCGACTCTGGGGTTGCAGCGCTCATCTCGCTTTACTGGCTGAGGGAGCCGGCGTACAACTTCCGGGTCATGTGGCCAGCATGACTAAGCTGCTTCTGGCGAACCAGAGCAGCGCACGGAAATGCCGTTAACCTTCCCGCCAGAGCGGTACCTATTTATCTACTTGCACTTTGACATGCTTTCAAACTGCTAGGTTGCCAGGAGCAGGGACCAAGCAACGGGAGCTCACCCCGTCACGGGGATTCGAACCACCGACCTTCTGATCTGCAAGTCCTAGGCTCTGTGGTTTAACCCACAGCACCACCTGCGTCCCTTTGACTACTCCTCTTCTAAATTTGACTACTCTTCTGAATTTGACTACTCCTCTTCTAAAGTGGCCATGACAACATCCTGGGGGTGTCAGGAAGTTCTTCCTAGAGTTTAGTCGTAATCTCCTTTCTTGTAAATTGAATCCATTGGTTCCATCCATTGACATTTAAACTATAGGCACCATGTTCAATCAGGGTTTTATTTTATTGCATTGCATCTGTTTTTTCAAATTTATAATCCACTCTTTCATTAAAAAAAAATACAGCAAGGCAGAGTGCAATATGTAAGGATAAATTCAACAAAAAAGTCCATAAGGCCATAGCTAAGAACATCAACGAAACCCTAATTAATACAGTGCAAGGCCCCCAATTCAGTTTCAGACCCAGTCCTGGATCATTCCAGTTTGGATCATGGTATTGGGCACTGATTTGGACCAGGGGATTATGCATAGCCCCTTGTATTAAGCCCTTTCATCTCTTCTTTTTCAAGCCTTCCCAAACTCATGCAGGGTCACTGATGTGCCATCTTTCTTTAGCTTTTCAAAAAAGCAGAAAACTCTGTTGCTTATTTTATTTTTCAAAAATTCATCATTTTTTCAGTATGTGGCCTCCTCCTTTCCCTGCCACCCCTGTTTTCTGCATCTAAAGCCAAGGGTTAAATCCTGCTGCTTGCCACTTCAGAGCAAACATGGAGGGTTGATAATTTTATTTCTTGGATGAAGTGCCTTTTGCAAAGAATAACCTGGTGTGTGTGTGTTTGTGTGTGTGTGTGTTTATCTTAAAATGAGAGAGGACACATAGAAGCAAAGAGAACGAAAGAGAAAACCTAGATGCAATATCCTTGTACAATGGTACCTCTGGTTACAGACGCTTCAGGTTCCAGACTCCGCTAACCCAGAACTAGTACTTCGGGTTAAGAACTTTGCTTCAGGATGAGAACAGAAATCAAGCTTGGCAGCATGGCGGCAGCGGGAGGCCCATTAGCTAAAGTGGTACCTCAGGTTAAGAAGAGTTTCAGGTTAAGAACGGACCTCCGGAACGAATTAAGTTCGTAACCCGAGGTACCACTGTATGTACATTACTAGCTTACATTTTGAGAGTCAAGATACATGTTGGTGACTGTTCCTGGAAAACACACACACACACACACACACACACACACACACACAGCAGCGGTAACACCAGAAGAAGAAAAAAAAGTGTGGAGGTGGGGAGTACAGAATGGGTAAAGTGGGATTTAGATTTGTCCTCTTTATTTATTGCCCACCCTTCGCCCTAAGTTCTCAGGGTGGGTTACAACATTAAAACACAATATGAAAAGCAGTTTAAAACAACTTACAATCATAAAAAAATAAGCTTTGGTTAAGCTTTTTTTGAAAGAAGGAAGCAAAGATGGGGGGACTAGACGGAAACAACTTGTCCAAGATGTGTGTATTTTCCTCCCTTTCTGGTGACTCCTCTCTGTTCAATCCTCAAATTACTCATTTGTATGGGGTAGAATCATATAATTGTAGAGTGGGAAGGTACCCGAGGGTCATCTAGCCCAACCCTCTAAAATAGTATTAATGGCTGATAAACTGCCTGAATGGTTCCACAGCGGTTACAATGTCAGACTAGGGTTTGGGAGGCTGAGGTTCAAATTCCCTGTGAACCACAAAGCTCTGCACTAAAAGACCCATCCAGCTAGCCATTCCACGTATCTTTTCCCAGCCTATCCTGCCTCGTAGGTTCAGTTACAGATAGGTAGCCATGTTGGTCTGCCATAGTCAAAACAAAACAAATTCCTTCCAGTAGCACCTTAAAGACCAACTAAGTCAGTTCTTGGTATGAGCTTTCGTGTGCATGCACACTTCTTCAGATACACATGCACATTTTGTGTGCATGCACACGAAAGCTCATACCAAGAACTGACTTAGTTGGTCTTTAAGGTGCTACTGGAAGGAATTTGTTTTGTTCTGCCTCGTAGGGTTATTGCGGAGATAAAATGTGTAGAGGGAGCTCCATGTATACCACCTTGAGCTCCTTGGAGGAGTGCCATGAATCTAGATTTTAAGAAGTCTCCTCTCCCTCCCCCCATTCCTTACCACAGCCTTGTAAGGGAGGTCTGGGATTTTTATCCCCATATTGCAGATAATGCTAAGAGAGGGATGAAACCTGTTTTGCAAGCAAATGGCAGCAGAAAGATCCCAATGGGTCTTTGTGCTGTTGGTGGCAATGGTGATGTCCTGGTTCTCAGTTCAGTGTGTCAGCCTCCTCTCTGTTCTATTAGTAATCTGCGTGCTCCACAGAGCTTTGCTTTTTTTTTTAATAAAAAAAGAAATAGAGAACAGTTCTGGAGGAGGAATGTAGTTTTGCAAGCGTACCTTTTGTGCATCTAGCTTCGGATAGGTTCCCCCCTTTTAATTGTGATGGGACAATGCAGAGTGTTGTGAACACCAGTGTAGTTATTGTGCCAGCTCCAATAATGAGAATTTTCATTGTTTGGGGGGAAGCCGTCTCCTACACTGGAGACAAAAGTGTAATTACTTTTGAACGATGTGGAATGTGCTCCGCTCAAATCGCATGGCGAATAGATTTGCAAAGATTCAGATAGAGCTTGCTTAGATGCCATATGTGCAGCATGGCAATAAGGCATAGTTAGTACGTAGCGTAATTATGCACTTCTGCAGACACACAATACACGCACAATTTCGCAGTTTAAACTCCACGCTGTTGTTTCCGTAAGAGGCGGGCCAGCTTCCCCGAACAAGGCCAGTTCAGTTAAAATGAAGCAAATAATGGCGATGAAAGTTTGCAATTGTCTTCCTTCAATGTCTTTTTTTCATGCTAAATTGATATTTATCTTATGATGGAATTATATTGTTGAAAACACTGTTGCACTAAATGTCATCACCAAAGTAGCACTTGAAAGCTGTTTCCATACATATAATTTCCAGGCTTGCAAACTGACGTTTGATATTTCTGCCTTTCAGTCTATACACGAACATTGTCTTACAAAATAACCCCCGGGGCGGAATAAACAAAGCAGTCCATGTTGCATCAAGCAGTGGCAGCAGCAGAAATAATGCAATACACCTTCAGAGCTAGCATTTCAGTTTTAGGCAAGGCTTCCCGTACATTGGTTTATTGCATTTATATCCCCCCTTTCCTCATTTTATCCACGCCACAACCCTGTGAGGTGGGTTAAGCTGAGAGAGGAAAACTCGGAGTGGAGATCAGGACTGGAGTCAACAATCTACATCACTGGGTGTCTCCCAAGGCCTTTTCCTTCCTTGGAGGTTTTTAAGCAGAGGTTGGGTGGCCATATGTCATGGATGCTTTAGTTGAGATGTCTGCATGGTTGGGGGTTGGACTAAATGACCTTTGGGCGCATTTGTGAGTTCGCAGTTGCGAGTTTGCAATTAAAAATGAAAACAAAGGCAGGCGATTATTATGATGCAAGTCGTTTACATTGGCCTTTGGTGCTGACATTTTTTAAATATCAAAACAAAAAGCAGGGGGCAGGGCACACGAATGACAGTGAACTTAAGACAATGTAGTTGCCTTAGGCTACCCTGTGGTATCATATTAGGGGTGACTGAGAAGTTCAGAGTCCACGGGCTGGGCGGGGGGGGGGGGGGCGACTGCATTGGTGAGCCAGGGTGGGGCTGGTTGGCAACCTCTTGTTTAGGAGCAACTCAGTCCAAAGCCCTGGCGTCTTTTTAAGAGAGTCATTTGGAATCAGTTAAGCAGAAAATAATCACCTGAAAAGCAAACACATTGTTTTATAAATGTGCTGGGAACCGTAGGTTTCCCATTGTTCCCAGTCATACAGGCACACACCTAAGCGGGGGGAACAATTGAATGACTTCATACCAGAAAATATTTGTGCTTGAGCCTCTTGTGTCAATACGAGCAAACGCCCGGTTCACTCAGGGCAGCTGAAACATTGTGTACAAACCCAACGAGGTGGAAACCTGTGCCTTGAAGGCCGCCAGAGTATTCAGATAGTCCGTTCTGGTGGCTTTTATTTTTCCAGACCGGTGAAAGTCAGCAATAAATATTTTGAATGGGCCACGGAGCCAAGAGAGAGACTGCTCTGACCCTCTTCACAGAAGTGAGAGGAGGCTGCTGAGACAATTTGTTGATGGGTGAATCTGGATATTATGGTGAAGGCCAGGTGGTCACTGAAAATGGAAGTCCTTTGTCAAGTTCTCACCATAGCTGTCAACTTTTCCCTTTTCTTGCAAGGAATCCTATTCAGAAGAAGGGAATTTCCCTTAGAAAAAGGGAAAAGTTGACAGCTATGGTTCTCACTCCTCCTCTGTAGCATAGATTTCCCTATGTCATTATATCACATTGGGTGTTTCCTCAACCCCATTTCATGTACTTGACTGCCCTTGTTAGGTGCCTTCATACATTGCAAAGAACAAACGTGCAATCTGTGTATCTGTGCATGCAGATAGCTGAGCTAAACGCTTATAAGGCTTGTTTACATGTTGCACTGAACACATTTATATAAGCTGTCTTTACACATGTGCAAATGTTTGTGTGAAAGCGTGCATACTCAACTGGTTTATGGAGTTCAGCTACTTTTTAAAATATTTTTTGTTGATTTTTCAGATAAGGAAAGGTTTAGAACAGCAACAAAAATCCCCAGAAGTAAAATACAAAATACAGCAATATAACAAAAAGAGAAGAGGTCGTAAGCATATCGTGAAGCTTTTGTATTTATTTGTCAAGGGCACCAACAAACACCACATAAATAATAGTGCTCCTAAAATTTTGAGAAGAATCCCATATTCCAAATGTCCAACGAAGCAGGTGGCAAAAATAATTGAAATTGTTTTTATTTAGTTCTATTGATTACATTTATGTCCCATTTTTTGTACAAGGAGCTCGAGGTTTAACTCCCAACAACAACTCTGTGAGGTTGTTGAATGAAATGGGCAAACACCCCTATTCACATGTAACCGTGGATGAGTGTACAATCTGTGTACACGGTAGCAGAGCTGTACAAATAAACAAGTATACATCGTCACACAAACGTGAGTAGAGACAGTTTGTTCCTGTGTCCAATGTAACACGCAAACAAGCCATGGCTTCCCCATGGGAAGTAGTTTGTTAAGGATAGTGGTAGGTGTTAGAAGACTTCCTGCTGTCCTCCCAGAGCTACGATTCTCAGAGTGGTTCAACAATCAATCCCTTTTCCCAGGGAACTCTGGGAACTGTAGCTCTGTGAGGGGATATGGGGTCTTCTCTTACCACCATATGGAATTGTATCACTTCTTAGTGAGCAATTGCATCCAGCACTTTCACTTTTCTGTTTTATAATAAAAGTTATGGAAACCCATGTAAGAAAAAATAGATGGAAGATGAACGTTCAGGGAGGGGCCTGGAATATCCCTGAAAGGGGCTGTGCTCCCCCCCCCCCATACTTAAGTTCCAGTTCATATTCTGCAGGATTTGGCCACTGGGGCGGGACCTTGATTTGTAGTCTTTCATTGTTAAAGTAGTAGTGCTGTGACCTTCTTCAGCAAGCCCACGTGATACTGACCAGGCCCACTAGGAAATTCCTTATGGGCTTATCTGCTTTCCCAGGGTGCCCTTTAGAAACTAGCACGTGCGATTGCAAGCTCACATATCAAGGTTTATTCCCCCCCCCACACACACCTGGAATTATAAATAGAGAGAGATTTGAAAGTCTTGGCATGTTTTCTACATGCCGGTTCTGCACACACAGATGCACCCCATTCGCCAGCACTTATGTTGCCATCGCAGTGTTTTAGACACTAAATTGGCCACTGCTTTCCGACGCTAATGACAAGACCTTTGGAACTCTTTTCTCTCTCCCCCCCCCCCAAAAAAAAACTCCTCCCGCATCAACAGAGCTGCGGAAGTTTGGCGCTGTGTTCCCAGTTGCCAATAAAGCTCAGCTTACATGTGAGAAGCTGAGGCATCCCTCATGTTAAGTAAGGCCAGCAACCTCCAGGAACCCTGTGAAGCTCACATCACAAGATAAAGCAATTGACTCGAGTTTGTGTCTAAATTAACTGGGGATGACTTTGCCACAGATCCCCAAACAATGCTATCATTATATGTGTGAGGGAGGGTGTTTTCTACAGCGTCCCTTCCCGGCGCTTTGAAAAACTCAAACCAGCCCTATGGGGAGAAGGAGAAGCGGGGGGAGAGCTCTGGAAACAGGATTATCTGTTTGCAAGCTGCAGATAGGATAGAGGCGCAAGTCACAGCGAACGCTTGCTGATGATTTGGAACAAGGGCCAATTTTTTAAAAAAGCTTTGCATCCGGTAATTGTTTCTTTTGCTTCGGCGACATGATATCCTTTTGATTATTCAACATCATAATCCTCTTAATTATTAATCACACCTTTTGAAATATAATGATGGCCATTGCGCGCAAAAAAGGTGGGGACATCCAGATCTACAATCCAGTACATCAGAATTCTTGGGATGATGAAGTTGCTTAGAGGCACTTCCACATTAGACCTATTCCCTTGCAATGGCCATCCTTCGTCCGCACACTTTTTATAGAACGTCCAGCGTGCTTTGCTAAGAACTTAAGAACACCAGAGCCTGTTGGATCAAGTCCATCAAGCCAACAGTGGCTGAACATGTGGGGAACCAGGAAGCAGGATTCAAGCAGAAGAACACTTTCCACTGCTGCCATCATGGCAAGCAGCCATTGACAACCTTCTCCTCCATTGTTGCTAGCTTGTTGCGTCCCACCATTTCCTGAGTAACCCAGCCAGGTTTGGGCTGAACTCCTCCCCACCTCCGATGATGAAATGCAGTTGTATGTCCATCACTGTGAAGAAAAGAGCTGTCCATTATTTTCAGGGCTCCTGTGCCTTTAAATCAATCACTTCCTCTTTAATCGTTTTGTTGGTTTCTTTCGATATCCCTTGGGGGTTTAGTGATTCGGCCCTAGCTTAATGATATTATTATAATTACCCCGCCCACCTGACTGGGTCGCCCCAGCCACTCTGGGTGGCTTCCAGCATATACATATACAGAAACAAAACAAAACAACAGGCATTTAAAAACTTCTCTATACAGGGCTGTCTTCAGGTGTCTTCTAAAGGTTGTATAGTTACTTATCTCCTTGACATCCAATGAGTGGGCGTTCCACAGGGAGGGCGCCACTATCGAGAAGGCCCTCTGCCTGGTTCCCTGTAACCTCATTTCTTGCAGCGAGGGACTCATCAGAAGGCCCTTGAAGCTAGATCTAATGGTACAGTGTCCATTTTGCACATAGAAGGTCCCATTTTCTGTTCCCAGCATCTTCTGGTGGGAGTGGGAATGTCCCCTGTCCAAAATCCTGGAGAGCTGCTGCCACTCAACCAAATGAGCTAGGTGTACCCAGTGGTCTGACTAAGGCAACTCCCTAGGTTGCCTTCCCAACATTCATTGGGAAGCAAGCAAGCAGGTTTTGTAGCACAGGCTCCAACATCAGATATGTCTTTGTCAGTATCCAATATGCCTTCATGTCTGCGTACATATAGATATCCAGGCAGAAAGAGTTGGACTCTAAATGAAGCTGACATACTTAAATCACTCCGTCAGCACTCTTGCTTTAATTCCAGCTTACTTCCTGATCTGTGTTTAATCCAAACGTGCAGCCTGTCTGTGTGCAAATCTAGCATTGGCCCAGTGCGTGTCGTTTCAATTGTTTACCTTTCGATAGGTTGCGGTGTGTGCGTTTTATCCTCAGCCACCTGCTAAGGATTTGAAGAGATGTAAATAAGAGGTTCAGATGAAGAACAAATGCACTGCACCGTATCCTAACTTTCACCTGCTGCACTGAGAGCTGACTTCTGACTGCAAAAGTTCTCGTGTGGCCCTTCCATGGGGGAAAAACGATGGATGCATCTGTGATGTCCTTGTTTCATATCTCCTCCTCGGGTTACTCTCTGTGTGCCCTCATTTGCAATATGGGGAATAACAACATTGACCTGCTGTACTGTATTTTAAGGGACGCGGGTGGCGCTGTGGGTAAAACCTCAGTGCCTAGGACTTGCTAATCGTAAGGTTGGCGGTTCGAATCCCCACGGCAGGGTGAGCTCCTATCGTTCGGTCCCGGCTCCTGCCAATCTAGCAGTTCGAAAGCACCCCTAAGTGCAAGTAGATAAATAGGGACCGCTTTATAGCGGGAAGGTAACAGCGTTCCGTGTGCGGCGCTGGTGCTGGCTCGCCAGACGCAGCTTCATCACATTGGCCACGTGACCCGGAAGTTTCTTCAGACAGCACCGGCTCCCGGCCTCTTGAGCGAGATGAGCACGCAACCCTAGAGTCAGTCACGATTGGCCTTCGGGCAGGGGTACCTTTAGCTTTACCTTTTACTGTATTTTACTGAGGTTGAAACTGCACATTCTGTGAAATCACAGGTTCCTATATCCAATCCCTGTCATCTCCAGTTGTAAGCATCAGATGATGGGGAAGATATTTCCCTGCCTGGGACTCTGCAGAGCAGCTGCCGGCCAGAGCAGGCAGCCCTGGTCTAGATGGATAAGGAATCTGACTCGGCATAAGGCAGCTTTTCATGTTTGAGAGAATTTTAGGACTGTCATTGAAAGTGACAGCTCTACGTCAAGAATAAGGATGGGTAAATCTCTCAGTTTCAGATTCTTTCCATTTCTCATTTTCCCAAACTTAAATTCAGTTCTCCATATTTCTGCCTCCGTTTTCAACTTAATTTCTTTTTACATATACAATTTCTAATGGGAATTCAAATGCATATTAGTGCAAATTTCTCTTAACATAGACTTTTTGGTATGCAATTTTGCCTAACAGACATATTTTTTGCAAATCCCTTTACCCTAATACAATGCAGTTTTGTATGTCATTTTCAGTAATGTAGTCATTTCTATGCACTCGTTGGCCTGGTAGATAGATGCATTTGTATATACATTGCAAAATTTGGAGAGTTGCGAATTTCGAAGGTGTCTGTGTTCCTGTTCTTGTATTGGTTTGGAAAGTGCAGATTAGGTAGGTACAGCTTTAAATGTTGACCGAATAAAATCCCTCCTCTATCTCTAGCCAAGAACCACATTTCTTCTTTGTAACATGTAATGGAGATAGGGATAGTTTTGTTCTGTTCACATCTAAATGTGAACTTACCTAATGAATGAACTAACAAAACAGCAGTTTATTAAGAATGTCAGAAGACCCTGCTGGATTAGGCCCATGGCCTATCTAGTCCAGCATCTTGTTCTCACAATGGCCACAGAGATGCCTATAGGACCTCTGCAAGGAGGAACTGAGTACAGCCACACTCTCCCCTCCTGTGGCTTCCAGCAGCTGGAATTAAGAAGCATACTGCCCACAACATAGTCACTGGAGTTAGTAGCCATGGATAGCCTTACCCTCCATGAATTTATCTAATCCTCTTTAAAAGCCATGCAAGTTGGTGTCTTGCGGGAGCGAATCCCAGTTTGGCTGTGTTGTGTGAATAAGTCCTTTCTTTTGTCTACCCTGGTCCTTCCAACATTCGCCTTCATTCTTTGAATAGTAATTCCACACTTAAGATGCATTGTGTCCTTAAGCACACTATGATTGCTACGGTTGCAATCCTATGTGCCCCATTGAGCTTAGCGAGACTTACTTTTGAGTAAACATGTTTAGCACTGCCCTCTTTATGCAACAAAGAGTTTTGCTGCCTTGCTGGAAATGTAACCTTTCTTTATTGATGCTTGGTGCATATTCTTCTGCAATTATATATATATATATATAGAGAGAGAGAGAGAGAGAGAGAGAGAGAGAGAGATACAGAAACATTTTCTCTCTTCTACATGTTTTTTTGTTCCTTCTTCATGCTGAAAAGACTAAACAGCTGACAGGTTTAAAACACACACACACACAGAGAGAGAGAGAGAGAGAGAGAGAGAGAGAGAGAGAGAGAGAATTCTATCCAGCTTTAAACTCTTATGTTTATAACCCCGGAATATCTCTAAAATGTCTTTACCTAAAACACTTTACGGTTTTTATTACCAGGTTTATGCCAGTAATAATATTTGCATCAGCTTTCTTAGGGATAATCTTTCCGCAGAACCCTCGCAAGAAAGGCTTTTGAAAACTATCGTTCCCGGGAACGCAAATCTCGAAACATGAAACATCGGTATAATCGCCCCTTCTGACAACTTAACATGACAGATTGAAAAATACAAGCCGATATGGAAGTGGGATCAATGGATTATCAAAGTCCTAAACATCTTCTCTGGAGGGGTGTGAGAGAGAGAGAGGGAGGGAGGGAGGGAGAGAGGCAGGGAGAGCTGGGGGGGGGAGGAGGGATTGGGAGCCCGTTGGCATGCATAAGACACTAAGTTTGCATAGCTTATAACGCCGATCCGCTTCTGTCTGACTGGCAGCGAAGTTGAGAGGGAGAGAGCGGGAGAGATTTACATGAGAGAACTCTGGGGGCTTTGTCACGGCAATTGTATAAAGTGATATACAGTACAAATCGACTCGAGCATGTCCCTGGATAGCAGGCGGTTTACAGCCTCTCCGAGCAGAGATTACTGCTTTATCTTGTCATACTAAATTAACGTGGCGGGCACACTGTTAAACAGTGGTGACCTCTTCATCTGTGGAAATTGCTGCCTAGAGGAAAGATAGTATTTAAGAGTCCCCTCTCTCTCTCTCTCTCTCTCTCTCTCTCTCTCTCTGTGTGTGTGTGTTTCTGCCTTCTTCGCTTCCTTTCTTCCCCGTGTGGCCCGAAGGGTTTTGGGGGTAGGGTTTTAGCTTTCCATGGGGAGGAAAGGGGATGAAGACAAACAAGAGAGGGTGAAGTGGATGCTTTTAACATTGAGGTGAAAAGAAGTAGGTGCTAATTGGGCCTTTGTTTAATTAATAACTGTGCCGGAGCAGGATATTAAGCTTTTGTTTGGTCAATTTTTATGGAGATGATGTGCCCTGCCTAACAAGAAGAAGCGGGGGGGGGGGGGAGAGAAAAGAATATATATAGCAGTGGTTCTTCATATATGTATGATTTTATTTTTACCTTTATTATATTATTTGCTCTGACTCATAAACACCAATCAGTTGGCAACAGTAGTGTTGGAATCTATCTATATCTATATCTATCTATCATCTATCATCTATCTATCTATCTATCTATCTATCTATCTATCTATCTATCATCTATCTATCTATCTATCTATCTATCTATCTATCTATCATCATCATCATCTATCTATATCTATCTATCTATCTATCTATCTATCTATCTATCTATCTATCTATCTATCTATCATCTATCTCTATCTATCTATCTATCTATCTATCTATCTATCTATCTATCTATCTATCTATCATCTATCTATCTATCTATCATCATCTATCTATATCTATCCTCTCTCTCTCTCTCTCTCTCTCTCTCTCTCTCTCTCTCTCTAGTGGGGAGGAGGGTGAAAAAAATCCTTCCCTCCAGGGCCTCTGCCCCAATCCAATCCCCGCCCCCTTTTTAGAAAAATTTAAAGAAATTGATGTTCCAATTCCAGATCTCCACCATCTCATCTAAGTTTCACCCCAATTGCTAAATATAATGGCCTGTCCAATGGATAGACTTGAGGCAGTTCAAAGTACCATCATTTTACGTGTGTTTAGAAGCAGGAGAGACATAGTTGCTGTTTCCTACCTTGTTTCAAAGTTTGCGTATCTAGAAAAGGCTGGATTTCAGTCCAAAATGCATGTGTTTATGCAGACCCTGCAGGAATGGGGCTTTCCTGTTAATTTTGATGGAGAAGGCAGCTTCTCCACTTGCCAAAGGATGTCCATGCAACGGTGTTCCTGCCATTGAGATGAATGGGGAGCTCTTTGTGCTTGGCCGTGTTCTTTTTTTCAGCCCGGCGGGAAGGTGGGAGCAGGAGGGTGGTCACCCCCTAGTGCAGCACCTTACATGACCAGGGGCTGTATTTACCTTCCGTATAACTATCTTTGTCCTGAGTAGGAATGGGTGAATATTGCCAATTGCGAATTCTCTCTGTTTCTCGTTTTTCCAATCTCGTGCAGCTCTCCATGTTTTCATATCAGTTTGTGGTTCTAGTTGGCAAAAAGCCCTCATGAAAATTCACAAGCATTTCAGTGTGAATATCTTCTAATTATATATATGTGTGTGCGTTTTGTGCCCAGTTTTGCTTAACATGCACATTTTTGCAAACCGGTTTCCCCCTATTATAATGTGTTTTTGTGTTGTTTCCATAAGAACATAAGAAGAGCCTGCTGGATCAGACCAATGGCCCATCTAGCATTTTGCTCTCAGGGTGACCAACCAAATTCCCGTGGGAAGTATGAGAGCAGGCCATGAGCACAACTGCATTCTTCCCTCCTGCGGTTTCCAGCAACTGGTATTCAGAAGCATATGAGCTCCAATAGTGGAGGTAGAACATATCATGGTTAGCAGCTACTGACTAATATATAATAAGGTAAAGGTAAAGGACCCCTGGACAGTTAAGTCCAGTCAAAAGTCCAGACTATGGGGTTGCAGCGCTCATCTCGCTTTCAGGCCAAGGGAGCCAGTGTTTGTCCATAGACGGCTTTTCCGGGTCATGTGGCCAGCATGACGCTTCTGGTGCAACGGAACACCGTGACGGAAACCAGAGCTCACGAAAACACCGTTTACCTTCCTGCCACGGCAGTACCTATTTATCTACTTGCACTGCCATGCTTTTGAACTGCTAGGTTGGCAGGAGCTGGGACACAGCAACGGGAGCTCACTCTGTTGCGGGGATTTGAACCACCGACCTTCTGATCGGCAAGCCCAAGAGGCTCAGTGGTTTAGACCATAGTGCCACCCGCATCCCAATATAATATATAATATTTACCTTGATATATGTTAGTCACTAACATATGCAATTATGTGCACAATTTTTGTGCATGCATATTTTTTCCCACATTACTTGGCAGGAGAAATGCATTGTAAAATTGCTGTGTTTTGGTTTGTGTATTGTTTTGAAAAAACAGGAACTATGTAGGTTTGCCTTACAATCAAAACTGAATCGCATTTTTCTCCCTTCCGTAATCCCAAGCCATTGTGTATAAGCCTTTTCCCTGCTATATCCAAGCAGAATAGGGATGGCTGAACAGCGTATTTCCATCCTGTTTCAGTTTTGCTGCCAGCTCAATCATAGGCCTTCCCCAGCCCATTTGTGTGGGGTTTCATTTTGTGAAATAATGCACAAAAAGTCTTCATTTAAATTGTCCACATTTTGCACCTAGTTTTTAAAGGAAGTGCACACTTTTAAAAATGCAAAATGCAAACTTAAAATGCGTTCATCCATAAAATGTGCATTTTGCCTGCAAATTTTATGTAAAATGTTTGTTTATTTATTTGTGTTTGCACATTTTGCACCTTAAAACTTCATCACACAATTTGGAGAAGTGAGCAACCAGTCTGGGAATTACATTCTGATCTACAAGGAAGTTTAGGAAGCTCTAGTAGCTTCCTTTTTAGCCACAATTTTACCCGAAAGGGTTCCCAATGAACCATCCCTTTGGGAAATAGACTAGGTGTAGCAGAACATCTAAGTGCACACGGCCACAGTGTAACCCTATAACCCTTGACAGCTTCACCCTTCTCCTTTTAATTATCCCAGTGATTTGAAACATTTTATATTGTGATGCCAATAAAGGGATTTGATTTGATTTGAACCAGCCATAATGTTACTGATCCAACCAGTACGTATTGTGCTATCAAATAAGGTCTAAAAGCCAGTAAACTCACGAACTCTACCTGAGAGCCACCAAAGAGCTGCCTTGGCCCTGCACATGAGTCACGAGACTCCACCCTGGTTCTGGCCTGTATCCAATTTTCCTTTGCTAGTGCAAAGGCGCTTTCTGGGGCAGATGGTTGAGTTGTAATTCATCCCATCAATCCAACTCAACCGTGGAACTAGCAGAAACTTGTTGTGCACCAAAGATGTGCACCAACAACCTGCTTATGCATTCTCTTGCATAACAATGTTCTGCTGGCACAACGCATTTCACCAACGGAACAAGAATGCCAGAACAAATTACGTGGTTTTCACTTAGTGCTACATCGGATACAACCCAATGTATGACCAGCATTAGATACAACCTTGTTTCCCAACCCTGCCACCTGATATCCCTTTAGCTCAGTGATTGGGAGCCATCTGAAGCTCAGGGACCACATTCTGTCATGGGGAACCTTCTGATGGCTTCATGTCAGAGGTGGATGGGGCCAGAGGCAAAAGTGTGTGGAGCAATGTCTGGGACTCTGACTACACACAGAATCATAGAATTGTAGAGTTGGAAGAGACCCCGAGAGTCATTTGGTCCAAATTTGGTTAAGAGTGGTAGACTCGTAATCTGGTGAACCGGGTTCGCTTCCCCGCTCCTCCACATGCAGCTACTGGGTGACCTTGGGCCAGTCACACTTCTCTGAAGTCTCTCAGCCTCACTCACCTCACAGAGTCTTTGTTGTGGGGGAGGAAGGCAAAGGAGAATGTTAGCCTCTTTGAGACTCCTTTGGATAGTGATAAAGCGGGATATCAAATCCAAACTCTTCTTCATGCTCTAATGACTGAGCTATTCCAATGTCTCTTTCCATCCAAACAAACGCTATCACAGTTCAAAGGCACCTTCCAACCAGGCAAAAGCACCCAGAGGAGGGCAACTGAGAAGCATGGTTTGAGGAAGGGGCATGGGCCAGGGAGATCCCCGAGGGCCAGATCAGGAGTACTGAAGGGCTGGATTTGACCTCCGGGACTCAGATTCCTGAACCATCTTTTAACTGGAGGAACAAGAGGTAAACTCTTTTGTCGCTGAGCTATGGCTGTCCCTATGTCTTCCCCCACTCATGAGCGCCCTGTCACGGACAGCCTGCCCTGCTCTGTTTGAAAGATTCCCTTTCCGCGCATACGACCCCACGACTCAGAAGGCTGACCTGGCTTGAGAATAGTCCCTGAGAAATCTCATTTACATTTCACACATGGACGGCTCTATTGTGAGGCCACCTTCAGGGAATTGGGGGCATGTCAGAATAAGCACAATATGTTGGTGGGCAGATCAATTATATGTAATTAAAATATGCTAATCACTTGTAGCTCTCCTATTCTGCTTTTGCTGTCTCTTTATTGTTTCATTTTCCTATTCACGTTTGTTTCGTGTGTGTTTTAAGCTTCCTACGATGGAAAGCCTTATTCATTCATGAACTTTTTTTTCAATAGTTTTGGCATACAAAAATCTGATAGATGGAGTCTCCGACTAAAAAAAAAGAAAGGGGAAACGGTAGTGGACGAGGCTATAATAATAAAACACTCTCCCCTTTTCTTGCTGAAATAAAACTGTTCTGTAGCAAAAAGACTGAGGACAGCAGTATATATTTAATGTGTTCAGATTGACCTGGGTAGTATCATAGGCTGGGTTATGCAGCTGCCTTGTACACAGAGCTGCCTTGAAGGCACAGGTGCTGACACCTGCTGCAAGAATTGTGACTGGTTTATCTAGATAGAGCCATATTATGCTGATTCTGAAGGTACAGTCATACCTCGGGTTATGAACGCTGTGGGTTGCGCGTTTTTGGGTTGTGGACCGCATCGAACCTGGAAGTACCAGAACAGGTTACTTCCGGGTTTCGGCGCTTGCGCATGCACAGACACACATAATGACATCACGCGCATGTGCAGAATGCCAAATCGCATCGCACGCGTGTGAAGACATGGCGCGGCGGGTTGCGAATGCGCCTCCGGCACGGATCACGTTCGCAACCCGAGGTATGACTGTATAATAATGGCTGCCCAATTGTTTATGAGCCCAATTCATTGATGCTAGCACTTATCTCTAAAGAATGGCTGGGGGCCATTCAACATACCCCATACCAATCTGGCTGAACATTAAGTTCAGCCCCTTCTCCAAGTTTTACCTGTAGGAGCAATCCATTATGTACACATGCATGGATAGGAAAATGATTATCCTAGCTGACCCTGCTTTCCCAACCATCTCCCAGTTTTACATTTTCTCCTAATCTACACATTTTTGTATGCAATTATCCCTAAATTGCTCATTTTTGCAAATCAGCTTTCCCTAATATAATGTGTTTTTGTATGCTCCTTACACTAATGTATGCATTTTCAATGCACACTTTGCCCTAGTCTATATCTTCCTGTGCACATTTTGGGCTGCAGAACTGCACTGCGAAACTGTGTTATAGTTTGCAAATTGTTTCTGAAAGTCAAGTTTCGGTAGGCCAATGTTTTCATTGCAAACTGAATTGAGTTCCTCCCCCATCCCTATCCACTGGCTCCAACTTTCCTAAAGGAAACAGAATGTAAGAATGGTTCCTATGCGCATACAAGTGTGTGCGTGATCTGGAACCCTGCCATGGTTCCAGATAAACATGTGTAGGCCCTGTGCACGTTGACCCTGCTCTTGTGCATCAGAGATGTGGAAGTTGGGGGTTGGACTAGCAGCTGCGTCAAGTTTGGAAACCTTGGTTGCGTGAGTCACTATGAGACTCGTGTCTTAATGCATTCGTGGAAGAAATGGCAGCTTCCACTGAACCGAGGCCGCATTCCTCAAATGTGGGAGAAGGAAGTGCCTGTTACACTTGCTGCAAGTGGAATCCCTGATCCGGACTTTGTGTATGTGTATGAAAGAGAGAGAGAGAGAGAGAGAGAGAGAGAGAGAGAGAGAGAGAGAGAGAATGGTTCAGTAGTTTGATGGCAATCTGTGTCATGGAGAAAAGAATTTGCTATCCACCACAACAATGAGTTTCAACGCAGATCAGTCTCAAAATAGTTACAAATATACATTACAGAGTTACAAAGTAACATATTGCTCTTAAACAAGAGAGCAAACAATGTGGTCCTTAAAACTTTCCTCTCTCTTGCCCCAGAGAGAGATCCTAAGCAACTTGTTTGTATCATCTTCACTGATGAGCTTCCAGCTGTTACTGCTACTGGTTTCACCTTCTTGCTATGAGATATGCAGCTTGGGTTTCTGGCATGAGCCATCAATTAACCTGGAACAGAAACACCCACTTTTTTTGCTGCATTTGCCAGAGTGAAACCTCCTACCTAATGCAAAAGCTTTTCTGCAAATACATTCATATGAGGTTTTTAAAAAACTTAAATGAATACAAACATCTGCATTTTATGCATATGAAACTCATTTCTGAAACAGCCCCCCTCCCTGTCACACACACACAACAGACAGACAGACAGACAGACAGACAGACACACTTGGAGTTCTCTTGGCCTCTGCCCCCTGCCAAGAAACATTGGCAGTTAGCAGGATTTTTATTTATTTATTTCCAGGGTTGGCAACCCTACAGAGCAGAATTTTGCAGCCTTTGACTGATGCTGGATTTGTTGGTGCTGTGGATTACTCCTAATGAACTGCTGTATGCGGATCTGTGTTTAGGTGGTTTTATAAATTGTGTGTATTTTAATTTTTCTTTTGGTAAGCTAACTTGATGATCTGTTTCTGTGCTGGAGGGTGGGATATAAATTTGAAAGTAAACGGATCTTATTATTAGAAGCCAGTTACAGAAAAAAGAGCCATAGGCCCAGAATTGCAGGAAGATTTGCCCTAGCATTTTAACTATTCTCTTTCTTGATGGTGTCGTTTTGTTCCTAGGGGTGTCAGGCAATTTTTGTGCTTTTTAATTGTTCGTCACACAAAGACACACATATAGACACACTTTTTAAGAAAAGAGGGGGAGGTGATATTTAAAATACCAAACTTTTGGCAGAGGACTTCCAGATGGTTTTGAAGGTTTGGGTTTTTCTTTTTTTAAGCAAACAAGAACGTTTCTTTTTAAAATACAAAGAAGAAGAAGAAGAAGAAGAAGAAGGAATCTGTGAGGGAGGAAAAGGAAATTTTTTATTTTTTTTAACCACCTCCTACAGTGTTGAGCTATCTTGCTTGAAATTAAGTAAAGTATGATTTGGGTCCCCTAAAGCATCTCTTCAAAAGGACTAAATTAACATCATCACACCAAAAATGGAAAAGAAAGGATATATATTTCTTCCCCTATCAAAACCTTAGTAGACTTCCAACTGCCTGATTTGGTTTTTAATTAAGGCGAAGGCTAAAACCATCTAATTCAGTTTGGATGTTGCACAGGAATAAGCTTAATTGAGGCAGTTGCCCTTTTAGGGTTCTCTCTCAGCAACTGAACAGCTTGCCTTTCTAGGTGTCTTCTTCCAGAATGGCCCTTTAGAATCTGTGGTGGGCAGCCTATGCTGCTCAGAAGTTGTTGGACTCCAAGTCCCATCAGCCTCAAACATACAGACTAGGGCTAATGGGAGTCCAGATATATAATTGCAGATTTGGAAGGGTCATCTAGTCCAACCCCCTGCAATGCAGGAATCTTTTGCCCAACATGGGGCTCAAACCCATGGCCTTGAGATTCAGAGTCTTGTGCTCTACCCACTGAGCTATCAAACTTGGGAGCCCAACAAAATCTTGGGGGGGGGGACGGGGACGGGACACGCAGATTTAGTCACCCTGCATTAGAACTTGCAGGTATTTATTACTGATTGATGAGATGGCTTTATTCTAAAATGTGTACCTGCATTAATTACCTTCCAGGTTAATTTGAGAGTAGTCCTGTTGCTTGAATTTGCAGCCTTGGTGAGCCTTGCAGTTCAGCAGGTCACCCTATTTTTGCACTGTAGATGAGGAAAATATGCATTCAGTGGTGTGTCATTTGTGGGTTGAAAGCAACAACAGCAACAAATATCAGTAGCATTTGCCAGATAGAGTTCCATTCCAGACACAGGACACATAAGTGAACATTAGCATTTTCAACTCCAATTTCTGTTTTGGTACAACTCCTCTTACATCGCTAGTGGTAACTTTTCCTGAGGAACTACACTATAGTTTACAGACACTCCAAGTGTCCCTGTTTTCCAGGGACAGTCCCAAATTTACAGACGCCATCCTGATTTCTGATTTGGTCCTAGAATGTCCTGCTTTTCCTTAGAATGTCCCTATCTCCATCAGAAAGATTTGGAGGGTATAGAGTTATGTGACCACCAAGCCAAGGAGATAAGTAACTATAGAACGTTTAGAAGACATCTGAAGGCAGCCCTCTTTAGGGAAGTTTTAAAATGTTTAATTATGTTTTTATATATGTTGGAAGCTGCCCAGAGTTGTTATTATTATTATGGAATAGGATGTCCCTATTTTAATCCGAGAAATGTTGGAGTGTATATGTTCAGGAAAGTAGGGATGATGATCTTCATAGACAGCTGGATCGAGGCGGGTCGGGGCTGCTGATTCTTCTAGATCTGTCAGCAGCTTTCGACATGGTCGATCACGAACTTCTGGACCACCGCCTTGCCGACGTGGGGATCCAGGGCACAGTCCTTCAATGGCTGCGCTCGTTTCTCTCTGGTCGGGGACAGAGGGTGGCGCTTGGGGGGGGGAATTGTCACCCCGCCACTCCTTGGTGTGTGGAGTACCTCAGGGTGCGATACTCTCCCTGATGCTTTTCAACATCTTTATGTGCCCCCTCGCCCAGCTTGTCCAGAGTTTTGGGCTGGGTTGCCATCAGTATGCCGATGACACCCAACTCTATCTGTTGATGGATGGCCATCCTGACTCAGCCCCAGACACACTGACCAGATGTTTGGAAGCTGTGGCTGGATGGTTACGTGGGAGCCAGTTGAAGCTAAATCCTTCGAAGACAGAGGTCCTGTGGCTGGAACGGGACGATATGGGATTGGGGGGGGCAACTCCCATCTCTTGCGGGGGCGCAATTAGTGCCAGCACCGTCCGTTAAGAGTTTGGGTGTAATCTTCGACACCTCCCTTTCCATGGAGGCGCAGATTGCAGCTATAACAAAGGCGGCATTTTTCCATCTCTGCCAAGCTAAGCAGTTGGCTCCTTACCTCTCTCGCCCTGACCTAGCCACTGTGATCCACACGACGGTCACCTCCAGACTGGATTATTGTAACTTGCTCTACGTGGGGCTGCCCTTGAGACTGACCCAGAAACTCCAGCGGGTGCAGAATGCTGCAGCGAGACTCCTTACGGGGTCTTCGCTGCGAGATCACATTCACCCGGTGCTATACCAGCTGCACTGGCTCCCGGTGGAGTACAGGATCAGGTTTAAGGTGCTGGTTTTAACCTTTAAAGCCCTATACAGCCTAGGACCCTCGTACCTACGGGACCGCCTCTCCTGGTATGCCCCACAGAGAAACTTACGGTCTTCAAATAAAAACATCTTGAAGGTCCCAGGCCACAGAGAAGTTAGCCTGGCCTCTACTAGAGCCAGGGCTTTTTTGGCTGTGGCTCCGACCTGGTGGAACACTCTGTCACAAGAAACTAGGGCCCTGTGGGACTTGACATCTTTCCACAGGGCCTGCAAGACAGAGCTGTTCTGCCAGGCCTTTGGCCAGGGCACAGCCTGACACCCTCCTTCGGCAATCTTCGCGGAGCTCTGGCCCAATGGTGGCCAGTGGCTTGAATTTAATTAATTTTATAATGAATGATTTTAGAGTGTTGTTTGTGCTGTACTTTTGTACTGTTTTATTGTTGTTAGCCGCCCTGAGCCCGGCTTCGGCTGGAGAGGGCGGGATATAAATAAAATTTATTATTATTATTATTATTATTATTATTATTATTATTAGGGAGACTGCATATGTTAGGCCTTAGGCAGTTTGTGGCAGGCTTTAAGGACATTTAATGGACCTGGAACATTGTTTCAGAAGTTTAATGTGATACCACCCACTTGCTAATAAGAATGACTTTGTTTTATAGCACTTAACCTTTCCCCATTGAAGAATCCTCCATTCCTTTTTGGGAAATCCATTTTTATTTTTTGATAAATAACTGTTGTCATGAAGGTTAATGGAGTGTCAGTCTCTTTATTTACTCTCATGTCAGAAGCGTGCAGCTCATTCTTCATGACCAATTGACCTCAACACTTAGCGGGTGGATATTGTCAGAACAATTATGGCAAATATGCCATTATAGGGTCATGTGGACGGAGTCGGGCGAAATATGCTCACATCAAAGAAGGATCACACAAACACATGTATAATCACCTCTGTTTGCGGACTTAATCCAGGATCTGAAAATTAAGCTGTGCTTCTCACTCGCTCCTGCCACCTTTCTACACTTTAAGTGCCAGGAATAAAAAAATATGTTGGAGGAAGTAATCAAAGGTCAGACACACAATCTACAGGACACTGAAAGGTGGGTTGAAAGGAGTCATGAGCTCTGGCATCTAATGTGAACTAAGCTCTTCTTATCTCCATAGCCCCTCCCTTGATTTGCATCATTTCACCTTGGAGTGTGTTTCATCATCATTCTGCTACAACAACAAGACAGACTCCAGGAAGTGGAATGTGTGCAGGCATGAGAAGACTTGTCACTCTGGCCTGCTTGGCAGGCTTATGGATGATGAGGTAGCCAATCACAGAAGGTGACCGTGAGCAGGTAGACCTATGTCTTGGACTCTGCTTCTCATCGGTTGGCCCAAAACCTAGTGAGCTCAGCTTGGGTATGGTCCGGGGAAAGACTTGGGGAGTCCAGAACTTGTGTGCAGAAACTGTACGCTTGAAAATGGCACCCACCTCCATGCACGCCATGTGGTGATGCAGTGTCATCATCCAAAAGCTGTCCACTTGCTCAGTATGATTTGACATCTTTTCTGTAGGGCGTGACAGACTTGACCGTCCATATTTGCTGACTCAGGATCATGCCAAGCCTGGGTTGTATGGAGGGAACAGGATGGAGTCAAGCACCATTCAAAGCAGATTAACCCTGGTGCAGTCACCTGATGCAATTTTAAGGGGTTATTGCAATGCAAATCCATGCTTGTCTTGTCTTTATCTATCTGTTTTCCTGGTTCACTTCCTCCTAACCCCCTTCACCAATGTTCCAGGAGACCAGTGGTTGGAACTGCCAATCCCAAGCAGATCAGAGACTCTCATTGTTACTCCAGTACAAAGGTGAAGTTGCTTCTGCAATGCATAAGTCCCCCCCCCCCACTCTCCCCAGTGAACACAACCGTATGCCTGCAGAGTCCACCTTTATTGGGTGGTTTGCTGTGATTTGAGAAGGGATTAGGACTCCTCTGGAAAGGGGTAATAATATTGTTAGTCTGCACATAACTTGGACAAGAGCAGACCCTGGTTATAATGTCATTTGCATCTTATTTCTACTGCTCCTCTGGATAATTTAATTTATTCAGGCAATTATATTTTAAGAATGAGAAACCCACGCTTCAACACATCTTAAAAACGCTTATTTTTCTTTAAATCCACCTACAACTAACCATTCACATGTTGTGCACGGATCATGCATGTTCAGTGCAGAGCCATTAAAAATGAAAGATGGGAGGCGTGTAAATCCCTGACAGGCCACCAAATCTGCCATAAAAAATAATAATTAAAAAGCTGAAGTATGACTCCTGTAACCAAATACCCTGCCTTTGTGTTCGCCCCCTATCTGTGCTCAAGGTCTCTAGGTGCTCAATGGGAGCCTTTTAATTATTTTTCTCTGTTTGATGTTGCTAAGTATAATGAATGGATTTCAGAGGGGTTTTTGTAGAACCCTCGATGCGTATCAGTTCAGTGCCGTTAGGCACAGCAATACCTGGCTGGATCATACCCTGAGATTTGCTCTTTGTAGATCTGAAGGCCAGAAACACCAGATTGTTTAAAGCCAGGCTCTATTAGTCAAGGAAATACGTCCCTGTCACAGATACATGCTTTCCTTCGTTCTTGGGGGCAACAGGAGCTGAGGAAACTCAGAACACCTTTAGCAATTTGGCTTTTGCGGGGCTAATTCCAACACAGTGGTGTAACTAATAATAAATAACTGAGACCTGCAACCGAATGTTGCAGTGCTAAGTGCTCCTGTTCAGCGATCCAGCCAACCTACTGGTGTCTTTTAAAATAATGCACCATTTCCACCTCTCCTGAGCGGGCTCCTAAAAGCTCCCTGTTATTACTCAACAGCCCCATTTGGGCTGCAGTCCTGTTGGTACTCACCAGTTTGCTAGTAGAAGGAGTCCCCTAGATACAGGGGCAGGTTTCATGACAGAGTATGACAGAAGAGCTGGACTAGATGGGCTGTTGACTTGATCCAGCAGGGCTCTTCTTATGTTCTTATGTAACAATCATGCATGAAGATGCCTCTAGGTGAGACTTCCTCTCTGCATGCTAGTTTGGAATACATAGGGAATACGTCTTGTGGGGAAGCATTCAAATAATTTTGTCTCCCACCTACAGCCCGAAATAGTTAACTGGCTTGACTCGCATCTCTCAGACTGATATGTAGATCAGAATTTAGGATGCAGTCTTAATTCATCCCCACCCACCCCAAGACCTACGTTCAGTTCTCCCCATTAAATCATCAGTTTGTGATTTAAAAACAAAAAACCCAACATACACATGACATCTCGTATATCTCTGTCTCTATCTCTGTGTGTGTCTGTGTCTCTCTGTGTGTAAAAATATACATTTCTGTGTGCATGTCACCTAATGTAGACATTTTTGCAAACATTTTCCTTAAATATAATGCATCTTTTTCACTGCTTTGGGCATATCTGCATGTTTCCTCATCCCCCCAACATAAGCTTTTTTGCACACACTTTTTGGGTGTGCAAATTTAGAAGAACATCTGAGTGTCACTTAATATATTAGCTTGGGAAGTGTGAATGAGGTTGATTCACATTTTAAAAATGAACACCTCCTGTTCAACACTGGACTAGGCATTCTGAGCTGAATTTTCTATAGGGAATGAGTGGGGCTTTGAAAAATGGTTTAGAATATATACTCTGGCCTTTGTATTGGAGTCTACAGGCTTCCTCATTTCTTTCTCTTTTTAAAAAGGAAATAAGTAGTGAAAAAGAGAGGATTAGTTACATTTTGAATTCAGCTCCTGCCAGAAGAGAGAAATAATAGGAAGAAGGGTTAAAAATATGTTATCAGTGGGAATTATGAAATGAGGCTGTGCTTTTAAAATTACAATTTAATGCAGATAGGAGGAAAATAAATGCAAAACACAGATAATCAAGGGGAGGAATGTACTTGGAAAAGGAGTAATGGTGAAAAAAAGATTTAGGTGTGACAGACCAAATTAGATGTGAGCTTCCTCTGAGGCACAGGAAAGGGGAAAGGGAGGTAACGACGAGGTAATTGTCCTGCTCTTCATAGCTTCTGGTCAGATTACATGTAAAATATTGTGTTCAATCCCAGGCACCTCAAAAGATGTCAACAAATTGGAGGGATTTCAGACGCGAGCAGGAGAAATGATGAAAGGGCTGTAGGAACTCATTTGTGGAGAAAGATTGAAAGAGCTAAATATGTATACAGAAGGGCTAAATGTGGCAGGAGAACTGCCTGAAAGGATGTCAACTCGCACAGGCACGCAGGAGGGGGGAAGAGGGTGACTTCGGGTGCTGAGAGGGAACACTGAGAGAAGCAACGGCATCGGATTTAACCCAAGGAAAACTCAGCATGAAGGAAAGAGAGGAATGTTTTTTTGGTCCAGTCTGTGTTGCACTGGCCTTGGTGGTATTGGATGTGACCTGGGCTTTTTCCAACTAGAACTCACTAGAACTCAGTTCAGGCACTTCTCCAGGGAGGTGTTCATGGTGAGTTCTGGAACCTCTTTTTCTAGAACAATAGCGTTGGATGTGATACCTTTCCCTTACTCCTTTGGCCCAGGCACGAGTGCCCCAGCTTCCAAAGTTAAAGAACTGGGTGAAGTCCTCATTTATTTGTACCCACTTTTTTCTTATAGGAAATGGTCTTTCTAGTGTCTTGGGGTTGAGCAGGCAGCAGGGTTAGAGGGGTGAAGGAAGGGATGCTCAGGACTGCCAGTTGCAGTTAGAGTGTTACATTCCAGATCAGGGGTCAGCAAACTTTTTCAGGAGGGGGCTGGTCCACTGTCCCTCAGAGCTTGTAGGGGGTCAAACCCACCCTCTCCCAAAAGCACCCCCCTCCTGAAAGGACCCCTGCCGCCACCACTCATGCCGCCGCCGCTGATGCCGCCTCGTCTTCAGCAGTGTCGTCCTCTTCCTCTGTTTCAGTGGGGCGCAGAGCCCGCACTGCTGGCCTGGGCGGAGGAGGCAGCCTCTGTGCTGCCACCACTTCCTCCCACTCAGCTCTTCCTCTCGCTTGGCCACCTCTGGGCACCACCCCTCCCTTCCCACTGAGGCAGCCGAGCGGGAGGAAGCTGTGGTGACACGGAGGCCGTACCAGAGTCGCCATCCACCCAGAGGCATCCGGCTTCTGTTTGGCTGCAGGAGCTTCCTGCAGCCAATCGGAAGCCCCATCGCTTCAGTCAGTCCCTGCACGGCGAGTCCTTCATTCAATGCCTGTTTAGCGTGGGGACTGACTGAGCGGGCAGCAGGGTCTGCAAGGTTCGCGGACCGGATTAACAAGCCCGGTGGGTCACATCTCACCCATGGGCCTTAGTTTGCTGATCCCTGTTCCAGGTGCTATTGGATTCCAGCTCCCGTCAAGTCCAGCCAGCATGGCGAATGGGTGGGGAAAATGGGAGCTGTAGTCTGACAATATCTGGAAGGCACCATATTGGCTGCCCTTCGTGAAAGACAACTTGTACTACTACTTGTGAGTTAAGGAGGAGGGTTTGAAGTGGGAGATAGCGATAAGCAGGAAACAAGTTGTGCAGTGGTTGGGTTGAAGAAGTTGCTGGCTTTTACCTCAAGTGTTTTGAACATCGTTATAAATTCACAGTTTAATTTGTGCTTTTTCCTTTTAAATATTATATCAACCAGCATAAATTTTGGTGTGTGTGTGTTTTTAAGACACTGTAACAAACACGTCGGTGGTGATAACCTAATCTGCCACAGCCTTGACCTGTCCTCCTCTATTTCAGTTATTTTTTCAGTAAGGTGGTAACCCACACAGGGGGCGGAATGGTTCATCATTCGCTTCATTTACTTGAATAAATATGTGTTACCTGTCTTCTGACCAAGGAATTCAGGGCAGAGTACACCAATAATTACAGCAACAAACCCAGCTGTAGACCAAGAGTAGATAAATATTAAAACAATAAATAATTTTAAAACAAAAGCAATGGTCATCATGAATTAAGCAGCGAGCTTATCTACTGAAGGCTCAAGTTAAGAGCCAAGTTTTAACCCAACTCTGAAATGGAAGCAAGGTTGGTGCAAGGCAGATCTTAGAGGAGAGGGCATACCACAAGGTGGGCACCACAACAGAGAAGACCCTGCACTCCTAAACATGTTTACTAGGCAGTGAGTCCCATTGAACCCAGTATTACTATTATTCCTTAAATTTGTATACCGCCGTTCATCAGAAGATCACAGGGCAGTTCACAACATAAAATTACAAAACGAATGCACTAAATACGTAATAAAACAAAAACAAACCAATATCACTCCTCCCACAAAAACATTTGAAAGGCTATTTTAATGTTTAATCAGCCAAAGGCCTGATTGAAGAGAAATATCTAAAGATATGTAATGAAGGTGCCAGGCAAGCCTCCCTGGGGAGAGCATTCCACAAATAGGGAGCCACCACAAAAAAGACCTCTCTTGAGGGAGGCACCTGATAAAGGGCCTCAGGTGATGATCACAGGATCCAGGTCAGTCCATGTGGGGAAAGGCAGTCCTTGAAGTATTTGTGATCCTGAGCCATGCTTGCAGATGTAAAGGAGAAGTAGAGCTGTGTATCACCAGCATATTACTGACAACAAACTCCAGATAATCCCATTTAGCAGTTTCATGTAGAACATGCTAAGGATTGTGCTGTTTATCTAAATTTTGTTCGTATAGTTTCTAGAGCAAGGAAGAATAATTATTTCCTTGTTTTTTAGCTGGTGTGCTCTGGTGTCACAACAGACATCATCTTAGAAGAGGCTTTCCCCGTGTGTTTGAGAGAGAATACCTCTTTAATGATGGGTGCTTTCTATCTGCGTTGTTTAATAAGCTCTTGTTATAATACTTTTTTTAAAAAATCTGCTACCTGCTTATTTTTAGTTTCACTTCATTGATCTAGTAATTAATGAATTAAATGTTGCAGATGTCTCCCATTCTGTTCCATAAATCTTTTGTGAGTTGACTGTGCCTGGTATTCTACTCCACCTGTCTTCTGAGTATTTATGAGTGTTGTGCCAGATCCTGCCCTCGGATTTCCAGATAACCTTCTCCTCTTGAGAAAGAGGCTGTTTTCTTTTCCCCTGGCACTTTTTTTTTTGGGGGGGGGAATGAATATCAGTTGCTGGATATCACAAGTTGGGAGATTGCTACTGCACTCAGGGTTCCTGTGGGCATCTAGTTGACACTGTGAGAGCTGGACGCTGTTCTAGATGGAACTTTTGGCCTCCTTAGGCTCTTGGAAGGGAGCAGTCTTCTTTATGTTCTTCTAATGCTTGAGAACCCAGTAGTGATGTATGGAAGTGAGAGCTGGACCATAAAGAAGGCTGATCGCTGAAGAATTGATGCTTTTGAATTATGGTGCTGGAGGAGACTCTTGAGGGTCCCATGGACTGCAAGAAGATCAAACCTCTCCATTCTGAAGGAAATCAGCCCGGAGTGCTCACTGGAAGGACAGATCCTGAAGCTGAGGCTCCAAGACTTTGGCCACCTCATGAGAAGAGAAGACTCCCTGGATTAGACCCTGATGTTAGGAAAGATTGAGGGCACAAGGAGAAGGGGACGACAGAGCACGAGATGGTTGGATAGTGTTCTCGAAGCTCCCAGCATGAGTTTGACCAAACTGCGGGAGGCAGTGGAAGACAGGAGTGCCTGGCGTGCTCTGGTCAATGGGGTCATGAAGAGTCAGACACGACTAAACAACAACAATGCTTGAGAAATTCTTTTAGATTTTCATTTTAAGCAGGGTTTGTACTTACCTTTCTTATGAGGTGGCTGAGACGTCTGTGAGAGAGTAAGTGCAGAATCATTTCTTGGTGGTGTCTGCGTCTCTGCGTTCATCAGAACCCCATGGCATCCTTGACTGGGCTTTCATGTAAATGTAGACACCTGGGTTTGCTGCAGAGTAGCAGCAGAGAGATTATTTGTAGAAAGGTGGAAAATATACAGATACCTCCAAGGTAAGGGTTGTTGTTGTTGCTGTTGTTTTAAATGACAACAACCAGAAGACCCCATCTCATCCATGATAATTCCACCAACCAAATCCCCACCTTTTCAATAATTTTGTGCTGCATTACCCCCTGATTAATTGCTGGAGTATGGTTAGCAGAAAGTGTGATGCAATTTTGGCATAGCAATAGTTTTTTATGGATAATTTGTATAATTCATTTTAGAGTGGACAAATAGGCAGTTTGCTGCAGCTTTCCATTCCTTCTGTTTGTCCATGTGGTTCCTACACTCCTTTTCCGCTATGTTTTCCATCTCTGTGCATCCACACTGGAATTTAGAGTGCCCACCCCACCGCTTCTGGGTTATATGAACTGGCCCAATGAAAGCTAGCTAAACAATGAATGAAATAATTCAGGTTTGAAAAACAAAACAGATCATTAAACTCCACTCCACTGGTCATCATAACTAGAAAACCCGTTCTAGGATATATATATTTTCCAGGGAAGACCTCCTAGATTGCATCCGCAAAAACTGCTTATCCATTCATTACTGTCCTCAGATGGGCAGTTATGTTCATAGCTTTCTGGCTTGTAATTACCCAAATACAGGCGGCTGGATTAGCTCAGGTCAATGAACAATTCAGTGCTCAGTCTGTTTGTGGGAGGGTGATGGGGGGACAGCAAAGGGAGGAGAAAGCTTACATTAAAGTTTGTGGTGGTTTTCCACCTATCATTTGTGGTCTGTAAAGTGTTTGCTGGTGGTCTTGCAAGAAGAAGTTAAGAATTTACATGTTGCTTCCAGCTTGCATCAAAAGACACAATGTTTGATGGTGTGGGGTGATGTCAGGTTTGAGTTTCTTCCATTTTTTTGGTTTTTTAAAAAAGTGTATTGTACAGCATGGCATACAACTATGCAGACTGGGAAATTTAGTAAAGCTTCTGCTGGGCAATTTAGAGAATTGAAGGTGGTATCACAATCACTGCTAACCAAGGTCTACACCCTCCTTACTTCTTCCTGTTGCTTCTCTGATCGATCAGGTTTGTAGGTTTCTGAAATGCCGCAAAACCTGCAAAACTTGTTTGATTAGTGAAGACACTAGTGACAAAGGCAGGGAGTGGGGTAATGAGTGTATGTTACCCTCTGTCTGCGCGTCCTACAGGTCATAGCTAGAATAAAACTTGCAAATACTTAAGGTGAACCAATTTCTTTAGCTGGAAACATAATTGTACAGAAGCAGGCAGCAATTGCTCACAATGGGTAGTAGTCAACTAGACTTTACTCAGAGTAGGCCTATTGAAATTGACCAGCGTGACTAAATTAGGTCCATTAATTTCAGCGGGTTTGCTCTGAGTTGAATATCACTGAATAGAGCAAAATGCATAAGACATTTGTGAAACATGAAGAATAAAACCAATAGCCCCTCTGAGTCCAGAAGAGAAAATTAGAATATTCTTTCTTGCAAACTTGGTTGTCAGCCAGTGTTCTTCTAATCCACCAAGGTACCAGACACTTCAGAGTTTCTTCCTTGCAAACAGGTTTGGTCCCAAAGAGACAGCAGATGGAAAGCTTACAAACTGCATCTTGAAGGACAATTACACAACAAAATACCAGTAATAGAAAAGAATGATTCCCTATCCCAGGGGTAAATACTGGGATCCAGCCAGCAGGATGGATCTTGACCTTCCCCATCTCTCAAGGACCTCTTAACAGATGGGAGGAGCATCACTGTAATGTCACGTGACAACATAAAAGGGACTTATTGTCAGTGCTGTTCAGCTGAATGTCACTGACAGCAAGCTTTGGATGTCAAGGAACAACTGGGAGTACTCCTTAAGCTCACCATTGTTCCTTTACAGCCACTTTTTTACCTGCCCCAGGACTAAGTCACATATGGTGTTAGGTGTGGGGCAAGTGGAGCCCCTGCCAGGCCTAATTGGGTTTGGCCTTGGATTTGGGGTCTCCCCCCATTCTCCGTTTGCTAATTGTAAAGGTAAAGGGACCTCTGACCATTAGGTCCAGTCGTGACCAACTCTGGGGTTGTGGCGCTCATCTCACTTTATTGGCTGAGGGAGCCGGCGTACAGCTTCCAGGTCATGTGGCCAGCATGACTAAGCTGCTTCTGGCAAACCAGAGCAGCACACAGAAACACTGTTTACCTTCTTGCTGGAGCAGTACCTATTTATCTACTTGCACTTTGACGTGCTTTCGAACTGCTAGTTTGGCAGGAGCAGGGACTGAGCAACGGGAGCTCACCCCGTTGCAGGGATTCGAACTGCTGACCTTCTGATCGGCAAGTCCTAGGCTCTGTGGTTTAACCCACAGCGCCACCCGCGTCCCTTGCTAATTGTAAACGCCTCCAAATTCAAGAGGATAGGAGCCCATAAATGTTTTTCATTTCTCCAGCAAAACAGGCTTCTTCCTCCTTCACTGAGTGATTCTACCCCAACCTGTTCACAGGGGTTGCATGTATACACACCACTGTGATAGATGGGCAGATGTTTCCATGGAAAGGCCCATTATCCCCATCTGTTATCAGCCTGCTACACTGCTCACCTACTGCAGCTACAGTATCAATGAAACCTTCCCCTTTTTTTATTTCTGTTAAATTTAGTCCTGCTGCTCTTTATCCTCTCTTATTCCAAACATAGACCCCTGACATGGTCTGAAGGCACACAAAGCCACCATCTTGCTGAAGCTAAACAGGTCTAAGTCTGGTCAGTGCCTGCATAGGTTGCTTGGAACCATGTATAAATCACATTGGGTTCCATGATGGATGAATGGCAAGGTATAAATGTAAGGAAACAAATATGAATGAACACTGAGAAAAGCCACCACCTGAAGAAAAAATGAATGGAGTGGAGCAGAGGCACAAGTTTGCCCTGCTACAAGTAAGGCTTCATTTAAGTGAGTCACTTAATGCCTTGCGAGACCCAGCTCTTGCGTAGCTTGGAACAAGAGCTGAAAATGTCTGTCAGGGCAACAAGCAGATACAACCCAATCAAATGGGCAAAGGACCACAATGGGCTTGGGTTGATTGTTCTTTATGGGCTCTGGAAGGCATTTTTTTTAGGCTGTTCCTGATTGGCTGTTGGGTTGGTATGTGTTTGCCTTCTCTGTGGTGCTCCTTCCCTTGAGAAGGACTTACTTGTGTGTATTGGCCTTTCAGTTTAGCTGTTGCCAGTTTGGGGGAAGGACCTGTGGGGTCATTTGAAGTGGAGGCTGTATGGCTCAAAAAACCGACTGCTGGGAAACTCAGGTGGGGTAGACTGTGGACATCCATTTGGTATCTGGTTGGCCACTTTGAGAACAAGGTGCTGGAGTTGGTGGACCTTTGGTCTGATCCTTACTTTCTTAAATTGTCACATTGACACAGGCAGTTCCTATGGGAAATCCTCACCATAAGTTCCTGTAGGATACAATTCATCACATATAGTTCTGGAATGAACTGAGTGGCGCCTGTGGAACATCATGACGGCTGTTCATGCTTGTCTTCTCAAGCAAAAATAGGGTACATATTTGCCTCCAATAAAGACATTAGCAAAAAAACAAAACAAACCCATTTTATTTTAAAAGGTTTAATTTTTGCACATTATTTCCAACTGGCTGGATTGGGCTTATAGAAGGTGGCTGAGGGATGACTATCAATATGAGTCAAAGCACAATATGAAGTTCTAGCTGAAACAGTGACAGATTAAAAAAAAAATACTATAGAATCTTTCTGAGTCATATCCAACATGAATTTGAGAGCTGATGTTTCAGTATTGCTTCCAATAAATCCCAAATACGATAGACCTTTTTAAACACATGCATACGCATATAGTTGAAATATGTGTTCTGGAAGTCTCACAAAATTATTCCTCTTTAAGGAAAGGAATGGGAAGGCTAGTTAATATTGCGAGAGAGAGAGAGAGAGAGAGAGAGAGAGAGAGAGAGAGAATATCCAGTGCGAGGATAAAGTCCATTGTCCAGTGACATGACTTTACTTGTCAGTCACAAAGGTGACAAGGGGGCTAGATTAAGCAAAGCTTCATCAAGATTAACAAAGGAAGATTATTGACCTCATCGCGAAAGGGCAGAAGCCTGTTTTATCATTAAACCTTGGAAGAGGGATGTTCCGTCACTGGTGGGGAAACCTCTTTGGCAATTAGAATAGCAACTTCCGCCGTGATTAGCTCCGGATGGACTGAGAACACACAATTCTTGGGTCAATCTCTTTTATTCCTAATCTCGTGGGGAGGGGGGGTAGAAGGCAAAGAAAGGGGGAAGTATTGTTACCCCGCTAAAGGATTTAATTGAATTTCTCTGCTGCACTTAGAAGTGAGGAAAGAAAAAAACTGTATCGGGTATTGTGGTAAGTAATTTGCAAGAGAGGAGGAGGCTGCTGGGTTGTTGTTGTTGTTTTTCTGGCGCTGCTTTACACACACACACCCTTAAGAAATCATTTTGTTGTTTGAGCTGAACGTTGTTGTATCGCCCATTAGCATGAGATTCATGATGCCAAGTAGGAACCCTGAGTCTCCCTGTGTGGAGACAGCTGCTAACCTCATAAAACTGTTAGAAGGATTAACACAGCCAGGGGCTGAAATGTAATCAAACTTAAGCAGGTGAATGGATCCCTAGTAGAGAAAATATTCCTGAAAACGGAGAGTGGGCAGGGAGACAACAATATTTGCAATCATTTGCCATTGGGGCTGATGACCAATGTTCCCCAGATTTCACCAGTCTATTGAAAGTTGGAGAGGAGCTCCTCCCCCTCCCCCGTTCTCATTCATGCCAATTTTTCGTTGATGTTTCTATGCAAGTTACTTGCAAGCTAGGGATGGGGAAGGAATACTATTCCATATGTGTTTAAAGATGCATTTATCTAATTTGCAGTTTTCAAAACAATACGGGAACCGAAGCACAGCTGCCCTTCAAAATTCACACTTCTCTGAATTTTGCAGTGCAGTTCCCCAGCCAAGTAATGTATACAAAAATGCATATACTGTGGCGTACAGTGTGCATGTAATGCACATTTTTACTGAAATTAACATGCAAACTTGCATTATGCTGGAGGAAATGGATTTGCGAAACTTTTTATATTGGAGGGGATTATGTATAAGCTGTGCATATTAGGAGGAATGTGCATCAGAATGTTGATGAATTTTCATAAGGACTTTTTAAAAAAATTGCAGACATGTGAAATTTGGAAAATTGAAATTGATATTGGGAATGAGCAACAAAAAAAACTGAAATGGAGAAATTGACTCATCCCTACTTGCAATTTGGGGACGCTTCACCAAAGCCTGGTGTGCTTTTTCCTTTTAATAAACGTAAGCCAGTTCATGGTGCCTTTGTGTCTTTCCTAAATGCTTACATGAAACACTTGCTTAGATTGATATGTATCTTTCAATAAATGTCAAAAAGCTTTGGAATAATGTTTTGGTGTGATGGTTGCTCTAACAAACCCACCAAAAGTTTCCTCAAGCAGCAGCCGCAGATCAGATTTAGAACCTCTACCAGACTGATAAGCAGACAGGGAAAGGGTTAAGGAAAGAGGGGTTTTTTGTGATTTCTGTACCCTGAATGCAAGTCCAAGATTGGTGAAATGTTGAAAGTCAAGGGGAGATTAATCTGCTAAATAATCCCAATACATGTTCAAAGACAGGAATGCAAAAGTCACTGGGTTGTATTCGTCTAGGTTTTACTCAGAGTAGGCCCACTGAAATTAATGAACACATTGAAATTAGTAGATCAGGTGCTTCAGCTGAGATTCTTGCATTTCAGGGGGTTGGACTAGATGGCCTTTGGGGTCCCTTCCAACTCTACAATTCTATGATTTTATAAATGAACCAAAGTTAGCCATTGCTATTAATTTCTGAGTAGTATTAGCAGTGGATGCACCCCTATGCTCTTCCCACTGCTTCAGACATTCTCCTGTAAACATCTTTTTGAGCATTCCCATCACTTGTTTAAGAAATGCAAACATCTAGGGGAGGTTGATTGGAGAACATGGATTTATTTTTCAGTTTACATAAAATCATCAGGCAGAAGGAGAAGGTTGCCATATATTAAAGAATTTTGTTAGTTTTTAAACTCCTGCATTGGGCAGGGGGCTTGCAAGAAGACCCTCTCTAGTTTCATGATTCTATGAAATATAATGTGGTACAGCTTTTCCTGAGCTTCAGGCTACATGTGGAAGATTTCATATCTGAATTCTTCCTCATGTCAAAAAGTGCTCCTTGCCTTTAGGATGCTCCCTGGCCTGCAAGCTGCAGGTTTTTGTTTGTTTGTTTACATTGCGGGGGCATTCAAACACATGAACCTTCACATGCATTCTAAAAACCTCTGGTCCCATAAGGGCTGTGACATATGCTCTCTGCCACCATAAGTGTTGACCGGTTTTCTGCTCACCTTAAGATGCTGTGCAGCTTGGAAGCTTCCATACCATTAAACCGATGAAATAACCAGACAACCTGTCCTCTGGGGACCAAAGGAGCAACAGCTTCTTAAGTTATTGACTTCGAACAACTCAACACCAAAACATGTGCTTCAAATATCTGAAATAACATGCCTTCATCGCTACAAACCATGTTCAGATTGGCAAGTGGGTGCTCATAGGCAGTTGAACCTATTGCGAATTTACACAAGTATAAATTATTCCTGCAGCAGCTAAAAAGACATTGGGCTGTTTCTACTGGAAGCCGCTTTACGCTGACTTAGACCACTGCTCAGCACTGCCTACAACTGACTGGCTCTCCGAGATTCAGACCGGCCCGTCTTTGAGATGCTACGGATTGGATCTGGCACTTCCTGCATGCAAGTGGATGCTCTGCCATGAAGCAACTGTTCTTCCATTTAAATTAGAGTTGTTATTGTTGTTTAGTTGCGTCCAACACTTCGTGACCCCATGGACCAGAGCACGCCAGGCACTCCTGTCTTCCACTGCCTCCTGCAGTTTGGTCAAACTCACACTGGTAGCTTCGAGAACACTGTCCAACCATCTCGTCCTCTCTCGTCCCCTTCTCCTTGTGCCCTCAATCTTTCCCAACATCAGGGTCTTTTCCAGGGAGTCTTCTCTTCTCATGAGGTGGCCAAAGTATTGGAGTCTCAGCTTCAGGATCTGTCCTTCCAGTGATTTCCTTAATAATGGAGAGGTTTGATCTTCTTGCAGTCCATGGGACTCTCAAGAGTCTCCTCCAGCACCATAATTCAAAAGCATCAATTCTTCGGCAATCATCCTAAATTAGAGTAGACCCATTGAAATTAATGGGCAGACCCATTAATTTTAATGGGCCTTAACTGAGTTGAACTAGTGGAGAATAAGAGAACTTAAGGAGGAACCCAACAGCGTGCAAGTAGACTTCCACTTCTGCAACGGGACTTTGCTGTCTTCCAGTGCACCTCTAAAATTTGTTGGGGTGCGTGTTGCCTAACCCTTTGGAGCATATCTGGAGGGCAGGGGAGGGTGGTGGTGTCCGTTCCACTCATGCATGCACAGTATTGGCTTCAACCCTTTTAAAAATACATTGTGGCATAGGTTTTGTAGGCTAGTGCTTAGCTTCTCAGATCCATGTGAGGACTGTCAACACAATTACAGACCAGTTGCAAAAGAGGCAGTTTAAGGTACACAAACATCAAGAAACTGAAAGAGAATTTCCAAAGGAGGGGAGAACAAAAAGCAAATCAGAGCCAAAAGGTAAAGGAGGGAAGGGGAAACTGTTTGAAGTATCAGAAGGTTGGAAGAAGGCTGGTCTCATCAGGACAGACCAGAATGTGGCTATTAAAAGTCAAATCCATTAAAATAGGTGAGAATATTCTTGGCAACTTTAATGAGAGCCAGATCTCACCTTTCCTGGAGGAAAGTGTGTGCTTATGTCATTGGACTTTATATTTGCAAGCATCATTAGGGCCACCTTTGTGTCTTTAAAAGAGTTTGTGTGTGTGTGTGTGTGTGTGTGTGTGTGTGTGTGTGTGTGTGTTTTAAAAAAGAAAGATTGAAGTGTGTGGGGAAAGAATAATTTAGAAAGATCTAAATGATCTGATCCATGAATAAAAGATAGTTGCTTGAAATGTGGTTTTGGAGTGTGCGAGTGGGGGGCGGGGGAAGGAAGGCCCAATTGTGGTATGGGCCACTGACTATTTCTTTCATTCGTCAGAACATCTAACCATCCTGATATTAAGAACTTGGGGTGGGTGGGTGGAATAACAGGAAATTAATGGTTCTTAGGGGGGAAATAAAAAGACCCGACAGGTTGAGCATAAAAAGCTGTAAAGGAGCAAACAATTAAAGGTAATCCATACTGTTGTTATTGGAAAACCTGTGAATGTTAACTGTTCTCATTTGGAGGATATCTGTGTGTGTATGAGTGTGTGTGTAATGTTTCTCTCCTGAACGCTAATCTTTTCTCACTCCATCCTGTAATCTTAGTTTATCCTTGATGGAAAGTCTTTGTTCTTCGTACTTTTGAACCTATATTTCCCCTTCTTCTCTCCCCAATTTAAATAAAGGTTTTGACAGAGGAACAAACAGCAATGAACTCGGAAGAACAAAGGGTTGTTGTTGTCATCTCCCCCCTTCTTCTTTCCTTCATGTTTTCACATGCTTGTGGTGATTTTCTCTCTTTTTCTTTTTCCTTTTTAAAAAGAGGTGTTTCATCTGGTCTCGTTTCTCTTTCAGGAAGTTGATGGCAATAAAGTGATGTCTTCATTTGCCCCGCACAACTCATCTACCTCACCCTTGAAGGCAGAAGAAGGTGGGCGTCAGAGCGGAGAGTCCTTCTCCAGCACAGCTCTGGGAACTCCAGAAAGGCGCAAAGGCAGCCTAGCAGACGTTGTGGACACTCTAAAACAGAGGAAAATGGAGGAGCTCATCAAGAACGAACCAGAAGGTAAGGTCTTAGAAACACATGGAAGTTTGCTGCCCTTTCCCACCACCCCACACGAATCAGCTGAGACTCCCCAAGTTAAAAACACACAAGGCAGTGCTGAACATTGAAGAGGCCACCTCCTCATTACCACCACCCCACCACAAAGCGGCTGTTCTTCCAAGCAGTGGCGTAGCGTGGGGGGTGCAGGGGGGGCCGGCCGCACCGGGCGCAACATCTGGGGTTAGGGCAAATCCACGGGTTAGGGGGCGCAAATCCACGGGTTAGGGGGCGCAAATTACTTGCCTTGCCCCGGGTGCTGACAACCCACGCTACGCCACTGCTTCCAAGTACCACTAAATCATCATAACAAGCTTAGATGGATCTGAAATGGAAACAAAGGGTCCAAATCCCTCTTGCCACTCTGCCAGAGGGGTATGAGGAGTATTGGAACCTGAGTAGCCCTGGTCTTCATATTGCCAAACTCTGGTGTAAGTGAAGGGCTGGGGAACCTGTGGATCTCTAGATGCTCTTGCACTCCCACCATCCCCAGCCAGCATGGCCAGTGACCTGGAATGATGTGAGATGCAGTCCAGTAATAAATAATAATACAGTGGTACCTCGGGTTACGAACTTAATTTGTTCCGGAAGTCCGTTCTTAACCTGAGGCGCGCATTCCCTACATAGGCCTCCCGCGGCCCTGGAAGCGGATTGAGTTCGTATCCTGGGGGAAAAGTTTGCAACCCGGGACACCTACTGTACTTCCAGGTTTTTTGAGTTCGTAACCCGAAGCATTCGTAAGCAGGACTGTTCGTAACCTGAGGTACCACTGTAACGCTAATTTGTTTTTTGTACCCCATCCTTCTGGGTTACCCCAGCCACTCTGGGTGGCTTCCAATATAATATACAAAAGCACAACACAGCAGAACATCACACATTAAAAGCATCCCGACACAGGGCTGCCTTCAGATGTCTATGGAAGGTTGTGTAATTATTTATCTTTTCAGCATCTGGCGGGAGGGTGTTCCACAGGGCGGGCATGACTACCGAGAAGGCCCTTTGCCTGTTTTCCTGTAACTTCACTTCTTGCAATGAAGCAATAACAACTAGAGGGCCACAGTTCCCCAATCCTGGTTTAATGTTCTGTGAAAATAAGACCACCGTTTCTGTGTTCCAAATACAGAAGCAAACGTATTTGCATTCCTTGTTCTATCTCTCTCCTTTCCCCATAACACTAACTTTGGATTGTAAGATATACGTCTATTGATTTTTTGCCCCTTCCATTTCAATAGACTGCTTGCATAGCTTAAGAAGGTTGAGCCAAACCATACTCCTGATGTTCTTGGCTGTGACAATCAGTTCTGTTGGAGTTTTCTGAGTAATTTCAGTTTGAATTGATTTGTATTGTATTGTAAAGTTCTTCACACTGTCTGTCATCGCGGATGCCTCCAACGCAGCTTACAAGTACCGTGATTTAATTAATAAATGCTGAATAGCACTTCTTCAGCACCCAAGTTGGAAACTGCAGTACAATATCCACATAAACCTACAGGCACTGAGCCATATGTGCCTGCATTGTGTCCAGTGGTGCTCCCAACCTGCAGACAAAATAAGAGGGGTGTTCAACTTCTGTGCTCTGTGCCCAGGCATTCTTCACATTGGCTCACTGTGGCAGCACTGCAACAATTTGCTTCCAAATATCACCTGTGTGTGGCATCCAGCACTGAAAGTTCTCTAGGCTTTGATGTAATTAGTGTCTTGTTCTTCCTTTGCTTGTCCCTATTCCTCACTGGAGACAGGCCTGCCTGGGGACAATAGAAGGTTTCCAGGAGAGATTTCAAAATCTTCCTAACTTGCCTGCTGCTCAGTACTTTTCTGTACACCCTGTTATCTGGTTAAGCCTTCCATTTTACACACTATTGAGAGCGTCACACAACTCATGTTTTCTCCATGTCAGCCTTCCCCAACATGGTGTATTCTAGTAGTTGTGGACTTAGTTCCCATCAGCCCCTGTACTGACTGGGGCTGATGATGGGCACTGTGGTCCAAACCGTTTGGAGAATCCCGTACTGGCAAAGGTTGCTCTTAAGTCCCCTTTGGAAACTTACTCCCCCCAGTGTGGTGTGGTGTAGTGGTGAAGAGCAATGGACTTGTAATCTGGTGAACTGGGTTCGCGTCTCCGCTCCTCCACATGCAGCTGCTGGGTGACCTTGGGCCAGTCACACTTCTCTGAAGTCTCTCAGCCCCACTCACCTCACAGAGTGTTTGTTGTGGGGGAGGAAGGGAAAGGAGAATGTTAGCTGCTTTGAGACTCCTTAGGGTAGTGATAAAGCGGGATATCAAATCCAAAATCATCATCATCTTCTTCTTCTTCTTCTTCTTCTTCTTCTTCTTCTACTACTACCTTTTGCTTACCTGTTCCGCAGCTTGTACCCCCAGCTTAGTTTAGCTTAACCTGCCTGGTTCAAGTGGTTCTGTTCCAGCTGTATTCAGGATGGGGTGGGTGGGTGGGTGGGGGGAGAAAGAGAGATTGGAAAGAAGGGAGCAGGTTGAGAGAATACCATGTTGAGTGGGAAGCCATGCAAGGCTCCAGAGACTCCATTAAGCAAAGGTTACGCTTAGACATAAGAATAGTAACAGAGCTTATGCATTATCTGAGCTCCACTAAAATGAAAATGTATAGCACAAACAAAAGACTTACAGCTTTGTGAAGAGATGAGGGAAGAGGTGGGGGTGGCGCAGAGTGAGAGAGAACCACAGAACACTGGGGCTTTTAAACAAATGTATGCAACAGAAAAACCTTTTCTTCCCTCCAGCCATTGTTCTATTGTCTTTCAAAGGCCATTAAAATGAACAGCAGGTTCTGATGAAAATTTCATTAAGCTCTAGTTAAATCATTATGAGGGTGCCATATTCATGCCTCGGCTTTTTCCTCCATCAAGGAGACACACACAAAAACCTGAATTAGAAAATGTGGTGGGTTTTATCTCAACTTCAACTCCCCTCACTAATAATAATAATAATAATAATAATGCAAATCGAGAAGTTGGAAGAGGAAGAGGAAGGTTGAATGGGGAAGCTGCGAAAGGATGTAACATTGGTGCATCTTCTTAGAAGTAAGGGGTAGTGATTGAGAAAAAAATTAAAAGTATTAAAATGGCAGGGGGTGATCTTTGCATTTTAAGACACCCTCGCCTTTTCTCAGACTGATACCACCCACCCACCCAGTTTAGAAAATGGCTAATTAGCCATTCATCCTTATGTGAGGTGGAAATATGGTGGGACTCAAAAAGGAGGACTCTTGTTATCTGCAATAATTTATTTGCAATGGCATTGGAGCTGTAGATAGTCTAGTTAAATAGAAAAGAAAAGAGAAATCCCACCAAAGGGGAAAGATTTCATTTTGGGAAAGATAGTACTTGCCAGTGCACAGATCAGCACATAATATATTATTGGATTCTCAGTTGTATCAGCCTGTTACTATAAATGTAAAACCCACATAGACAACCAAATGATGCTGGAGTGAGCACTAGCACCCTGGAGTAGCTTAGATGTCTGTGTCATCTTGCAAAGTGGTAAGGAAAAATCTTATAATAAATCTGGTTTGGATATGTAGTATTATGCATGGTGAAATGCCTTTTTTTCTCCCCTCCCTCCAGACAATTGAGTAGAATGTGGTTAATAAATTATCATTAGTTATCATCGATAATACTATCATTACATTATTATTATTATTATTATTATTATTATTATATCATCATCATCATCATCATCATCATCAATACTATTATTTCTGTACCCACTACAGTCCATCATAAATAGTCACAGAGCCTCCTGTTCTTTCAGGAGATGTTTTTTAAAAAGCATCTTCCTTGGCTCCACATTTCTTCATTTTTCTTTAGCTTTTCTAAAATACATACTACAACATTAAACCATGCCAACTATGTCTCACTGAAATCATGGGTGCTAAACATGGTGCTTCACTGAACTGGGTATAGACTCACTTAAGCTCAGAGCAGACCCATTGAAATCATGACCAACTGAAGTTACACTGATTTCAATTAGGCATCCCCCACTCATGCGTGTTCTACTCACACGTGTCCGCACATATGCGTGGGGCCGGGAAAGAAAGAAATAGCATCATACCAGTCAATTGTGGGAGAGAGCTGGAGAGTCCTTGTGGCTTGTGGTGAGACCCTCCCTGGAACCCCAAAACGTCAGTTAGGTAGGGTGGAGAAAGCCCCCAAAAGACCAGAGGTGCAGCAGAGCTTTGTTTGCACTGCCCAGCCACCCCGTCTAACAGCTGAGGCATGGGGTAGCACAGCAGCTGCAGCCGCTTCCTGAGTGTCCGACAGCCACCAGCTGGCCCCAGAGCTTCAACACTAGTTGAAAAGAGAGTTGTGTGGAGATAGAGAGAAGGAGAGAGCTGGAGAGCAGGGGGAAATTGGCATTTAGATGCTTTGTAGAGGCTTTTTAGAGGGCGCTCCCCATTTTACGTGGATTCACTTATGCATGCAGGGAACACAGCCCCCACGTAAATGGGGGGACGACTGTATACTAAGGAGGACTAAGTCTGGATCCATCCTATTGATTCCTGGTTGCCATCCAAGTAAGGTGTACTTAGAGCAGACCAGCTGAAATCAACTGACTTAAGTTAGCCAATATCGATTTCAGCAAATCTACAACCCTTTTGCAGCAATGCCAAACACATGTGTTGGTGAACAAGCTCCACTGAAAACCATTGAAATTATTTCTTGAGTGAACATGGATAGGATTGACTGACTGCAAAGTCTCTGAAATGCAGGTTGATTGAACAGTTGCTGACTTGGGCGATCCTGGGCAGCATGTGCCTGGCTGCTTGACTGCACACTCAACTTCCAAATGTTCAGCATCTGCTGACATGATACTTTGTACACTTCAAGGCTTTCATGAGTTGATAACGGCGATCAGATGCTGAAATGTCCATGCACACTGAAGGAAAAACAAAACACTGGAAGAATGCAGCAGCGATGCAGTGGTGTTCCATTATAGCCACTAAGATGTGTCAACTGAACTTAGGAAGTCCAAATTCAAGCTACGTGGAAGTGTACTTCTTCACTTCATAATCCATGAAACCAAAGCATTTCCATTGCGTGTAGCACTAGATAACTGGGTTGCAGCTGAAAATGGCAATCTCTTCCAGTTGAGAAACTCCCAAGAATTTGGGTCAGATCCATGCCATCTCAAACTTGTGTGAATCAGAATCCGCAGTTAGTGCAGAATGCTGCAGCACGATTGCTGACAGAAGTGAGAACTTATCTTTTTTTTATATAATAATTTTTATTAAATTTTTAAACAATAAACAACAACATACATAAAAACATGTTCTTTTTCATTAACCACATTTCATTCTCATCTTTGGACTTCCTCACATCTCTTGTTCCTGCACTCTAAACACATAAATTTTTCTAGCAAATTATTTACTTAGTTCAATTTATATTATATAATTGTCCAATATTGAATCTCAAATTTTAGAATTTAAATAACTCTTATTCTTTAAAAGTTAATTCTAGGATATTTTTTATCCAAAATTTGTCTTATCTTTCAATTACATTTAAATTTATATTCCTTGTTACTAATTTATTGGAGCCATATTGTTACGAATCTTACATCTTTCTTAACATTCGTACAATTTACAATATTTTTGTAAATAGTCCTTAAATTTCTTCCACTCCTCAGAAGTGAGAACTTATCAACACAGAACAGAGATCTGCGCTGGTTGCTGATTTGCTACCCGGCCAAGTTCAATAAGTTTCTGTTAGTATGTAAAGCCAGTTTACCTGAGAGATTGCAGAATGGGCACAGTGACAGGAGGTACATAATTCTCATTCTGCATTTGTGTGGAACTTCCTGGCATTAGGCAAGCACCTTCACTGTACTCTTTTTGGTGCCTTCTAAGAATACTTTTTGTATAGACAAGCCTACTCATATATGCATAATATTTACAAGTGTTTTGATCTGTTTCTAACTTACCACTGATTTTCATCATTATTTGATGGAAGTTTTGAAATAGCTGTTTTTAACTGATTTTACTGTTAATTTTATTGTTGCATTCGTTTTTGTAAACCACTTTGAGGCATTTTTTTCAATAGTCAAGTGATATATAAGTTTTGCGAAATAAATAAAAATACATAAAAATAGGCATTTTGAAAATAAATGTTAGAAATGTGTGTGCTGAAAGGAAATAAAAGGAAATACTTTTAAGGACACACATTTTAAAACACATTTAAATGTGATATTTAATAATAATAATAATAATAATAATAATAATAATAATAATAATAATAATAATTTATATCCTGCCCATCTGGCTGAGTTTTGTGAAGAAATCATATTATATATATGATTTAATGACTTAAAGCACAGTTACAAATGACAGACATAGAACGTAAGTTGAATAAAACAGCAAACTAGGTGCACTTTTTGTTTACAAAAAAAGGAGACAGTCACAAAGAGGAGAAAGTTAGTTTTGCAGACTTAACAGGCTATCACCCCCACTTCAATATTTTAGTGCCACAAATTGTGGTGTAGTAAGTCTACCCAAAACAATCTCTGTGGTTTTGGGGGCACCAAAGACCCTCTCTTTCTTGCTCCATACACAATGGAAGCTGCACAGATTCCATCAAATCCACCAACCGGCTTCACTCTCTTTAGGACTCTGCTACACTGCGTTAATTTACTGGATCTTGTCCATGCCGTAACTTTGCTCCACCCACCCAGTAAAGTAAATGGTATGTTGTATCGAGCACTAATTAATGTAGAAGTGGACTTTATTGGAATGGACACAGGAGAAAGTGGCACAGACCAGACATAGGCTGTTTTGCCCATCTCTAGATGTGGCCTCATCAAGTTGTCTCTTCTCATAAAAGCCAAAGATATGGAGCGCTGGAGAAGAACACGAGAAGAGCCCTGCTGGATCCGGCCAAAGTACCATTGAATCCTGTTGTAGAGACCCATAGTTGAGTGTTAAGGAATCTGTGTCGCATACAGGAGGCCCTAGGTTCTGTCCCTAGCATCTCTAGGTAGGGCTAACAATGTGCCATCCCTGAAACCCTTGACAGCCTGCCAGTCAGTGCCCACAACACTGACCCAATTGGACAAATTTTCTGACTCAGCTTCCTATGGTCTCAGCTAGATGCAGAACCTGAGTGTAGCCGCATTCTCCACACCAGCATTTCCTAGCAACTGGCATTCAGAGGCACAATATCATTACCTGCATCATAGGTTTTCCTAACTAGATATTATGAATAAAGGAAGGAAAATGAGATATGGGTCTGCCGTTTTCTGTGGCAGACCTATGATCTTCATTGCATCTAATTGCATCCTAAACCCGAACATTAAAACATAAATTTGTCTGCCATTCCAATAACCTTATATTTGTACATTTAGCCGCTGCACATTGAGATATATTTTTCAATGCGTCTGATGACCAAGCACTATAATTTTCAGTATTGCACCTCTCAGAATATGCCAGCAAAGTTGTACCCAATCAAGAAAGTAGTATTTTATCAACCAAAGAGGTATGTTAAGAGGATATGCTTCAGAATAAGTTACAAAATAAGGGCAAAGCACTAATGCATACACTTGCACAGGGTGAGAAAATTGATCAAGCTGGAGTTTGTGATGTTTTCTTATGACTTGGGGTTGCCTACATTGGTTCAGGGGTGTTGCTCAAGCTATGGGAAGCTGTGGTTTGAATAAGACAAGAAGTAATAAATTAAGTCTCGTGTGTGATAGCAGGTTGGAACACACGCAAGTCTTGGACACAAGAATTTTTTATAGGCTCTTCTGAATGAAGCCCATTTGTTTTCTCAATGTCAAGCATAACTTGAGAATCAAGCTTCACACTGGGAGGGATCTAAGTAGGCAACATTTTCCATTCTGCCCTGGATTTGTCCTCTTCAGCACTATTTCCATTCTGCTGTGGGTTGTTGGCCGCCAAAAACGACATTATTCATCTCTCTGTCCACGGTGGCAAAATTGCATCATTACGTTGTTCCACCCCATACATTTTGGTGCAAAGGAAATGCAATGCAAATGTGTAGTGTGTGTGTGTGTGTGTGTGTGTGTGGATTCAGTTGTTTATCATTTGTGGGTTGAAAGCAGCAACAACATGGGACAGATACGCCCCTTCCATTTCAAATCCTCTGACATTTCTAAACCTCCCGATAGAATGAAGTTCTCCACTTGGAAAGCCATTTCCACTTGGAAAGCCTCATATAATTCCTTGCAGATTTTAAAAAGATGCTCTATTTCATGCCACTTTCTCCAGTGTCTCTCCCTTGTTTCTCTCTCTCCACGATATCTGGTGAGATGTAGCCTGCTGTAGCTTCCCTGCCCCTGCCTCCTTCTCTTATTTTTCTCTGTCATTGTTTGGCTACTGCTTAATGTGAGCAGATAGTGCAAATCTGAGCCATTTCAGCCAAGTGTTTTTGTGGACATAGAATCTGGAGAGTTTGATTTCCCACTGATGCACTCTACATCAGTGCTACTTTAGCATCCATTCTCCCCAAAGGCATAAATCTATTACTGAAGTCACCCAGTGTTATTGTAAAGGAAGCATCCTCCTCTCTCTAACTTGGGTTTCGGGAGAAGAAGAGTCAGTCCCCTTCTATTTCTGGTGTACAATAATGAAGATAATGGGAGTGGGTTCGGAGAAGGCTTATAGGTTGTGACAGACCTCCAGCCCTTACACTGTGGGTTGCCTGTTGACCATGGCATTTCTCTTCCAGCTAAAATCATTAGTGGGAAGAGATACAAGCATGTTTTCCCCTCCTCCTGTTCCCTTGCTCCAGGAGGACAGCCTTCTGTGTTCTCCCCAGGCCCAGAAGGCAGATGAAAACATGGGGCATGGCACAAGTTCATAACAGAGGCAGATTAAGGGCAGCACAACCGGCTCCGCTGCACTGGGCACCAAGCCTAGGGGGCGCTGCAGGGCGTTGCAACTATGACATAGTGAATTGAGCAGAATGGAAGGCGAGAGGCAGGGGCAATCCGGAATTTGGCCTCGCACAATTTGAATGACCAAATTTGAATGACCAAAGTCTGCTCCTGTTCATAAGAGAGAGAGAAAAAACCCAAACAACCACTTGGCTTTTCCCTAGTTTGGTTGGATTGTAGGGTTGTTGTTGTTTTTTTACTATGTAGCCCTTTATCTCTTTCCAGATAGACTGAAATGTCCAGCATGGATGATGTAATTCACCATATTAACTTTTGCAAAATGTTATAAAATATAGAAAGCTTTTATTTTCTACAAACTAATTTGTCATGCTCATCATTAGTTCAACTTCCTAACGTTGTAGGATTAAGTTGTGGTTTTCAACTCCCTACACTGGCTGGAGTGGCAGGCAGGAGTCTTTTCTCAACCCTAGCTGGCGATGCTGTTGGGGATTGATCCTGCGGCCTTCTGCATTCAAAGCATGTGCTCTCTGCCATTGAGCTATGGCTCTTCCTCTCGTACTCATTTGAACAGGAGCTTATATTTCCTTCATAAGCGCTGCAAACACCTTCCTTTATTATACCAAGCTTGTGTGTATAGAACTATTTTATGGTGAGAGTAATGATTAGGGTCTTAGCCAGAAACACCTCAGGGGTCAGCAAACTTTTTCAGCAGGGGGCTGGTCCACTGTCCCTCAGACCTTGTGGGGGGGCGGACTATATTTTGGAGGGGGGGGAAATGAACGAATTCCTATGCCCCACAAATAACCCAGAGATGCATTTTAAATAAAAGGACACATTCTACTCATGTAAAAAAACACTGATTTCCGGACCGTCCACGGGCCAGATTTAGAAGGTGATTGGGCCAGATCTGGCCCCCGGGCCTTAGTTTGCCTACCCATATCTTAGTTCTTAGGCCTATCTCCCAGGAGTATTCCCATTTACATTCACATTACAAATCAGAACACCTATAGGATTTGTTTTGCAGAATTTCTGATATCTCTGTGATGGAGTGCAGAGGAAGAGAAGGACCGTATTAGATTCTGACAACCTTAGTTGAAATGAGAACTGCCCATATCCCCTAATACTATCAAACTTTTTAATCACCATCTCTTGTTAGGGAATCAAGAGGTTTACCTCTTTCATGAGCCACCGGTATTCCAAAGGAGATCATTAATGGACACAACAAGAGAAGGCCCTTTGAAATAACAGGTTCTTTTTTTGGCGGGGGGGGGGGGGGGAGAGATCTGATGAGGTGAAGAAGGAAAAAAGAGGGGAGGGGTGAAATAAAGCAATCAGAATCTGGGGAAAAGCCTCAGGATACTGTAATTGGCTGAGGTTTGAGTCTCGTTTGTTTGGTTCATCCTCACCTTCGCCTTTGACGAAGCCTGCACTAAAGAGACTTTGTAAATGTTTTTTCCACTGAAGGAGAAACAAGGGTACTTTGCAACTGAGGGCTTTCAAGTTTGGTTCCCCACACTCTTCCGCTGCTGGGAAGGGTGCTGCACCACGGCCACATTTCTCCTCAGCGCAGCTTTATCCGGGGGGGGGGGGGGAGCTACAGTGGAAAAAAACCAACAACACCAACCTGTGTCTCATCTTGTAGAGCAAGCCAGCGCGTAACCCTGGAGAACCTTTTTCTCTCTCAAAAGCACCACCATATGGAGATGCACAAACACACAACTGATGATTAAAGAGGAAGGGGTGGGGGGTGGGGAGTTAAGAGAAAGGAAGATGTACGAGAACAGGAGCCATGCCTGTGGAAAAAGGAAGCCCTTAAATGCTGTGGTGGTGTTATTGAGGGTTCTGACGTTATGATAGAATGTGTGCAGTTTGAAGCCTTGCCAATTCTTCCTGCTTCAAAGCGGTTGGCCCATTTGTCACCTTCAAGAGTTCTCCCCCCCCCCCCATCTACTAATAATTGAATACTGAGAGTGAAAAGTTGATTCCAGTCGATGGTTCTTTTTTGTTGTTGCTGCTGCTGCTCCCCTTACCTCTTCGGTGTTGCTTAGAACGCTTTCCAAGCCTCTCTTGCTTTACATCCTCAAAAGGTTTGGAGCATCTGTAGGTTTTGGTTTTCTGGGCTGATAAAAGACAGCTAAGATGTTGATAAGGCATCTTCAAATGCAGAAGAAACTAAAGGGGGTCAAGTGAGAGAGTTTGTAGTAAAACTTTGCTTTTGGCTGAAAGGCTGTTTTTGTCTGCCTCTTTTCCTCTGTGTGATGGAACGAAAGTGGCTTCTTATAGTTCGGCAATTAATGACTAGGGCTGCTTTGCCCAGTTAAAGAACTCTTACATTGACTGGGCATATGAGTTCAGGCTGTTACATTATTAGAATCATAGAGTTGGAAGTGCCATCCAGCCCAACCCTCTACCATGTGTGAATCAAAGCTACAGAAACCCTGATATACGACCATCCAACTTCTGTTTAAAAACCTCTAACGGAGGAGTGTCAAGGACCTTCTGCATTAGGCTGCCCCACTGTCTTGCCATCAGAAACTCTTCCCAATGTTGAGTTGGAATCTCCTTCCTTATCATTCAAATCCATTGCTTTGGGACTTACCCTCTGGAGGAGCAGGAAAAGAGGTTTATTTCTGAGCCCCAGCAATAGGTTGGACAATCTAGGCTAGGATTCCAATCCTAACTTCCCTTCATAGGGAGTAAGCAGCGCTGAATTTCTGTGTGTGATCCAAGGGAGAGTGTCTCTCCTTAAAGTAATACAGTGGACGCTCAGGTTGCGAACGTGATCCGGGCGGGATGCATGTTTGCAACCTGCAGCATTCGTAACCCACAGCAGCACATCTGTGCACATGCGAGTTGTCATTTGGTGCTTCTACGCATGCACATGCATGACCGCTAAAACCCAGAAGTAACCCATCCTGGTACTTCCAGGTTTCGGCAGTCCGCAACCCGAAAAAATACAACCTGAAGCATCTGTAACCCGAGGTATGACTGTACTAATAATCCTGTTAGATTTATATTCCATTCCCTTCAAGGTGGTGTACATCATTGTTCTCCCCCCCCCCTCCATGTTATCCTCACAACAACCCAGTGAGGTAGGTTAGGCTGAGAGAGTGTGTGACTGACCCAAGGTCACGTGGTAAGCTTAATGCTCGTGTGGGGATTTGAACCATGGTCTCCCAGGTCCTAGTCCAACACTCTACAGTGCTGGGTCACTAAAAATGGTGATTGGTGGCCACAGTTTTTATAAGACCACAAGAAGAGCCTTGGAAGGTCTATCATGGACACCACAGGTGTCTCCAGGAAGCCTATATTAAGGACACAAAAGCTAATTTCCGAGCAGTTCAGAGACATAGCATATAGTCACCACGGCTAGTAGCCATTGATCAGGGCAAATTTCTTCTTTGATTAAAAGTTACATTCATTGATCTAGCATATGAATTAACAAATGCTGCATCCTTATTAATTATAATACAAATGAGAGATGCTAGCGTAGTCCGGCCGGTTCCATTTCTAATGCAGATGTTTTTAATTCTGCCACTGCAAACAGTGGCCCCAGTCCCAACTCCTATCCAATTTGCACTCTGTCTGGGAGCTCAGAAATGATCTGTGCGCAAACTCTTAGCACAAGCTAGGCATGTGGATGGGTGTGGTAGAGCCAGGATTAAGAATGGAGGTGGCCAGCTAAATTGGCATTCCCACTGAAAGCAATCGACAGGAGCTGTGTTTGATTTATATAACAGCTTCTAAAACCATTGGGTACCCAGCACTCTTTGTGGAGTTTCCATGGATTTCTTAACATTATTGGGTAAGGAAAGAAAGTAAGTCAACAGAAAGTTGGAGAGAGGTCTTGAACACCCTCTCATACCCATCAACTGCCCCAATTAAGTCCGGACAACCCAGGAGTGTCACCGGGAATACGTGTGTCTCACTTTTGGTCATCAACATGTTGGAGGATATGACATCCCATTTCATTAACACAGATATTAATTACTTGCAGGTCCCTACATACGTATCCCCTCACCAGCAAAGTCCAAGCAAAGGCTTGTTTTTTGCAGCTCCAGACATCTGACAGGCTTGAGTTACAGGGTGCTAGATTTTGAATGAACACTGGAGAGACAGTGAGCACAGTTTAATATACACATATAAAATATGTTTAAAACATACCAATAATTATAATTAAGTTATTATTTGGTTGTTTCGTTTGTCCAATTCCCCCCACCCCCACTGCTAATGACCCTGGAGGCGCCTTCATTGAGGAGGATCTTATTTTTACCCCTTACCTTTGGTTCGTGGCAGGGCTGGGAATCTTAATCAGCCTGAGGGCCGGACACCAGCATGGGGAACCTTCTGGGGGCCAGTGGTGGGTTGGGACAGGGGGGAAAGTGTGAGGAGCAATGAGCATAGATTGCATACCAGCTAGATGTTTCCATCCACACCTCTCTCCATCCAACCATCCAGCCAACTGAGCACGCAAGAAGCACTATGACACTTCGTTGGCACATTCTAGGTGGGCAAAAGCACTTGAGGAGGACACAGAGCAGGTCGTAGAGAAGGCATGGCCTGGGCAGAGTCTCAGGGGCCACATAAGGAGACCCAGAGGGCTGCAGGAGCTTCCTTACCCCTCGATTATAGCATCCAGTAGCCTTGATTATACAATTTAGTATTGGCTCTTTCTTCCCAGATGCTCACGCCAACTGAGCATCTTCCCAAGTACCCAGCAGCGACCCGGCCTGAGGTTGATTTCACACTGAGTGTCTTTTGACAGAAGCCGTGAGCCTTGCTTTCCAGGTTGTCTTCTGAGGCGCCTCTGACCCGGCATGTTAATGTGCAAATATTCACCGCAGATGGTGCCAGTCTTCTTTGCCCACTCCACAGCCTTTTAGGGGATGCAATTTATGCAGGAGTAAAGAGGCAGCCACCTGTTTCCTAGGCCTCTCGTTGTGCCTCTTTGGAAAGTCTGTGAGGCCCTCAGTGAATAGTAACCTCCTAATCTGCCCTGCGTTTATCCGGGGCCTATCTGTCGGCAAGCAAAAGGGTTCCTCTCCACCACTTCCCAAAACACACACACACACAGAGAGAGAGACTCTTCTTTTCCCTCTCTCTCCCACCCGAGGCAATTGTCATGACCGTGCATATTAAAATTAATCAGACCTCCTAGGCCTGTGTGGCTGTGTGTTTTTCAACATGAAGAAGTGGCTATCAAGCGCTTGCCCTAATTAAAGAGGCCTGCTTGGCTTAGCTCTAGTGGGTGCTTGGTCTCTTTCCTCCCTAATAGGAGATGCTTGCGGAGGAGGCACGGACAGCTCCGCAGTGCCAGAGGGCTCACTTGAAAGTTTTTGGTGCCACCTGTGCCCACTGCGCCGAGGGCTGGAGAGCTCCCCGGATCCTCCCCTAACTGCCCTGTTTGAGGAGGAGGGAATGAGCGGCAGGAAATTATAGCCAAGTAAGTGAGAGGAGACGATGAGTGGAGGCTGAGAGGCTAGGCTGAGCATCCGAGCTGGCTTGTTTTAAGGTGATTAAGATGCCCTGAAAGTTCGGTGCATCTGTCTTTGGAGCCAAGTCTGTTCCAAACACACGACTGGGACTCTGCTCACCACATGCTTATTTTATGAACACCATGTTGGTAGACACAGACAGAGATTTCTTATCCGTTGAAAGTTAGTGCCTTTGGGCCTGAAGGGCTGTGAATGGGAGAGAAACCTATTCAGGGCCCGTTTGACATCAACAGCCTACGTAATTCACACTTTGTAAGCCAGTGCAGAAACCAAAGCATAGCTCTACTTCGAAATTCACACTTCTCTGAACTTTGTGGTGCTCATCTCTGCCCAAATAATGTGTGCAACAGAGTGTACGTCAGTGAAAAGCATGGGCACAAATAGATATGCTAGAGAAACCAATGTACAAAAATTTGTTCTGTTAGGTGCAATTTTGCATTCCTGCAAGCAATTTTTCTTAACAATGCATCTTTGGATAAATGTACAGAAGAATGTGTGCAACTTTTCATGGGAATGGCTAAATTGGCAAACGTATGTAGGAATGGAACAAGCCAAATTTAAGATTGGAAAACTGACATCCATCCTTATGGCTGAATAGGATTGGTGTGAGATTTTGGGGTGGGGAGTAGCTCACAATGCAAACTGTACACATTGGAAAAAAATACTGGGTCCTTTCAAGTTAGGTGCATAGTTTGCCACTCTTACCCTGTCATGAGCAAATGTCTAGTCTGGGGCCACTCTTCGAAAGTTTGCTCTAGCTTCTTCCACCCTTCTAAACGGGTTTCCTCTGGGTCCACATTCTGCCCTTTGGAACCAGCTTTCCAGGATTTCAGATGGGAGTGAATGCTCTACCACTGAGCTATGATCCTTCCCACAGCTGAAAGCAGTAGTGTGGGGCTAGGTGGATCTTTGGTCTGATCCAGGAGACTCTTATCATGTAGGCTCCCTCTTCATTGCTGACTGACCAGTACAGGGTTCATTTAATTATTTCATTTCTACCCTTTCTCTCCCTGAAGGGGCTCAGTGAAGCACAAATGTTTCTCCCCTTCTTTTTGTCCTGGGTTAGGCTGGGAGAAGGGACGCAGGTGGCACTGTGGGTTAAACCACAGAGCCTAGGACTTGCCAATCAGAAGGTCAGCGGTTCGAATCCCTGTGATGGGGTGAGCTCCCGTTACTTGGTCCCTGCTCCTGCCAACCTAGCAGTTCAAAAGCACGTCAAAGTGCAAGTAGATAAATAGGTACCACTCCGGTGGGAAGGTAAACGGCGTTTCCGTGTGCTGCTCTGGTTTGCCAGAAGCGGTTTAGTCATGCTGGCCACATGACCCAGAAGCTGTACGCTGGCTCCCTCGGCCAATAAAGTGAGATGAGCGCCGCAACCCCAGAGTTGGCCACGACTGGACCTAATGGTCAGGGGACCCTTTACCTTTACTAGGCTGGGAGAGAAGGCTAATAACAGCCCCAAGGTTTCACCTTAATGGCTGAGTGGGGTTTTGAACCCATGTCTCCCTACAGCCACTCCAACACTCTGACAAATTACACAGTGTTGGTTCTCAGCCTTCTTCCAGTCACTGCACTAGACTAGCAGTCGATCTCAGCTGTGGACCAGTCAATGCAAGTGTGCTGGGACGAGGCAGTAAATGAATACATTTGGGACCTGGACAGGAAAAATTGTCATTTGGGAAGAATAAAAGGGAACTGCTGAACCCCCTTTGGGGGAGGGCGATAGCTCAGTGGTAGAGCACATAAAATAATGATACATTGACAGCTTGGTGTAATAAAGTAGTGTGTGTGTGTGTGTGTGTGTGTGTGTGTGTGTGACACACACAGAGAGAGACTATTACGTTGCATTGAGAAAATCCCAGGTAAAATCCCTAGCATTCCCAGGTTCCCTACTAGACAACCTGGGGAGCTGCTGCCGGTCAATTTAGACAATACTGAGCTAAATGGACCAGTACTCTGAATTGGCTCAAGGCAGCTTCATATGTGCCATTTTAAAGGCTGCATGTCTGTATGATTACTTTCTCCATGTTATATTTCTAAGCAATTTAACACGCAAGGAAAGAGATGCTTCACAATCAAAACAACCTTATGCCTCTTCCAGAAAGTGTCTGGCCCTACAAGGCGGAGAGCCAGCTCTTGGGACCCTCAGACAGACACCAGTGGGGGGCTTAGCCTTGCATGCAAAAGGCCTCGGCTTCATTCCCTGGCATCTGTGGGCAAAGCTGGCAAAGACTCCTGCCTGAGGCCCTGCTGACAGTCAGTGCCGACAGTCCCGGGCTAGGTACGAAGCAGCTTCCTCGGTTTCCTGTGTTCTGCCCAGGTTGCTGTTTGTTGTTCTGAAATCGGAATACAAACTGTGCAGCAGGAGCGCCTGTAGAATGAAAAAAAGAAAGGGCAGAGAGCAGGAGGGATAGAACAAGGACCGGGGGTTGGGGGGGCGTGTGCACAGGGAAACCCTTTGCGAATCAACACAGCTTTCATCGCACCTATTGTTCCGTTTGTTTACTAGGTGCTATTCAATGTTTGGTTCGGGGTGGGGGGAGGCGGGGGGAGGGCGATAGGCTTTGCAAGTTCCACAGAGGGAGAGAAACCTTTTCTTGAACTTCCATCCTTCTGCTTTTGTCATGGATCAGAAACAACAATGGCAACAAAAGTTCCTCCCCCCCTTCCCTGTTATGCATTCGTTGCTACCTGACTCCTACTGAAGGTCTCTCCCCCCACACACACACTTTCTCTTCTTCCTTTAGCATTACGATTATTATTACCATTCCTTGGAGCTGATTTGACATGGGCGCATATTTCATAAAAGGCTATTGACAAGGGTCCTTTTTTGTCGGATAAAACGGCACTGGGGGATCTAATGGGCAAGGTTAACTGCGCTCTGCTTCTTGGGGGGGTGGCACCCCTGTCCCACTGCTGAGATTTTGCTTCATTTTCTTTCTACTTTTCTTTCTGGCTTTTCCTTCCCCTCTCTGCAGAAATATCCCTCCCTTTCCCAGCTCCCCGGTTTGTTTTGTTTAATCAGAGAGGGGAAGCAGTAGCCGCTAGAACAGAAAACCCCCTCTGTGACTCCTTCTAAATAATGTGCTGTTAGCGCTTGTGCGACACAGCGCACGGCTTTCTGAAATGTTTAGCCTTGATTTAATTCGTATTTAAGGTCTCCCCTCCCAGCGCATTAATATAATGTCAGTGTAGAATGCATTGCGCGCCGTAATTACTGAAGAGAGCAGTAGTTGGGGGAAAACAGACGGTAATTGAACACATGGCTGTTTATTACAACAGGACAGTGCTCCTACGCTGGTATTTAGGGCATTAATAGGGAAGAATTGATTTGTTGTTTTAAGATGAATTCAATCACTGTTACTTAGGCCTTTGTTTGCTGTGGCCGAGTTATGCTTTGTTTGTATAATGTGCCCGAGAGGTTTTATCCACCACACTGTGGCATTAGTCATGTGGAGGGTTTGAGTGCGGAAAGCCTTTTACGCGAACAAAAGAGATTTTTCTTTGCGTTTCTATTTATCTTCCTCTCTAGTTTTGTTACCCTCTAATCTCATGCCTCTCTCTCTTTTCTTTCTTTCTTTCTTTCTTTCTTTCTTTCTTTCTTTCTTTCTTTCTTTCTCTCTCTCTCTCTCTCTCTCTCTCTCTCTCTCTCTCTCCATTAAAAAGACACACACACATCAGGGCAACAATTCTATCTTCGTCCCTCCTTCCTTCCTTCTCTTCTCTATCTTTCCCCCACCTTCTGTCTTTCCTAACTCAGGAATGGAACTTTGAGTGACAAGCCTCAAGGTTGGGTGCAGCACAGTGTAAACAGGAGTGGCCATGCCAAAGTCTGTACAAGAAATCAGGTTGGGGGGGGTAAAACCCAGCCTTATTCCACATTTTGGGGGGTGGGGAGAACAAGATGATTAATTCTAAAGAAAAACAAAGCTGTGTGTGTTCTGCCAATGCATGCCTCGGAGCCGTCAAGGCAGAACCTTTTGCCATTCTTGAGAACACAAGAATAGCCCTGTGAGATCAGACCAATGGTCCATTTAGGTCACCTAGATGCCTCTGGGAAGCTCACAGGAAGGGTGTGATCACTTTCCTCTCTTGATCTCTGGTATATGATATTCAGAGGCATGTTGCTTCTAAACATGGAAGTTCGATTTAGCTATTGAGAGCAACGGCCGTCTGGTATCCTGTGCGCAAGCTAATATTGCTTCAGGAACGGCCCATGGGAGATTATCCTTAATACCAGTGTGTACGCAAAGCCCACAATGCTTTATTTGTGGTAGGGCGTAGATACCTACCTTGTAAAGCCATCAGAATAAGATGGTGGGGATTCAGAGAGAGGGGGCAAAATAGGCTGTGCCGCTGATGGGGGCAAGTCAACTTTATGAAATTCCCCCCTGCCTATCCAACTCCTTGCTAGCAGAAAACTACCAAAGCAGTGACAGGGTGGACAAAAACTTTTCTCTTCGATGCGCTCCTTTTCTTCTTTTGGAGTAACTTTGAGTGCACATTGTTCCCCTCCTGCACCTGAAATGATGCTGAGGAGAAAAAGTGGAGATGAGAAATAGGACTTACTCCATCATCAGTTCTGTTGAAAGTCCAGCCTCACTCGGTCTCCTCTCCCTCAACAGTCACCTGGGAGCAGCCACTCCAGCAGGTCCCTTCAGTCGGGGAGATGGGAAGGAAGCAAGACTCATTCCATCAGCTCTGCTGAAAGATCAGGTCCAAACACTGTTTCCATTCAAGTTGGCTGTTACAATACCTAATATTTAACTTCAAGAATCCGTGGCTGTGTCTCCTCCCCTCCCCTTCCCTCCATGTCCCTTTTTGTGCCATGCCTTTTATATTGTAAGCCTGCAGGCAGGGACTGTCTTGTTTTAACCAATTCAGCCACTTGAGCTGAAGAGGCAGGGTGCAAATAAATAGATAAATTCTGCCTCATGTGTAGACCAGGCCCTGAGAGATTGTATGTGCAGCACTCTGGAGATTCTGTAGGTACTAAAGAATATTCAGTATTTAGATACGTGTGTGAGTGTGTGTGTGTGTGTGTGAGTGTGTGTGTGAGAGAGAGAGAGAGACCCAGGACATAGAAGCAGCCATCAGTATACAGTGGTGTCCTGCAAGACGAATGCCTCGCAAGACGGAAAACTCGCTAGACGAAAGAGTTTTCCGTTTTGGAGGTGCTTTGCAAAACGAATTTCCTATGGGCTTGCTTCACAAGACGAAAATGTCTTGCGAGTTCCTGCGGGGTTTTTTCCCTTCCCCCCCTTTTTCTAAGCCGCTTATCTGCTTATCCGCTAAGCCGATAAGCCGCTAAAAGCTGCTAATAGCGCTAATAGCGCTAATCCGCTAAGCCGTCAATGGGCTTGCTTCACAAGACGAAAAAACCGCTAGACGAAGAGACTCGCGGAACGGATTCTTTTCGTCTTGCAAGGCACCGCTGTACGTCTGTCTTGATGCTCTCCTAGACATGATCCCTGCATTCCTTCCATCTCAAGAAAGGAATAGATTTATGGGACTTGTTTGCAAACATGTGCATACGAATTGGCATTGCGGCGCAAATTTCTCAAAACATACACATTTCTGTACATAAATTTGCCTTGTACACAACATGCTAACACAGCAGTGGCTCAGTAGCAGAGGATCTGGTTTGCATGCAGAAGCTCCCAGTTTCCGTCTCCAGGTAGGGCTGCGAGAGAACTTGCCTGAAATCCTGGAGTGCTACTGCCTGTCAGTGTAGCCAGCACTGAGCTAGATAGACCAAAGGTCTGACTCAGTATGAGGCATCTTCCATGTTCCCTTTTCCCATGTTCCCTGCAACAATGCATTTTTGTATGCTGTTTTCACTCATTCATGTGCATTTTCTGTTAATACTATTTTACTGGAGAACCACATTGCAAAATTCAGAGAAGTGTGAATTTTAAAGGATGGCTGCGTTTCAGTTCTTGCATTGGTCATGAAAGTGCGAATTAGATACTTTCGCCTTTAAATGCAAACTGATTCAAATTCCATCATCCCCATACTGAAAAGAGAGCAAAGTTGCCCGTCTCCATTTTGATAGGCAGCTCTTGGTTTGATATTTTTATACGCACAAGGAGTCTGTGTATCTTTTAAGTTTAAAAGATCTTCAAAGGAGGATCCAACAAATTCGTGCAGGATAATGTCATGAAGGAAGAGGATCCCAGTGAGGGGTGCAGCCGGGACTGGGGCACACTGGGGCAAGCTGAGGATGGGGAAAGAGAGGTTCTTGTAGGAAGTACTCACAGGGTGACGGAGGATGACGAGGGGATGGGGGTCAGTGCACAGTACCCAGAGCAGCAGGACCCATCACCAAAGCCAGAGGGGTCCCTATCCCCATGAACACAGCAGGCTCTGAGGTATAGGGAGCAGCAGGAGAGGTGCTCAAGAAAGCTGAGGCAGGCAAGGGCCCACAGCCCAGCTCCCTAGCTGGCCAGGTGGAGCTCGCTAGCTCTGGGAGGAGGGGTTTGATTCCTCAACTGGTGTAGGCTTGGAACAGGTGAGGTTCACATGCCTCATCAAGCCCAGATGCTGCAATCAGCAGGCAAAGTGCAACAGAGAAGCAGAGCTGAGGTACTGTTTCTGCTCAACTGCCCATGTTGATGGACCTCAGTTTGGATGCTTCAAGATATCTGTGGGACTGTGCTTTGGTTCAGACTTTGGACACGTGGGTCAACCCTGGACTGGGGACGTTACATGCTTCCTTGCTGCCAGGTAGGCCAGGGGTTCAGGACAGAGAAAGCTATAAATCACTACTTGCCATCATAGCTATTCACTGCTTCTGAATTCCAATTGCTGAAAGCCGCAGGAGAGAAGACTACTCTTGTGCTTGGGTCGTGCTTGCTGGCTTTCTACAGGCATCTGGTTGGCCACTGTGAGAACAGGATGATGGGTCAGGTGGGCTATTGACTTGATCCAACCATTTCCTCTTATGTTATGAAGGTGCAGACGTTGAGCTTCTCTTGTATATTCAAACACCTAAAGCACACTGAGAGTTGTGGCTATCCATAATTTCTAAGCACTTTTTACCAACTTCTTTTTTGTATCCAGTGCTGGTCATTTTCATTCTTTCTCATTCTCTCTCTCTCTCTCTCTCTCTCTCACACACACACACACACACATATATTGCTATGTGAAGTCTGTCAAAATTGGTGGCTGCTTTCCCAGTGCAAGTGTTTGGTTTCATCTCAGATTACAGGTTATCTGTCACTGTAGTTCCAAGGCAGCAGATTATGGTCACCTCCAGAGGAGTGTTGGGTAGGATGATCACAGGCTTTTGTGTCATCTGTGGTTATCATATTGCTGACCATGTTGGAGAACATCATGAGGGAGCTCACTTCTGAAAGGCTAGTTTGTATGTTTTTGTGGGTTTGGATGGGTTAAGGAGCATGACAACATCTGCAAACAACATTTTCTAAATTGCAATGTGCTACATTTAGAGATGGGAAGAAATTCAGATTTATTATTATTATTTGCACTTTCAGAAGCAATACACCTGGACCTTATTTCACATAAGGATGCAGCTCCTCTTCCCATGGTTCTTGACCGCAACAGATATTTTGTTTGAATCCACCCAGCTACATGCTGTTGTGCATATTGTTAATGGAGAACCAGACTAAGCATCTTTTCTAGGGTCTTTCAGAGATGCAAACTGCTGTTCAGTGCATTGTTTAGTGGAACAATTCATGGTAGAATGGCTTGGGGCAAGGATGGTGAAATTGCAGTTTGGATCTGGCTTGTCAAGTCACTACAGATGACTCGGAAGTCCATGGAAAAATCAGGCACCTCTGCTCGTTTTGCAAAGACACATCTTCTCCCGTCTCCATTGCTAGGAGGTCTTAGGAAATGGGAAGAACTATCTTAGCCTTAGTGCTAAGACCTCCTAGCATTGGTACCATGGCAGAAGGAGAAGAGGCACCCCGGAAAGGTAAGCAAATGAGGCTTTGAGGCTTTTTTTCCTGTCACAGCATGGTGCCAGGAGAAGAGGAAAGCAGCATCTCCTTCCATCACAGATAGCAGCACAGAGATAAGAGAAGAGGGACCTCTCTTCCCAGCTGTGTCTGCCTGCAGAACAGCAGATTTGCAGTGCACGTGCCTATCTTATTTTGTGTGTTCAAATGTGTGCATGTCTCTCTGGCACATTTATGTGTATGTGGGTATGTGCACGGCCTCTCTGGGTGGTGAATGTATGCCAACCTGGCAGTTCGAAAGCATGCCAGTGCAAGTAGATAAATAGGTACCACCCTGGCGGGAAGGTAAACGGCGTTACCGTGCGCTGCTCTGGTGTCGGTGTTCCGTTGCACCAGAAGCAGCTTAGTCATGCTGGCCACATGACCCGGAAAAACTGTATGCAGAGCGGACAAACGCTGGCTTCCTCGGCTTGTAAAGCGAGATGAGCGGCGCAACCCCAGAGTCGTTCGCAACTGGACTTAACTGTCAGGGGTCCCTTCACCTCTAAGTATGTGTTGATCACACAACCACAATGGACCGTGCTGGCATGTGGCCCTTTGAGGAGTAGCTGATCGGGTTGCTAGTGGGCTGGAGATGGAGAAAGCGAATCACTCCCCTGCCTTAGGATTCCTTTCAGTTGCTCTCTGGAAAGGAGTTATCTTGGATGGCTCTGTTGTAACAGCTCTTGCTGCTGTCTTGTGGCTGGTGCTGAGAGGTCATCATATTTACTGATGTTTTCTCAGCTCTAAAGCTGCACTGTGGTCTAAACTAGGGCTGGCATAGGGAAATACATAATTGGAGCCCATGAAAGCTTTTCTCTTGCCCAAGAGCATTACCTCTTGCAGGACCCAGGCTCCAACCTGAGGGTCATCTAGTCCAACCCCTTTGCCTGGAACCCTTGTCAGCATTGGCAATGCTGAGCTAGATGGGCTAATTGTCAGACTTGCTGTAAGGCAGCTTTCTACTTTCCTAACAAGGAGCCAGATGTCGGAGGAGTTCTATTACGAGAACGTCCCCAAATATAGACAGTTATGAAATAATGAAAAACAAACAAACAAACTGCACAACCACTCATCCTACAAAAAAGAATTAAAGCATTAAGGGAAAAGCTTAGTGGATTCCTAGAGCAGATGTTGGCAAAGAGAAATTCTTTGCGTTGTTAGCAGGTGTGGAGAATATGCAGCAGCCCCTTTTGAAGGAGGAGAGGCGGTATTTATCAATGCGAAATGGAGCACACATTTCTCTTTAATATCTGCTTGGCAGGGAGGAGTCTGAGCAAAAGGGCAAGGAAGGGGTAGGTGGGGCCAGTTTCAATCAGGAAGGTTGCATTCACAAGTCCCACCTCTTACCCCTCCGCTGGAAAAAAACAAGGCATTTGAGGCATAAAGGGTTTTCATGACTATTTCTGTAGAAGCCCTTTCGATTTCTTGCCATGGGGTGTATGCATATGAACCAAGAGAGGGGAAAGGAGTTCTCATCATGCCTAGGGATGAATGGGCAAGTCAATTTCATACACACACACCATTTATTTCTTAAACTCAGTTTGTCAGATTTGTGCATCAATCTGAAATTTGCTTGTTTTCCTTTTCAAACAAAACACCAATAGTGTTTCTCCGTCTTCTCCACACAGAGGACCTACTACTTGCTTGTTCTCCCCCTTTGCTTCAAACATAGCTAAGTAAACCTTGGGTTTTTTCTTTTGTTTTTAACCTCTTTTGCAAACCTGAGCTCTTTTGGAGGTTTGGCCTGCCTGACCTTCTCCCTGCAATTGTTGGCTACTTGTGCAGACACATCCTTTGTGTTTCCTCGTTTCTCCCATAACTTATAAATGCCCTTCTTACATCTCAGCTCATCGGTAAGCTCCTTATGCAGCCTTGCAATTAATTTCTACAGTATTCTTCTTCTTCTTCTTCTTTGGCGATCACTCGTAGCCGAGTAAGATTGTCTTCCATAAACACGGTTTTAATGACGAGTCTGTAAGTGACTGTGGAGGCCAGTTCTAGATCCACACGTCCTTCCACAGTGGGGACATTGGTTTCCGGGTGGGAGTTGATCACGGTGTGGATTTGCCAAGCATGCCTTCCTCTTAGCAAGAGAGCCAGTGTGGTGTAATGGTTAAGAGCGGTGGACTTGTAATCTGGTGAACCGGGTTCATTTTTTAAATAAATATTTATTAGAGTTTCCAATTTAATACAAACGTAAATACCACAAAAAAGAAACAAATAATACACACAAAAAGGAAAAACAAAAATATCAAAAACACACAATTTTGAACAAAATAAAACAAATATAATTCCAATCACTTATTTCCATTACCTTATGTCTCGAACCTCCTCTCACCTCCCCCTTTTGTATTCTAGATCAAATCATAATTCAGCAAATTCTTATTGTAACTTAATATAGATTATTTTAACTTATTACTGAGCCTTTGCATTACAGCTGGTAACCACTTAATTTCAATCCAACATCATTATAACATTCATTAATTTTACAATATTTCCGTAAATAGTCTTTAAATTTCCTCCAGTCCTCTTCCGCCGACTCTTTTCCCTGGTCTCGGATTCTGCCGGTCATTTCTGCCAGTCCCATGTAATCAATCATCTTCATTTGCCATTCTTCCAGAGTGGGTAAATCTTGTGTCTTCCAATATTTTGCGATGAGGATTCTTGCTGCAGTTGTCGCATACATAAAAAAAGTTCTGTCCTTCTTTGGCACCAATTGGCCAACCATGCCCAGGAGAAAGGCTGGTGAACCGGGTTCAATTCCCCGCTCCTCCACCTGCAGCTGCTGGGTGACCTTGGGCTAGTCACACTTCTTTTAAGTCTCTCAGCCTTGCTCACCTCACAGAGTGTTTGTTGTGGGGGAGGAAGGGAAAGGAGAATGTTAGCCGCTTTGAGACTCCTTCGGGTAGTGATAAAGCGGGGTATCAAATCCAAACTCCTCTTCTTAGCATGTTTCTCCCTTGCGTCCTGAGTTCAAGTGTCTTCAAAGCCCTTGACACCTTTGGTAAAGGCTGTTCTCCAATTGGAGTGCTCGCAGGCAAGTGTTTCCCAATTGCTGGTGGTTCTACTACATTTTTAAAGATTTGCCTTGAGACAGCCTTTAAACCTCTTTTGTCTGGAACTGAGGGAAGTCAGGCAGGGTCTCTACTGCTGCACTACCAGACAGGTCTTCACAAGGCAAGGTTCTGCAAGGAATCCAGCCAAAGAAGCTTCCTTACAACAATACGTCAGAACAGATCAGGTGATGCTCCCCAACGCTTAAGAAAGCTTTAGGGGTCAGCCAGCGCTAAATACAGATACCTTTGCCATTGCCATGTACCGCTGGCCCTGTCATAAACAGACTTTTCACTGGAACATGATTAAATTATAGTATTGTATGCAGCAGCAACAAATGCAGCAGCGAGGTCTGGAAAGCTCTGGCTGTTTGCATGCCTGATTGTCCCGAGCCTAAGCACAGTTAGACTGAGTGATTTCCCCCATATATTATTTTTAAACAAGATCGGGCAAGAGGGATCTTTAAGCAATTCCAGGTAGAGTTCTCTGCCAAGCCGGTTGCATCCACTAAAGCTGCCAGTTCTCTAGCTTAATACTGAGTCTTAGTGAATTAATTCGAGGCTCATGGTGATCTAGGACATGACATATGCCAGGAGTAGGAACTAAAATTAGAGGCAGACTTTTGGCTGTGAGATCTGCTTCAGGCTACACAGGGCAAGTGAGGGGGAGGAACGGGGATGTCAGTTACAAGCTCACGGGCTGCTGGATGGGGAAAACGGTCCCTGGAAGCTGGGAATTTTTGGTGCCTGGGATACATTATGACCCTTGCTTAAAATACTGGACTGCTCCACTTGCTGAAGCAGCAGGGTCTGACTGTGCAAAGCCATCAAATAAAAGTTCCTTATGTAATAAGAATGGTGCCATCTTCTAAGAGCCACTTTGCACATTGCACTGGTGCTTGCTGTGGGGAAGGGGAGGCACTCACCTCTAAGTATACATTGGAAACACAAGCATTTGCCGCCCTTCACACTTTTAGTGTTTCCCAGCTCCCAACGCTGGATAAATGGCGAGTCGGCTCTTCGTTTGACTCCTGCTTCTCGAAGGAGAAGGCTCACATAAAATGAAATGGTCAGTGTTTCAGCAGAGGTTGGGTGACCATCTGTCATGGATGCTTTAGCTGGGATTCCCGCATTGCAGGGGGTTGGAATGGATGACCTTTGGGGTCTCTTCCAGCTCTACAGTTCTATGAATGTTTTTGTGATATTTGCTTCAAGATGTTTACATACGCTTTGCTCCTTTTTAGGTGAGTGGTGATCACACATTACATTCAGGGAGCATACAGTCGGTATACCCTTCTGTGCATGGCAGCTAAGCTCTACAAATCAAAGAGTGTATATTCTTTCACACAAAAACCTGTATATGTGCAGAGACAGACTGTGGCTGTGTTGGAGATAACTTGTGAACAATCTGATTGTCCTTCTTTGTTTTGGGTGGTGGGAGGTCTCAGATTGAAGCCAGCATCTCCAGTAAGTAAGACAGACAGATAGATATTGGGCTGCCCTCCTACCTGAGACCTCGGAGATCTATCAGCAATCACATTACAGAGTTCTGAGTTAGATAGGCCCAGTATATGGCAATTCTCTTGACCATGTGATTGTCTCCTGCATTAGAAGTCTGTTTATGGTTTCACACTTTGAACATCAGACAACCTAACCCAGGTGTTACTGCACCCCGGCTCCCGTAACTGCTGGCCATTGGTCATGCTCACCAGGGCTGATAGGAGTTGCAGTCCACTGCATTGGTGAGCCAACAGGATCCCAACCCCTGCTTTGCAATCACTGAATTGTAGAGTTGTAAGGGTTTCTAGGGATCATCTAGTCCACCCCATGCAATGCGGGAATATGCAGCTGTACCATATGGGAATCAAACCTGCAACCGTAGCATTTTCAGCACCACGGTCTAACCAACTGAGCTATCCACACTTTAGATAGTCCAGAATATCTAGAGGACACCAAGTGTGTGAAGGCTGTCATGTATGAAAGGTAAAATTGCATTGAACGATACCTGTTTTGCTCAGACAACTACTGACTTATGCAAACGTTTTGATTTATGCAATATGTAAAGAGTTACTGCATAACCAGAGGGTGCTGGTGGTATGTTTGCAAAGAGTACCGCCGTATCCAAGGGGCTGGCATCCCAGGAGCTCTCTCTAGGAGGCCAGGGAAGGGCAGAGAAGCAGCCGTGAATGTACAGTGTCAGGGAGGGTTAAAGCCCAGTAGTCATGTAAGAGATAGGAGGAGGTGGAGAAAGCCGCATTTCTAAAAATACAAATGTGTTTGACACCGAGTGCAAGTTCCATTTTAGTTAGCATTAATCAGACTCGAGAAGAGATTGGTGAACAAGACAATACCCGTTCAAATACTTTAAAAGCGGGTTAATGGCAAGAAGTTGGAATTCATGTGTTACTCATGATTGTGGAAGGCAGGACACAAGGGGGTAGGTTAGGTACAGGCAAGTTGTGCATTGACCCAAGTTAGATTATTACTGAAAGAGAAAACACCTATTGTTTAAAGGTCATCAGCATAGTTGGGTTTAAAAAAACAGATGTGTCAGTTTAGGCAGGGATAGCAAACATGTCATCCTGCAGATATTCTGGGCTACAACTCCCTTCAGCCCCAACCAGCATGGCCAATGGTCAGGAATGATAGGATTTGTAGTCCACAATATCTGGAATGTGCCACCTTGGCTACCCTTGGTTTAGAGAGCCCTGACATCTACTTCCATGCTAGATGCCATAATTCCCGTAGCTCCACCATAAAGGGATACAGGTAACTTCTGCCTAGGGCTAGAGTTCACACTCCCTCCATTTCAGTTTCACAGAATTGTAGAGTTGGAAGGGAACCTGAGGGTCATCTAGCCCAACCCACAGCAATGCACAAAACTCAGCTAAAGCATCTATGGCAGATGGCCATCCAACGCCTGCTTAAAAACCTCCAAGGAAGGAGAGTCAACCAATTTCTGAGGGAGTCTGTTCCTCTGTCAAACAGCTCTTACTGTCAGTAGGTTCTTTCTGATGTTTAGCTGGAATCTCCTGTCTTGTGACTTAGAATCATAGAATCATAGAGTTGGAAGAGACCACAAGGGCCATCGAGTCCAACCCCCTGCCAAGCAGGAAACACCATCAGAGCACTCCTGACATATGGTTGTCAAGCCTCTGCTTAAAGACCTCCAAAGAAGGAGACTCCACCACACTCCTTGGCAGCAAATTCCACTGTCGAACAGCTCTTACCAGTGGCGTAGCGTGGGTTGTCAGCACCCGGGGCAAGGCAAGTAATTTGCGCCCCCTAACCCGTGGATTTGCCCTAACCCCAGATGTGTGGCCGGCCCCCCCTGCACCCCCCACGCTACGCCACTGGCTCTTACTGTCAGGAAGTTCTTCCTAATGTTTAGGTGGAATCTTCTTTCTTGTAGTTTGGAACCATTGCTCCGTGTCCGCTTCTCTGGAGCAGCAGAAAACAACCTTTCTCCCTCCTCTATGTGACATCCTTTTATATATTTGAACATGGCTATCATATCACCCCTTAACCTCCGCTTCTCCAGGCTAAACATGCCCAGCTCCCTTAGCCGTTCTTCATAAGGCATCGTTTCCAGGCCTTTGACCATTTTGGTTGCCCTCCTCTGGACACGTTCCAGTTTGTCAGTGTCCTACTTGAACTGTGGTGCCCAGAACTGGACACAGTACTCCAGGTGAGGTCTGACCAGAGCAGAATACAGTGGCACTATTACTTCCCTTGATCAAGATGCTATACTCCTATTGATGCAGCCCAGAATTGCATTGGCTTTTTTAGCTGCCGCGTCACACTGTTGGCTCATGTCAAGTTTGTGGTCAACCAAGACTCCTAGATCCTTTTCACATGTACTGCTCTCAAGCCAGGTGTCACCCATCTTGTATTTGTGCCTCTCATTTTTTTTGCCCAAGTGCAATACTTTACATTTCTCCCTATTAAAATTCATCTTGTTTGTTTTGGCCCAGTTCTCTAATCTGTCAAGGTCGTTTTGAAGTGTGATCCTGTCCTCTGGGGTGTTAGCCACCCCTCCCAGTTTGGTGTCATCTGCAAATTTGATCAGGATGCCCTTGAAGCCATTGGTTTGGGTCCTATCCTCTGGAACAGGAGAAAACAAACTTGCTCCATCTTTCATGTGGCAGCCCTTTAGATATTTGAAGGTGGCTATCATATTTCCACTCGGTCTTCTCTTTTGCAGGCTTAATATACCCAACTCCCTCAACTGTTCCTCATAAGGCTTGGTTTCCAGACCCTTGATCATCCTGATTGCCCTCCTCTGCACACATGCCAGCTTGGCAATATCCTTCTTAAATTGTGGTGCCCAGAACTGGACACAGTATTCCAGGTGTGATCTGACCATATCCGAATAAAGTAGTACTATTATTTCCCTTGATCTGGATACTAGACTTCTGTGAATGCAGCCTAGGATAGCATTAGCCTATTTTTGCTGCTGCATCACACTTTTGACTCACATTAAGCTTGTGGTCCACTAAGACCCCTAGATCCTTTTCACGGGTAGGTACCCCCTATCTTATATCTGTGCAACTGGTTATTCCTGCCTAAGTGCAGAACCTTACGATGGGGTGAATATCTATTCACCCTTTCTTTCTAAGCAGTGCTGGAATTTAGCAGGCAAACATTTATTTATTTTTTATGACTCCGTTCCTTTTATTTTTACCTTTCATCTGCCCACACAGCAGGATAAGATCTTTAGCAATTGGGCTAAAAAAGGAAAGCTTTTTTCCTAATGTAGGATAACTCAGAGCGATATATTCCCCCTGCCCTGTTCCCCACTTATTCCTGTAGCTGCCTCTCTACAAACCCAGAGATATTCACTGAGATAAGAGATATCTAAAGAGACTGAGTAGAATACTCAATGGGGTGTATCAAGGTCAGACACTAGGGGGCCACTTAGACATTGTCCCCCCCCAAAAAGAATAAATCCATTGCCAGAAAAAAATGTAAATGAGAGCATGTAGGATGTGCATGTGCTGATTTATATCTACAGATGGAAATCACACAACCACCCTAGTCAGTATTTATTATTATTATTATTTATTAATTAATTATTTGTATACCACCCTTCATCCAAAGATCACTGAGGCTAATGGAGCACCCCTCCACCAACCTCATTTTGCCCTCTTCTAATTCCCACCTTCCTGCTTATAACCTGGGAACACCAGCACCACGGCTAGTGAAATGCTAGATTTGCCATTGTCCCTTGTACTGAATCTCACCTCTGCTTCAGCTCTCGATATGAGCCCTTCTTGGCGAGATAGTTGCAATGCTGAGAGTTGTGAGGAATGTTTTTCTCATTTAGTTATCACCTTCTGTACTCCTGAAGCAGTACCCAGAGCCCAACAGAGGTTCTTCTTGGACTCCAGTAAGAGGCTTTTGCCACCATATTGCATATGGGATGTTGGGGAAGCCCTTATAAGGGTCCTGGGGTGGGGATGGGTGATCTTTGCCTATCGCTAATTGCCACCCAAAATTCACCACGGTGTAATGTGAGCAGCCCCCAAAAAGAGATTTGATTGCTCTTGCAAAACCTCTAATGGGGGGTCCGTATAACCCAAGGTCACTGGGCCCACTGTAGCAAATTTGTGCAACGTTTCTTCTCTGTCAAAACATTACAGGAGTTTTGAGGATGTCTCAGCAAGTTATAGGCGCATGTCAGGACAGAGCCAGGAATCATGGTCAGTCAAGCTGGAAGGTCAAGCCAGGTGTCACAGGCAGGGAACAAACCAAAACATACCCGAACCAAGAAGGCCATTGTTACGGTGGCAAAGTCCCAGTTCAAACAGGAAGCATTTTACAGCTTTTCTTGTCTAGGAGAGCTCAGTTAGACTGGCCCATTTCAGAGCCTGAGAACCAGGTAGGTGCTCCAGAAATTAACTGCCTGGGTAGATGTTCCAACTGCAGTTCTTGATAACTAGGGATGGAGGAGAAATTGATTCAATACACATTTAAAGCCAAAACTATTACATTCACACTCTCCGAAAAAATAAGCAAACTGAAACACAGCTATCTTTTCACATTTGCAGGAATCCAAAATTTGCAGTGTAGTTCTCCAGCTAAGCAGAGTTTACAAAAACACATAAAAATGATTATATTAATGAAAATAACAAACAAAAATGTGTTATATTAGGGGAAGTGGTTTGCAAAAATCTGCACATGAGTCAAAACTGTATTTAAGAATGTTTCTAGTAGGATAAATTCTCACTAAAATGCTGATGAATTTTAATGAGGATTTTATTATTTTTTAAAACTGTAAATTGCTGCAAAATGTGAAGAACTCGACAAATGAGAAACTTCCTGAACACCCAACACCACATGGGACAGTCACACACAGAGCTAAGGATTCTGGTTGTGGCACCTAACAGAGAGAATCCAAGACAGTTTAGCCAGATTTCTCATTAGACAGGCTGACGATGGCATTTGTGCAGATTTAATTCTGATACAAGCAATGTGACCATTCCTCTCTCCATAAATATGATGCAGGGAAGCGCCAATTTACATGGGATAATCTTCTGATATGAGGATTTCCTTCCCTGGAGCAGAATATAATGCCACGTAGACTTAGGAAAATATCTCTAGCCAGCCTCAGGATATACAAAGGGGCTGTAGATGTTTGATCTTAAGGCTAAATTCGCCTCTTTAAGCTGCACAGTGGATCTAAACTCTGACTGTTGGCCCCCCTACTTTGCGCTGAGCTGTCTTTGATGACCGTAGGAGTCCCGAGCTCAAAGAGAGGAGAATGTTGGAAGTGAAGAATGTTGAGCAGAGAGAAGATGCTTGCCTTCAGTTTCTGAGCCTGAAAGCTCATCAGAGAATAATTAACAGTCAAAATACCAAGGTTCTGCTTTCCAGGTTCCACTTTGAAAGTCAAGTCTCTGCTTGGACAAATATAATAAATGAATTTGTCTGAGACTGTAAATCTGCTAGCCTTTACTGAGGGGTCAGTAAAAAGCAGAGGGAAGGGGGAAGAATCACAGTCGTTCGTAAGGTTGACCTCTTTTTTTCTGGCGGTGTTCCTGTGCCTTTAACCACAACATGAACAGGTCCAGCTTTTCATTGACATGGAAGCAGGTGATCGGAAGATTCAGTGGGGTAATTTCAGTTTCTCAGGCTTCTGCTAGAGTCAGAAAAGGGCAAGGAAAAGAAAAGAAAGGTGGAAAATCCAGTTTCCTGGTAATGGGGAGCAGGGCTGCCACTTTGCACTTTGCCCCCAGAATTTTTATGTGGCACAATGGGGTCGATGTGTCTGGTTTTGTGATCCAAGCCCATCCAGGGCAGGATTTCTGCATTCCAGGGTGTTGTATTAGATCACGCGTGGCCAAACTTGGCCCTCCAGCTGTTTTGGGACTACAACTCCCATCATCCCTAGCTATCAGTACCAGTGGTCAGGGATGATGGGAATTGTAGTCCCAAAACAGCTGGAGGGTCAAGTTTGGCCATGCCTGTACTAGATGATCCTCAGGTCTCCAACTCTACAATTCTATGATTCTATGAATCTAGGCTGTACATCAGCTCTTTGTGAACTATAAGGCAAATTGAGTTGATCCAGGGAGGGTGTGTCACATTTCTAAGTCTGATTGTGCTGTTAACAAGGTGTCTTGAGGTGGAACAGGGACTCTCTAAGCTCTGACACTTTGGCTCTCCCAAAATGCATGCTGGTGGTTGTTTAAAAGAATCATATATACTCATATACAAGGTCATCTTGGTGGGCTAGGACCTATCTGATGTCCTTTTTTAAATTCAAACTTTCAGGGAGGATTTTATATGGGCTGCCATTCAATAAAATGGCATTCCCCATCTGCAGGCTGAAGTGTTACCACCACCTCATTCTGCAACGCAAATAGATTAGGCTCAGTAGTACCCTCCTGCGATGTACCAATTCTCCATTCCTTTCTTTCAGCCATATGACCTGTTTATTCAGCATCCAACCTGATTTGCTTGTCCCGAAGCTTGTGCAGTGGTTAGACCATGCTCTGCCTTAATTAACCATTTGTTCTGATTTGTTCATGGAGCAGTCATATGACAATAACCACTCATCCTGCTTTTACTTGCAGGGTATTTTACACTTCTTCTGTTCATCCCACACTTTTCACTGCATTTCCCTATCACTTTCCAAACCACAAGCAGCCCGTTAAAGAGAAATGAAAAAGAGCAGATTTGTTGTGTTAAGGTGATAGGGCACTTTGAGCCACTTTAATTCCAGAAGCCTGAAGTTCTGTTTTGTGCTTGGAGCCCTCCTGCAAAATGCTGACCATCTGGAGTGGTCTGCTCTCTGCAGCCTTCCCAGATGCTTGTGCTCCAATAAAGCCTCCTCCCATGGGGTTTTTTCATATCAGGAAGTGTGGGCAGCTGGGGAGGCTGCAGGGTGCTGAAGAAATGCTGCAGGGTGCTGAAGAAATGCTTGTGGGGGGGGCACATACCCCAGCCTCAGACACTTTGTAACAGCAAGCTAAACTCAAAGTTCTGTGCTCGCCAAAACACAAAATAAATCCTCATGTGTCCCCAGAATAAGGCAAGAAAAAAACTGGAAGTCTTTTTTACGTAGGAAGACAACTTTAAAGAAACTGGAGGGCAGATTGGGCACAGCCCTGTTTCAGATTTTCCTGGACTACAACTCCCATCAGTATGGTCAAAGGTCAAGGATGATGGGAGTTGTTGCCAACTGCAAGGCAACAGGGTCCTCATCTCTGCTTAATGTATTTCGCAAAAACTAATGCATTCTTTCAGTCAAGGGACATCCATCAGTTTGTTGTTGTTGTTGTTGTTGTTGTTGTTGTTGTTGTTGTTGTTGTTGTTATGGTATGTGGAATCCTTCACAGGATGAGGTATCTTTCTATTTGAGAGGCAGGAAACTTTTGCTTGAGTTCCACGTGGGTCTTCACCTTGGTGAGAGACGTGGCTAAGATTGTACCCTCAGGTTCTCCACAGCACTTAATCGGGTTATAATACTGGAGTGAAAATAAATTAATAAATCTCCCTTACAGATAGATAGTACTGTATTTCAGAAATGGTGAGAGAGAGCGATCCGATGAAAGGCGTTTTTTCACTGTATCAAGAAAAGACAAGAGAAAGGAGCATTGTCTCGAAATGGCCGGAGGGAAGAATTAAAATTGATGGCAAAGAGATGCTTGCAACTCTCTTAAGAACGAGAGAGATTTAGACATTACCAGGTGTTAGCAGCTTTAAACACACATACAAAATCTTCCTCTAGTGCCCACACTGGCTGTACGGAAACGGGTTTTTAAGTACATAAGAATTTATGTCGGAAGGGGGAAGGCTCCAGCATCCCATTCTACCCTTCGTTGTCACTGTGAGATTCGAAGCTGAGACAGATGGCTGCAAGTTTAGATGTGTGCGTGGGAGAGAGTAACTTCCACATGTGATTTTTTTTTTTTAATACCATTTGGTAGTAATTAGTTTGTTGTATAAATTAACATTAACTGATCCATTCTCCAGGCATTGTTTGTAATTATCTTCTTTGAGCCTCTGAGTTGTGTAAAGATTCTTTTTTTAAAAAGGGGGAACAAACTGCCTCTTATTTTATCCAAGGAAAGGAATCTTATCGTTAGGGGAAACAGCACCGCAGTCACTGTCGTGGATTGGATTGATCAAGAACACTGAAAAAGCAGCTCCCTTTCTTATTTTAAAAGGGGTTAAATAAAGAAAAGGTAACTTTTCAAAGGGAGAGGTCTTCTGACAAGGCATTCAGTGCAACCCCACCCCAAGGATCCTGGAAACTATAGTTTCTTAAGGGTGCTGGGAATTGTAGCTCTGTGGGGGCTAAACTGCATTTTTGCGAGGGGGAGGGTACATGCTTTGAATGTGCTTTAGTGTGTACTCAGCTACAGATGGCATTGCAGCCTTTTAGAACTTACGTTGAGAAAATGGGTGAAATACAGTTATGAGAGTTCGGGTGTACTGATAGCAATGGGGTTTGCATGGCTGTTTACCTCCCTCACCCACAGATCGATACTTCTTGGCGTTGTAAGTTGAAGAGTAGCTTCCATCTGACCCACACAGCATTTTCTTACAAGAGCAAAATGACCTCCTCCGTAGATTTGTACGTGTCGAGTCCGTCTTGTGGCCTTCTCCAACATACGGAGCTGATTGTGTTGTGCATGGTTCAACCTAATTTTGGAAAGCATGTCAGGAGCTGGGTGAGTCATCATCAGATCATGTGTTGGAGTGTTCACAACACTGGATTCAGCATGTCAAAACAAAAGAAATGTTGATTCACCACCCCACACTCATGATTGCGAGTTGTCCTTTGGTCTCATCCTGGCTGGCCACTCCCAACTCAAACATCTGTAAGCACATGTCTGCAGCAGGTTCAGGGAATGATACCCATCACTACTGGAGGCTATTGACATAGCAAATAAAAAGTGAGAAAGTAAGGGTGGAGGCTGGGTTAGAACATTTATTATGCTTGATGTGCTAGTTTTCTGCAGGCAATGATGTTTTGGTCTGGGGTGTGTGTGTTTTTATACCAGAGGGTTTCATTTAAAAATGGCATCCTCACTTAAAGTCCGATGCAGTAAAGGTCTTTCTGCTACCTCGGTTATCTACCACTTCATTCTGCTACATGTGATGAGCAGATCAATAGGTTTGACTTCTGAGTATGCCTCAAATGGTACTATATGAGGAGGAGAAAAATGCATGTCTTTAGTGTAAGGATTTATTCAGCTCTGGATGATCTGGCCAACAGCAGCACGGCTGTGCAAATTAAACCAACTGGATACCACCTATTGCATTTAGAAATTGGAACTAGAAGCTGCTTTAAGAGGGTTGCAGATCGCTACTTTAGTTGCTCGGGCCTGCCTGCAATGTTTAATATCTGTAAAAAATCTAAAACATTTGTCAGGAGAGACGCGTGGCAAGGCATTGATCCTGCTACATGTTTGTTTTTAGTAGCCAGGTACTGACAGTGACATAAAATCACAGTAAATAATACTATCCCCGCAGTAAAATAAAAAGCAGGGAAAAGGAAAACACCTCTCCAGCAGCCAATAATCTTCATCTCTCTTGTGTGGCATCTCAAAACAAGCACATAACAGCCAATAAAGTGAGCTAGGTAGCTTGGGCTTAAAATACAATCCTGTAGTCCTACAGATAGTTAGGCTACTTAAATCTGAAATAAATGGGATTTTAAACAGACTACACAATGCTGTAGCTGTAGGACACAATCCAGCCAAAGTGAAGAACATATGAACCTAAGAAGCTGCCATATACTGAGTCCAGACCATTGGTCTCACTAATTCAGTTTGGCTATGCTGACTGACAGTGACTCTCCTGGTTTTCAGACAGGGAATATATTGGACTAGTTGACCCTAGTTGACTCTATGAATATTCCCGGTCCTACCTGGAGATGTCAAGGATTAACCAGGCACCTTCTGCATTCAAAACAAGTGCTCCATCTTTGAGCTATGGTCATTCATGATTTCTCTATAGAAGTATAGAGAAGTATAAGTATAGTATGCTTAATTAACCCGCAGAAGTCAACGGTACATTTGGCCTTGGTTAAACAAATTCTGAGCCCCGTTGTTTTCTCTGTGTGCAAATACCAAGTCACCTTTTGTGCAGTATAGGGGATGTTTTTTTTCTTCTTCTAGCGTACAGTTTCCATCTGTTCATGCCTTATAGGGATGTTTAGAGAGAGAGAAAATATGGACTATGGTTTCTAGAAGAAGCTTTATCATTTGAACTCAAAAATTAATCCAATTTCAGGTGTGATTAAATTGCTGTTGAAAACTGGATCAGTTTTTGGTTGCCTTCTTCTGCCCTGCAAATTATATGGAAAAATCAGAATGCAGTGTGTCTGACAAAATCAACAAACTATCACCAAAGTCAATGGCAGCAGAATTTGATTCAGTGTTGTTGTTTTTAATCCAGTGGTTTCATGGTTTAGTCATTGTTGTGATGTAGCAGAGACAGCATTGGTAATCTTGCTAGGTGAGTCTGGAGATTCACCAGATGATTGAATGTTGCAGAAGCCCACCTTTTAAAACGCATTGCTGAATTGTACTGTACTTACAGACTGTTTGTTCTTCAGAAATCTCAGAGCTGTTTATGCCTAGGTACCCTTCCAAAAAAAACCCCTAAATGTTTATGGCATCACTCTTAAGTTCTGATGCAAACTGACAGGTGTCAGGGCTCCAGTTTGAAAACATTAGAGGGACTATCCCAGCCCACATTGTGGTGCAACCTTGCCTGTACCTGGATATGTAAAACCTTTGCAGTGATAGCTGTCCCACTTATATGCTGATCTCAGCCATATTATTCACTCACTAGAGACATCCGCAAGTCATATTATGTGTAAAATTGGGAGCACATGGATCTCGGACACAGCAACTTCTCAGAGCCGCCATGAGTGAGACCTTTGGACTCTTATTTGTTTCCTATTATATTTGCATTCCACTTTTCCTCCAAGGAGCTCAAGGCAGTACACACATATCTCCCTCTTCCAGTTTTATCTCAGTTTTGGTACCCCTCCACACACCTAAACATTGATGTGATCATTCTTAGTTCTGAAACTGAAAGACAGTGAGCAGTACAAGGACATCAAGTGAGTGAGGATTTGAATTCAGGTCTCCCACATCCTAGTCTAGCACTCTAACCATTCCACCAAAACGCATCCTGGAGGGCTTTTATCAGGGTTGACACCCCAGGGCATCTGCCAAGCACCCACCAGCAGCAGGTGACCTCCAGGCTTCGTTCTTTGCCTGTTCCGGTGCCTTCTCCAAGTCCATGATTGGTGCCAAAAGTTAGGAGAAGAAACAGCAACCGGCCTTTGCTTTCACCTGCCAACATTGCATTGCACTTCAGCCCACAGGGACAGGATATGCAAACGGGTGGTGGAAGCAAGGGAGGGGATCCCACTCGGGATTTCTTGCCCAACAGTGACCCCCCCCCAATAAATACTGCTAAAGCATACATCTCTTATGTCCCATTGCTCATGTCAACAGGTACAATGCCTGCACTGCTTCCAATGTCAGGGCAATGGCCAGTCCTCAGCGTTGGAGCATAAGTCCAATATCCATCCATCCACACTCCAGTGTGGTGTAGTGGTTAAGAGCGGTGGACTCGTAATCTGGTGAACCGGGTTCGCTTCCCCGTTCCTCTACATGCAGCTGCTGGGTGACCTTGGGCTAGTCACACTTCTCTGAAGTATCTCAGCCTCACTCACCTCACAGAGTGTTTGTTGTGGAGGAGGAAGGGAAAGGAGATTGTGAGCAGCTTTGAGACTCCTTAGGGTAGGATAAAGCAGGATATCAAATCCAAACTCCTCTTCCCTTCTTCTTCTTCTTCTTCTTCTTCTTCTTCTTTCTCCTCCTCCTCCGCCTCCTCCTCCCCCTCTTGAAGGATCTTTGTAGATGAGGTGATGCAGCCTTCCCTAACCAAGTTCCCTCCAGGTATCATTGGACTAGATCTCCCACCATCCCTGACCATTGGCCATGCTGGCTGGGACCGATGGGATTCCAACAACATCTGGAGGACACCAGGTTGAGGAAGGCTGGACTAATGGCTGATTCAATATAACGAAGCTCCAGAAATGGGACAGGATGCTGTTTCAGCTACGGCAGTACACGCTGCTGCGTTTATTGGTCATATGGGGTGAGTTACTCACCTTATGCTTTGCTTGAAGTGACCTGCATTGGCCTTTGACCTCTGATCTCCAAAGTAGATGTGCCAGATGTCAGGGCTTGACCCAAACAGTTCAGTTTTCCAGCCTCTCCCTCCTGCCTTCTCACTGCTTAAATCCTCCAGTGATGCCTATTCCAAATGCTACTTTATTGTTATTTTTCTGCCCCAATAGGAAAGAGGCATTAAGAAGATTAAAACCCTCCATTTTGTTGAATAGACATTGTTGTTCATACAGCTTGAATGAGCTTGGTCACGTTGTTGCTGCTGCTGCTGTGCTAATGCTTATTTTGGTTTATGGAATAGGGAAATTAGGGGAGGGAGTGTAGCTTAATGGTAAAACATTATAGCAAGGGGGGGCAGGTAGCTGCCAGTCAGATTGGACAGTGGCAGGGTAGATGGATACATAGTGTGATCTTCTGAGTCAGCTTCCTGTTCACCAAGAACATGAGTAGCCAGTGTGGTATATTATACAGCAATACCTCAAGGATCGCCTCTCCACACGTGAACCGACTCAGAATCTGTGATCATAATCTGGGGCCCTTCTCCACGATCCCCCTACAAAGGAGGTGCAGAGTGTGGCAACATGAAAATGGGCCTTTTTAGTGGTGGCTCTCCACTTGTGACATGCTCTTCCCAGGAAGGCCCGCCTGGCACCGTTATCTAGTTTTAAGTGCCAGGCAAAACCTGGCATTTTGATGCTTAATTGGAATGGTTTTTAAGCATTTGTGGCCTCTTGTGGTGTGGGATCTGCCTACACCACATTTTTTGTACAGATGTGATTGTTTGTGTGTTTTAAGTTTTTATTGATTGTGTTCATGGTAATAGATTTGTCCCCTGCCCCCAGTAAGTTGCTTTGAGTCACTTCCATGAGTAAAATGACTTACTCATTTGATGATGGTGATAATAGACTCAAAACTCCTATCAGACTGCGATGGCCTCGCCAGCGTTCAGCAAAGATGAGAGATGTAGTCCCTCATCTTCTGGAGGGCACCCCATACACCTACCCTAGAATATATTTAACTGAAGTCCACCTAAATTGACCCATTGTATTGAAGCATAAACAAAACTCTAACCAAAGAAGCCCATTTAAATTCCGTGAGTCACAAGAGGCTTGTTGTCTAGATTTGGTGGTTTAGTAGTTTTACATGCCCTTCCCCATATATTAAAACAAAAGGCTGAAATGTATTGAATGATTTTTTTTTTTAGAAAGATCTGGCCATAAATATTCCCAGGATCTCTCCTCTTCCGCTGAATTTGAAATAGTGCTTCTGGTCCAGGAGATTACTTGCACGGCTATCTGGAATAGAATTAACTCAATAACATTTGACTTCCCTTATTAATTGATGGAAAACTAATAAGCTATATTGGTTCCTACTACCCAGCTACAGATCATAGGTTGTTAGTTAATTATTATTACTAAAATTTATATCCCCATCTTCTGTTCCTAAAAAGATACATCAAATGAAAGTTTGGGTTTATTTATTTTAATGAAGGAGTTAAGATCAATTCAACATCGTCAATGACAGAAATCTGTCCTGAAAGAGAGCCTTATATTCTAATTCGTGATGGGATCATTTTTATTATGGTGTAAACAATGCACGGCACTTATCGTTTTATATATATATATATAAAACATATATATATATAACATATATATATATATATATATATATATATATATATAACATATATATAACATATATATAACATATATATAATATATATATATATATATATATATATATATATATATATATATATGTACACACATACATACATACATATATACTGAAGACTGTGGGCCTCTTATTATTTTGTTTTCTTTTGGTTCCGGGGGTGGGGGGAGAGAATGGTGAATGAAGTCAGCAAGCCTGGAACAGAGGAGGGCATGAGCACCGAAAAGCTCAAAGAGAATACATTAATTAACCCAGGAGGATAGCTGCAATGCGAGAGTGAGAAAGCGTGGCTTTGAAATTCATTGATCTCCAGCCATTTCTTGGGTTTGGGTCAAAGACCTTGGACAAGGTGGAGGGGGGTGGGAAGGGGAGGAGCAGAATGGGAACCAGATGTTCAAAGTCGATGGAAGAAGGTAGCTCTCTGGTTCCCCTTCGTCCCCCCTCCCTGGCCCTTTTCCTCTTCAGGAAACTATGACATTCTTTTCTGAAGTCCCTCTGTCCTTCGAAAATGCACACAATTGCACAATATTCTGGCTTCGTTACTCTCTCTCTTCCCCCTCCCCCCCCCTTTGGCCTACCTTGCCGAATGGCCCTGGAAGACTAAACAGGTGTTATCTACTTTTGATTTCAGTGCATTTAAATTAATCCTGTCAGCTCAGCTGTTAAAACAACTGTCATCTCCAGCTGTTAGTAATTTTCGACTGGGCACTTTTACAGGTTGCCAAGTTTTTGGAGGCTGCATTGTGGATCTCTCTCTCTCTAAGCATTAGAGTAAGAGAGAGAGACTGTGTATGTTCACAATTGTTGTTGTGTTTTTAAGGGGAATGTGTGTTCAAAACTATTTTAAAAACAATTTCCAGTTATTGTGCCTTGGACATAATCAAGCCAGCATCTTCAGGTCAGAGCTTGAAGTAGAGGACTAGAGTTCAGTCTTCTGTAAGTCAGTCTTTTTAAAAAATTTAATGTTATGTTTCAGTACATATTTTTTCATGTGAATGAAATTAGTCCAACAGAGAGCTTACAAGGTAGGAGACAAGTTTTTGATATTCTTTCATGGGGAGGGGAAGGTTGTCTGTAATACTGCCTTTGTCTTCTATTTTTCTTCCATTTTCTCCTACTAAAATTAGGATCTTTAGGTTACTCGTTTGTTTATTGCAGCCCACATTTTCTCCCCAGAGCTCAGCACCCCCTCCCCGTTTCATAGTTGCAACAGCTCTCGTAGGTTTGCCATATGTCCTCTTTTTCCAGGACACATCCTCTTTTTCATGGGTAAAGTCGTCATAGCAATCCATAATTAATTCAGTTTGCGCTTTGAACCCACCAAATTCACATTGCCAAAAGCAATATGAGAACCAAAACACAGCTATCCTGCGAAAATTGCAGTTGTTAACATTTTGCAAGGCAGTTCTCCAGTCAAGTAGTGTAAAAAAAAATGCAAATACTGGTGCAAAGTGTTGATTAAAATGCATAAATAAATGAAAATAGTATTCACAGTTGCATTATTTTAGGGGAATTTGCTTTGCAAAAATGTCCCTGTTACGCAAAATTGCATATGAATTTTCATATTAGAAGTTCACACTAAAATGCTGGTGAATTTTCACAAATTTAAAAAAAGAAAATCAAAACGGATGTGGAAATATGGAGAACTATTTTTTAGCTGGCAAAATGAGAAACAGAGAAACCAAAATTGACAGGTTCATTCTTCCCATCCACCCAGCGAGCTTTGTGTCTGAGTGGGGATTTGAACTAGCATTTCCCCAGCACTCTAATCCAGGTGCCCTCCAGATTATGTTTGACTACATCTCCCATCACTCTATCGGCCTTGCTAGCTGGGGCTGATGGGAGTTGTAGTCCAGAAGCATCTAGGTGGCACCATGTTGGCTCACTGTACCCACACCGCTGTACCACTTTGACTAGAACTAGTTAGCATCATCCACCCTGTGTTAGTAGTCTGTTTCTACTCCTTCCTCTGTTCTCTCCACACTGCCATACTTCTAACTTCTTTAAGACAGACTACTAGTCTCCCTCTTCTTCCCCCCACATTTACGTACCTTGTTCTGTAGAAGCAAACATAGCTAAAGATGGCATAGGTGGTGGAACATTGTCCTGTAGATGCTTCTGGCATGTGTCAGAGGTGGATTTAGGGTTGCGCGACTGGCTTTGCTGTACTGGATGCCAAGGCTAGGGGGCACCCCAGGACACTGCAACTTTGACGTAGTGCATTGAGTGGAACGGAAGGTGAGAGGTGTGGTGGGCGCCAAATTTTGGCCTTGCACATGGCGCCCCTGAAATTTAAAGGCAAGTCAAGTCTACCCCTGCATGTGTCTCCTGCTCGTTGATTTCTCCAGTTGCTCCTTAAGTGACTGTGGGTGCTGCTATTTTCTTCAAGTTTTAGTTAACCTCACTGCCAAGTGACCTGGATCTGGGCCAGAGGAACTATACCAATGACTATTTACATACATCCCAAATAAAATTAGTAGTTCTGTACAGGATTGCTGTAGAGCTTGAGATAACTCTCAAATTTTCATTAGCCATACACACCTTATGAAGTATGCAGTAGGTAAACTGGAGGTATGAAATTGAAATTGAAATTAATTTATTACGGTCATAGACCAGGAAAAAAAAACAAAAAACAACGGTAGTTTACAAGGGGAGTAATGGTGTCAATTAAAAAAATTATACATAAAAGCAATACACATATGCACACACACACACACACACACACACACACACGCGCTACAATATATGTATAGACTTAAAAAAAGAGTGGGCTTGTCCAGGGGTCAAGTCTTTTACTTTTTTACAGCTAATGCCCTCCGCTTGATCGCAGCCGCAGAAAATTTGGCCACTTTCAGTGTTACTTCTGGGTTTTTATCTCCTAGTAGGATTTTCAGCCGCTGAGATTCAGATCGACCTGGAAATTTCTGAACGATAGGGGAAATAAACAGTGACCTGATATCCCCATAGAGGTCGCAGTGTAGCAACACATGTGAAGCCGTTTCCACCTCTTTCAGACCACATGGGCAGACTCGTTCAGCATAGGGTTTGCCCACGTATCTGCCCTTTAGTAAGGCAGATGGCAGTACATCAAATCTGGTAAGGGTAAACGCCCGCCTGTATTTTGCGATTTGTAAATCCAGCAAATATGGTGTTAGATTGAACCCTTTTCCATAATCTTGGATAGCTGGATATTTATCTATCTTGCTCATATGGTCCTGAAGCTCTACATCTCCTATTCGCTGGCTCACCATCCTTTTAGCCTTTTCAAAACCTGAGGCTATAAGTTCTTGTGGGGAAAGCCCCAGGCCCTTCAATTTTTCATAGAGCAACAATCTCCATTTAGACTGGAACGGGTCTAATAGAGTCAAAGGAGCCACTCCCACTGGAAAAAATATGAGTTTTAGCCAGAAGTGAATCTTCAGGATCCATATCCTGGCATTGATAGGGAGTTGACCTACCTCCAGCCTAATGGCTGTGTTGGAAACACAGGTAGGTAACCCTAGTAGGGAGCGGTAAAATTTAGTTTGTACAGATTCCAGGGACTTGAGTTTTTGACAATTAAATATCTGGGTGCCATACATCAGTTGTGGAAGTATTTTTGCGACAAAGACCTGGGAGGCAGCAGGAACATAAACTGGAGGTATGGAAGGGTTCAAAGTTCTTGTATTAGAGGGTTAAGTACTTAATTCGTTCTGGAGGTCCATTCTTAACCTGAAACTGTTCTTAACCTGAAGCAGCACTTTAGCTAATGGGGCCTCCTGCTGCTGCTGCACCACTGGAGCACGATTTCTGCTCTCATCCTGAAGCAAAGTTCTTAACCTGAGGTAATATTTCTGGGTTAGCGGAGGCTGTAACCTGAAGCGTATGTAACCTGAAGTGTATGTAGCCCGAGGTACCACTGTAATTTGTTGGTCCTTAACAACTCCCTGATTCCTCATTTGCCTTCCCCATCAATGAGGTCTTTGGAGGAGTCGCAGTTAGCCCTCCTTCATGGCTCAGATTCATGGCTCATATCCACCAGGAGCTGCGCATTTGGTATTGTGGGCCCGATTCTGTGGAACTCCTGCCCAGCTGGAATCAGATAGGCTCCCTTGAGGGTTGCATTTGTCCCCTGGTCCTGAGGCACCCAACCCTCCTTGCCTTTGAGGTTAAAATGCTGGCCAGTGGGCATCTCTGTCCTTAATGCTTGCCTTGTCCTTTTATGAAGTGAGTTCCATGGATTTGAGTGGAACATTCGTCTAGGTAAGTTTGCTTAGGCTCATAGCTTTAACCAGTTGGGAGTGATGAAATTACTCTTTTAAAATGGTAATTTGATTCATTGCTTTTCCTTTATAGACCTCTTAAATCTGACGAGAATGCCCTGTTAAATCTTATTAGGTTAGCTCTCACATGAAGCTAATTTCCTTTGTTAGAGAGGCAGGCATTAGATGCCAGTTGGGTTCCAGAGACTGCAAGGCAGCAAAAGTTGCAACGTGGTGCACTACTGTACAAACCGCTGCTGCAGGCATAATTTGGTGTGGCAAATTTTGATTTTTTTTTAAAATAAGAAGCTCAGGATTCCGCTGATGAGTCCCATCAGTGGATGGCCTGTGCAAGGACTTCCACTTTCCTCCTTCTCATCTCCCCACGTGCCCCACAAAATTGCCTGGGGGGGGGTCAGGAGAACTCCCAGAATATTGCATGGTGGAGAAGAAGATGAATAATTCTTTCTCGCAAGTTTGCCCAGGTGGAATGATAAATGTAGTGCAATGTTATATTCTTCCCTCTTCTAGCAATGGGCAAGTGCTCTATTCATTTGCAGGGCTGTTTGGTCCAAGTCCAGTTTAAAGATTAAGAACCATCAGAAGTTAGTTCAGGAGCCTTGAAGCTGCCCACCAACAATTAGTACCAGGACAGCCAACTAAGGAAGCACACAGGTCACCTTGCCTTGATCTTTTCCACTATGGTGAAATGGATTTTGCTTTTATTTACATTACACTATTTATTCCTGAATTTTCACATAATACATATAAATTAGAATATGCAAATTTTAATGTCAACTTGTGTCTTTTGGGGAAAAAAATAAGAGATAAATTCAAGCAAATTGGGTAAGGGGGAGATTTCAGGCAAAAATGTAAAGGATTTTGATGGCAACGAATGAGTTTCAATAAGATTTGCAAACTTGCGGAGATGTCCTTATGTCATTGGATTTCTCCTGGACTGAATGCTGAATCAAGTTTGGAAGTTTCTTCTCGTGTGCTTTTGATAAGGCTAACAATCTTTCTCAAGGGGTTTTTCCATATGCATACAGTGGTGCCTCGGGTTACATACGCTTCAGGTTACAGACTCCGCTAACGCAGAAATAGTACCTTGGGTTAAGAACTTTGCTTCAGGATGAGAACAGAAATCGTGCTCTGGCAGCGTGGCAGCAATGGGAGGTGCTTCAGGTTAAGAATAGTTTCAGGTTAAGAACGGACCTCTGGAACGAATTAAGTACTTAACCTGAGGTACAGCTGTAATTATATCTAGGAAAGGCAGAGGTGTGGTATCCCACCCTATCCTTCAGACAATGTGTAACTGCATGTTAGGGATGCTTATATTTCTGGCCTGCACTCTAGTTTCACATAATGCCAATGAATCTCCCCCCACCCTAGGCAACTACCAGCAACTCTTAAATGACAATATCTCAAGAACATTAACAGACATTCTGAAACTGAGGGTGGAGGGAGTTGTCACCCAGTACTATTGATGCCACTGGCATCATTCAGTAAAATAATTAATACATGATATGGTCACATTCCACAGAATAGCCCCAGTAGCAATTAAAGTGCTAGGTGGTGATGGGGAATACATTTTTTTCTAGAGACACAATTGTTGTCCAAGGAAAACGTAGCATCCCTGCATCAGAAGACTGGAGAGTATGAAAGACTGAAGTCCCACACTTAGTTATAACTACTAAAGCCTATTGGCATCGTTGGGTCCGATGGTGGATAAATGGATGCTGAATTGAAGGGCAACATGATCGACAATAGTTTTGGCTATCATAATTCCTGTGGGTTTTGAAATCATTTAATTTGTCTACGCCTTAAATAAATACCTATCTGTAACCAGGAAAGAGCGAACGCAAATCATTAAGATAAAGTGGTGGTATGGTATGCAATTTGAGGAACTTGTAAACAGCATGGATTAATTGTGGCTTTCAAATGATTTTTGCTGAAATGAGCAGTAGTTAAAAGGATTTGGTGGACCTTTGGAATCTGCTAGGTAACACTTTGGGGTTTTCAAGCTATCCTTTCATGTGGGTGCTCGCAAGACTGCTACAGACTATTAAATTACATCCTCCCACCCATTCTGTCCTGCCATGACTCCGTGGTAGTATTTTCCATTTCTTATACATTGTTGTGACAATGCAGAACATTATAAAGCTTAAGCACAATTAATTCCATGATGGTTCATGGTCTGTTTCTCCATTTTGGGTTTTAGAAAGGGCAGGCATCATCTGATCAATGGCACTTGATCAATGGCAGTAGTTTTGAGAGTTTCTGGGAATATTGTCAACAGCTATGTGTAGAGATTCGCCATACTTAGAAAATACTGTGTTTGCTGATACCAAAGATTATTTAGGACGTACCTACTGCTTTAATGGACCATAAAGAAGGCTGATCGCTGAAGAATTGATGCTTTTGAATTATGGTGCTGGAGGAGACTCTTGAGAGTCCCATGGACTGCAAGAAGGTCAAACCTCTCCATTCTGAAGGAAATCAGCCCTGAGTGCTCACTGGAAGGACAGATCCTGAAGCTGAGACTCCAATACTTTGGCCACCTCATGAGAAGAGAAGACTCCCTGGAAAAGACCCTGATGTTGGGAAAGATGGAGGGCACAAGGAGAAGGGGACGACAGAGGACGAGATGGTTGGACAGTGTTCTCGAAGCTACCAGCATGAGTTTGACCAAACTGCAGGAGGCAGTGGAAGACAGGAGTGCCTGGGGTGCTCTGGTCCATGGGGTCACAAAGAGTTGGACACGACTAAATGACTAAACAACACCAACAACTGCTTTAATGTACCCAATGACACAACTACTTGGCCAGACATTCAGTCATATAGTATCATTTCATATTGTGGTTAGAGGTTATCTGTAACATCTGAACGTAATGGGGGCTGGTAGGGTGAAAGGCAAGGAGGCCAACAGCAGAGCCTATTAGTTCTTTCCCATCCTCCTCCCTGCTGAGCTCTACTAGGGCAACAGTGGCACTGAGGAGGAGTCAACTGATAGGCATTGCCTTGCCCTGGACTGGTTGCAAGTAAAAGAGTGAGGCTGAGGGGAATGATTAAGATTGGTGGGTGGTGCCCCATTTGTCCTTAATGACCAGCCTCTGCTGTCTGTATAACAGGCAGAAATCAGTGTGAAGATATTCCTAATGTAGAGGTGTTGACTTCTGTTGGAACTGCAGCTGTTTATAGTGGAGATACAAGATCCCCAGTTTCCTCAGTTAAGAGATATTAGGTAGAAATAGGAAGGAGCTCTGTTCAGGAGCGTTGGGTTTCAGAACTTCCACTAGTCAGATGCTGATGAATATAAGTATACAACCCTTTATCCAAAGATCACAGGACAGTTCACAATATAAAAATTCAAAATGAGAACACAAAACACACAATAAAAGCAAAAAACAAGCCAATACAACCCCACCAACAATCACATTTAAAAGGCCTACCCAGAAAAGCTCTGCTGAATAGCAGAGGATGCAAGAGAGGAGGCAAAGTATGCCTTCCTTAGCTGAGATTCCTTCATTGCAGGGGGTTGGACTTCCAACTCTACAATTCTATGATTCTCTATCCAGGAAGGCAAGAGGCGTTATCAGAGTTCAGGGACACATTCCATCAGTCAACACATCCAATGAGGGTAGAAAGCAGGGCTGGTGAGAAGTGTGTCATGAGGAGAAGGGGTGTATCTGTGAGTGTGACCTCAAGGGTCAATTAGAGAAGTCCGGAGATCTGCATTTAGCCCCCAGGCCTTTTCCCTATCACTATGATAGGGGTGATCGGGGTAGGGGGAACCTGCAACATGCCCCATCTCTCTTCCTCCTTAACAACAACAACAACAACAAAAACAACTTATAGAGTAACTTGGCACTCTTCAAAGTGCAGTGCTAGTGACAACTGAGCCACCATCTTAATTTGTGAAGGATTTCTTTTCACACACAGTGCATTGGGTCCAGGAAATCCTACTGGCTCCGCATAGCTCAGAGTATGCTCTGACAGCAAGAGCTAGAGTTGGGTTTCCCTCCATCTGAAAGCTGACCTGAATTCGCATTGATTTATATAAGTCAACGTACGGAAAACGTATGCAAATTTGCACCACGGGCCTGCACCCCGTGCCTTTTAATTACCTAAACAAGGCCCCTGATGAAGTACCTGAAACCCAGCTGATAGCATTTACCACTAAATCCTCTCTTATTCGATCTTACCCAGCCTCCCCGAATGAGAAATCATCCAGCAATTCTTAAAGAAGCCTAGATCAGTGTTAAGACTTGGCATTCACAGGCCCATTTCTAATTAAGTTCTAATGTGGCACAGTGAGCTGTTGTGTGGGCGAATATTGTCACATGTACACTAAGGCCATCACTCAATGTGATACTAATTAACCAAGTTTTCATGAGAGGTGACAAAAGGAGAGAGGAGGGGGGAGCAGAGAACCACCATTCCAACTATGTTCTGGTATTTTTATCTTTGCTGAAAATATCATAAATAGGAAAAGTGAGAAATCTTGACATGCTTATTATTTAGAGAAAGCAAACTCTTCCCCCTCACAAAACACTTCTCCCTTCTAACTTTGTCCTACATTACATTTTCCAGTCTTGTCCATGGATGTAGGGAGATGGGTCTAAGTGGCAATTGCTAGGGTGACCCAGAAATTCATGCTCACAGAGAAGCTTTCCATAAACCTTCCTGAAAGAGAAGCATTTTATTCCCTAGCCACAGTGGGCTACAAGCATGCATCACTCAGTTGATGTTTTTCTCTGCTTGGACAGCTAGTTGATGCTTCTTTCACAGGGCCAGCATTCCCTAGATGTACACTAAGGCCATCTCCTTAGTTTACATCTAGGGAGCTCTACCCCGCCATTCCACAAACATGCGATTGGCTCTTGTTACAGCATGCATGGAACACGACAGTTCTGTGTGAGTCCAAGATGCTCACAGTTTAAACAGAGTTCTTATGTCTTGAAGAATGATAGAGCTGTAGAGTTGGAATTGATCCCATGGGTTATCTCCTCCAACCCCCTGCAATGCAGGAAACTCAACTAAAGCATCTATGACAGATGGGTATTGAACCTTTGCTTCAAAACTTCCAAGGAAGGAGAGTCGACCAACTTCTGAGGGAGTCCATTCCACTGTCAAACAGCTCTTACAGTAAGAAAGTTTTTCCTGAAATCAATGTTGTCAGGCAAAAACAGAGTTGAAAGTTACCAAGATCCTTCCCACAGTTGTTGGTAAATCTCCATGCAGGAGGGGGTGTCCAGAGATGAAGTTCCAGCACCGAGGTGGTTTCTATCTTCCCTTTTGAAATATTAAAACTATTTCCATGCCACCCGCCAATCAGAAAACTTCAAGTGGTTTACAGCAGTCTCGTGGAAACATAACAAGCAACAGCACAGTACAAAACAATATTTAAACAGCAGGGCACCTACTTGTCTTCTCCGTTCATCGTCTGGTACGGACTTCCAGCAGCCAACGGAACGATGGAGGCACCAGAAAGCCTGCCCTTATTTCCTCATCATGTACAAAATCGGTCTATGGCCTTTGCTGGGCAGAACAATCCTCCTCTTTCAGTGCAGATGACTGAGGTATAATGCCATATATATATTTCCTTTTGGCAATGACATATAGGTTGTGTGTGATGGGGATAGAGGGTAATGCCTCGTCTAAGCAGGGTTTTTTTTATTACTATTATTAACATCACTCCAAGCTATAGTAACACATTAGATGGTTTTTATCTGGCCTTATGTGTATGTAGTTTTATCTTCCTTATTTTCATTCTCATACATATCTATGGCGCTGTTTGGATCTGAGAGATTTGATTTGTTGGATGTGTTCAAAGGAGGGGAGGAAAAAGCGATTTCGTGTTTTATTATATTTCCTGTGCCACCCCTGTAATCTTCTTGTAGACCTTGAAATTGAAGCTGGCATATTTGTAAATATGATTTTCTTTCTTGGGTCTTTGGAAAGTTGATGGTCTCTATAGCTAAATTAACCTATGATTTTCAGCTCTGGGGGGAAAAATATATTCATAGTATGGGATCAATGCAAGCGTACTTCGGAGCGCCAGGTGAATGATTATTCCATTGTATTATTCCTTACTAATCTTTCTAGATGCTAATTGTCCTTCACTGAATGAGACATATACCAGCATACGGATAGAAAGAACTGTTGATAAAGGGGCCAGATGCTGACTGAAAAGACAGCCAGATTAAAAATGCATATGGGTTTCAGAGAAACTAAATGTGTTTGTTTATTTGTTTGGCTTTTAGATCACCTTATTTTATTTTTTTGTTGGCTTTGAACAAAAACAGTCATAGATGTGAGTGTTGTGTGTGTGTGTATTTACACACACACACACACACATATGTTGCAGTTAAACTGAGATGAATGAAGAATGTGCATAAACTCTGATAATTGTGCACATTTACATTGAAAGCAAGTGTGTAGAGTGTGGCTGCAAGAATTGAATGCATCCCATTGCCAGGTCAACATGCATACATTGCAAACAACATTGGACAATGTGCACAATGTGTTAATTGTTTACTTTGTTGATATTTCCCAGTCTATTTCTGTTTCCACATCCTCTGCTTGCAGGTCTATGCAGATTACCTAGGTAGTGTATGAGATTGAAGGAGTATATTTCATGCTTGGGTCCCTATTTGGTGTTGGGACTACAACTCCCATCATCCCTGACCATTGACTACGCTGGCTGGGGATGAGGGGAATTGTAGTCCAACTTCATCTTCAACCTAAGCATGATAAATACTGATGTAGAGAATATGCATATATATTCAGTATATTTATAGCTTGCATATTCAGCACAACACGGTCCCTAGAGTAGCTTACAATAAAATATAATGAAATACTAAAGTGAAGTTAAATAGTTTTTAAAAATCAATTCAATCATAGCAGAGATTAAACAAGTAGCAACCCACTACATATTTATAAATAGTTTAAATGTGGATATTTTGACTTGAGGTTTGCTGAGTTTTTTATTTGACATGTTAAATAAAGAATAGCACAGCATCAAACAAATAAATATGTGTGCTGAAATATAATAACCTTCACCCTTAGCCTGAACATGCTCAAAGATGCAGAGCATCTTGGAGTAACTATTGGGGAAGAAACAAACCAAATCAACAAGTCTCTCAGCTAAGGGACAATCTGAAGGATCTCTGCTTGGCAAGATACACAAATTTAACCAAGCAATGTATGAAACATCTCCATATGACCAGCTTGCATTCTCTGTCATCCATTGGTCATTCTCCATATTGACTGGAAAATGGGTAAAAAAAATAAATGGCCTTCCAACACAGATGAATGTGTGCAATCACTGACATGCACACTCACCATTTAACGCATGCTGAGCCCAACAAAGAAAAAGAGAGAGGGTGTATGTAAAGAAATGTCTATTATAAATATTTTATACGTGCTTCACTGGCTAGGATCTAGAACAGAGGTTCCCAAACATATTTGACCTATCACCCCCTTTTCAGAACACCCCCCCCAAAAAACTGAGCACCCTCTGGAAATCATACCTTCTTAAAGCAAGCAAAGAAACAAACGTGCCACAGCCAGCCTGCCATTGGCCAAATAGGCAGGCAAGCTGTGATCCACTTCCCAGGCCTGGGTGAAGCTGAAAAGGGTTCACCCAAGTCTGGGAAAACCCAGATCCAGGGGAGGAATTGTCGCCATCCCATAACGGCACCCAACCTAGCAGCAAGTGTCATTACACAACAGATGGAACACGGACGGACGGTTTTTCCAACATTTTATTCCCTTTTTTTCTTTATGCTTCCAGCAACCCCCTACTTTTATTCAATGCCCCCCAATTGCACCAGAGGCTACTACCATCTCCACCACACACACACCGGATCATTCCACTGACTCCCAGGAGGTGGTATCGCCCACTTTGGAAAACACCAATCTAGAACCTGTAGAAGTTTGCCTTCATGGTAACCGCTGCTTCCATTGGTTTATGTTCAGTGGTCTAAAACAAAATCCAGAGCAGTTCTCTAGACCTCATGGTTCCCTCCCTTTGCTAGCATCTTCTGCTCCCTTATGAATTCCTTGGAAGTTTGGTCCTCATTCCTAATTTGCCTGAATATTCAACATAGGTGAGAGCCCTGGACAACTCTGATATTGGGACTGACAGTCACTTACAACCAGTTCACGTTTTGTGCTTTGGAAACTGCACATTATATAAATTTGTGTTACAATGCAAACTGAATCAAATCTCTCCCCTGCCCCTACCCCATAATAATAATAATAATAATAATAATAATTTATTTGTACCCCGCCCATCTGGCTGGGTTTCCCCAGCCACTCTGGGTGACTTCCAACAAAGATTAAAAATACATTAAAATGTCACACATTAAAAACTTCCCTGAACAGGGCTGCGTTCAGATGTCTTCTAAATGTCAGGTATGTGTTTCAATAGTGCCCCATGCATTTGAACTGAGTTGCTCTTAAAAATGTTTTCCCCGCCAGAAAGAATTTCGTTTATTTATTGCCTGTGTATCCCACCCTTCCTACAAGGAGCTCAAGGTGGCACAGATGGTTCTCTGTCTCTCTGTTTCGTCCTCACAACAACCCTGTGGGGTAGGTTAGGCTGAGGGACAGTAACTGCCCCAAGGTCACCCAGTAAGCCTCATAGTTGAGTGGGGACCAGAACTCCGTTCTCCCAGGTCTCAGTCCAATATCCTAACCACTACACCACACTTGCTCTCATGTGGTCGGCTTGCAATAAATCTTCCTGCTGGAGCTCCCTATTCTCTCTCTCTCTCTCTCTGCATGAAGATGAGCCCTCAGAGAATCGAGTTCACCATTAGCATATACAAAAGGGTGGTGTGATACACTATTGAAGCATGGAAAGCTTGCTGTGGCTTCCTCCCTTTCTCCTCTCAGGTGAGAAGCCGGTGCAGCTGTTTCTGACAAGCCAGCCCCTTCTGTGGGTGTGCGGATCGCCCTTCCTTCCATGTTGTTTCACAGTTATCTGTTAGCAACAGCAGTATTATTACACACAGATTAAAAGCCGGGAGGCTTTTAGGCTCCCTGACAGTTGGCCAGAGCAGAGATTAGAGATAAAAGTTAATCCCGTGAGGTAATAGCAAAAAAAAGGAAAAGGAAAGGAGATGAAGTACAAAGACAGAAGATGAGCCGATAATGGTTTGTTTAGGTACGGTAGCTTCCCTTCTGAGCGTGATTGGCTCACACTCCGTATGGGCCACCTCCAGGCAACGGCTTCACCAAAATCCTTTCAGGTTTATAGCATCTTGCCCAGGAGTGGAGAAGGAAAGAAGTATGGTCGCCAACAGGGGGGAGGAGTAAATAAATAAGGACATTAAATCATTAGAGCCTTGAGCAGAAGGCCAGGCGGACGGCCTGGGCTGCTTGTGGAACTGCGGGGCTGCCGATCAGTTAACACCTTGAATTGAGGAAGATTAAAACACTTTCCTCAGCAAAAAGAAAAGTTTCCAGAGAGGAAAAGAGAAAAGCGTGCTTCTGCATTGTTGCGAAGAGCAAGAATTGAAAGAGGTGCTGTAACCTTGACTGTTGTGACTGCTGGATTTGCAGGCCAACTTGAGGCATATTGTGAATAGGAGGGTGCTTCCAGAACCGTTCTTGTTGTGCGATGGGGTGTTCAATGCATTGCAGGCAAGTTCTTCACAGCTTCCACTTGACATCATTGGCACCCAAATGTCAGCCATTTAAGCCACGTTCACACCATACACTGACAGCATCACGATGACACTTTGACACAGTCGTGGCTTCTCCCAAAGAATTACGGGAACCCTAGTTTGTTAAGGGTACTTGGAGTTTTGAGGAGACCCCTGTTCCCCACACACAGCTACAATTCCCAGAGTTGCCTCTGAGTTCCCAAACACTTTGGGAACTGTAGCTCTGGGAGGGGAATGGGTACCTCCTAACAACTCTTGACACAAGTTGCTTACCGGTTAAGCCAAGAGGTGGGTGTCCTTATATCGGCAGCTATCCTCTGGCGCCAAACATCAACTCAGTGATAAGGACTTAATGGTATGACCCCACTCTACCCCTCACCCAATTGGCTCTGCATGAGTAAAGGTAAAGGTAAAGGGACCCCTGACCATTAGGTCCAGTCGCGGACGACTCTGGGGTTGCGGCGCTCATCTCGCTCTATAGGCCGAGGGAGTGGCGTTTGTCCACAGACAGCTTCCGGGTTATGTGGCCAGCATGACTAAGCCGCTTCTGGTGAAACCAGAGCAGCGCACGGAAACGCCGTTTACCTTCCCGCCGGAGTGGTACCCATTTATCTACTTGCACTTTGACGTGCTTTCGAACTGCAGGTTGGCAGGAGCTGGGACCGAACAACAGGAGCTCACCCCATCGCGGGGATCCGAACCGCCAACTTTCTGATCGGCAAGCCTTAGGCTCTGTGGTTTAACCCACAGCGCCACCCGCATCCCCTGCATGAGTAATGAATGCCCAAATAGGGCTATACTTGGTACATGATTCATAAAAACAGGAGCTTGCACTAAACAGCATTCCTTTCCTTGGGACTTGGTTCTCTTTGCACTTCAGCATGAGCATCCTAAATATTTCTCACGTTCTTTCAACTTTCTCTCCTCGTTTTTCTGCCTTTCTCCTCTTTGTAGTCTAGTAAGGGCATGACAGAAGGTAAATGGGATCTGCCTGCTGCCAAAATTATAGCTGAAATGTCAGCTTCCTCACATATTGAAGATACCCCATTAATTCCCCCCCCCCCTTAGCCAAAGAAGAAAGCGATGAACTTTTATTAGCTCATCTTTTGTTTGTGCAGAAAGAACGAGGGAGCTTAATGATCTAAGGAGGAATGAGAGGGGGACGACACTGGAATGTGAAGCCTTATGTATCCCTCATGTAAACATTTGCTGTGTTGGTTGGGGAGAATGGTGGCAGTGCTGAATTTGCTTAGACCAAGCTATGGTTGCATGAAGTTGAGCACAAATGCCAAAACTTACCAGATCTCACAGCTTGAAGTTTTCAGACATCATGCTTGGATGTTGGGCGTTGGTGTGGACAAAGAGAAAACTGGCACATCTACAATCAGATTTCCCCAACCAGTTTCTGCAACATTTTTTAATCAGTTGCACTCTTTCTAGTCTGAGGTTGCTTCGGTGTCTGTTAGAATGTCTTTGGGCAAAGGACATCAATCCTTCCTTTGGCCTTCACTTAATTTCAGAGAGGTCCAGGCCATTTCCAACTTCTGAAGCTTTTCCACCACAGACATTTTTATGACGACAGATGAAAACAAAATAAAGCACAGAAAGGATACCTTTTCATCCCTCTATATAAATGCAACATTTAGTGAGGAAAATCTTATGGGTTGTCTCCATCTAGGTCCTACTCAGAACAAACCCACTGAAATGGATGGGCCTAGACTAGTCATGCCCATTAATTTCAATGGGTCTAGTAATGGCTATGGCACTTTTTTTGTCAACCCCAATCTCCTATTTGCGGCTGAGCTGAGAGTGTGTGTCACCTTTTGTTCTGATGCCCATGAAAGCAAGTTGCAAAATGGATCAAATGCCAAAAATTAACAAGTATCTAAATCTGAGGCTTCCTTTCAGTTTGGGCTCCCTCAGGCGGTGGTTTTCTTCAGGACTATGGGGTATGAGAGGAAAGGGTTAAGCTGTCCTCTCTATCAGTCATGGTCTTCATCAATGTACTATGCACATTCAGCTGCTATTTGGATTTTTAAAACTAGGTAATTCTCTACTTTTGCAACTATGATGTTGCTGAGTGTTTTGTTTTGTTTTTTAATCTCCCTTGAGGGCCAGAATGGTCAGCACCAGATTTTTGGCGACTGATGTCCAACACCCTTGCCAAAGCTGAAATCTACCTGCCTTTATCCACTAGCCTGCCTTCAGAGTGGAAGTCTTTTAAAAAGTGGACTGACTTCCAAGTATCTGGCTTTTGAGAGCTTCCTCCCAATGCATGTTTGCAAGTCTGAGTTGATAACTTCTTCTTAGCCTTCCAAATTTCATTTTATAGCTGGTGGAGTCCATATAGCACATTGCACTTCTTGCTAGCAGCAGACTTTGTGTTGCTACAGGAAAGTATGTGCACAGATGTACTCAGTAGTGTGTGTGTGTGTGTGTGTGTGTGTGTGTGTGTGTGTAAGAAACAGAGAGAGAGAGGTGCCTGTACGAATTGCAGCAGCCAGGGGTATGGATGCTGAATAGCATCATTTAGGCACTGACTGTGACATTGTATTAACCTTTTTTAATGGATGTATGTAATAAAATGACATGTAAATGGAGCACAAGGGGAGATATGACACTATATCTGGAAAAGGATAAAACAGCCAGTTGAATACTGGGCTATTATAGCAGTTTGCAAACCTTGGATAAACTCAGTCAGCGGTTGTATAATTGGTTATTCAATCCCGACCCTTGTTCACAGCTCAAAGCCAGGAACACTGAGACCTGTTGCCAATTTGAGTGAATGCGGTGACTGTGCTCGGCCGGGGCCTAACGCTGGAGCCAGGCCTTTTCCTGTGGGCTGGTTTCCACCATGTCTGGGACTGGCGGAGTGACAGTAGCTCTTTTGTTGTGAAAGGCTGGCTGGTACTCCCCTCCTTTGCAAAATGTCTAACAGCTACACAAATATAAGAAAATAGGAGGTGTGGGGGAGAGGGGAGGGGAAGAGAGAGAGAGAGGCTTAGTGTAGCTTTTCTCCTCACTGTGGAGGTACTGAAAAGGAGGAGGTGGTCCAAGGAGAAGGCAGAGCTGGGCATGATATGAAAAGTTGCAGGTCACGATAAGGGAAAGCGCCCTGGTATCCCAGGGTATGGTGGAAGCGGCAAGGGGGGGGGGGCGAGTTCTCTCTTGAAAAACAGAAATTGTTCTCCCAGACTAAAGCCATTGTTTTAGCGCTTCCTCTTTCTCAAACCCCAGCATAGTGAAAGGCTTCTGTCGAGAGAGAGAGAGAGAGAGAGAGAGAGAGAGAGAGAGAGAGAGAAAGCCATGAATGGCTTCTAATTTATGCTTCTGGCGGAGGTTGTCTCTCAGGGCCAACCCCAAAGTTACGTGTTTGTCTTCTCTTCTTTATTTTGACAGACAGAGGACCAGAGGCGTTTGGCATTCCCAAACTTGATGATGATGAGGGTTTGTTTTTGTTTTGTTTTTTGGTTGGCGGGTTATTAATAGACTTTAAATGATAACATTATTGGGTTTTTAATGGGATGTATTACGGATGGGGGAAGAACTTCAGCTTAGTTTGCCCTTCAGTGGGAAACTCCTCAGTTTGCAGTTTCCAAAACAATATAGCTATCCACCAGAAAAACCACACTTCAGTGATGCAGTTTGCCAACCAAATAATGTGTGTAAAAAAATTGTCTTATTGGAAGAAGCAATGCATTAAAAAAAATGCATGCATTGGTGAAAAGAAGATTCGGCGGTACATCATATGATGAAAAAGTGTTTGCAAAATGTGTATATCGAGGAGAGATGCACACTAACATGCTGGGGAATTCTTGGCAAGATAGATTTTTCAATAAATAAATAAATACTGCAAACTGAAGAGGAGAACTGAATCTATGAGAAAGCAAAATGGACAGATTCACCCATCCCTAGTATAGACCAGCCTTCTCAAACTTGGTGTCCCCCTTCTCCCAAGATACGTTAGATGCCAGCTCCATTATCCTTGATGGTTGGCTGTTCTGGCTGGGGATGATGAATTTTGTGGTCAAACAACTTGTCGCCTCAGCAGGACCCACACCCCCACACCCCCATTTGCCCATGTGAAGTTCAGTGACAGCTCCGGAAATGCTGAGCATTTTGGCTAATCCCCTCAAAAAGTCCTCCATATGATTCACTTTGGCCAGATCCTTCAAATATTGATTTATACAGGACTTTTTCCAGAGTCTAGTACACATACCTAGCATGCAAAACTGTAATACACAATTTTGGAGGCCAACTCACATAACTAATTAGTGCTGTGCCAAAAACCTGCAGTCCAATTTCTGAAAAGTTTTCTTCCCCTATGAAATAGGCTTACATTTTTTATATATAAATCTGTCTCGGTCAGAAGGTCTTTTAACATTCTGCCACCATTATGCTGGGTGTAGAGTTTTGAGCAATATGGCCACAAGCGATGTGGGTGTGTTTGTGAGTGTGGGTGGGTGTGTTATCCCATTCTCCTGTGCTCTGTAGCTTCCTCAACTATCCACATTTCCTGACCTGAAAAAGCATCATGGAAGGATAGAAGCTGGGGAGGCTGACTTTTGAGGGCTTCAGATCAGTGTGCCCCACTGGTTTTATTTTTAAGGGAAGTTTTTCCTTTTACCTATATATTTCCCAATTGATTTTATAAAATGAAAATGTTTCTCTTAAAAATAACAATTAGTAGCTGTCAGGCACATGGGAGGCAGCCTCCCACTCTGCCTGTGTTCAGTAGCTAAGGTGTTCTGCAGTTTTCAGAAAGCACAGGCACCCGGGAAGGCTGCAAAGTACAGACCACTGGTCAGATCATTTATGGAATCCAAGAAAAGACCCTTGCAAAGATCCCCCAGCCACCTCAAAAGTAAGAATTTCACCAGACTTTCCCCTACCCTTTCATAATTTTTGAATGCAATTTCTTTTCCCACGACAGATAATGGCAGCCAATGGGGTGTAGTGAATAGTGTCAGCCTAGGACCTTGAAGACCAGGGTTCAAATTCCCACATGGCCAAGAAGCTCACTGGGTGACCATTGCCTCTTAGTCTAACCTACCCCACCTTAAGCTCATTGGACAAAAAGGTGGGATATACAGTAAATGCAATTAATAATAGTAATAATAAAACAGGCTAACTTTCTGACACAGCTCTACAACCAAACCCTTAGAAAAAATGGCGAAGAGTTGTTATGCTTTCAGGTATATGCTTGAGACTTTTCCCACTGTGAATTGTGAATGTGGCAAACTGGTATTTGAAAGTGCATGCATCACGCTTTCACACTTGTCTGAGAGGTGGAATTGGCCAAAGCTCAAGCAAGAACTTGCTGGTTGAACCCAGGCATTTTGCTGCAGACTGTGAGCCATGGCCCAAAGGGAACTGACGAGAAGGAAATGTGGAAGATTAGGCTTTAAGTTTCTGTGCCGAGGCAAGGGCATGATATTTATATCAGCCTTTGTTCGAGTCAGAAATTTTCGGAACCCTGATCAGAAGCCTTCTTATTAGAAAGTCAGTCTATACTCCAGCGATCTGTTAGGCAAACTTCCCATCTCTTTCCTGGCTTAAGTGGTTCAGGAGGAGGGGATGGATTTGCATGTTTAGAGATGCACAGCTCTCTCCTGAATCCAGATTTTATAGCTAAAGTCTACATTTGTTGTTTTATACATATTTGACTGCTTTTTAGTAGTTTACTAGTGACTCCTCTCTGTGTACAGATCTGTAGCGTTTCGGCTTACAAGGAGTGGCAACTAGACAGGAGCAATCTTTTTGCCATCCTAGTGCTGAAAATATTGCCGACCAGCTGATTAGATGAATGTCTGCAATTCAATTAAGAATGTTGCACTGGGGTCATATAATATAAATGGAGATAGCACCTTTTGCCTGAGTTACAGCCTTGATAATTCAGCACTGCTTTGTTGTTATTTACGAGGGCAACTTCTCAAAGCAATCTGCATAGATCCTGCTATAAAGCAAGGTGGGAACGTTTTGCCATGATGTCACATCACAGCAAAAAATAAAAATAAATGATAATAAAGAAATTCCTTCTTGTTCCATCGCCCTGCTTACAAAATGAAAATAACTGTCTGGGGGTTCAGGGAAGTAGGAGTTGGAAATGGTGTAAAATCACATGGCTTTAGAAAAGAAAATTAATCACTTAGCAATGTTCTGGTCATGATGAAACAAATGTGGAAAGTCTAGTGAACTTTTACAGTGTGTGTGTGTGTGTGTGTGTGTGTGTGTGTGTGTGTGTGTGTAGAACCTCCATTAGAGTGTATTGTTTTGCTTTTCAAAAGGAAGATACAGAAGATGACAGAAGGCCCAAATGGCAGTTGTAGTCTCTGAGGCACCTTTCCCCACCTGGGGATAGTCAAGATTGGACTACAGCTCCCATCAGGTCCAGCCAGCATGGCCAATAGTTAAAAACAATTCCCATAGCTGGGTGAAGGGAGATGAAACATAGCTAGCCTATGTGTTCTGGGCAGTTGCAATAAAAAAAAAATCAGAAGATGTGTGTCCAAGGTCGCAATCTACCTGAAAGTCTCTTGATATTATTTTTACGGATTGTTTCCTTATTCTGAATCTGGCTCATCCAATTAGAGTGGTACCTCGGGTTACATACACTTCAGGTTACACACTCTGCTAACCCAGAAATAGTACCTTGGGTTAAGAACTTTGCTTCAGGATGAGAACAGAAATCGTGCTCCGGCGGCACGGCGGCAGTGGGAGGCCCCATTAGCTAAAGTGGTGCTTCAGGTTAAGAACAGTTTCAGGTTACGAATGGACCTCCAGAATGAATTAAGTACTTAACCCGAGGTACCACTGTAGAATGACTGCAAACCGACTTCCATTTACTTTCAGAGAAGTTGGTTCGCCCGCCACTCTCCACCAAACACACACACCACCCCAGGTCTCCAAACTGAAACCTTCAGTTTCGCGAAGCACCCAAACAAACGAGGCAGTGTTGAGTGTGGGGCACATTTCCTTCCAAAGACAAGTTACGATACATAAATTTTAAGAAGAAACTCCGCTACTAAACAAGAAGCCTTCTCTTTAAACATTGCGATTTCTTTACCAAGGAAAGAGTTGAGAGCAAACAGGCACTCGAGTATTTTGGCTGAAGCTAGCGGGAGACTCCACGTTGGATTTAGCAAAACCTGACATGAAATAATCCTTTACTTTTGTGGGGGTCCCTTTTGCACAGATTCATATTTGCATTGTTGTATAAGACTACAGAATAATAATAATAATAATTACTACTACTACTACTGCTACTACTTCTATACACTGTTTAAAAAGGTATATCACAGGAGAAAGGAACACTAAAACACTGACAAATTTTCCTGGTGACTTCTTCCTTTAGAAACACACACACACAGGCAAACTTAGGTTCCCTACTAAACTTAAAGTTGAAATAATAAGAACTTGAAATTGACCTATCTATCCATTCCTAAACAAGGCTCTGCCAGGTTGTTTCTTTCAATTTCTGACCAGTTGCCAGGAAATCAAAGGGCAAGGTTGTTCTTCCAAACAAGTTCATTTTGTTCAGCCAGAGACCTCTGGTAAGTGGTCAGCTTTGGTGCCGATCTCCGACCTCCATTCCATGGACTTGCAATGTTCTCCTCATCTGCACACACAACATAATGTACCAGTAGAATGCTGAGGATGTAGACTGGACTTGCTCCACACAAATTCCTTAGAAGCAAGGAAGTTGGATAGATATATATGAAAAAATAAAAACACAGCATGCCACTGGAGGAACTCAGATTGAACCTTTTGGCAGATGCTGCTGTTCTTGGTGTTGGAGGGTGTCAGAGGAAATGGTGTTGCGATATAGTGGCATTTGTTACTTATGGTGGAAGGTCCTGTGAAGGAACTTGCAGTGGCCTTTGGCTGATGCAAGCAATGACACCCAGAGCCGGCTCTGCCATCTTGGTGATTTTGGAAAAGCTTGGATAGTCAGTGCAAGAGACTTGACTTCCACCGCTATCACCAAATCCTTTACTGCCTTACAGCTGTGGTGGACCTTGAGATCTCAAATTTCAGTGGTGCCCTGTGCAATAGCAAAATTCGGTGCCCTCTGCCTCTTGCAATCCATTCTAAAGCCTAGTTGCGGCATCCCCAAGACTCCATGCCGAGTGTGACCAAACCAATCACACTCCCTTAAATCCATCTCTGTTTCTAGTGTACCCTAATGACCACGTGTGCACTCCACTCAATATCTGTGGCCTTGCTCATTGTGTTCCTGATGAAAGGTTTGGTGCAGGAGCAGGGCCTTCTTGGTTGTGGCATCAGATACACTCTCAGCTCCCAATTTTCTGGTCTTTAGGAACTAGGCTGCAATCTGGCTCTTTACGAAGGCCTTAGGACCTAATGACTTTTCTGTACCTGTTTTTTTTTTAATAAGGATTTCCTTCGCCCTCCCACTGCTGGTTGGGTCAAGCTTTGAGGTTTTGCCTTTTGGAGGTAGCTTGCGACACTGTGTGGCTTCCTCATACCCAGAGATTATCTGTACCCAAACTTTGTGGTGCAAATTATCCCATGAAACACCAAGGTCTGACTGAGTAAATTTCTATTGCCTATCGATTTCCACTTGTTTTTATTTGTGGTTAAAAAAAATGGGTGGTGGTGGTAAGGGACGTGGGTGGCGCTGTGGGTTAAACCACTCAGCCTCTTGGGTTTGCTGATCAGAAGGTCGGCGGTTCGAATCCCCGTGGCGGGGTGAGCGCCCATTGCTCAGTCCCTGCTCCTGCCAACCTAGCAGTTCGAAAGCACATCAAAGTGCAAGTAGATAAATAGATATCTGGTGGGAAGGTAAACTGCATTTCTGTGCACTGCTCTGGTTTGCCAGAAGCAGCTTAGTCATGCTGGCCACATGACCCAGAAGCTGTACGCCGGCTCCCTTGGCCAGTAAAGCGAGATGAGTGCCGCAACCCCAGAGTTGTCCGTGACTGGACCTAATGGTCAGGGGTCCCTTTACCTTTACCTTTAAGGGTGACCTTGTGTATATGCTTCATGAATTTAATGCTTGGGCAGCTGGTTGCTGTTTTAATTCAACGGATACATAAAAATGTAGTAACTTAATTTAAATATTCTTGTAAAGGCAATTCTTGCATGGACTAGATTACCCTTCTGCTCCCTTCCAATTCTATAATTCTGTTGTTGTTAAATAGCATCTAGTTTCTGCTTGGCTGTTGTTATTCCAAAAGGCTGAAAACTGCTCACTTGTGTATATGTGAAATGCCGGTCAATGTGACTTCTTTGCTAAGATGCTTGGACTGCAAGAAAAAACAATTTAAACGAGTGTTCCTTGCTAGCGCAGTCCAGGAATTGAAAGGTTATTGTTGTAGCAGCTGCAGTTTATGAGAGGTAGAAGCACATGCTACTGCGTTGCAGCCATTGATATTTATCTATGCAAATGTTAAGCTTTTTGAAACATAATTGTTAGGATAACACCACGAAATAATACCTTCAGATAGCACATCCCCTCCCATAACTCAAACCCAAGTCCCCTGCAAAGGGCTGCTTTCTCATATGCCTTTGCAGCCTTCTTAGAATTAAAGTATTATCTAAACCATGGGTAGGCAAACTAAGACCGGGGGCCGGATCCGGCCCAATTGCCTTCTAAATCTGGTCTGCGGGTGGTCTGTGAATCGGCAAGTTTTAACATGAGTAGAATGTGTTCTTTTATTTAAAATGCATCTCTGGGTTATTTGCAGGGCATAGGAATTTGTTAACTTTTTTTTTCAAAGTATAGTCCACCACCCCCCCCCACAAGGTCTGAGGGACAGTGAACTGCTGAAAAAGTTTGCTCACCCCTGATCTAAGCATTCCTCACAAAGTTTTGAAGTAACAAACATATTGGCCCATTCAGACTTATTACCTCTCGATGGGATGTGTGCAGAGATATACAGGCAGGTGAATGGTGTAGTTCAGTTGCCCAGGGAATGCAGGATCTCAGGACATGCAGTTCAGGTGTTTCAATTCAGGGGTCTGTTTGTGATAAGTCATGATGTTGGTACTTGGGTGTCATGAGCAGGCATCCCCAAACTCGGCCCTCCAGATGTTTTGGGACTACAACTCCCATCATCCCTAGCTAACAGGACCAGTGGTCAGGGACAATGGGAATTGTAGTCCCAAAACATCTGGAGGGCTGAGTTTGGGGGTGCCTGCCCTAGAGTCTAGCAGTGACCAAGACACCAAGTTAGAGGCTGCAATGCCCACCTGGTTTGGGAGCCAGATTGGGTTCCATGCTACTGATGCTGACCAAGAGGACTCTGAACCTAAGGCAGGGAGGCTGGAGCCGCTGAAATAAATCCTGCAGCAGCAGAGCCCATATAACTGAAACCAGTATAACTGTCAATTCCAGTTTCTCTTCCTCCTTCCCAATATATAGGTCAGTTCACCACATTTCTTCATCAACTGGCGTGAATATTTTTCCGTAATGAAAATCTGTTGGCGTTCTAGTGTGCATTCCTCCCAAAGTACACATTTTTGTATGCAATTTTGCCTTTTTTGCAAGCAATTTCTGTTAGAATGCATTAAAAAAAATCACTAATATTTACTTTTTAATGCACAATATTCACCAGTATATGCATTTCTATACTTTCTATTTGGTTGGAGGACTGCATTGCAAAATTCAAACAATAGCTGTGTTTCAGTTCCTGGGTCGAATGAGAAAGTGTGAATTAGGTGGGATTGAGCTAAAATGCAGACCAAACTAATGTTCTTTCCAAACTCTAATAATTGTACAGATGTTGTGCTATGAATGGCAGAACTAGTTACCTGGGCTCTGTGATTCTTGATGCGGGAATAAAGATGAAAAACTCAGCGGGCGCTCTGGGGTAGCCGTTATGTCATTGCGAAACCCAATCACCTCTTAAATTTACCTAAAGTTTTTGTTTTTTGTTTTTTAAAGTAGAATGCAAGTGTAAAGCGTTCCAACTAGCCAAAATACCTCCCAATTTCTGGGGGTGGTATTTTCAGTCATATGAGTGTGAAAAATTGCCTGTGAAATTTCTCATCAGGTGAAATTAAAAACTAATTTGAGGCTTTGTTTTAAGAGGAAACTTCAGAGGAATAGAAGCCTAAAAGAGCTAGAAATGCCTCTTTGGGAGGCTGCCTGTGTGCTTGCTGGTTGCAAACCTTTTCATAAAAATGCAGCAAACAAATCAATCATAATGTCCCCCCTTCTTCTGCTTAATCTTCTACCTCACTCTAGTGGCAGAATACCTCTCCTTGTAACAGAAAACCCCCAGTTAACGTATGGCAGACATCCCAAGGGCTGCATTCCCTTTTGGACAATGTTCAGGGGTCATGTTCTAGTGGCAGGTGGGTCCAGAGGTGAAAGTGGGTGGAGCAACAAATATTAATTTCAGCTTTGTACAATAGGCTAGTTTCTACACATAGCCCTCTCTGTCCTCTACCCAGGAAGGCAAGAGTCATTGCCAGAGTTCTAGGGCACATTCCAGCCAGGCAGAAACACATAAGGAGGCTGTGAAGCAATGCAGAGCAGTGTTTGTGGCCTGGGGAGAGTTTTAGAGCCTGTGCCGGAGTCTCCTGAACCTCGGTGTTGTGTGCATATGTTGTAACCTGTTGGAAATGTTTTGGGGGCTGCCTCTGTTTTCCCTTTTGAACTCCTCATGCTCTTCCCAACAGAGCAAGCCACTGCTTTTTCACTCCTTATCTGCACCGGAAATAACACAGGCCAGAAAACAAAATAATGCATTCTAATAATCCATGGATGGTGACAAGTGCAAACAAATGGAACAAGTTGCCAAAGCAGATGGAGGGCTGTACTTTGGTGGAGAAGCTCAGAGCGAATCTTGCAAGGTTTTTTTCCCCCCTCCCTGCTGAAGCAAATTCAAAGCTGACATTTGCTTTAATAATTTCTACTTAATTTGACATTACGATTTCATGCAAATACCATCTAATTTTTCTGTTAAAAAAAACAACAAAACAAAACCCACATCCTGATTTACTGTGAAACTACCTTGCTCTTCACTAGATATGATTTATGGCGGATGTTGTTGGTTTTTTTTTTAATTGTTCATCTCTTCCGGCATCTGGCACAATAAAGATTGCGATTTTGTTTTCACATATGTTATGCAAGAGGAGATCAGGATGTGGAGTTGTTTTAGCATCAGGCGTGTGTGGTTTAATTCTCACTTCCAGTAGCAAAACATTCTGTCATATTTTCAAGAAGGCTAGAAAGCATTTCATTCTGATATGTATTCTTTGATTGTGATTTTAACCTTCTGTTCTAAGCTTTTTAAAAAACAACAACACCAACAACACAAAAACCCTCTGCGTTTTTTTTTTAAATCAATTTTATTAAGTGATCCACTAAAACAACAACAACCCCCACACCGTTTCAATAATTGTGTTACATTTGATTGCCAACAAACACAGCAATACACAATGGAGTAGCCATCTCTTAATTACTGAGTTCTGCAGGGTCAAATTCTACCATTTTATGGATCTGTGTATCCCAAGAAAAGCAAGTACAGAATATTTGCACCTAATAGGCTGGCCTCCTTTAAGCGGAGAAAACATGGATCAGTGGCAAAGCACATTCTTTACATACAGAAGGTCCCAGTTCCAATATCTGCAGTATCCAGGTAAGGGTGCAGACCCTGCTATGCCCCCCCCCACTAGTCAGTATAATCCCAGCCAGCATACCCAATGGTTAGGGATAATGGGAATTGGAGGCTGCACCATGTGAACTATCCCTGAGTTAAGCATGTACCCTAGATTGCAACATTGCTCATAGCCCAGAAGTGGGGAAACATTTTAGGCCCAAAGGGGTGCGGGGACACAGGCAAGAGTAGAAGGAACAATGGGTGCAAATTGAGCCTTTGTAAAGCAGAGACATCACCTTGCCAACAAAGGTCCATATAGTAAAAGCTATGGTTTTCCCAGTATGGAAGTGAGAGCTGGACCATAAAGAAGGCTCATCGCCGAAGAATGGATGCTTTTGAATTCTGGTGCTGGAGGAGACTCTTGAGAGTCCCATGAACTGCAAGAAGATCAAACCTCTCCATTCTTAAGGAAATCAGCCCTGAGTGCTCACTGGAAGGACAGATCCTGAAGCTGAGACTCCAATACTTTGGCCACCTCATGAGAAGAGAAGACTCCCTGAAAAAGACCCTGATGTTGGGAAAGATTGAGGGCACAAGAAGAAGGGGACGACAGAGGACGAGATGGTTGGACAGTGTTTTTGAAGCTACCAGCATGAGTTTGACCAAACTGCAGGAGGCAGTGGAAGACAGGAGTGCCTGGGGTGCTCTGGTCCATGGGGTCACGAAGAGTCGGACACGACTAAACAACTAAACAACAACAACAACAACAACAACAACAACACAGTAGGCTAGTTTCTACATGCGCTCACATTACCCCTCTCTGTCCTCCATCCAGGTGCAATCAGAAATCAAGGACATATTCGAGCCAGGCAAAAACATTTCAAGGAAGGTGTGGCGAAGGGCCAGTATGGTTTGAGATAGTCCCGAGTGCCTGATAGAGGGGGGCGGGGCACATTTGGCCCCCAAAGCTGAAGTTCCCCAAAGCTTGCCATAGACCTCAGAGGTACTGTTGGAATAGCATGAGACTCTTAATCTCAGGTCGTGAGTTCGAGTCCCACATTGGACTGATTCCTGCATTGCAGGGGGTTGGACTAGATGACCCTCGTGGTCCCTTCCAGCTCTACAGTTCTATGACTGGAGGTGTCTTTCTTTCTGTGAAGTACATAGGGATTCCTTGACTAGCATACTGATGTGGATAGGTAGGAAGTTTAACAGTGGCGGATAGGCTATATTCATGATGAATTCTTGAATTATCTTTCAGATTGCCTCTCTCTCTCTCCTCTTCCTCCTCCTCCCTTTTGTTCTCTCAGCTCAGCTCGCCAACTAATGCCTGGGCTCTGATTCCAACTCCCCTCCCCACCCACACTTTGCTGACATCATAAATTATCCAGATCTAAATGGACAACATTCATTAGCCAGGCACTTTAACGAAAGAGCTTGCTCAGGAGCCGCTCGCAGCTCTCCCCCTTTTTATTAAAAGTTAAAATGCTCCTGGCTGTCATGGAATGAAGGGAGGGGAGGTGGGCGGGCGAAGGCAGGTTAGAGGACAGTGCCGCAGAACTAATAAATAAAAATAATAGCGATTACCGTTGGCTGAGTGACCCGGGGAGAGTAGCAGTGCTGGGCCATTTGTTGTTTCCTTTTCACTTGTCAACAGCCAGTGGCTTAAAAGCCTTAGCCTTTGTTCGGGGCCTAATAGCACCTGTTGGGATGATGAGGAGACAGCTGTCAAGGAGAGGGAGGGAGAGAGAAAGGGAAAAAATGATGAGTGGAAGCAGGGGGGGGGATGCCAAGGAGGAATTGGCCCCCCATTAGTCAAAATAATATATGTCCTGATACAAGAGCAATTGGAGAGTTCACATCAGATGCTAAAGAAGGTGTAACTTCTCTTTCTCTGTATGTTCCTCACCTCCAAAGCCTTCCTCTTCCTTCCAAGAAATAGGGGCCTTCACTAGAGAGGGCTGAAAGGAGGCAATATTGCCTAGTGGTTGGAGCAGAAGACCCAGGTGCACCATGAAGCTCTCTGGGCAACCTTTGGCTAACCCAATCTTTGTGGCCCAGCAGCCCCCAATCTTTGTTCAGATGCTCCGCAGATGCTCCCTTTGAAGAAAATTTGCAAATTGAATCCTGCGGGATTGAAATTGCAATATAATGAAATGCAATATTATGAGAAATAAAAATGCAATTGAAAGTCATGCGGTGTCTAGCGCAGCACATCACAATCTGCAATTGACCAAAATAACAACAACATTAAGTGATTTGCCAAGAATCTGTGGGGAAATAAGTTTTGGAGCCGCTGGGTTGGTCTTTCTCTCCAGGCCTAACATACTTCAAAGGGAAAACAGCAGAATGAGTCTTGTGGCCCCTTAAAGACCAAGCAGTTTAGGATGGCATAACATTCTGCAACTCAAGCTCACTTTGCCAGGTGCATGAAAGGAGATCTTCCTTGTCAGGTGTAGAAAGGAGAAAACAGCAAAGCAGGAGTTGAATGTCAAAGAAAAGGAGAAATGAGAGTCAGTGGTAAAGTGGGGAGGGGCTGGGGAATTACTGTGCCCTGAAAGAAGGGCATTTGTGTTTAATCAATCCTTCATCGTGGGACCACGTACTCCCTGGAACTCCCTGCCCATTGATGTTAGGCAAAACCCTTTGCTGTACCATTTTTGACACCTGCTAAAAACTTTTTTTTTCCTGAGGCATGCAATTTTAACATGAAATTTTATTATGCATATTTGTTTTAAAACAACCAATTTCATTTATATTTTGATACATTTTATGTGAATTTGTTTTTCAGTGTCTGTTTCTGTCAGTATTCTTAGTGAGTACCGGTATTTTACATTGTCTTCCACAAATTGCTTTGAGGTTACTTTTTTGTTGACTGGGTGGTATATGAATTATGTCAAAATAAGCACAAACAAATACTAACCTAACGAATGAATAATGTCTAGGACATTCTGAGAACGCTGAAACCTGGTTTCGAATTATTTTTCCTATGCCTATTCCAACATTAGCTTGAATGAACTGCTTGTTTTGAGGGCACTTTTTATTTTAAAGCAAATACGAATCTGTAACCAACATATCTGTATGGTGGCAGCAGGTGAACGGCCTCTATTGACATCCCAAACTGGGCTACTGTTGCTTTAACTCTGCAAGTTACACAGAAGTCTTCAGTTTCTTTATGAGCACACTAGGGTGAATATTTTGTCTAGCTGCAGGGGGAAAGCTTTGTCACGACTTTGCTGACAATAGACTTAGAAGTAAAATGGTCTGCTTTTGGTGCCTGGAGGTTCTGTGGTCTATTGTTAGTTCACAATGGATTTCTATTGCTGCATTCCTGCTTTGCAAAGGTTTGTTAGCTTTTAATGACTGACAGTCTTCTACTGCAAATACCATGGTATTCTGGCCTGTTTACTTACTACTCAAGGTTTTTTTTTTTTTTTTTTCAAGGAACAGCAGAAAGGGGGGAGGGGGAGAAAATAGCAATGTTTTAGATAACCTATTCAGGATTGTTGGGTTTTCTTTTTAACTCTTGATGAAGTATTCACTAGCAAAATACAGTCTATTTGTTAGTGAGGCACAGGGGGAATAATCAATCTTATATAGACTTTCTGAATGCTTGGATCAGCTTCGGAGGCCCCTCTCCGAATCACCACTGCCTTAGATATAGAAGGTTGGCAAACACAGGCTACATCTTTCTCAGCTATGGCAGCACACTTGTGGAATACCATTCCAAAGAAAGCCCACCTGGTTTCCTCATCCCTGGCCTTCCATTGTTTTTGTGGGAAAGTGTAATATTTGAAAGTGCCTTTTGCAAAAGTTTTGAATTCTGCTGTCTTATGGTGCTTTTCGTTCACCCCATCCTGTGTTTTATTTAATGCTTGTTGTTTATTTTAAGCATATGGTTAGCTGTGTAGGCCTTTGTTTTTAGGGGGAAAGTAGGCATTTGTTCGTTTTTATTGCATCGTTTATGCACCATCTTTCAGGGGAACAGCATTTTAATAAGAAATACGTAGAGGTTCCAGCTTGTTCTGTACAGTGTCCTGCACACTAATGACATACAAGAACCTAGGAAATTGCCTTATACTGAATCAGACCACTACAATGGCTGGCAGTGATTTTCAATGGTCTTCCCTAGTCCCACCTAGACACACCAGGGAGCATATCTGAGACTTTCTCCATTCAAAGCATTTGTGCTCTATTTCTGAGCTACAGCCGTCTTCATTTAAATTACATCTTTTAAAATGCAGTCGACTTAGCATTTACAAGTTGCTGTTGACTTCTTAACTTGGGGTAAATAACTTAACAGGCGGACCCAAGCCTACTTAAAGCAAAGTGCTCTTATGTGGCTATTAATAATTTCTGTAGTAATTTTCAAGGTACAAAATGTTATACATTTCATGCATAACACTTACAGTATGTCTGCTGCTAAGCAGACATTTAGGGAGTGATCCAAACCCAAGATCCACCAGGATGAGTGTCGTTTGGGATAGGTCTTCTGCTCAGTTGGCTGACGTCCCTCGCCTCTGCCCAGCCAGAGATTACACCCGTGTAGGTCTTCAGCCAGGGCTCAGCTGGTTGGAGTAAGTCCCAAAAAAGGAGTGTTCTGGGAGACCAGAAGGGGGCTAGGACTCCCACTCCTGAATGGAGTTTGGGATAGGAGTAAGTTAGGTATAATTTATCCCAGCGTAACACTGCCTTCCTATAATTTGGACTGCTGTTGCCCAAAAGTCAAGCCCCAAAGCTAGCCCTATTATACCACTTATGCCCATCATCATCATTTTTAATTTGTATACCACCTTTCTATCTTACATTACTCAAGGCGGTTTACAAGCTGAAGAACCAAAAAATGTACATCTTATAACAATCTAATACAATACAAAAATGTGATAATAAAACATAACTTTAAAATAGGCAACCTACATCAAAAGGTAACATTCAACAATCATTAGAATAGTATAAAATAATATCAACATATAAAAGTTAAACAGAAATCCACTCAACAGTTACAATAATATCTAAACTATAATCAATAAAACGGCAAGCCCACAGTACATAAAACAATACAGAGGGTAGAGCAAGGCAGGTGGAAGGAGGCCTTGCCTGATGGAGTCTCTCCCCTCACAGCCCAGGTAGCCATTTACCAGTAACAGTGGATGGGGCAGGGTGGTGGCGATTATCTGACCTCCCACCTGGTGCTCCCACCGGCAAGTTTGTACTGTGACAACCTCGCTTCTACTTCTCTGCTCTCCCTTCCAGTAAACCACATAAATGCCACTGACAGGAGGTCAGATAAGTTTCCCTGCTTCACTGACCACTTACTGCATTTAAGACAAGGATGTAATTATGACAACAGTCCTACGGTCAGTTAGGTGTGGTTTGGCTGACCAAGTCTACCCAGTCAGTTTCATGCTGGGCGTTTAAATCTGGGTCTTCCCCATCTATAGTAAATAACTCAGTGCACCGCAATAAACGGGTCTCCACTCCTAGTATCTAGAAAGCTGAAGCAGAAGCTGTCTGTGTTAAGTGCCTTCAAACCACATATTCATCTCTACTACTGAGCTGTGTGACGGATGTAGCCTCTTGGAGCAAAACAACCAAATGAAAACCTGACCAGACCCATAATCTAGTACAGGGTTGAGGAACTTGAGGACCTTCAGATGTTGTTGGACTATAACTCACCATCATCCTGTCATCACTGGCTTTGGTGGATGGAGTTGTAGCCCAACACCAACTGGAGGGATATAGGTTCCCTATCTCCCACCCTACTGGGTAGGCAGCATGAATGGAAAACCCATAGGCTAGGGGTGAGGGGCCTCAAACCCTGGGGCTGACTACTGCTATCAGTCAGAGCAGACAACTGATGGGCTGGACGAGCCAGCAGTCAGACCTAGGATGAGACAGCTTCACATGATCGCAACTCTGTGTTACCAGCTTGGGAGCTTTCTGTGTTAGGACTAATATGGGCATGGCAGTGTGCAAATGTCCACACATTGCCCACATCAGTCCTGCCCTGAGACTTTAGTTGTGTCACTGACTCCTGAGAGTATGTTGCTGGCATGGGAGGGAGCAGGCAGAAAAGCTTCAGCAAAATTAGCCAGCCAAGATAATGAAGGATCCTTGTAATGCCTTTTTATTTCAGTGGGGGAAATTAACCAGTTGCTAATAATTGCATGGTCTCTAGGCCAGACGGTCCCTTTGAAAAGTTAACATGTACTCTCTTTCCGTTCCTAGTAGGGGGTAAACAAATGGCGGCACCAAAATACACATAAGCACAAATGTGGAGAATAGCAGTTATATGTCTTAGATCGAGATAGTAAGGGTGGCTATTGTTATTTAGATGGAACATACTGGAGCACTTATCTTTTAGTACACTCCATTTTCAAACTGAATGCAGCGCTAATCGCGGGATTGAAAGCTATTGTAATTGTGCACCCTTCTAAATGCTGACAAGAATATACAATTACATTGTTTGGAACAGAGTTTAACATCCTCTGGGTTGTATTAGCATTTGTATTTACTTATGCATTAAAAATCTGCACAAAAAAAGCAAAGGCAGAAAGCAAGAGTTATAAATATTAAACCCCCCACACACATACACGCACAGATAGATATCCACTCTTGTCTGAAAATTCTGAAAGTATATATTTAAAGCAAGTGATATACGTAGATATGAAATTAACAAATAAATTGGTTTTCTTGTGCTGCTTCTGGGTATCCTTGAAGCATCTCGTTGGCCCCTGTGAGAAGTAGATAGACCCTTGGTTTGATCCAGTGGGGCTCTTCTGCGTATAGTTACACTGGTTAGAGCATGGTGTTGATAACATCAGGGTCGTGGGTTCAGTCCTCAGATGGGCCACCTGCATGTTCCGGCATTGCAGGGAGTTGGAATAGATGACCCTCAGGGTCCCTTCCAACTCTACGATTCTATAATTCTTCTACACTTTCTTTTTTAAACAGGAGTCACTGCCGCAAGATGCATTTTTATAATAATAATTTATCATCTGCCCTTCCTCCTGGGGTCCCAGAGTGAATTTAAAATGCAACGTTATAAGAAGCATTTTTAAAAGATAATAATAATAATAATAATAATAATAATAATAATAATAATAATAATAAAAATATAGATGGCCATTTGTCTTGGGTGCTTCAACTGAGATTCCTTCATTGCAGGGGATTGGACTACAGGTAGATGACTCTTGGGTCTCTTCCAACTCTACAGTTCTGTGATTCTGTGAAAAGAGTGATTGGCAGTAATGATGATAATAATATTAATATTTTGTACCCCGCTCATCTTGCTGGGTTTCCCTAGCCACTCTGGGTGGCTTCCAACTGAGATTAAAAATACATTAAAACACCAATCATTAAAAACTTCCCTAAACAGTAGCTCAGAAGGCTTTTAAAAGTAGGATTAGGTAAGTTTTGGAGGATAGATCTGCCAGTGGCTATTAGTTATGACAGCTGCATGGAAACCTCCAGGTTCAAAGGAAGAACCTGCCACTGAATGCCAGTCGCTGGGAAGCCAGAGCAGGGCAGGGCTGCTTCCTCCAGCCCTTGCTTATGGGATCTCTGGAGGCACCTGACTGGCCCCCAGGGGCAGATCTACTATGGAACTAGGGAAGCTTAAGCTTCAGGGCCCCTAGCCCTGGAGGGACCCTGGAAGAGACTTTAGCCCACGTGGCTTAACCTTTTTGGGTCTGGTAGACCCAATTAGAGTCTCCTGACTCAATTTGACCAATATTTTGTTGTATATATTTCAACAGTCCCAGAGTTTGAGAGTCGGGAGCAAAGATGTTATAGAGGTGTGGTGATCTGTCACGGAACAACCCCATTGAAGAAGATAACAGTGGTTACCTAGACCCTCATTGCTGGTTGTGCCATGATAGTTTAAGGTACAAGCTCCCCACAAAACAACGTAGGTCCACTGTTGCTGGCTGTTGTGGGAGAGGATTCTGGAGGAGTAGGTGGATCTGATATAGCAGAACTCTTCTGCTGTTTTTAATACCTCGTAGGACTCCTTTCAGTCTTCTTCCCAGATTTTTCAATTGTCGCAAAGCGTTTACCATCCTGAACTATGCCCCATTGTTATTATTTGTTTGCTGTGTGTTTTTGTGTGTGTTACTGGGGGCGGGGAGTGCCTTGCCACAGCATGCTTACCACCACACTGTGTTTAAACACGTTGTAAAGTGGATGTAATTGTAAACACACCGAGGGATATAATTACATGTAGCAGATTTAGACGCTAATTCTTTGCCTTTTATTTATTTTCCCTCCCCCCCACACACTCTGCATTATATATATATATATATATATATATATATATATATATATATATATATATGGTGCCTGCATACAGACACCCTTAAATTGACAAGCATCCATTATAGGCAGAAACTTGTTCTCTAAATTGAAAAACAATGAGCGCCAGTTTTCTGTGTGCCCATTGTCATATGGAATGGCTTTGTTCAGTAAGAGGAAAAAGCTAATGATTTTGAAACAGCAGGTGACAAAACACATTCTTTTTTTTTTTTCTCTCCCCTCTTATCAGTTTGTTGATGAAGTCATTATGAACTGGGGTCCAGGATAGGGTAGCTCTTATTTTTAGCAGATAGACTTTTAATGAGTTCCATTGTGCCGTCAGTCATGTTGATTCACTTACATTTTTCCCCCATCTCTCTCTCTTCTTCATTCAGAAACCCCCAGTATTGAAAAGCTACTATCAAAAGATTGGAAAGACAAGCTTCTTGCCATGGGATCAGGGAACTTTGGAGAAATAAAAGGTAAACCTCGTTTCTATCACCTGAAGGGATGCAGTGTGTGTGGGGGGGGGGGAGATTGAAAATGCATTGCAATATATGTGAGTTCAATTAGCGCAAACGAAGCATGCTGTCATTTGCTCTTTTCCATTTCTGCACTTTTTCGCTGGAGCAATGTCTTCAGGGCCAATCCTGCTCTTCTGAGCATGCCAAAACTTGGCAGGGCCTTCTTTTTGCAGCTGAGATCAGTCCACAGCATCTTGTCCTTGTGGGGGGTCTGGGAGTACAGGCTGCTCTCAGTAGAAGCAGGAGAGTGGGGAGTCTGGAGAAGACCTCTCAAGAGCATGGTGAGACGCAGGAGGGTCTAGGCTGCATTTAAATGACCCACTTGCAACATGCTTGCAAAAGTGTCTAGTTGGTGGTTATAATGGGAGCTGTAGTGAGCACAAGATTGCACCCTTTAGGCTGCTCTCATCTGGAAGACAGTGCTGCATCTTCTGTGATGAAAAATCCCATGAGCAAAGCTATGGAGCCCATTTCCATGCTGTTGGTCTTTTGTGGGTGCGTAGGTTTCAGTCACATAGTGTCAGATGCAGATTGTGCAGTTATTGATTGATTGATTGATTGATTAAGTATCTACCATGCCCAGGGTGGCAGGCAACAAGCAGTAAGACAATTAAAAAGCAAATACTTAAAATATCTTAAAAAACATACAGGTGCAGGCTGTGGAAGGTCTTCAGTGGGTGCCAGAAAGACTAACAGATCAGGTGCCTGCCTAATATTTAGCAGGCAGGAATTCCAAAGGGGTAGCTGCCACAGCACTTGAAGACCCAATTCCTACATTGTGTGGAATGGACGTCCCAATAAAGGTGGTATCTTGCATGAGGCCTTCACATGCCAGAGCGCAGTGATCAATGGGGTACATAAGGTGTAAGATGATCTTCCTGTTATCCCCGTCCCAAGCTATGTAGGGTTTTACGCGCCAAAAACTAACACTTTGAACTTAGCCTGGCAGATGTTCGGCATCTGGTTAAAGTGGATTCGATGCTCCGGCACCATAAACCTGCTGCCACAAATAAATAAATAACTGGAGTTCTTGCAGGCCACCATTCTGTGTGCACTGTGGTAGGAGAGGTTACAGGTGGAAGAACGTTTTTTATGCACTGCTTCCATATGCAGGTGGTGCATGCAAACTCACCCCAGTTGACTCTCATAACAAGAGCCCTTCTGGATCAGGCCAAGGGCCCATCTAGCCCAGAATCCTGTTCTCACAGTGGCCGGCCAGATGTTCATAGGAAGCACATGAGGAAGACATGAGCACAAAACCACTATCCCCATTTGTGATTCCCAGCTGTTAGTATTCAGAGTCATACTGACTCTCGATATTTGGAGCAATTTATACAGAGCAATTAGTAGCTGTCGACAGCGTTCTCTTGCCTGAATTTGTCCAGCCTTCGTTCAGAAACATTCAAGATGGAAGCCATTGCTACATGTTGTTGGAGCAAATCCCGTAATGGTGAAGTACTTTAGTTTCTCCTCAATCTTCCAACGTTCATCTTCACTGGATGTGCTTCTAGTATTTTGAAAGAAACCTGCACACCGTACATAATTTCATGCTTGCCTGTCATCTGCTACTGTGGCAAAATATTGTTTGACCCTGGGTGAGGTGTGACTGTTCTATTCGTAGGATTTGATCATTTAATCATTTGCACAGGCAAGCCATCACTTAATTCTGCTATATCCAGGGAGCATGAACTTGCATTTGTGAAGCAGCCCATCATTTTACATCTTTATCTGAGGCCATTATAGAAAAGGCAAGAGTTCAGTCATACCTGCAGAGTTAGGACTGCTTCAAGTCAGGAATGCTGCTGACTCGAGCATGCTTTTGTTTTGATGTACATCACGTTGCTGTGTTACCATAAAGGATGGGGAAGCCACAGGCCTTGGGGGTCAAATGCAGCCCTCCAAGTTCCTCTATCTGGCCTCCGGGACTTCCCAAACAACACCCATTTCCCCAGCTGCAAACCCCCTCACCCCAGCCCAGGCCTTTCATCCTGACCCTTTACTGCACTTTCCTTGAGGGAAGTTGCCTAGCTTGAAGACATCCTTGATAATGCTTCTAGCTTGCCTGGTTGTAGGATAGTGAGGGGCGTGTGTGTATGTGTAGAACTAGTCTCTGGGACAAAGGCCAAATTTGCATGTGTTGCCTTTCCCACTTTTGCCTCTGGCCCCTCCCACCACTGTAATGTGGCCCCTTGAAATTTGCCTGTAAAGGAATGTGGCCAAAAAAGTTTGTTTCGTGTTACGCAGCTTCTTCTGTTGCTATGAGGGGGGCACAACAGAAAGTGCTTTCCCCAGGAAGCTCCCAAACCTTTGGTAGTTACTCTGGTCGCAGCAACAACAACTCTGGCACATCATTGGCAAATTCATGCATTCATGCCACTTTGATTTTCTATATTAAGCAGTTTATAAATTCTTAAAACGGTAGGTAGGTAGGTAGGTAGGTAGGTAGGTAGGTAGGTAGGTAGATTGCTTTGGTCTTTACTTTCATTTTGAGGGAGAAGGAAGGAGGTAGCCAGGCTGACCCTCCAGGTCCCTGGCATGGGGCGCTCATGCCACCACCAGGAGCACAGGAACGAGAAAATGATCCTGAGCTGAGCCACATTGCAGCTGTATTTCTTGAAACAACACAACGGTGTGTGCAGCCATCACACGTGTATTGGAAAGAAGTCTTTCTTCATTCTTTCTCCATGAATATGAGGTTATTTATTACAAGCTCGCCAGCTCCAAAGTTTTAATTAATTCTTTGATATATTTGTCTTGGCAGTCGCCGTTTTGGAAAAACAGCCACCAGACACCTTGGGCATTGAGATTTCTTTGCCCTGGAATGTGTGCAGTGCTGGAGTTCTAAAGCCTTTTGTAGGGATGGGTGTGTATACCTTACCCACTCACCCCTCAGAAAAACCCAACAACCCCACACTGACTCCCACCCCAAACTCCTTCCTCATCTACTTCCAAATAAGTTAGAATGAGCCAAAGGGGGGGAGGGGAAATGGGAGACTGAAAAAAGAAGGTTCTGCTAGCCTACGGGGGTCTCATTGGCATCTCCTCCTCCTCCTCCTCCTCCTCCTTGGTAACTTAAGAGGGGAGTCCACTAGAGGTGTACACTGGACCACAAGATTCATCTTGTATCTGTAGCATTAAGAATCAACCCGGTCGGTTTCAGTTCCACTCTGTGTGGTTTCCAGTTCAATTTGTTAGTTGCATTCATATCATGTACGTCAAATCCGAAGCTCTGCCCACCCCTCTCTCCATTGACTATAATGGAGAATCTAAAAATAGCCATAACTTTTTGTCTTCTTTTAAGAGGCAAGGAGGGTTTGCTGAATGAGGAGGGAACGTACTAGACCTTGAGTGGGGAATGAGAGAAATCTATATTACAAATATTAATAATACTAGCCGAAAAGAATTCAGCGTATTGAAATCACAGGAACACTCAAAAGAGAAAAAGAGGAGGAGGAAACTTTGAACAAGACCAGGAGAAAAACCAGCTGGAAATTAATAATAATAATAATAATAATAATAATAATAATAATAAGGCAAGAAATGAACACACAGTCACATCACCTGGGGACAGGGGACTTTAAGAGAAGTTTACACAAACGTAAAGAAATGTAAAGAAATGGAATCGCTGTTTGCTGGAAAACAGAAAGGGGTTAGAATAAAAAGGAACAAATGAGTTACATCAAACATTGCTTCTTCAAATTGCTTTGATTGGGGTGCCCTGGGAAAATAATTCACATGTGTTTAAAACCTAGACCTGTCCATCAAAATGAAGTATTCCCCCACCTTTCCTGCCTCCCTTACTTGAGATCAGGGTGTTTCCTTAATCAAATTGGTTTTGCCTTAAAAAACACACACTGCAGTCCTTTATTTTAATAGCAAAATGCAGATTTGGGGGGATGCCTCTGTCCACAGAGTGATTCAGGACATTGGGGAGTCTCTGACCTGATTCAACAAGCCTTGTCGACTTCACCATCTGATTTGGGGATTGGAAAAACCTCACCTGCATCATCCCCGTTGCCTTCATAATTTGGACCACACACGGTGTTGATGCACACCTCTAGAATCCACTCACCTTGATTCTTCGTTAGTTGTCACCTCCACTCAAGTATTTGGAGAGCCACATTTTTGGAAAACAACCCCATGTCACCAAGCTATTTCCCTACCTTCCAAATATTCCTATGATAGGTGAGAAAAGGCCTGTGAATTACTGTGGGGAGAAACCGCTTGACCTCAAGATCTTGTTAGTGGAGGTTAAGCTACACCAGACAAGCTTAGTGGGGGGTTAAACTGTGCCTTGAGAATGTTTTTCTTCAGTGGTTGCAATGCTGTCATGAAAAGAGCAAGATCAGAGAGGCGCCAGAGCAAGGTCTTCTCACTATTGTCATTCCTTTTTTTTTTTTAATAATATTTATTAAAAAATTTCAAAGAAAAGAAAAACATCCAAATTTAAGGCCTTATTTTCAATATCATCTTTCCAGGACTTCCCCTCCCCTCCCCCTCTTGTATTCCAATTCTTTCAAATAGATTCAGCAAATTCTTACCCCAAGTTTTAAAGTTATTATCATTAACCCAATTAAAAAAAATATTTTCCCATCCCCTAAAATCGACCTGTTCCCTTCCACGAGTTCCCCTCTTTAGTATACAATACAGATTAACATAAAAAAAATAGAAAAAAGAATAAAATGTAATTTAACACCCTTTGGATTCCAAATTTCCCTCCCCCCTTTCCCGGTTGCGTTCCCAATGTCCGTCAATGTCTACTGTCGTCCTGGAGCTCCCACATCTAAGCCATAATCCTTCACCAGTCCGCTTTGCCGTCTTTTTAATAGTCTTTGCCGTCTTTTGGTCATCTTTGATTTCGAATGTCCAATCTTGGAAGGGGTCTATCTTCCAACTTTGTCCAGTTCTTGTTATTCTTGTTGTTCTTGTTGTTCTCTCTTCTCCTCTTTTTTTTTTTTTTCCCCCTGCTCTCCTGCACAAATGTTCTAATTCCAAAAAGCTTGTAATTCCTCTACAGAGGCTTTGTTATTCGGGAACAAAACATTACGTCAAGTCCCTTCCATTCTTCAATAGATAAATCTATTGTCTCCTTTAGTATGTAGACCTCTGTAGACAAAATAGTGTTCCATTTCTGCAGTTTCCCAGGAGATAAAGAGTCCGATTCAAATTCCATGCCAGCAATACTTGTAATGACCCACAGCTCCTCTAGAGGATTATAATAACTCAGTTTCCTTCCCGATCACACCCACCAGTCAAAGTAACTTATTATTCCTTGTTTTAAACAGTTTATATCCAATTTATAACAAATGTAACCAGCAAAGTCCTCGTAACAAAGTTCTCTTTTTGTTCTTCAGTTTTGGCAGCTCCTTTGACAGCTGTCAAAACCTCTATTTCTCTTCTCCCGGCGCTCTCACGGATCGCTCCCGGGGTTTTTCGGGGGGGGGGGTTCTATTTTAATTCACATTCCACTTTTCTCCTCCAGCCCAGCTTATAATTTTCCATCGCGAAATTAATAGCTTTATCAAAAAAAAAGGTTGCACTCGATCTTAGTTGTAAGGTCTTTTGCTTTAGCTCCTCTACAACAGGGGGGAGGCTGACTTCCTTTTTGCACCTCCCCCGCTCGCTCCGAATTTAAGAAAAAAATTGTTCTCCTTTTTAATCCAAGTTCCAATTACTCACGGGTTATTCTTTTAAGTCCAGATTTTCAATGGAAGAAGTCAGCTCTCTCCGCCAAATGGCATGCGGCTTCACTCGGCAGGGGAAGCGGAGGACTCACAGCACCCCCCCCCGTCACCCGCTCCGCAGCCTTTAAAAAGGCTCCTTCGCGTGGTCGGGGGGGGCGCAAACGGTGCCCGCCAAGTCACCATGCCCATGGGTTTCAGCGCCCATGGTTTTTGAGGGTCCCCACATCGCCGGCGCGGTAGAACCCAGCCCCTGCCGAGCAGGCTCCCTCCGGAGCTCGGAGGGAGTCCGCCATTCGGTGATGGCGCCAACCCGGAAGTCTCACTATTGTCATTCCTGTAGATGATAATAGCTGTGATTTCCTGCTCACCTGAACTATTGCATTCTGTGCTGAATCCCAATGGGGCAAGAGAGCATGAGAAACCCAGAAAGTGGACCAATCTCTGTGTGGATAAAGCCAAGAAAACCTGCATTGGAAATAATGGGTTGGAGCCAGACATCATATTATTATTATTATTATTATTATTATTATTATTATTATTATTATTACATCACCACCACCACCATCATTAATTACCAGCCCTTTCATGCTATGGTTACAGGGTAGGTTACAACAATATAAAATGCAATATTAGATACAGTATAAATATTTGCAAGAGGAGGAAAAATACAATCACAAGATATAGGTTGCTTCCTGAAAAAATATATATCCCAGGGCAGGAGTATCCCTCCTGTCAATCCATTTGATAACTACCCTCCATATTGAGATTTCCCCCTTTGGAGGAGTGTGGTGTGTTTTCATGTTTCAGTTATGATTCCTGTGATGGGATTCCTGTGAAAACATGTTATGTGGATGCTGCCAGTTATTCCTGGAAAAGAAATTCGGAATTTGTTTCTGCTCTCGAGGTTATTGGCATGCAGTAGGCATGCTGGCACCAGGACATCTTCAAGGGAAATTTCCAAGGCAGGAATGGGGGGTAACATGTTGTGAGAATGTTTTTTCACCTGTGCAGAGTTACTTGAGAACGATTTTGGATGGTGCTGCCTGGATTTTTTTGTCTTTATCACTGAATTATACATTAGTCATAAACACAGATCGACGTGCATCGTAGGTGAAGGCTGTTTTCTTTCTCCCCACAATTTGGTTGCCACCACACTAGACATCACATAGCTCAGTCCTATGCATGTTTACCCAAAAATGTGATCATTGCTGTCCCTGCACAGCTTTGCAATTTTAATAGTTTACAAAAGGAAGGAAATGCTTACAGCGGTGAGAGCGAATGAGAGAGTCTATCAGGAACTTCTTGTTTCAGTTCTGGATTTGTGTGTGAAAGAGACAAATGGAAAAATCACTGTAAACATCATATGTGATTAATTTCACAGTGACAATTCATGTTCGGCAATGTTTTCCATATTTATTAGTGAAGCTTTGATATTTCAGATCTCCAAGGTGTGAAAACCTACTTGGTGTGTATAGTTTGCTCTCCAGTCTACATATCTGAGGCTCATCTATCCATCACTGGACTGCTTTCATCCCCCCATGCCCCCCGCCAATCACTTGAAATCAATGATGCTGGTCTTAGTTTGAACTTTGCCAGTAATAATGGGCATATAAACCTATCACACTGCTCTGTTGTTTGTCCCCCTTCGCCAGGTTGGAAAACTGCCAACTTTCTATATTTCTGTAGAACACAGGCAGTTCTACCCACAGGATGAAATCATACCAGAATTTAGGAATTATATTAACATAGCACCAAATGCATTAATATTCTATTTTGCAATATTCAAGATTGAGCCCATTTTCGATGGTGGTGCCACAAACATTCCTGACCGCTGCGGGTGGGTCTGATGGGAGTTGGAATCTGACAACATAGGGAGGGAAATAGGTTAGCCATCCCTGCTCTAGAATGAGCCCAGTAGCTGAACATCCCCAGTCACACCTGTGTGTGTGTTTTCTACAAACAACAACTTAGAAGCAAAGAAAGGGAACTTCCCACATGGGGGGGGGGAGAGTGACTGAGGTGTGGAACAGTCCCCCCCCCCAAGTGAATAATTATCTCGATCACAACCCCACATTAAAGTTGCAATGGGGGGGGGGAGGCACAAAGCAAATGTCTGTCTTTTCTCTCTCAGGTGGAAAAATAGCAGCTCTTGGGAGGGATAATCTTCATCAGGAAAATATTGCAGGCAGAACAGTTGTCCTCTTCTCCTTATTCTGCTGTCCCCAGTCCAATTCAACACATACACCATAGCTGTTCTTAATTGTGGTGGGAAGATCTGTCAGTTTCAATATCTCATTTAAAAAAAGCATTTTGAGTTCAGTTCTCCATATTTCTACAACAGTTTGTTATATATTTTTTAATAAAGTCCTAATGAAATTGCATCAACCTTTTAGTACAATTTATCTTAATATGCATAATGCGCTTCTGTATGCTCTTTTCATGAATACACATGCACAGTGGTGCCTTGGTTCTCGAACTCAATCCGTTTTGGAAGTCCGTTCAACTTCCAAAACATTTGAAAACCAACACACGGCTTCTGATTGGCTGATTGGCCTCGGAAACAATGCCGACAGCCGAAACAGATGTTTGGCTTCTGAAAAATGTTTTCAAACCGGAACACTTACTTCTGGGTTTGTGGCATTCAGGAGCTGAAATGTTCATCAGCTAAGCCCTTCGGGAACCAAGGTACCACTGTGTGTGTGTGTGTGTGTGTGTGTGTGTGTGCGCGCACACACACACACATGTGCATTTTTATACACACTTTACCATAGTATATGCGTTTTTCTATACATTGCTTAGATGGAATACTTATTCACAAAATTTACAGCAGTGCGAAATTCAAAGGATTTTGGTGCTTCGGTTCACATTTTGTTTCAGAAAGTATGAATTAAGTAGGTTTGGGAGATTCCATTGCAAATCTCCCATGTAATGTGTAAAGGTAAAGGTAAAGGTAAAGGTACCCCTGCCCGTACGGGCCAGTCTTGACAGACTCTAGGGTTGTGCGCTCATCTCACTCTAGAGGCCGGGAGCCAGCGCTGTCCGCAGACACTTCCGGGTCACGTGGCCAGCGTGACAAAGCTGCTCTGGCGAACCGGCACCAGAGCAGCACATGGAACGCTGTTTACCTTCCCGCTATAAAGCGGTACCTATTTATCTACTTGCACTTAATTGTGCTTTCGAACTGCTAGGTGGGCAGGAGCTGGGACCGAAGACGGGAGCTCACCCCGCTGCGGGGATTCAAACCGCCGACCATGCGATCGGCAAGTCCTAGGCGCTGAGGTTTTACCCACAGCACCACCCGCGTCCCTCATGTAATGTGTAGTTTGGCTCAAAGGGTACCTTTGCCTCCAAGTCATAGGTTTCACCAAACTAGAAAGTTTCGTATTACTGGGACGAAATTGACCCTCAGTCTCACCTGCTTACAATTGGTTTTGACTTGGAAAATGTCACTGCGGTAACTCCAGATTTAAAAGGAACACCACCGGAATTGTGGCCTCAACACGCCTAATCTTAGTTCATTAAACCCCATTTGGCCTGAAATAGACGTTTATTTGAACAGTATAGCTCTGTATCGTGGAGCGTAGAGGACATCAGTAACAGGTACTTATGTCAAGCTGTGTCTAACATATGACAGGCCTCTCGTCTGCTGAAAACTAAACCCTTGTATGCTAGTGTCACCAAGATGGGGCAGTGGGTTCTCTTTGGAGAACGCTCTTACAACTGCCAATAATGGATTAAGAGAAATAATCCATTCAGTGATACTATAGCTCATCAGAGCCTGTGAATTAAAGACATATGTTATGTAGATTCGATGTATGGATTAAAAAGGATAATCTGTTAGGTGACATACAGAAACTTGAGATAAGTGGGCTAGGCAGATTCTGTATACGGATTGCGACAGATAATTCCATTTAAGTAAGACTGGACAAGTTGAAAGACAAGCAAGGTGTTTGGGGGAGGGCAGCGCTCTGGTTATGAAGGGTAATCCACTGCGTGACACTTGGGATCTTGTAATCAGGAAACTGAAGACAAGAAAGCTACAAGGGTTCACCACATTTCCCTTCAGAAGAGGAGGAAGAGGAGAGAGCCATGATAAGGAGATTATTCAAGAGGACAAATGTTGGTTTAAACCCTTTAGTTAATACTAGCACAGATTCCCTGGGAGATGCTGTAAAGCGGCATGCCCTCAGAGTAGCTATGTGAATGTAATTTATTTGTTCTTGAGGAATTTTTAATGCATCTCTCTCTTTTTTGCCAGATGTGTCAGAACTACTGGGTTCTCTTTTAATGATAGCTTTGTGGCTGTTGCTTTTTTTTTTTCAAATGGGGGACAGGAGAGAGAGAGGGGGGGAGGGGCAGAGAGATTCTTAATCAAATGAGGTAGGATGCATGTAATTATTTGTCACTCCTTATGATACATTCAGTGTTTACTGCAGCCCATGCTGTTTCTTCTCCCTTGGCTTCTCTTTAATGTATTTGGAGTTGGTAAAGGAAGGCATGTGCCTTGGGAAGGCTCTCGCCTGAGAAATAATTCCAGAGGGGGAGAGGGTGTGAGAAGGGGGACACCTCCAAGAGCACAAATGGGAGCCTCTGCTTTAAGGAGGGGCTCTGCAGAGCCTGGAGGATGTGGTTGTAGCCCCATAGTTAGAGGCCTGGGAATCTGCACTAAGCCTCTCCCCAGCCATATTTCCCTGAGGTAAAAAGTTCTGGGAAGAATAAAGCTTAAGCATACAGTTCCCCACCTACTGCTTCAACCTAAACCTTGCCCTCACTACCTTGCATCTGTTTGGCAGAGTCACCAGCCCCAGGCCTCGGCTGAATTTGGAGAAGGGTCATAGCTCAGCACCAGTTTCGCAGGCAGCAGGTCCCCATCATCTCCAGGTGAAGCTGGGAGGGATTCCCTGTCCAAAACTCTGGAGAGCTGCTACCAGTCAGGGTTGACTATTGTTGTAAACAAAAATTGCCCTTTCCCTTATGGGGTATCCAAGAGCCCATATAGAGTCCTTACATAGGTTCCCTATTGGTAGGAGAAGATAACAGAGGCCAACCAGAGAATATTGAGAAGCAAAACAGCTAGTAAGCTTGATCTTTATTGAACTCTTGCAACAGGGTACTCCCCTCACCCACAGGAGGCAGGAGGAACCCAGAAAAAAATGGCGTGCAAGGCCTTATAAAGACTTTTGAAATTGCCACCCTGTAGCTCAAGACCACCCCCAGAAACATCATACATACATCACAGAAGGGGTGTAACCTAAGACCACCCCTCAGATACACCATACCTACATCACAGAAAAGGCAGTCTTAAAACAGAAATTTGAATGTTGTTTTTCTCCTGTCATTGTTGATCTCCTGTCTGGCAGGTTACTTGATTGGATTGCCTGGGGAGCCTGGCCAGTCTTTTGTAATGATAAATACTTAGTTCCTGGGCCAGATCACAGGCTCACACCCTATTCAAACACAGACATACCCTTAAGAGAGGATTTGTGAAGGAAAAGGCAATGGGGAGGCTTTTCCATTTTCCTTTGACCTTGCAGAGAAAACATTTGGTCAGTTTGGGACAGTTTGGGAATCAAAATGGTTCCAGGTTGGTCTTCCTGTGCTGATCTATGTATGTGCTTGGTTGGTACACTTATGAACATTTAACATATATCTAAGACCTCAAAATTCCAATCATACTATGCTGGTAGACGAATAGTCTGGCTGGGAATGAGGTCTGTGTTCAAGTGGTTTTGAAGATGTTGAGTTTCAGGCACTTGGGTGAGGTATGGTGGAGAAGCAAAAACGAAGGAAACACCATCAAAACCTGTCTAATATAACAGGTATCCTGACTAGGGGAAGCTGCAGTAGCCCATAACATCTAGACAGCAGCAAGTTGGCAAATACTGCTTTGCTGAAGTACTTACATTTGCATAGAACCATCGCATAAGTATTCAGTGTGTATAGATTAGAATGAAGAACATCCATTAAAGGAAAACACAGTTGGAAACATCCAGTACCAGAAATGTGTGTGGATGTATTAGGAAGAGTGTGAAATCCATTCTTCTTTACTTAAGCAGGCGAATTGCCCTGTGCTGTACTGAAACATCCATCACAATAAGCCCAACAAATTCTCACTGTCTCTAAAATCTTCAAAAGAGACAGCTCCTGTTAGCTGTCCTAACAGAGCAGTGCTGAGCCAAAATGACTCACTTTATTTTGTGTTTCCTTTCATGCCTTTCCAGAAGCCTCTTGTTTTCAGCTGTTTCTGGCACTCGCTGCAAACACCTTCTTGTTGTTTGGATGTCCTCCTTCTCCTTGTCCTTTTTGCCCTCACAGCCCTTAGCCTCATTTGCCCACATTGCCATTTTAATCTGATTGGCCGAGGCAATTTAGAATTTGATGGTGATGATGTCATGGCCCTGCGCCTGATGTGATGATGGATTTACCTGTAAATGAAACCACTAGTTGGATCTAATGACATTGTGGGGAAACAAAGGCTGAGAAGATAAGAACAGGTGAATGAGACCACAAGCCTACCTAATTCAACATACTGTTTCCACAGGGGCCAAAACCTATACCTTTGGGAAGCCTACTGTAAGCCAATATTTATGAGGACTTCTTTGCTTTTTAAAAAATAGCATGCTGATTTGGAAATGTGGAGAACTGAATTCATGACTAGGGAAAATGAGAAACTGGGAGAAACTGAAACTGTCTGATTCTCCCATTCTTACTTATGATCTTGGCACTCAGCTTCTGTTAATGTGGTCCCAGATCGCATTGCTTTCTAACAGCTACTTGCCAGTTCATGTTCACCGTATGTTTTTGCCTTGGATTTTTTTAAAACATCTTTTTTTAAAAGATATTTATTAGAATTTCCAATTTAATACAAAAAACCGACAAAAAACAAAAATGCACGAAAAATAACAAAAATACAAAAATACACAATTGAAAAAAGGAAAACAAATATAATTTCCATTACTTATTTCCATTTCCTTGTTTCCCAGACCTCCTCTCCCTCCCCCTTTTGTATTCCAATTCAAATTCTCAACTCAGCAAATCCTTATTGTAACTTATTATAACTTATTACAACTTATTGCTCAACCTTTGCATTACAGCTGGTAACCACTTAATTTCTGTCCAACATCATTCTAACATTCATTAATTTTACAATATTTCTGCAAATAGTCTTTAAATTTCCTCCAGTCCTCTTCCGCCGACTCTTTTCCCTGGTCTCAGATTCTGCCGGTCATTTCTGCCAGTCCCATATAGTTTTTTAAACATTTTTAAACCTATATTGATGTATGTTGATATATGTCCCATATAGTTTTTTAAACATTTTTAAACCTATATTGATCTATGTCAGATATACTGCTTTAAAAATGAATATCAAAATTAGAGAATAGTTTGCATGGGCCTTGGTGGAGTGCTGAAGGGAAATCAGATGAAACTATTAACAGCATACTTTTTTTTAAATAAACACACAAACCTATCCCACTTGTGTGTTGTTTTTCAAAAGAGTGTTTCAATAAGGATAACTTTGTGGAGGTGGGCACAAACAATCCTTAGCATACTTGTCTTTTTTGAGGGGGGGGGGGACAAAAAAAGAAATGTCATATTTTATGCCACGACTTTAATACAATGTTATTGCATCTGTCTAGGTTTAATAATAGCACACTGTACTTTCTGATGCTTTGAAACATAGACAATAACAATTCAAAAGCCATTTACTTCATTACTCTGACAGTGAAATGACTCAGAGGTAGATTTAACTGTTTTTCTGTGTATATTTTGAACAGCTGATGGATATTGTTTCTGGGCAAAGACACAATTCAGCCCAAAGCTAAGCACTTTTCAAATCCCAGTGACTTGAGGGTGCAGGGCATGGTTGGTGAATACTGATGCCGCAGTATCGCTAAAGAGGGGTTGACCTGATCAGACCCTTGAAAGGGAAACAACTGGGGGATCCATATCAGAGCAGGATGTGTGCCTTTTCTTCCCCACCCCACTCCCCTGTAAATTCAATAGGAGAGAATGAGGGATGCATTTAACTCACTTCTGGAAATCAGTCGGACTTAATAGCGTTTAATTTTGGTCGGATACCGGCCCTTGCTGTTAAACCTGGCAGTATTACAGAGATAACGAGAACCCACTGTGGTGTTCAATAGCTCAATCCACAAGACGAGCAATAGGCTTCCCAGAGGTATCCCTAAAACCTGCAGCTACTTCTGTCAGATTTGTCCCATGTTGTCAGTCCTCTCCCCAATAATGCTCTCTCTTAATTTTTGGCACAGGTTCATGTTAGGGACGCTGCAGAAATCCATTAGGTTTGCTTTCAAAAGTGCACCTTGTTGTTCTGGTGGAGCAGACAATTATCTCAAACCTTCCTTATAAACCAAATTCTACCTGGCATTGGCATCTGTAATAATTAGCAGCTAGATGTGCAGCCTGTTGTTCAAGCTACGCAGAGAGGGGAAGATCGGAGACTGCGTTTGCATCCAAGGCCATAATCTGAAGCACCAGTGATGGGGAATCTATGGCGCTCCAGATGTGTTTGGCTCCAACTCCCAACAGCCCCAGCCATCATGGTAAAAGGTGACAGGAGTTGTAGTCCAGCAACATTTAAGGAAGAGAGGTGCAGGTCTCCCATTCTTGTGATACATACTTACTCCCAGGTAAACTCAATGAAATTTTCTTCTGCATAGACATCACTACTGCTGTCTTCGCTGTGGAAGATGCTTTCTCATGCACATCCCCACCCTCAGCTGGTACAGCTAATCGCTCATGAACATTTATTTTTATTGAGAAGCAAATTCCATTGGGGGAAGGGAATCCTAAGAACACTTAGGATTGGGGTGTTCAGCCACTTTTAATTCAGAAGGACGGTGCGGTGATGGGAAGACATTGTAAAATCCTCAGGGATTGTGAAATGAGTGTCTTCTCTCATAAACCCATTTTTTAACAACTAAAAATAAATGCAAAGCAACATGAAATTTAGCAATAGGGGGTTGAAAGAGCAGTGAATAGGCAAATACAGATTTTCGTTGTTTTATTCTTAGCATCAATTCCCCACACCCCAAACATGATTGTACTAACAAGCAATATCTCTATGAGGAATGTCCTGATCAGAGAGGCATGGAGACCTGTTAGTTAAGACTGAACCTGGGTTAAGCCAGATGATCAGGCATGCAGAACTTGTGGTCCACTAGCCACTTGGGGGCAACCCATAATCTTCTCAACTTCTCCTTTTCTTACTGCCTGTCTGGAGCTGAAACCAGTGGGAAGGGAGTTCTCCATTATATATAGCTGGTGGGTTTCACTATGCTTGTTAGGCCACATCTAGGCTAGTGACAGAACACATCTTTGTATAAATAGGCTCTTAGTTCAGTGACTGGCATCTCCAGCTATTGATGGGGGGGGGCCTCAGGTGTGGGAATTAGAAGTATCCCTGCCTCAAATCTTAGAAAGCTGACTCAGAGTATTAAGCGCTGGCTGAGATGGATCGGTGGGGTGACTCAGCATAATATAGCTTCATACGTTTCCTGCTACGTAGTGAAATGGGACATATTTCTGACAGCAGGGCCAGTGCAAGAAGTTGTGCCATCTGAGCCGGCAACACCTTTGCCACCCCTCACCCTCTTCATTGTGGCAGAGGCAGCCCCTCATCTCAGCTTATTTTTGTTGGTTTCTTGTCCAGCTAGTTTGGTAGTGGTGGAAGCACCCCTTAGGATGCTCTCTCACTCCCTTGCTAAAGGAATGATTTGGCGGAGTCTTCCCTCAGAGCTAGGCATTCTTGATGGGGTGGCTATGAAAGTGCCTGTGCTGCTGACATGAATTCCTGCAGTAGCTAACAATGCCTAATATCAAGGATGGCATAGTTTTTAAAATTTATTAACAATTTCAACATAACAAATTATCAAAGTAAATCATCTTCATTATTTCCCTCCATTTTCCCACCTCCCCCACAAACCCTCCCTCCCTCCCCCCTGTGACTTCCCTCAGCTCCTCTCTCTGATTTCTCAACCTATATTAACTTCTGGATATTGTAAAATTGTTGTTGTTGTTTAGTCGTTTAGTTGTGTCCAATTCTTCGTGACCCCATGGACCAGAGCATGCCAGGCACTCCTGTCTTCCGCTGCCTCCCGCAGTTTGGTCAAACTCATGCTGGTAGCTTGTAAAATTATACACATCCTTATCTGTCTACTATGCATAGCTGTCAACGTTTCCCTTTTTTAAAAGGAAATTCCCTTATTCCGAATAGGATTCCTCGCAAGAAAAGGGAAAAGTTGACAGCTATGCTATGTTAACCCTCAATAAATTTGTGTATGTTTATTCAAAACCTGCCAAGGAGTCCAGTTCATTTTGTTGTCTTTTTAAATAATTTGTAAAAGGCTCCCAGTCTTCTTTAAAGTCACAGTTGTCCTTGTCTCGCAATTTGCATGTCAATTTCGCCAGTTCTGCATAGTTCATCAATTTCTCTTGCCACTGTTCTTTTGTCGGGGTTTCCTCATTCTTCCATCCTTGTGCAATCAAGACTCTTGCCATTGTTGTAGCATACATAAATAAATTCTTTATTTTCCTTGGGAGTTCTTGTCGGGGTGGCATAGTTTAAATTTTAGGCATTGTTAGCCACTGTGTCAATGCTTAGGGGTGCTCTCATGGCCACTTTGCCCAGAATGTCAAACTTTGAGAGAAGGATTCCTTGGGTCCTTGCTAGAGCAAGGTACGGGGTATGTTGGCTCACTGGGTGGGTGGCAACAGGGCTGGCCAGCAGAGACAAGCAGTGAACTGAGGGAGCACCAATTCACCACCTCTCTTTTCCTTATGGAAGTGCCAGCCATGTCTGGTGGCTTCTGAATGGACAGCATGCAGAGTTATAAGGAATTTGGAGGGCATAGCTGAGGTCTCTGCAATAGGAACAATATTCATGGAGTCATAGAATTGTAGCGTTGGAAGGGTCATCTAGTCCAACCCAGTCTCAACTACTTCTTCTTTGGCGATCACTCATAGCCAAGTAAGATTGTCTTCCATAAAAACGGTTTTAACAATGAGTCCATAAGTGACTGTGGAGGCCAATTCTGGACCCACACTTCCTTCCACAGTGGGGACATTGGTTCCCGGGCAGGAGCTGATGACGGTGTGGATTTGCCAAGCGTGCCTTCCTCTTAGCACGTTTCTCCCTTGCGTTTTGAGTTCGAGTGTCTTCAAAGCCTATGACACCTTTGGTAAAGGCTGTTCTCCAATTGGAGCGCTTGCAGGCCAGTGTTTCCCAGTTGTCGGTATTTATACTACATTTTTTAAGATTTGCCTTGAGACAGTCTTTAAACCTCTTTTGTTGACCACCAGCATTACACTTTCCATTTTTAAGTTTGAAACATCCCTAACAGATGGCCATCTAACCTCTGCTTTAAAATCTCCATGGAAGAAGAATCCATAACCTTACAAGGGAGTCCATTCCTCTGTCAAACAGCTCTTACTATCAGGAAGTTCCTCCTGATGTTTTGTCAGAATCCCCTTTCTTGTAACTTGAATCCATTGGTTCTTGAGAACTTTTTTTGTGCCAACAGTCCTATGCAGCTGTTTATATTTTCTTGATTAGCCAGCCATTCCAGTGGTTATTTTGTATGGTTTTATGACACTTTATGTTAATTGACTATGCTATTGGACACTACATTGATGTTCTGTATGAGCTGGCAATATAGAAATGTTTTTTTCAGAAATCAGTAGGATTTATATACTCCTTCAAGGCACTTCACGCATTTATCATTTCACCAGTGCTTACAACAGCTCTGTAGTAGGGCTACTGTTACCCCCATTCTGCAGAATCGAAAGGAGGGAATGAGGCTCAGAACCACAGACTAAAGACTCCTCTCGTTCAGTATCCTCCTCTCATAGTGGACATTCTGATACTTCTGAGAATCCCACTAGCAGGGCATGAATACAAGAGCTGTCTCCTGCCCCTGTTCTGGTTTGAACTGGGTCTTTCTTCTCCGCCTCCTGCAACCATCATTCCTTGGAGTCCTGAAGAGACGTTGCCAGCGAATGCAGAAGCACAGGAACCCGTGGTGAAAAATCAGGGGGTATTGCAAGGATAATAAGGGATGGAGGGACAGCTTAAAAGCTTAGGTTCAAAGCAGGGACGTCCCTGTCAATTAGAGTAACTTGAGGGGTATGTTCGGAGGTATTATATTTGAGCTCATCAAGCTTGTCTCTGTTGTCGTCTTCAGCCTTGAGACAAGAGGGAAGGGAAAGCGGGAGCACTCTCCCGTTTTCCTCTGCTGGCAATGTGAGCAGGCAGAGGCACGTCATACTGTGACAACCTGCCAATCAATAGGTTGCTGCAAATACATTAAGCCTTGGTGCGCCTTCCCCATTTCAGTTAAAAAATAAAGTCTCATTTTGATAGTTGAGTTGTTCGCACTGGAGGGCTGTGTGCCTGCGTTGGCATAGAGGTGCATGTGTGTGCAACTTGGCATTTTACCAGCCAGCTTGGGTAACTAAAAAAAGAAATAGCCTCAATTTCAACCTGTTATTTTTATTCTTTCTTAAGTTGATCTGCATCTTCGGCTTCTTTGTTTATTTATGTATTATTTATTTCCTTTGTATTTATATATTTCTTTATTTACTTTGGCTCTCCCCCATACAAATTGACCCAGCCCCTGCACTTGTCCTCTGAGTCTCTTCTCTGTGTCATTCTTCCCAGAAAGGTTTGGAGGGTGGCAACAAGAGAACAGGCCTTTATTGTGGTGGTTCCCCAGTTGTGGAATGCTCTCCCCAGAGAGGCTCGCCTGGTGCCGTCACTACATGTCTTTAGAAGGCAGGCAAACACATTCCTCTTTAACCCAGGCCTTTGGCCATTAAATAATCTATGGCCCATGAAAGTGTGTAGGGTGGGGAGGGCTGTTATTATTGTGACTATTTTGCTATTAGGCGGTCCGTCAGTATGGTTTTTATGATGTTTTTATCATTGCCGTTTTGTAAAGCGTGGTATATAAAGTGAATAAATACAGCTACTGCTGCTACTAATTTATATCCCCGTTTTCCTGCAATGATGCAGGAAATTAATTACTGTTGTTTGAAATGGTACACTTTTTAAAATTAAATGTAGATGGCTGTTATTGATTGCATGTTTGAATCCAGGAAGATATGCCTAACATATTGATGAAAACAGAATTTCAGTACAGATATTTTCAAATTAAAAAAGAAAAGCTGAATGTCCCTCATCATCCAAGCCCTTGATTCTAAGGCTATCAACATTAAATAAATAAATAATGCATTTAATAAATATATAAACAAATAAACCAGACTTGATCCAGCTACATGTAGCCATAACTAAGTCCTATTGAAGGCAATGGGACTCTTTAAGTTTGTTTTGATCAAACTTGTTACATTGGGACGTAGTCAGAGTGGCTGACTTTAGATGGAACTGCATCAGTGTGGAAAAGCGGATGGGCCCCATCTGCACTTCTATATTTAAAGCCGTATCATGCCACATCAAACAGTCATGGCTTCCTCTGCAGAGAATTCTGGGAAATGTAGTTTGTTATAGGTGCTGAGAGTTGTGGGGAGACCAGTATTCTCCCTCACAGAACTACAGTTTCCAGAGTGGTTTAACAATGAACCCTTCTTCTTGGGGATCTCTAATAACAGTAGCTCTGTGAGGGGAGAATATTGGTCTCCCAACATCTCTTTTGGTAATGCATCTCCCCTTTGGGGCTGACGTATAAGTGACCATCCCATGCAGAAGCCTTCTACCAGTTTTGGGGTTTCACAGGGTTGGGGGATGCTGAAAGAATGGGAAAATACACCTATCTTTCCCATCCCAGTGAAATCTTCCCTTAGCATTAAAGGGCTCAAATTAGGACCAGCTTCACACAAAAACAAGCACTTTCTTAACATTTTTTTTTAAAAAAAATCCAAACTTAATTCCTTGGTAATCTCCTGTAGAAACCACTATCTTATTTTTGTGAGTGTGTCCCTACTTCACCTTCAGAATAATCAGCACACGACCAGCCAATTTGCTACTAGAGGAGGAGTGGCAGTGGGTCCATTTTAACTCCACTCCGACTTTCGTGATTTCAGGTTTTTCCACAGACTGTCTTATCTTTTCTCATACTCATCCCAGGTAGATTAAGGGGGCTACATATATTTTTTCAGAAGGTCAAAGTTGATCGCAGATCACACCATTGGAAGCTGTGGTGCGTGCAGGAACACAGCTATTATTGCATGCTAAGACATGGATTTTGTGTGTGTGGAAAGGTCTCTTCTGCAGAAGTGGGAGGTGAATTGCCTTGGGTCTGCTGGCAATTGCTGTCTTGACAGAAGAAATTCTGCATTTTCTCTCTCTTCAGATTTCCACTTCTCTGTTCTACATGCTATTACTTATCTCCCTGCCGAAGCATTTATATAACATCAAACATGTTTTACGACATGAAGGCCAATGGTGTAACTGCTTCTGTATAGCTGATCTTGAAATTGAGGAATTGCCCTTTTAGGAGAATTCCAGCTGTAGCATTTGGTGGGGGGAGCTGCTAATTCCTTTTGCATAACAACTCTTTGGATGTGAAGACTTGTAACAGACACTTCAGTCTAATTGCATGTCCAGGTGGCAAACACATTGCGGCAACAACGCCTTGGTCTCCGATGGCGTTTGAAGTGAAAACTGCAAATTAGAAGGGTTCCCTCCCTTTCTCTTAATATTTTACCATGCGGTGCTGTTCCCTTTCTCTCACACAAAGCTTGGGGAAACTGTAAATAAAGTGTTATAGTTTCATCCCACTGATTGCATTTCTAGCAGACGTCATGAGGACTGCATAGTACGAGGAGAGATGAATTTCTGACACAGAAACGAAATTCCATGACTCCTATGTGGTGACAATCATCGTATCCAGCAACCACTTTTTAGGCAGTAATGCCCTAACACAGGGGTCAGCAAACTAAGGTTCGCGGGCCGGATCAGGCCCAATTTTCCTCTGGATCTGGCTTGCGGATTAAATCCATATCTATAAAATTTGAACTTTCTGAAACAATATGAGAACCACAACACAATCATCCTACAAAAATTAACTGAACTTTGCAATGTAGTTTTCCTACCATGACTTATAAAAAATGCCTGTATTGGGGGGCAGTGTGCTTCAGATGTACACATTAGTGAAAATAACATAAAAATGCATTATATTAGGGAAATTGCAAAATTGTGGACATGAAGAAAAACAGCATACAAAAATGTGTTTATTAACGCTAAACTGCTGACAGATTTTCAAAGTGGAAGAAATTAAAATGGACAGGTCTTTCCACCTCTAACACTTGACAATGTAGTTCAGAAGGCCTTGGCTTTCGTGAGGATTTTCATGAGGAAATGTGGAGAATTTAAGATTGGAAAAATGAGAAACTGAAAGAAACTGAAATTGACAGATTCATCTAGACCCCATGTGACATATAAACAATGGAATGCTCTCTGTTGGAAGACCTCTTGGTTTTGGTCAGGCAGAACAGATTGGTTTCTTCCAATAAGCCTTCAGGGGTAATTTTGGATAATTTGAAACAACTGGGTTTTTTGACTGATGAACTATTGGCAATTATATGTGTTATTTCTGTGTCTTGGTTTGTGGTTTGAGTTTTAAGCTTGTTTTCATTGCTGATTTTGTGTTGCTGACTGACTTTGAGAATCAGCTTAAGTTTTTCCCTGGCAATACCTTTCTCAAGGTCACACAAAACTGTGTGCAGGGACATCATCTCCTAGGGCCGAGCCCTTTTGGCCCTCAACAAAAGGAGGGTGCTGGGGGTCCCTAGTGCTCAAAGGTGGCAGAGGAGGCCAAGTGTGGAGCTGAGCGCTGTGTGGCTTCAATGGCTGGCTCCTTCTCCTCCACCACCTCCTGCCACAGAGGGGAAGGAACAGGGAAGCAGCCCATGGCTAGTGGTGGCGGCGGCAGGAGTAGCAGCCAGCCATTGAAACTGTACTGCCGCTGCTTTTGGTTCTGTGCCTGGCTCTGCCTGACGTCTTGATGTCACACGCGCAACATCAGCCCATCCATTCTTCCTTGGAAGTTAATGCCTCTGGGTGTCTGTGAGCATCTTTGTTTCTCTACACTGCAGCCTCCCCAGGTGCCCACCCTTCAGCTACAGCCAAGAGGAAGCCACTGTGAGATATAAAGCCCTTGGGGAGAGCCACTGTGGTGTAGTGGTTAAGAGCGGTAGTCTCGTAATCTGGTGAACCAGGTTCGATTCCCCGCTCCTCCACATGCAGCTGCTGGGTGACTTGAGCTAGTCACACTTCTTTGAAGTCTCTCAGCTCCACTCACCTCAGAGAGTGTTTGTTGTGGAAGGGAAAGGGAGAATGTTAGCCGCTTTGAGACTCCTTCGGGTAGTGATAAAGCGGGATATCAAATCCAAACTCCTCTTCTTCTTCAGATCAGAAAGTGCAGGCAACCAGGGAGGCTACAGGGTGCTGAAGAAATGATTCATGAAGAGAGAGAGAGAGAGAGAGAGAGAGAGAGGGAGGGAGGGAGGGAGGGAAACGCATACACCTACAGTAGTGCCCCGCAAGACGAACGCCTCGCAAGACGGAAAACCCGCTAGACGAAAGGGTTTTCCGTTTTTGGAGGCGCTTCGCTAAACGAATTTCTCTATGGGGTTGCTTCGCAAGACGAAAAAATCTTGCGAGTTCCTACGTTTCCCCCCCACTTTTTTCCGCCCTTTCCCTAAGCGCTAAGCCGCTTATTAGCTGTTCCGCTGATAAGCCGCTTCTCAGCTGATCGCTAAAAGCCGCTAGACCTTTAATAGCGCTAATCCACTAAGCTGTCAATGGGCTTGCTTCGGAAGATGAAAAAACCGCTAGACGAAGAGAATCGCGGAACGGATTAATTTCGTCTTGCGAGGCACCACTGTACTTCACAATGATAAAATAAGTCTGAACCATGTACCCACGAAAATCCTAAAGTGTCCTGAAAATGAGACAGAAGAAAATGGAAGCTGCTTTTTCCAGGGAGGAAAACTTAATGAGAAATTGGGAGGCAGATTTTGGCACAGCACCGTCATACAGGGAGGCCGCTGTTATTGCCCAAGTATTTCTAGATCAGGACACTTGGATTAACAGCAAAGCCAGGGACAGAATATTTTGAGTAAGTAAGTAAATAATGGGTTAGTCTCCCGAACATATGTCTGTGTGGCAAGATGCATTTTCTACTGTGCCTTACAGGAGCTGTCCTCTTGGAACGGTACCCAGTTCTTGCTTCTCATTCTCTCTTCCCCCTCCTCCCCTTACCTTTTGTCACCATATGATGCTCAGGGACTCCAGAGAGCCTAGCTGAGAAAGAGAGGCAGCTCATGGGCATGATCAATCAGCTGACCAGTTTGCGGGAGCAGCTGTTGGCAGCTCACGATGAGCAGAAGAAGCTGGCGGCCTCACAAATTGAGAAGCAGCGCCAGCAAATGGAGCTGGCCAAGCAGCAACAGGAACAGGTGAGTGATTATTATTAAAAGGGACTTTTAATCTAGTCCCCCTCTTTAGTGTGGGAGGGGGGGGACAGAATAGTAACACTCCATTAACATATCCTTATTTTAAGGAGGTGTGAAATATTGCAGGATCCGAGCCCAGGAATTAGTTTAGTTATTTATTGGGAGGATGGGGGGGGGCAGGGAATGGATGAAAAGTTGGCTAAAATGCATGAAAAAGTATCCATTAACTTAGAGTGTGTGTGTGCAAATAAGCAACTTTAAGCATTTCACATTATGGAATTGTAGTTGAATAGGATCCAAAATGCAGCAGACTGATTGGTCCTAGAACAATAGGATTCAGAATGCAGCAGTCTGATTGGTCCTAGAACAATAGGATTCAGAATGCAGCAGTCTGATTGGTCCTAGAACAATAGGATTCAGAATGCAGCAGTCTGATTGGTCCTAGAACAATAGGATTCAGAATGCATTAGTCTGATTGGTCCTAGAACAGTAGGATCCAGAATGCAGCAGTCTGATTGGTCTGCAGGAGCCACCCAATCCAACTCCTGGTGGAAGTTAATCCGCAACCTGATTGGCCTATAGGAGAATCCCAGAATTAGGCAATCACGTGGGGCCCATTGTGTAAATAATGCATATAAAGCAGACATTTTGGGGGAACTTGCATTCCTCACTACTATGCGCTGAATAAAGAGCATGAAAATCACACTCGGCTCAGAGTATATTTCAGGAATGCTGGTCACCCAGAAGCCAATGGGGAGCCCGCAAGTAAGATCTGACTGCAAGAGCCTTATCCCCTTCTATGGTTTCCAGTTACTGGTATTCAGAAGAATAGCACTTCCGGCAGTGGAAGTGGAGCACAGCCATCAGGATTAGTAGCCTGTATGGATACAGTATATATGACAGAGGTGCCAACTTGAACAAAATATTGGGGCGAGGCAAGTAAACCCAACCCTGTCTAATTAATTGATCATGTGACGTGGCACACCCACCCACACCATTTGAATGGCAATGCCCATCAACTTAGGGGGGCGCCCCCTCAAATACTTTATTTATTTATTTTAAAATATATCTTTATTAATTTAAAATAAATGCATTTATGAGAAAACAGACATACATACAAATAAACAAACATACAATCTAACAAACAAGTAACAGAAAAATCAAGCAAACCACCTCAGTATAAGATGCAAGCAGATTAATATAATTACCATAATACATACTCCTGATACTGAACACAATTATAAAACTTATAGAGAAGAGATTTAAAACTGACTTCCAATTAATCTCACTGTACTTTATCTATCCATTACTTTATACCGCACAGTTACATATTTCTTATATAATTTCTTTTTACCTCCCTACGAACTTATATTAATACAATACAGGGATCAGTATGATTCTGCCAAGATGTTTCCTTTTATTCCATCTTCCTTTTCTTCTATTATTCCCCCTCAAATATTTTATTGGGGGGAGGGTGCAAAGCAACCTCAGCCCCTAGGAGTTGGCACCTGTGATTTCTTAGAAATAAGCACACTGGAGAAGGGATGTAGGAGAAGGGATGTACAGTGGTGCCCCGCAAGACGAATGCCTCGCAAGACGGAAAACCCGCTAGACCAAAGGGTTTTCCGTTTTGGAGGTGTTTCGCAAAACGAATTTCCTATGGGCTTGCTTCGCAAGACGAGTTCCTGCGGGTTTTTTTTTCCTTTCCCCCCCTTTTTCTAAGCCGCTAAGCCGCTTATCCGCTAAGCCGCTAAAAGCCGCTAATAGCGCTAATAGCGCTAATCCGCTAAGCCGTCAATGGGCTTGCTTCGCAAGACGAAAAAACCGCTAGACGAAGAGACTCGCGGAACGGATTAATTTTGTCTTGCGAGGCACCACTGTAGTTCATATTTTACTGCAGACATGCCTAATGAAGGTGAGAACAAAAATCCAGCTACCTTAAAAACAACAACCCCAAAATGCATATATATGGGGAAATGTATTAGCACATAACATAGAATTGTAGAGTTGGGAGGGATCCCAAGGTCATTTATTCAATCTAGACCGACCCAGTGCAATGTGGGAATCTCAGCTGAAGCATCCAGGACAGTCTGCTTGAGAACCTCCCAAGGAAGGAGAGTCCACAACATAAACATAAGAAGATGGCCCACCTAGTCCAGCGTCCTGTTCTCACAGTGGCCAACCAGATGCCTGTGGTAAATTGGCACGCAGGACCCAAGCACAAGGCACTCCTCTCACACTGTGAATCCCAACAGTTGGTCTTCAGGTGCATACTGTCTCTGACAGCAGAGTCGGAAGCCACAAAGCTCACTCCACGATTCTGCCCTACTGTCTTTGTCAGATTTGTGATTTATGATTATTACACGTTACTCACTCATTACACAAAAAAGAGCTCCAAGTGACTTATGATATGTTTAGGAGCATGAGCCTAAATAATAATATAATAATAATTTATTATTTATACCACGCCCATCTGGCTGAGTTTCCCCAGCCACTCTGGGCGGCTTCCAATCAAGTGTTAAAAACAATACAGCATTAAATATTAAAAACTTCCCTAAACAGGGTTGCCTTCAGATGTCTTTTAAAGTATGATAGTTGTTTATCTCTTTGACATCTAGTGGGAGGGCGTTCCACAGGGCGGGTGCCACTACCGAGAAGGCCCTCTGTCTGGTTCCCTGTAACCTCACTTCTCGCAATGAGGGAACCGCCAGAAGGCCCTTGAACCGCCAATGAGGGAACCGCCAGAAGGCCCTTGAACCGCCAATGAGGGAACCGCCAGAAGATCTCAGTGTCCGGGCTGAACAATGGGGGTGGACCGAGGCCGTTTAGGACCGAGGCCATGTGTTTAAATGAAAACACATGATAAGCAAACACATTCACACACAAAAATACTTGCAAATACACAAAGCCAACCCTCTGCCCACTATGAGACCTCCAGGTATAAATTGAATGAATGAAATAAAAATGAGCACCACCTTAAAGGGACAGGTGGCATTTAGGCACAATTTATTTTTGCTTCTGTTTTGAAGTATTCACTATTATTGAGTGCAAAAGAGCCACGTTTATACTCTAACCGTTATGCATAGGAGACAGTGCCATTAAACATGTTGTTGTTTTTTTAATCCATTTGGTGACAGAGTGGAAGTGTTCACTGTCTTTATTTGGATAGGACCAGCTGTGGGCAAAGGTCTAAATGGAGGAGGGCAAATGTGCCTTTTCAGACTGCAAATTAGACTCCTGTTAAGTACTGTTGTGTGTTGACCCTACAGATTGCAAGGCAACAGCAGCAGCTCCTGCAGCAGCAACACAAAATCAACCTTCTACAGCAACAGATCCAGGTCAGAGATTCTGAGTCTACCCATTGTTTTTATTCTCTCTGTCTCTCTTTGTGCCTTTTTCGGCTACCCCCAATTCAACAATTTATTGCCATCAATAAATAGGCAACCATATCTGAGTTTAAGTAGATTGATGCTGGTTCCAAATCTATGGATGTTGCTGTGTGTATATTGGTATGCCTGCCCTTATACTCCGTGACGCGAGTCTGAACTGATTGCAAGTGTCTGTGCAGAAACGGCACCCTGAGAACCATAGCTTGCTGTCCTAAAATGTGTCCCTAGTCCTCATGAAACCAGCTGCAGTGAGCTGCAAGCTTGTCTTTCTGTTCTTTCCAGATGATGGACATGAAACCACCCCAGCCTTTTTCTGTTACAAAAGTCCTGTTGTTATCTTGCTATTTTTTTGTGTGTTTGTGTGTCTGTCTGTGTGTGTGTGTGTGTGTGTGTGTTAGCACAAAGAAAGCATGGGAAATGGGCTTGGAGAGTTAGCCGTTTATGAAAGCATGGTGGCTTTCTTATTACTATTATTTAAAGGAGCTGCACAACTTCTTACAGATGTAACTAGAAAATGGCTATTTGCAGTGCCGGTCCTCCCATTAGGCGCAATGAGACAACTGTTTCAGGCAACAGGTGCTGGGGAGTGGTGGAGGTGGTGGCAAGGTGTTAAGAGTTCAAAGCTGTGTTGCATGCTGCCGTGTTTTGAATGTTGAAGTAAGGGTCAACAGCCAGCCCAGTCGGGAGGTGGGAGTGGAAGTGCCATCTTGGGCCGGGGCTGTGTCTCTGTAAACAAGTTCATTGCTTTTAAGCACCTAATTTCACACAGGAGTGGAAGTTGGTTTGTTCATGTGGAGATTCATATGTTAGAATGTAGTATGCTCCAGGAAAGGTGTGAGATGACATTGATGGATGATTACTAGATATAAAGACGGTGTGATCTAACAACATGTGCACGCTCCAGCGGACTCGACGCGCATAGTCCCAGCCATGCCATAAGCAATAACCCTCTTCACTGAGAACTGGAGAGCAGTGGGGATTAAAACCAGCTCCCAGCTTTCCTTTTCTAACAGCAGCCGTTCAGTCTTGTTTGCACAATTCCTCTTCCAGTTATCACATGCTCCTAACTGGATTGGACTGAAGGCTCTGAGATCTGATTTAGATTTGGGCTGAATCTGTAATAGATGTTATCAAGGTTGTTTTCATCTTAATCTTTTTGATCGTGTTCTGTAAAAGTGGAACTTTTCTTTCTTAAAAAAATCTAGTTATTTTTAAAGTAAGAGATTAGTATGTTCATTAATTGTTACATAGAGCAAATGCTTCTGTGACCATAATCAGTCCATAATCTATCATCTGTGGCCAAAGCTGGCATTGTATTTCAGAACAGAACAGGGTTCAAACAGAACTTAGAGAAGTAGCACTTCCCTTTAACTGTATCTTCCCTTAACCTATCAACTTCCCAACCTACCTAAAACTTTATTTCACCCTATCAGTGAGTATTTTGCGTATTTCTGGTTATGAGTTTATTGATAAATATGTTCCACACTGGGATGCAGGTGGCGCTATGGGTTAAACCACAGAGCCTAGGACTTGCTGATCAGAAGGTCGGCGGTTCGAATCCCTGCGATGGGGTGAGCTCCCGTTGCTCGCTCCCTGCTCCTGCCAACCTAGCAGTTTGAAAGCACGTCAAAGTGCAAGTAGATAAATAGGTACTGCTCCGGCGGGAAGGTAAACGGCGTTTCCATGCACTGCTCTGGTTCGCCAGAAGCTGTACGCCGGCTCCCTCGGCCAATAAAGTGAGATGAGCGCCGCAACCCCAGAGTCGGCCACGACTGGACCTAATGGTCAGGGGTCCCTTTACCTTTACCTTATGTTCCACACTAATGTTCATTTTTGTGTTTCTGAAATAAAACCATTCCTGACCATATATATAAAGAGGGGGGGGGGAGTTTACATCATCTTGTTTATTGGTTTAACTAGGCATAGGCAAATCTATCTGATTCTGGTTCATGTCAACTTCACCTATTTTTACTTTTCAAATTTCCATTACATTTCCACATTAATCTGCAGATGATTTTTTAAAAGGTTTCTCTTAAAAGGTTTGTTTTCTCTGAATACGTATTTAAATTCGTACTTGGATACATTTCAACTGTTGGGAATCAGGTTTCAGAGAAGTGTGAAATCTGTTGACCTGTTAAATTCCAGAACCACACATTAGTCTGAAAAACATGGATCAGGCCATTTCCCTTAGAAATGTGCGGAGTCCAGACCTCTTGAGCATCTCCATTGTCAGCTTTCCTGCTTGAACTGGTGAAGCTGGAGCCTGATGCTCTGGCTCACTAGCAGAGCAGAACCACCCACACAAACTCTTGCTTTCTAGGAAATCTAGAATCAGAGGGGCTGCTTCCTAGCAGCCTCTGTGTTCTCTGATGGGTTGAAAGAACTTGTAGCTTTCTGCACTGGGATGCCTGTCCACAGATACTGTAATTCAAGTCTGAGTTCACTGCAAGTATCTATGCCGGAAATGGCATCCTGAGAATTGTAGCTTGCTTTCATAAAATGTGCAAGAAGCCAGAGATGGTGAGAAGAGTCTTTAAGATGTAACCCCACACATGTTGTCAAAGGCCCACACAACTACCCAGGCAAAGGGCTCTCAAAGCAATCTTCATTATCTTACTCTTCACTGTGGAGCCTGCATCTGTTGGACATAAAAAAAGTATTATTTTTCAACCTGCTGAATCATGGGAGGGCAGGGCGCTGCAGTGATTTACAGCCTTCAGTGTCAATCGATTTGCTTGGAATTCCTTGCAATAGGAACAGTGTCCTAAATTCTGCAATGAGGGTAAATAAAGATCGAGATCCACAGAGTGAGATGAAACATGCCTGAAGGCTTGGGTATGCACAATGGATTTATTTATTTTTAGATGTCTTCTAAATGTTAGGTAGTTGTTTATCTCTTTGACATCTGATGGGAGGGCGTTCCACAGGGCGGGCACCACTACTGAGAAGGCCCTCTGCATGGTTCCCTGTAACTTTGCTTCTCACAATGACGGAACCGCCAGAAGGCCCTCGGCGCTGGATCTCAGCGTCCGGGCAGAACGATGGGGGTGGAGATGCTCCTTCAGGTATATTGGACCAAGGCTGTTTAGGGCTTTAAAGGTCAACACCAACACTTTGTGCTCGGAAACGTACTGGGAGCCAATGTAGGTCTTTCAAGACCGGTGTTATGTGGTAAAAGCACTAATTTACACCTAATAGTTGAAACAGGTGGTGCTCTGGTACCTCTGAAGATTTAGTTGCTTTTGTTCTTTGAACCTCAGATTCTCCATTCTTAGTAAGTAAATGAAGTAAATTTTTATTTATACCCCACCGTCCGCAGCCAAGACCGGGCTCAGGGCGGCTAATATCAGATGTCAAATACATTAAAACACAATCATAAGATTGATTAAAATACAGCTTAAAAATTAGAATCAGGATAAAATTAAATGACTGCCCATGAAATTACAACCATAGGGGTCGGGAACCTCAAGTATTCATCAGGGCCAGCTATCCATGTTGGTCCCACATGAGCCGATAGAAGGGCCAAAGAGGTAATTTACAGGGTCCCATAGAGGGGGGTCCATTTCTTGTCCATTACTTCTGCCTCCAAGCCCAGAAAGTTGACCAGAAGTGAGGAAACAACTCTGTAAGATTAGGCTTGCTGCTTAATTATCATGCATTTGAATGATTAAGATGCTGGAACAAATGTGTCTTATTTTTCCAGTGAAAAAAAGGAATTCCATTTACCCGAGCCAATTTTCTGTAAGGTCTGTTAAAGTCACAGTAATTTTGGATAAATTATTCTGCAAGGAGAGAAAAATTCCTTTGATAATATTTTACTAGATATACCATTTTAAAAAAATAATAATCTCGCATGGACTGATGAGGATTTATACTTGAAAAAAAGCCACCCTGTTATCTTAGGCTTTCTAAACAATATGCCAAAACACACAACACGTTTGTTCCCCAAAATCCGCTGTTTCCAATGAAGGCTTCATTCTCACCATGGATTTAAAATACATGGCTTTCCCCAAAGAATCCTGGGAATTGTAGTTTACCCCTACAGAGCTACAGTGCCAGTGTGGTGTAGTGGTTAAGAGCAGTGGACTCGTAATCTGGTGAACCGGGTTCGCGTCTCCGCTCCTGCACATGCAGCTGCTGGGCGACCTTGGGCTAGTTACACTTCTCAGCCCCACTCACCTCACAGAGTGTTTGTTGTGGGGGAGGAAGGGAAAGGAGAATGTTAGCCGCTTTGAGACTCCTTTGGGTAGTGATAAAGCAGGATATCAAATTCAAACTCTTCTTCCCAGCAGCCCAAACTCTAGTTCCCAGGATTCTTTAGAGAAAGCCATACACCTCAAATACAATTTCGGTATATGGTGGGTGCACAGTCACCCACAGTTCGGCTCTTAGGCTTCATCTCCCAGTTCAGACATTTTCCTGTGAAACGGTAAACCGGCTGTGATCTTTTTTTCTGGGGAAAGGTGGGAACGTTAAAAACGAATGAGTTATGTGGCAAGTAACCCCATTAAAAATTGGGTTAAAAGTGACTCATAAACTACATGAGAAGGACAGTCGTGACTTCAAGGAAGATTGGGAACTTTCTACAAATTACTTTAAAAAAACAACAAAATGACTTGGACTCCCTGGCAGGTTTTGAATAAACATCCACAAATTTATTAATAGAATACATGACAGATAAGGTAATGATATGTACCATGTTTAACATGCAGAGAATAATATGTGCAAATAAATCAGAGAGGGGAGCTGAGGGAAGTATTTTGGGGGGGGGAGGGATGGGGGAATAAAAAGGGGGGAAATGTAATTGATTAATTGGATTGATAATTTGTTCTGTTGAAATTGTTTAATAAAAATACATTTGTAAAATAATAATAATAATAATGTGTCTTGTGGGAGTGACTGTGCCCCACTTCAAAGCACAGGAAACCCCAAGCGCAGGATGTGAAATATTGACTATTTTAGGGTGCAAAGGTGAATTTCTCAAATGATGACGCAAATCTCACCTGTGCCAGCAACCTGCGTATTTAATTCTTCAGAACGCCTGGAATGATGCTATAACTTAACGCAGCATTATTCTAAGGAGCATTCTGGAAGATAGCGGTGGTGACAGCGACTGACTGCCAGAGGGGTGACACTATTCTTGCCCCCCCCCCCAGACTTTGTAACAATGTGGTATCGTTAAATGTAGCAGCTGGGGAAATAAATGTGGCCCTCAGGTCAGGGAGAGTGAGGAAGAATACCAGTAAGCTTTGCTCCCTGTCCTCAAAATGCGCAAGAGAGACTTCTGACATGGCTCAGTTGGTAGAGCATGAGACTCTGAATCTCAGAGTCATGGGTTCAAGGGCCCATGTTGGGCCCAAAGAATCCTACATTGCAGGGGGGCTGGACTAGATGACCCTCGTGGTCCCTTCCAACTCTACAGTTCTACGGCAGCTTCTAAGGTACCAGTTTCACCCCTTGTTTTTCATGACACACACAATCAGTTCAGGCTGAAAGTTCCCAGCTGAGAAATTTTGGTCCTGCACTAGTATAAAAATGCAAGTGGATTATTTATTTAAATTGAGTACTGCTTCATATTTCAACAGAAATCACTTAAGTGGCTGGCATATGTGAACCACGAGAAAATCAACGTCTTTTCTTCCCCCCCCCCCACAAAGAAATACAATACAAATTTCACATTCTGATGAAATAAGTAAACCCCTCTGCACTTTTATACATGCAGCAGATCACTGCAGCCTGTGGGAGAGTTTCTCCTGAAAGTTCAAAAAATCTCAGAAGCTCTCTCCACAGTAGTTCAGAAAAGGCCTTTTAGTGTCGCTGCCACTGTTCTGTGGAATAGCGTTCCTGCTGAGATATGACAGGTGTTCTTTAGCAGCACTTTCCAGAAGCAGCTGAAGACATCTTTGTACCCGCAGGCTCTCCGAGTTGGATAAATGGGTCTTTACCGGGAGTATCTACCTTTTATAGGTTTAGCTTTCTTAAAAGAATAAGGTGCAATTTTGTGTTTTTAACTGTTTTTCATTGTCTTTAGCATTCTATAGAAGGTGCTAAACAAATCAACAACAAGAATTCTACTGCGTCTACTACTAACACTACTACTAATCACAATTCCACCTTTCGAGTAAAATAATCATACAGCAATAAATATCTCGAAACTTCTCTCTAAATAGCTCTCCTTCACTGCTGGAGGTTTTTAAACAGAGGTTGGGCGGCCATCTGTCAGGGATTCTTTAGCTGTGATTCCCGCTTTGCAGGGGGCTGGGGTCCCTTCCAATTCTACAATCCTCTGCTTCTATGAAAACAGTGTATGTAAGCAAAATAAATGCGCTCAAGTAAAATGCATAAGAGCCGCAAAAGCAAATCATAAACAAAGCTTCAAAATATATCAAGATACAGTATCAAAAGGCAACATTATTAACTGAATTTGTGCAGCAGTTCTCAATCTGGCATTGCCCTTCTCAGGAGTGGCGCTAGCTGAGAATTCATTTAACTCTCTCACGTGGCATGTGATTCCTTAGGAAATGGCCTTCCACTGAGTCAGACTCAATGGTCATAGAATCATAGAGTTGGAATCCCTGAGGATCATGTGGTCCAACCCCCTGAAAGGCAGGAACATGCAACCGTCCCATATGGGAATCGAACCTGCAACCATCTAGTTCAGAACTGTCTACGTTGACTAGCTATGGCTCTCTAAGCTTCCAAGGCAAGGGATATTTCTAGTCCTACCAGGAGTTCCTGGGTACTGAACCTGGGTACTTGCGCATGCAAGCCATTGAGCCACAGTTGCTGGAAAGCCACAAGCTATACACTGCAGTGGAGCCTTTACTACTTCATCAGCAAAAACTTCCCTTAGCTGGGCCACTCACCTGCTGCAAATCTCGTGGATTTGTCAGAGGTGATGTCCACCATTCCAGGGTTTTTGATATACTCAGGATAGTTTCCTGCCCTGTGTCAGGAGCAGCTGCCTGTTTCCACGTGACTTGGAATCGGCAGCATACCAGATGCACTCAGAAAGGCCCCAAAAGGAGCTGCATCATATGCTTTTCCCACGACTTTGCAACCTTCTTTTCTTTTTTTCTTTTGCAAACAACAGGGAGGGACTGCCGTCTAAAAACAAAACCTCTAAATAATTGTCTCTCTCCCCTTCCCCAAGAGGACTCGATAGTTCATTTCCTCTCTGTTAGTGGCAGAGGACTCTATTACTAGTTCAAAACTGGACCAAACTTTAAAAGTTTTCAAAAATTCTTCCTGATTTTTATCGTGATCCTTTCTTTTGCATTTAGGGGATAGTGAGTGTCAGGGTGGAGATTGGTTGCAAAACTCACTCAGACACCACTTAGAATTTTAGTTTTCTCAGGGTTGAGATGAAATGGGTTTGGCCCTGAGAATTGTCCGGCAAGGAGTCTGTTGGGAACCACATGTCAGCTGCTCTGAATATTGTGCATCCAATAAACAGGTGTAACACCCAAAGAGATGACTATGCTTCAGGAATCTATCCTTACCATCATCTGTTGTTCCACTGGTTCTGAATGCCGCCTGCTCTTCACAGTCCCCTCCTAGCAAGCGAGGGGCAAGTGGCAGGCTTGGTTGTCAAGCATGTCAGAAGAAGAGAGGCAGGGCCTGCCCTGCCATTAGGCAAGCTGAGGCAACAACATCAGGCAGCAGTTGCTCCTCTTGAACGCTTCAGCCATTCCTGGGCCAGCTGATCTGGCCAGCTGGCTAAAGGTCTGGTGGAGAATTCTGTCTCACCATTAGTACTGAAATAAGATTCAACTGTCAATCCAATTGGATTCTGCACGTGAAATCTGGTGGCTCCCTTGAGTGATTAGTTGCCCAACCTGAGACAGGGTAGAAGACTTGGGTATCTAACAAAGTTGGCCTGTTAGCACAAGTATTTCTGCCTGCGCAACAGGACTTCTTCTCCCCATGCATGTTTGCACAGTGCACCCCACACCCACCCCAAAATTATTCTGGGCTTTCCCCAACTCTCCAGATGTGCAGATAGAGAAGGAGGAGAGGAAGTCCTTCTTGGCATACCAAAGTCCTTGCACTAACAGGACAACTTTGTTGGATATAACTCTGTATCCAACTTACTAGAAAGACATGGCCCAATACTGGTTCTCTGAGGCCACCTAATTCCCTACAGTTTTGCCTTCCAACAAGGAACCCTGGTGGTGCAGGGGGAAGTAAACTGATGTCTCAACTTAGTTTGTCCTCTCTGTGGTCTGCCACCACTACAATCAACTACCACCAGTTCATTCTGTAAGTTGCTGATGGACTTCTCTATTCTCCTTTTACAGGGAGGGCATATCCTTTTTTGTCCCAGTTCCAACGAATTTCGTTGTGTTTGCCAGCATTGTTGTTCCAAAAAAGACTCTCCCGCAATTTTTTTTTCCTCTGCATTAATTAACAAGAAAGGAAATTGCATTTAAAAATTATTAAAGGAGAGATAAATTCTCACTGAGAGCCAGTGAGGTGTAGTGGTTAAGAGCAGTGGACTCATAATCTGGTGAACCGGGTTTGCCTCCTTGCTCCTCCACATGCAGCTGCTGGGTGACCTTGGGCCAGTCACACTTCTCTGAAGTCTCTCAGCCCCACTCACCTCACAGAGTGTTTGTTGTGGGGGAGGAAGGGAAAGGAGAATGTTAGCCGCTTTGAGACTCCTTCGAGTAGTAATAAGGCAGGATATCAAATCCGAACTCTTCTTCTTCATGGGTGGGTGTCATGCAGGTGTCATGTTGTGCGTGCCTTCATTCTGAAGCAGACAGTGAGCCTTTGTGAGTGTACTTTTCGTTCTGTAAATGGTTTGACCAATAGTCTGTACTCTGTAGCCTCCATGGGTGCCCACGCTTCAATGAAAGCTCAGGGGAGGTGACTCCTCCCATGGGGCGTTTTCAGATCAGGAAGTGCAAGCAGCCAGGGAGGCTGAAGGAATGTTTACTGGCAAGACACAGAGCACCATCATGCAAAGATAAGGTAAGCTCAGAACCCCACACCCATAGAAATTCTAATGAAACGCCATGAGAACAAGGTAGGGAAATGGGAGCCCTTTTCACAGAGGAAGACAGCTTTCAAGAAATTTCAGGACAAGTTCCAGCACATCACTCTTTATATGTGTGCATAGGGTGATGGTAGGGTTCCCCCTTTCGGGCACAAGGGTTAAACCAGATGGCCCTTGAATTCCAGCTCTGTAATATCATGAAAGTGTGTTGTTTACATTTGCACCCTGTCCTTTATTTTGCAATAAGGTGATGGGCTGTAGATTAGCAAGAGGAGACGTCTCTTATGTTTCTATTCCAGCGAGTGAGTGAGTGAGTGTTTGTGAAAGAGGGGGTTTGGGGTATTTGTGTGGTTTTTTTTTTTTCAGAATCCCTTTTATTATTTCTTGCCATTGTGTGCCTGCACATATGGAAAGGCGCAGCGTGAAGCCACGGGTGCCAACGAGCGAAAGAAAAGCATCCTTGTCCATTGAGCTGACCTACTAAGGGGAACATTAGTTCGCCATATGATCAGCGTCTCATCCATGTGGAGAGTGTGGAGTCATGAGCCCTTTTGTTCGGAAGCCAAAAAAGGCAGCTTCTGCTGAGGGGAGGTAAAAAAAAAAAAAATAGGAGAAGAAGAAAGGGAGGAAAAAAGAGATGATTCAGGCAAGATAACAATAAAATTTTTTACTGCTGGCTGGTGGAGGTGTTTAGGATGTGTTTTCTTTATATCTCCGTCCGCCCCTAATTGACGATGCTTTAAAATTGAATGACTAGCAGTCAAAACGTGTTTGCTTCAAGCTGAGAAGAAAAATGCCGGTGTCTCTGCTTCGAAACTGATTGCGCTTTGTACACAACTGACAGCCGCAGTCACTTTGAGTGACTGATAAGTGGGGAGCTTTGCCACTTATCAAGGAATGCGCACCGAAAAAGAAAAGGACTCTGAGCCATTCAGATGCGTTGGCATGCTCAAAATAACATCTCACATCAGTCAGGCTCACAAGGCACCGGGAGACGTTTCAAAATAAACTTTGTATCCATCTATCTTGCTATCTGGAGGCAAAGATTCAATTTAACAGACAAATCGCCGCGCAACATTGCAGTGTTTTCCCGGAAAGGAGAACATCATTATAACGGTCATGGGTTTATGCACGATTTACTGGGGTTTCGATAGCATTTGTGGGTCTTTGTCAGGGCAACCCACCCCCATTCATCACTCTAGATCAGGGGTGGCGAACCTGTGGCCCTCCAAAAGTTGCTGGACTACAGTTCCCATCATGCCTGAACATTGGGCCATGCTGGTCGGGGCTGATGGGAACTGGAGTCCAACAATAACCTCTGGAGGGCCACAGGTTTCCCCACACTTGCTTTAAATAAATAAATGCTATTGTTATTACCACACACTTCCACCAAATTACAGTGGTACTTCGGGTTACATACGCTTCAGGTTACATACTCTTCAGGTTACAGACTCCGCTAACCCAGAAATAGTGCTTCAGATTAAGAACTTTGCTTCAGGATGAGAACAGAAATCATGCTCTGGCGGTGTGGCAGCAGCAGGAGGCCCCATTAGCTAAAGTGGTGCTTCAGGTTAAGAACAGTTTCAAGTTAAGTACGGACCTCTGGAATGAATTAAGTACTTAACCCGAGGTACCACTGTACTCAGAGTGTTGTACATGTTCTCCTTTCTATTTTATCCTCACTTGAAAACCTATGAGGTAGATGAAACCAAGACAGGCAATGGTTCAACGTCACATTAAGCTTTTGTGGCTAAGGTGATATTTGAACCTTGGTCTTCCTGGTCCCAGTCCAACACTTTAGTCATCATCATCAATAATTTTATTATTTGTCCCCCGCCTAACGGGCTGGGTGGCTTCCAACAAAAACAAAAACATAATAAAGCACTTCACTTCTCGCAGTGAGGGAACCACCAGTAGACCCTCAGAGGTGGACCTCAGTGTCCAGGCTGAACAATGGGGGTGGAGACGCTCCTTCAAGTATACAGGGGTGGGGAACCTGTGACCCTCCAAATTTTGCTCTCACATGTGGTCACTGACCCCTACATTGCAGCCTGGAATGGAACTACCTACTGTCTGATGTATGGAAATGGCCTCCACTGCCACAGATGTTTAGGAGTTATGGTATTTAGGACTGCACTGTTGAAATTCTGACTAACTATGATTTTTGGGTGCACGGCAGAGGTGCATCACAGGCTTAGTCCACTCCCCCCATTCCCAGTAGGGTGGAATCAGATTTTCCTTTGCATGCCGTGTCTGGACTGTTCCCTAGCCATGGTGTCACCACCACACACTCCTACACATGTACACACAATGTTATGCTATGATTTTGTTTGTTTTGGGCTGCCCAAAATGAAGACCATGGCTTTTTGCTTGCTTTCTTAATAGAGTCTGTGTGAAAGTCGGTTCATGTTACAAAATATACTGCTGGTCAGCAGACTGGCATCTGGTGAATAAAATGGCCTGCAAAAGTTGAAAAGTTGCCCATCCCTCTTAGAAACAATGCTGGGTATTCTCTTGAATTCCATCTGTTGGTTGGGCAGTCTGTTTTGACATCTCACTCCAGCCTCATTGCTGACCAAATGCTAGGAGAAGTTCTCCAGAGTGATTCACTGGAAATGTATTGGTACCACCTACTGAGTCATCAGCACTGTTGACTGTAGCATTGTGGGTTTCCCCTGGCGCATCACCCTTCTTGAGATGGGTTGTGCCCATTGCTACTCTTTTTATGAGATGTAATTGAATTACCAGTTGGGGAGGCACCAGCCAAACAATTTGACAGAAGTGAGATTTTGTTTTGGGGGTTTTCCTGTCCGTTGTGTTGGATTTTATTTTGCAGTGTGGCAGATGTGTCTGGCATTCTTTAAACTTTGCAGTGATAGCAAATAAAGATTATTATTATTATTATTATTATTATTATTATTATTATTATTATCATTTATTACCTGCCTTTCACCCTAAAGTCCCAGGGCAGGTTACAGCATTAAAACACACTATTAACATTAAAATGCAATATTAGATCATATTTAAAAGCTACTTAGAACAGCTCAGTTGGTTAGAATATGGTGTTGATAATGCTGAGGTTGCAGGATCGATCCTTGTATGGGGACAGCTGCATATTCCTGCATTACAGGGGGTTGGACTAGATGATCCTCAGGATCCCTTCCAACTCCACAATTGTTTGATTCTATGAACATAAAAGGGATGTGGGTGGCACTGTGGTCTAAACCACAGAGCCTAGGGCTTGCCGATCAGAAGGTCGGCGGTTTGAATACGCATGATGGGGTGAGCTCCCGTTGCTCATTCTCTGCTCCTGCCAACCTAACAGTTCGAAACCACAAAGTGCAAGTAGATAAATAGGTACCGCTCCAGAGGGAAGGTAAACGGCGTTTCCGTGTGCTGCTCTGGTTCGCCAGAAGCGGCTTAGTCATGCTGGCCACATGACCCGGAAGCTGTACGTCGGCTCCCTCGGCCAATAAAGCGAGATGAGTGCTGCAACCCCAGAGTCGTCCATGACTGGACCTAACGGTCAGGGGTCCCTTTACCTTTATGAACATAAAACTATAGAAATAAGGTGGTTCCAAAAATAATTCATCTCTGTCATCACAAGAGGTACGTATAATGAAAGCTGTACAACGAAGTTGCCAAATCAGTTATAATGATTTGGATCCTGCATTATCCAGGGACACAGGAGGATCATGCTTGGATCTGGAAAGGGAGAAGCGGCTTGAAATAGTGATGATCTCATTCTTGCCTGGAAGGGATTAGCTTTCTGTCCTTTTCAAAACAACCAAGTCAACCTAAGGGAGTCAACACCTGCGGGATGGAGCAAAGCCACCAACTGGATTTTGCTGCGATCACATGGAGCCTTCCTAAGAACCAAAGTTTACATCCATGGGGCGCAAATTCTAAGATTTCCACAAGCTCTGCAGGTCAGAAGAAAACTGCACGCATGGCAGTGGCTGCACATACATCCTTGTGCCATAATCCCTCTTACAACGGTCTGGAGAGCCAAGCCTTTGAGCCAGAGCCCTAGATTGCAAGCCTATAGCCTAGGGGTGGCAACCTATAGCCTAGGGGTGGAAAATCTTTTAAGCCCAAGGGAGGCATTCTATTCTAGGCAATCTTCCATAGACGCCGTCTGGGCTGGGCTGGGCCAGAAGCAAAAGTGGGCAGAGTAATTGATGCAAATGTTACCTTTGTACAGTAGTTCATGGAGACCAAAGCCCCATGAGCTCAACTGGTTAGAGCGTGGTGCTGATAACGACAAGGTCACAGGTTTGATGGTTGCATATTCCTGTATTGGAGTGAGTTGGACTATATGATCTATGGGGTCCCTTCCAACTCTCCGATTCTATCAAAAATACTCGGGATGAGAGGCAAGGCCAGTGGTAGATGTGGCCTGGAGAGAGGGATTAATACCCGGGACAGTTCTAAGTCCAGATAGAGAGATCTGGAGGGCTGCAATTGGGCCTGACTTTCCCCACCAGTGCTATAGCTGAGTAGTACTTGCAGTTCTGGTTGCTTTTGGTGGCAACGGCATGCGATCCTGAGATTTTCTGCTTAAATGTGCATTTGTTTGTTTGAAAGAAAAAATGCTTCTGATCCTTAAGACTACAACCTGCATTTTCAAAATCCCTCCAACCATATTTGAAAAAGTGGCAGCAGAAACAATGTGGGTCTGACCAAAGGTGTAAGGTTGGGAGTCAATCAGGACCTGAGAAGCACATTTGGGGACCTATGAAAAACAGCAGAGAAGTGAGCAGAGAAATAGTAGAGTACTATCTGCTCTGAAGTTAGAGTTTTTTTGGGTGGCTCTGAGTGAAAATATTATCTGCCCTTGGATTTAAGATTCCTGGTTTCTGGAGCTTTTGCTGTTGATATCCAACACATTTGCATTATTGCTAAGCTTATCTCAAATATTGGACTTCTCTGCTGAAGCCAAGAATGGTTTACTTCTAAGTAATTCTATTCAGCTCACTGGGAATACTCCAGAGTAAGCAGGCTGTGGACTGCACCTTAATAGGGAGAGAGAAAGTGGCCGCCTCAATCTTCATTGTTTGCTGCAGGTTTTTCTTCTCTGACTATTGTCTGCCTTTCCCTTTGTTGTACATAGCAGGTGTTTCTTTCACTACCCCAGAGCTGGCAACACAACGGTTTCCTTTGTGGTGGCTCCTTGGAGACTTTTGATTAAACTCTTCTTTGTGGCAACGATGCCAAATTGCACATGGAATTTGTGTGTACACAAATGCCTTCGATTTCTTCTTTCATGCTCGCTGCTTAAGTCTTTGTCGGCCTCTTGCTCTTCCCTCGATTATCCTTGTGCCTCACCCTAGCTAAATCTAAAAACAGAACAAATGGTCTGCAGACTTTATCCCGCCCACACGTCCATTCCCTCCCCCCCCCAATATCTATTATGGGGAAGGGTCCTAGCTCACTGATGTTGTTGTTTAGTCGTTTAGTCATGTCCGACTCTTCGTGACCTCATGGACCAGAGCACGCCAGGCACTCCTGTCTTCCACTGCCTCCCGCAGTTTGGTCAAACTCATGCTGGTAGCTTCGAGAACACTATCCAACCATCTTGTCCTCTGTCATCCCCTTCTCCTTGTGCCCTCCATCTTTCCCAACATCAGGATCCTTCCCAGGGAGTCTTCTCTTCTCATGAGGTGGCCAAAGTATTGGAGCCTCAGCTTCAGGATCTGTCCTTCCAGTGAGCACTCGGGGCTGATTTCCTTAAGAATGGAAAGGTTTGATCTTCTTGCAGTCCATGTGACTCTCAAGAGTCTCCTCTCAAGAGCTCACTGATAGAGTACATGAATTGCATGGAGAAGGACCCAGGTTCAATCCTGAGCATCTGCAGGAAGGGCTGGGGGCCCAGTTGCTGTAGACCACTGGTCTTCAAGCTGGGTTGCAACAGGAGCACTACCACCATGAAAATATATGGTGAAAGATTAAGAAATGGATCCCCCCAATGCATGTGAAAAGTGAGTACTGGGTCTGAAAAGGTGGTAGATATTTGCTGCAGACAGTACTGAGCCAGATGGTCTGACTTGGTTTCACTTGGTGTGAAGCCTCTATTGCCCCTATCAGTTCTGTTTAAAATCTCTAAAATCTTAGATCCAAGATGACAACAAAACGTTACTGATTAACATAATGTTTAGGGCTAAGCCAAAAGGGGAGGCAATTTTTGCACACAAAAAAACCTTATCGGCGTTTAAAGATACCCCACTTGTGGTGTGAAGATAAGAGCGTTCACCTATTTAGGAAGCATATCTCTGCTCTTAGCAATGTCATCAGTTCACCGTCTGATCCAGTCCAGGAAACATGGCTCCCATTTTAACTTGGCTCCATTCCCCCTTGGTGTCATTAGCATGTAGTGACACCTGCATAGCAGGTGCCCGACAGAGGCGCCAACTTGCGAGGGAGATCGAAGGGGCAATGATGTGCACATGATGTTGCCATTGCAATGTCAGGACATTGGGAGGAGCCAGGGGGAGGAGCCAAACTCGGCAGCAGCACAGCTTCAATGGCTGGTAGATCCTCCTCGCTCGCACTTGACCTCCTTCTCCTGCTGCCATCTTTCCCTTACACTGCAAGAGTAGCCACTGACCACTAAAGCCATGCCACACTTGGCTCCATGCTTGGCCTCCTCCATCCCCTGATTTTATTTTTTGTTATGGAGCAAAAAAGCTGTGCCTATGGTGCCAGCTAACTAACCATGCAATTCCTGATTACCTGAGGTCACTGGTAAGGAGAAATGGACCCCCTCTGGAAAAGTGGCATTGAAACAACAGCAGAGTGGGGGGGGGTCAAACAGGTTTGAGGGGCGACTTTGGCACATTTCAGGGAATTGGGAGTAAATACTTCAGCATCTTGAAAATCAGTGCAGGAAAATATGTTGATATCGCTGAGGAGAGTGGAGGGGGACACACACACAGAGAGAGACCTACATTTTATCCTCATACAAGCTGGGATGGCTTAGTATGCTACCATTAGCTTGTTTACAGGTAGTAATGGGTAAAAGCACAAGACACGCTACAAATGTTGGTGTTGAATTCAAATTGCTGTACCCCCTCTGGTTCTGAAGCATTGTTCTTCAATGGAGCTTCACCAAACCTAATATCAGGGGTGGAAATCAGGCCACAAATGCACACACATACACCTCCCAAATAAATGTTAGGCTACGTTTCCAAATAACCTGCCGCCTAACTTACAGGTTTTCACAATCCGATAAAAAAAAAATGCAGGACATTACACAAATAAATGAAAAAATGCTGTGGCAACTGTATTATAAGCACATGAGAATGAATAAGAGCATCAATCAGATCACTGAAGACCCTTCTGAATGATGATGATGATGATGATGATGATTTGCCTAATCTTCTAAAAAAATCAGGATAGAGTCTACCAGAGGGAGGGCAGTGCCAACCCTAGGCAGATTGGGGATTCCACCTCATGCAGTAGATGCTGGAGAGGCAGGGGAAAGCTCCCCACCATTCTTTCAGAGCCCCTTAAATAAGCCCACCCTGCACTCCCTCAATTAGCTTGCTGTTCCCAGGTGGGGCAAAGGGTGCCACCCCATCACCAGTGTTGAAGGAAGATTGCTAGCCCAGCTGGATTTCATATGGGAGGGCGCCATCTTGTCCTCTGCCTCAGGCAGCAAAATGTATTGGTCTGGCCCCGCGATCACAGAAGTACTTACACACAGCTCAAGGTGATTTATTCATTTATTTATTTTTTAAAAAATGCTTACATATCTGCAAATTCAGCAAAATATTTCAAAGTGGAAATAGAAAGTGCCTGCTGAAACTGTTGGAAGAGTCTTCTACAGGACTGGGCTGATGGTGCAAAGGGGTCAGCTTCATGTCTCACCAATTCTGGGGATGACCAGTGATGTTTGCACAGAGGTTCTCAGTGATGGAGCTGAAATAAAAGGGTTTGGGGACTCCATAAAGTTCCATGGACCTAAGTTGTTCAGGGCTTTGTGAATCAATATGAGGACTCTGAACCCGGCTCAGTAGTAGGTGGGCATCTATTGCTTAACAATGGTGTAAGGTGTGAGGGCGATCTGGCTGCGACATGTGTCACCCCATTGATCACCAGGGTTGATTCGGCTGATCTGGCTGGCTAGGCGGGTGTCCCCTTCCTCCCTCACCGCTCCATGTGCGTCCCTCCTGAAGCTGCGTGCTCGGTGGAAGAGGACGACCATCCCAGACAGAAGGAGTGTACCATTCTTCGGTCAAGGGTATACGATAGCTGCGCTCCCCTGCTAGAGCCTCCAAACAATGGTGTAGCCATGTAACAACTGTGTCTCATGTTGTCGGCCAATATGCCGGCTGGCTGCCACCTTCTGCACCAACTGGAGCTTCCAGACCAAGCCCATGTAGAACACATTGCAGTAATCCAGCCTTGATTACTTCAAGTGATCCTCTGCAATGTGAAGGATGGATACCCAGCCCTGTACATCACCCTGTCAACGGCGGGAGGTGTGCTCCCAAGCTGGCTGAGAAGCCAGCAGATTCCACATGCTTTTGTGACTCGGACTTGCTTCCTCTCAACTTCCATCTTGTTGCTGTGCCCCCTGCAGTCATATTATTGGCACCTCATGTGGTGTTGGGATTAGCCTTCTCTTGGGGAGAAGGAGAAGCCGGTGTTGGTGGAGACCAAGGAACTTATCAAGGCGGTGCTTGGATGCGGCTAGGCAGGGGAGCTGCGTGAGTGACACCCAAATCCCACCTGCCCCCAGAATGAGCGTCAGGGCTGTGTGCCACTTTGAGGAGTTCCTTTTGCATTTGAAAGGCTGATTTCCTTCCTGTTGGGACTGTCTCTCAATGAAAATGTCAGAACCGAGGAAGGATAAAAATGCCTGGTTACAGAAAAGCGAGAAAAGAAAACGCTCTGAAATCATCTGTCAGGCTCCATGTTTTCTGAGCTGCTGCATTAGCAGGGGGACAAAGTCACGGTGTGTTGACACGTACTAATGTGCAGTGACATAATACCTGGAAAAGGGAGACAGCGAAGAGGGACAAACTTATCTGAGTTTTTCACAGGAAAAGAGGGGATTTAACTTTCCTGGTTAAAATGTGGATTTTATATATATATAATAATTTTTTTTAAAAAAAAAGCCAACTGCATTTACCCAAGTTTGACTGAGATAAACCTACTCAGATCTAATTCTCTCCAGTCCTTGTGAAAAGTGGACCTTAAGATCCTGAGCTTATTTGTCCAAATCCTCTCCCCGGCCCCTCTGTAGAATTGCAGATTAGGGTAGGGAATTTGGTCCTTATCGCTAAGGTTCTTACAGTTTCAGAAGGCAAGTGAAACGCTTAGAGGGAGAAGGACACTTCCTTGAACTCCTTCCTGGTCTTCACTTAGATTATAGAAGAGCGCGTCAACTGTATAGATTTCCCACAACGCACCAGCCTCTTCATTTTTGCATATCTCAGTGTGGCTCAAGAAATATAATCTCTTTATTCCCCTAAACTGTCAATTAAGTTGTAGGAAACTCAATCTCTCTCCCCTCCATCCTGCTCTTATGGATTTATGATTTGGCTGTCAACTCAAATGCATGCTCTTGCATTCAATTGCCCTGGCTTTCTTCTTCTTCCTGTAGTCTTAGGCAGACTTTCTCATCCTATAAAACAGGCTTCCTCAACCTCAGCCCTCCAGATGTTTTGGGCCTACAACGCCTATGATCCCTAGCTAGCAGGACCAGTGGTCAGGGATGATGGGAACTGTAGTCTCAAAACTTCTGGAGGGCTGAGGTTGAGGAAGTCTGTTATAAAATAGTCACAAGGTGGTTATTTGGCTTGAGGTCCCTATGCCTGATGTACTAGACTCTGGAGGCCTCTTTTCTACCCTGCCCCCATGTCCCTTATCTCCCTGTGTCCTGCATGGCTTCTGCATCATGGCGACTCTTGGAAGGAAAGCAAACAGGGGAGTGGTGTGGCTCAGTGACAGAGCCTCTGCTTTGCATGCAGGAGGTCGTAGGTTCAATCCTTAGCGTAGGTTTGGGATAGACCACCCCGGGTGGAATTCAACATCGTGCTAAGGCAGCCATTCCTTCAGTGCTTCCAATTTCACTTGTCGGACGGAACTATCTCACTTCTCCTGCCCCCCCCCAAATTCTGGGGTTTCTCCTCGCCCTCAGAAGCAGCTTTGAGGAGACGAGGGGCACATGGGGAGGAAGAGGAGGCAAAGGCCTAGGACCCTCATACCTACGGGACCGCCTCTCCTGGTATGTCCCACGGAGGACCTTACGGTCTTCAAATATAAACATCTTGGAGGTCCCAGGCCACAGGGAGGTTAGGCTGGCCTCAACCAAAGCCAGGGCTTTTTCGGCCGTGGCCCCGATCTGGTGGAATGCTCTGTCACAAGAGACTAGGGCTCTGTGGGACTTGACATCTTTCCACAGGGCCTGCAAGACAGAGCTGTTCCACCAGGCCTTTGGCCAGGGCACAGCCTGACCCTCTCCTTTGGCAATCCTCACAGAACTCTAGCCCAATGGTTACCATTAATTTGATTCAGAATTGATTTTAGAATGAACTGATTTTAGAATGTATTTCAATTAATTGATTGTGATTTTATGTAAACTGTGTTACTTTTACTGTTGTTAGCTGCTCTGAGCCCGGCTTCAGCTGGGGAGAGCGGGATATAAATAAAATTTTATTATTACTATATTATTAAAGTCCCATTGCACTTGTGGGTCTTACTGCATTGGCTCCCAGTAGTGCAACAGTTCAGTGGAATCCTCCCCATCTTTTGTCTATCATGAATCCTGCAAAATTCAGCTGCCATTCAGAGTTGACAGCACCAATAGCTAGACCAATAAATTTTTGTTGTTGTTTAGTTGTTTAGTCACGTCCGACTCTTTGTGACCCCATGGACCAGAGCACGCCAGGCACTCCTGTCTTCCACTGCCTCCCGCAGTTTGGTCAGACTCATGTTGGTAGCTTTGAGAACACTGTCCAACCATCTCATCCTCTGTCGTCCCCTTCTCCTTGTGCCCTCCATCTTTCCCAACATCAGGGTCTTTTCCAGGGAGTCTTCTCTTCTCATCAGGTGGCCAAAGTATTGGAGCCCCAGCTTCATGATCTGTCCTTCCAGTGAGCATTCAGGGCTGATTTCCTTAAGAATGGAGAGGTTTGATCTTCTTGCAGTCCATGGGACTCTCAAGAGTCTCCTCCAGCACCATTATTCAAAAGCATCAAGACCAATAGCTAGTCTGACCCAATATATGCCACCCTCCTAGAAGTCTGTATGTTCTGAATGCTTTCTTTCAGATTCGCTGGCTTTCTTTTATTGAAGATACTCCAAATCTATAGCCATCAGAGATCATCTCTACTTCTTATCTTTTCAGCTGTGATTCCTGAAATGCACGGGGTTGGACTACATGACTCTTGGGGTCCTATCATTTTTCTCCCCCTATCCCCCTTAAAGATTATTTTTACCCTCATTCATTATTCTTTTTTTTAAAAAAAGGTTTGTGAGATTTGGATTATCAAATCTTACAGGAATGTGATTGTGTTAGTGCTGTATGATTCCTTCCCCCCACCACACACACATATTTCATGGAAAGGGCGTGTATTATAACGCTTCAAAGAAGGAAGAACCAGAAGTGACAATAACTTGTACATAGTTGGCATGGAACCTCGCCAGTCTGTTGGCTGCCAACACTCATGATTTTCTGACGATCTCGCATGCAAATCTTTCACTAATGTGCTGTTATTCTTATAATCTCCTGCTGCTGAAATAATGAAAATCACTTCGTGAAGTATAACTTTCTCCTTTCCATTGTTGTCAGGTGGGGTGGGAGTAGAAGTGATTACCAGATTATGTTTTGAAGTACATTGGGAACAAAGATCTAAGTTAAAGAAAAATAGGCGCATTTGTCTAGATTTCGAGGTGTGTGTGTGTGTGTGTGTGTGTGTGTGTGTGTGTGTGTGTCCTCCGGAATGTCTTCCTCATGCTGTTTAGGATACTCACAGTTTTCTTCTAATGCTCTTATGGAAAAATCAGGGGATGAACAAAGGGTACAACTCCTTTTAAAAGTTTTGTTCCCCCCTAGAAATCCACTTACAAAAGCGTAATACAAATGTCGCAGGTTGGCTGTAGCAGCAATCCTCTGATCTTTCCATAGCAATGCTTTGGGTTTGTCGATTTTATTCAATAAAATTTATTTATTTTATTTAATAAAACCTTAAATTTAAAGGACACGTCTTTATTTATTTTTAATTTATTGCATTTACATACAGCTCTTCATCCAAAGATCAGTGTAAAAATAAAAAATGAGAAGACAAAATACATAATAAAACAAAAAGAAAAGCAAACCAATAACCACCCCCACCCCAAAAAAACACACACCCCACATTTAAAATGCCCATAGAATGTTACTCATCCAAAGACCTGGTTATAGAGAACCTAAAGATGTATAATGAAGGTGCCAGGCCAGCCTTCTTGGGGAGAGCATTCCACAAAAGGGGAGCCACCACGGAAAAGGCCCATTCTCGTGTTGCCACCCTCCAGACTTCTCATAGGGGAGGCACCTGAAGGAGGTCTCAGACGATGATTGCAGGGTCTGAGTCCATTCATTTGGGAAGAGGCAGCTCTTTTGAGGTCTTGAGGTCATGAGCCATTTAAAGTTTTTTAGGTCAAAGCCAGCACTTTGAATTGAGCCCAGAAACTAATCGGCAGTCAGGCCAGGATTGGCGTAATAATTTCAACCCTTCTTTTAGGGCTAGCTGCATACAAAACTTAGCTGCATACAACCCATAGTTATAATATGTTAAGGCATTTTTTTAATGTGCTGTGATATCATATATCCGTTTGGTTTTTTTAACTTGTGATGTTATGGTGGTTATCTGTGTGAAACGCCTAAAGATTTTTACATTAAGTGGCAATATACATGTAGTCTTATAATATCTGCATTAACTTTCAAGACAGTTTCACTAAATGCAGATAACAGAAATTAAAGGTTAGCAATACGGAACAGGAGTGTTGGCATTAAAATAATTTGCAGACAGTGGAATTACATCATCAGATTATGTGGCTTAATCTGTTTGACAGGAACAGAAAGGAAACAAGTGGGGGGGGGCTTTTTCCCCCCAAAGGAAAAAAATCTGCAAGCTGATGTTACATAAAAGACAAGGATAAAGAAGAAGATAAATTCATTTTGCTTATTTCATATTATTTATGTTTACAAGTTTTGCACGTGTAAAATATTACATGCATACAATTTCCTGTTGTATTTTTTTTGTATTACTTCTCTGCCTTAAACATATTGATTTAAACTATTTGTACAGGCCTGCTTTACATGTGTTTACCCAGAAGCAAGCCCCGCTGTCTTCAAGTATGAAGCTACAGGATGAGACTCAACTAAGGCATGCTCAGATTAGAACCATTGGTTTCAGTGGATCTACTCTGAGTATGACTAAATCCAATTCACATGAACTTAAAGAGGCTGTGGAAAGGGGGAGCTGCACCTTAACATCAAACCAGATACAATATCAGTCCCGCAATTAGCAACTGTGTGGATAGCTTTTTAAAAGGGTGCAGGGAGCGCTGATCTGGATTAGATGTTTTCCCCTCCATGGCAGTCTCAATCTAGATTGAAGCTGCTGCTCCCACCCACCCAACCTAGTCTTTACGTTGAGGAGAAAGTTCCCATTGGAGCAATTTTTGATGCAAGTATCAGGCACAGAGGCCTCAGTCCATATTGGAACTGCAGGTGGGAATTGTTGTTGTTGTAGTTTAGTCGTTAGTTGTGTCCGACTCTTCGTGATCCCATGGACCAGAGCACACCAGGCACTCCTGCCTTCCACTGCCTCCCGCAGTTTGGTCAAACTCATGCTGGTAGCTTCGAGAACACTGTCCAACCATCTTGTCCTCTGTCATCCCCTTCTCCTTGTGCCCAACATCAGGGTCTTTTCCAGGGAGTCTTCTCTTCTCATGAGGTGGCCAAAGTATTGGAGCCTCAGCTTCAGGATCTGTCTTTCCAGTGAGCACTCAGGGCTGATTTCCTTCAGAATGGATCGGTTTGATCTTCTTGCAGTCCACGGGATTCTCAAGAGTCTCCTCCAGCACCATAATTCAAAAGCATCAATTCTTTGGCGATCAGCCTTCTTGATGGTCCAGCTCTCACTTCCATACATCACTACTGGGAAAACCATAGCTTTAACTATATGGACCTTTGTTGGCAAGGTGATGTCTCTGCTTTTTAAGATGCTGTCTAGGTTTGTCATTGCTTTTCTAGGTGGGAATGGCAAAGAGTTAAAACCTCCCAATGTGAAGGACCACAGCCGGCATCAGCCCCAACTAGCATTTCCAGCGGTCAGGAAAATGGGAATTGCAGTCCATGCTTCCTGCACTAATCTATGTTTTTATGTTGCATTGGTTTAAAATGCATGTTAGGGTGTACATCCTTTGCATGTTTGCTCTGAATTAAATGCTGCCGAGGAGCCTACTTTTAGGACAGTGTGCACAGAATTGAATTGTTACTCATCACAGGTAGAATTTCAAGACAGGATACGACCTCAACAAAGTCAGATATAAAGATGAATCCAGTGTATTACTGTTGTTAAAATGTAGTTCCAAATTATCAATAGCCATAATAATCGGGGCTTTTTATTCAGTCCGAGCTCACCAGAACTCAATTCTGGAACTTCTCAGGTGGGTGCCATTACTATTATAAGAGAACAAGGGAGGCGTTCATGGTGAGTTCCGGCACCTCTTTTTCGAGGAAAATAGCACTGATAATAATAAAGAAACACACTACTCACTTAGAAAAGTAGCAGTGTTCTTTTTTTAAAAAAGAATAATTTTTTATTAACCGACCAATCACATCAAATCAAACCAAATTACATAAATTCCAAATTACACAGCCGAATTTTAAATTTTTGTTGGGGGTACCCATATTTCAAGTTCCGAAGGGATCCAATCAACTTCTTGCTTCTTACTGCTGTTTTAATGTCCACAAATCTAACCTTATGATGTTCACAGTACTATCCAGTCCTTTCTTATTATTTTTCCACATCTCTTGTTGTTATTTTCATATATTTTTCCTTTCTCTTTGTGACCTCTGATAGTCTCCGCAAGCTGGTTAGAACAGTTTGTAATCTAATATTATTATTTTTATCCAGTAGCCATATCCAGACGTTTTCCATATAACATCACTTCCATACATCAAAACAGTCTTAGCGTCATTAATCTTCACCAATCTGCCTCCTTTCTCAAAACCTCTGAGGAGATTCACTAGGAATGCAGTCTAAAAACAAGTCCATTCTTCCTCCCGGCTGTAAATCCTTTGGCAAGATGGAGACTCAGAATTAATTGCTGCGCCATTCCCAAAAGCTCTTATTGCTTCTCGGTCTCCATAAAGCATACTTTTGGTTAAATTTTATCTCCACACAGACCTTAATCATCCTGCTTGGGTCAGTTCAACCGACGGTTCTAATGAGGAGGGGTTCTTGTAAATCACATAGAAGGAAAGTAAAAAAGGTCCCCCCCCCCATTCAGCCCCGTTGTCAACATACCCCGCCTTTGGTGTATCTTCATCGTAAAATATTCCTGTTTCTCCAGCCCGTCGTCTTCTTTCACAGAGGTCACTTAAATTGGCATACTTCACTCCCCTTCTTCACTTGAAATATGTGCATTTGCTTATTTTGTAATTAATTATTCCAAATTGCTGCAACTAGTGCGCGATCAGAGACAGCGTCCAGGAGAGCCGAGGTCTACACGGGGGCATTCTGCCTAGGGCCCTCACCCCCTTCTTTTGACTTAGGGGGTGATTTATGGGCACAACAGGCAAGGGCAGTGTTCCCCATTTCCTTGGGGCAACAAGGGAGGCTGCCTACTCCCATAACAGCCTCTTAATTACCCCGTGTGGGTCGGAGAGATGGTATTGTCGGCCATCTTCCAATGCGCCCCCTAGTACCCCCCGAAAAGTAGCAGTATTCTTGCACAGCATACTGCTTGCTTCTTTCAGTGTGGATAAGTGTGCTTTCAACAGAATCTCAACCATTGTACATCACATGTTTGTCATTTAGAACCATGTTATGTTCCTTTTGCTGCCTCTATATTTTCAGGAAGGACCAAATTGCCCATTCCAACGCTGACAAAATTTCATCTCAAGGAGAAACGAGGAGCAAATGTGGTTTCTCCTCAGGAGAAACGTCTGCAGGATTTTCAGGGGAGCCAAAAAACATTTCTATTAACGAAATCTTAAGAGGACATTTTACCTCCTGTTTCCCCCCTGTTCATTAACCATTTGTAAACAATGCTTTTTCTTCCTTTCTTTGGCAATTTTATTATTTCAGGGATGTGGCAAGAGCACTTAGGTACAAGGCAAGTAACAAATATTTAAAGGCACATTAAAGATCACATTAAAAAATAACAAAACGTTCCCAAATACTTTCCAGTTAGCAACAGATCCATTGTACTGGTTTGTGGTTTGTACTGGTTTGTACTCCCAAGAAAGCTTAAGTACCAAAATATTTTGTCCCCTGCACCTTCAGTGCTGAAACCCAAGTTCCTTTCTTGGTGAAGAGGAGGTCTTTTCTTCCACGCTTCCTTTTTTAATTTAGTTCACCATGCATGTCTCCTTCCTTTCGTCTGAGAAACATGTTTGTGGAGTGCCCAGGCTGTCTGATTCATTATCTTCTGCCCTCAGTTCACCTTGACCATTGTTCTGCTTTCATTCAGTGCTGGCTGCGTTAAGCCCTGCTAAATGTCAGCGGGGGACCTACCCACATTGTTGATCCAGATTGATCTGCTCCAACGCAGGGAGAGGGAGAGGGTGGGGGAGAGCGCCTCATTCACTGAGTCACTTTCTATTGCGTTCTGGAAACTGACTTACCTGCTTTCATGAAAAGCCAAAGGAGGGTGGAAAAGAGAGAGAGAGAGAGAGAGAGAGAGAGAGAAGAATGAAACTCAATATTCCACTTATGTAAGCTCAGCATGTTCTTAACAAATGTAAGCAGATGCGTCTCACTCGTGTCCATTTCCCCCTTCTCCCTTTAACTTTCTCCATTTCTAAAAGAAAAAAATAACGGTGTGATAATAAGGGGAGAGCAAAGATGGCAGCAAAAGCTCACCTAGAGAATGAACCATTTGGGGGTTTGTTTGTTTTTTTTGTAAGGTAGAATCTGTAGATGATAGCTCAGAAGGGAACTGGACACTTTTGTTTGTTTGTTTTAGAGTTTCGATGCAATATATCTTAGTGGAGATGCAGCCTTTGTTGTGTGTTGTTGGACTCCAGTTCCCATCATCCCCAACCACTGGTCATGGACATCCAGGTGGGGGGCGGAGAAGGAAAGTGGGGGACAGTGGTCTCCCCAGTTGATCTGTAACCCCCAGTTTCTCAGCTTTTGTGAAAAAACAAAACAGGGAGTTTCTAGCATTTGTAGAACCTGAGATATGAGACAAAATATAGTTCTTCTGTTTTTGTGAGGAATTATCCTGCTCCCTCGTTTCAGTGTTTTGCTCTCTTTTCTTATCTATTGGGGGGGGGGAATCCTGCAAATGCACGTGCCAGCAGATTCTGTAGGGCACCACATTGACCAGTGGAGGCTCTCCAGGACTTTAGATGGGGAACATTCCCAACCCTACCTGGGAATGCAGAGGATTCAACATGGGGGCATTCTACATGCCACGCAGATGCTCTGTCAGGGTTTCCCAAATTTGGGTCTCCAGCAGATGTTGTTGGACTACAACTCCTATAATCCCTAGCTAGCAGCACCAGTGGTCAGGGATGATGGGAGTTGTAGTCCCACAACGCCTGGAGACTCAAGCAGGGACGCCGACTTGTCCTCCACGTTGAGGGGGCGCAGTCATGTGACACATCACGTGATGCCACCTGGCATGCACAGGACACATGAAGGGGGTTCTTCGCGCTTGCTCAGTCCAGCCGTTGCCCAGCTCCTGGGCTGCTAGGCGGATGCTGGGACAAGCAAAGCAAAGATTTTGGTCCTCCCAGCCACCGCCCAACTCCTGAGCTGCCAGGCTCGTCCTCACTCATTCCAGCTGCTGCCTGGCTCCTGGGCTACTGGGAATAGGCTGGGGCGCAAAGGGTGCCCAGCAGTGGTGGTGGGTGGCAGCCCCCCCCTACTCAGTTTGCTGGACTCAAGTTTGGGAAGCCCTGCTCTGTCATTGAGCTTCAACTCTGAGCTGGCTCCTTTAACTCTGAAGATATGTGTCTTTGTATCTGTGGATTTTTCCAATTCCCCTCTGCCACTTGTGAAATAGTTCCTTGGCGAATCTATACACTTATAATTTAGTAGGATTGGATGTGCTATTTATACATAGGTGTGTTCCATATATATATATATATATATATATATATATATATGCATGAGATGCACATATATACATACCATACGCTTTAAATCTAAAAGTGCAACACTGTTCAGATACTTTTCTTCCTTCTCGCCCTCCTTCAGGCTAAACATTGAAACTGCCACCGTGAGTTAATTAAACACCTATCTGAAGATAAGCTGTTGAAAGGCAATAAAATAAAATGCATGTCATGTTTCTCAGAAACAGGGGAGGCTCTGTTGAGGCAAGCCAAGAATATTACAATGTGACCATATATGCAGTTTCTTCCCATAATCCAGCAAGGCTGATCTACAAACAGGATCAGATTTCTGCTTGCAAGGTTCACCTGCCCTTCACGGTCTGTGTTGCCTAATATGTGATTGATGTGAAACATCCAGTAGCTAGCAAAGGATGGGCCCTTCATCACAAAGAGGGGGGAAATTGGGTCCATTACTGGATACATTCCTTATGGAGAAGGAAACTTGATGGACAATACTGTTTGATTAGGAATGGACAAATCAGTCAGTTTCAATTGGTTCTATTTTTGGATGTTTTCACTCATAAGTCCACATCCTGTTTCCACATTATTATTACTATTATGAGTTTGATTAATAATTATTTCATATATTACCCTTCACCCATAAATCTCAGGGTAGTTCACAACATAAAAATACACCAATAACCTCACCCCTCCCACAACACGTTTGAAAGGGTATTGGATGTTAATCAGCCAAAGGCCTGGTTGAAGAGGAATGTTTTCACCTGGCACCTAAAGGTGTATAATGAAGGTGCCAGGCAAACCTCCCGGGGGAGAACGTTCCAGAAACGGAGAGCCACTGCAGAAAAGGCCCCGTTCTCGTGTTGCCACCCTCTGAACCACTCATGGAGGAGGCACACAAAGAAGGGCTTCAAATGATGATTGCAGAGTCTGGGTGGGTTCATATGGAGAAGGGCAGTCCTTGAGGTATTGCCGTCCTGAGCCATTTCAAAACCAGCACTTTGAACTGGATCCAGAAACTAATTGGCAGACAGCACAGTCAGGCCAGGATTGGTGTAATGGGCTCAAGGCATCTTGTCCCAGTGAGTAATCTGGCTGCCAAACTCTGCACCAGCTGAAGTTTCTGAACTGTCTTTCAGAGGCAGCCTTAGATATAGCACGTTGCAGTCTTCTAACCTAGAGATTACCAGAGCATAAACAACAGAAATTAGGCTATACTTGTCCAGATGGGGTGCAGCTGGGTCACCAGCTGAAGTTGATGGAAGGCTACCTGAGACACCACTGAGGCTACCTGAGTCTCAAGTGAAAGCAAAGTATCCTGCAGTAGGCCGAAGATGTATTTTCTGCATTTGGGTTTCAAAATAGGCCTGCACGACAATGTTATATAAATACACATTTTCTCTCAAAATATAAATTTCTAAATGCATTTTCTCTCAAAACAGTATTTTGTTTCAAATACACGTTTTCTAAAATGCATTTATATATGGAAGTGTCAAAGTCAGTGGATAATGAAAGCTCCTAATCTGCATATTTATCCAGGTTGTGTGGCAAGGCCCCAAACCCTCCCGAGATGTTGAAATAAAGACACATGAAACCAGTATTTTAGGTTAATGGGCTAAAAAAGGCCACAACTTTATTGGTTACAGAATGTGAGTGGTATTGGCTTAGGCATTGGAAATGAACCGACTATATCTGACTTCTGCCCGTCTGTAGGAAGTCTCAGAAGGGTTAACCACCAATAGGGGGAGCCCTGCTGATCCACATCAAGCAGGAACTCCCCCAGGGTCACCACTAGGAGTCATGCCATAGTCCTAGCCCCTGTCTGGGCTTCGGGCAGAGACCACGCACCTCAGATTCCTTTAACGGAATACCCTTGAGTTAGGAGGGGTAGGTGATGGCCACTACTTCCCCTTCCCTCCAACCGAATATGGCCCTGTGAGTTAAACCACAGAGCCTAGGACTTGCCGATCAGAAGGTCGGTGGTTCGAATCCCCGCGACGGGGTGAGCTCCCATTGTTCAGTCCCTGCTCCTGCCAACCTAGCAGTTCGAAAGCATGTCAAAGTGCAAGTAGATTAATAGGTACCGCTCCAGCGAGAAGGTAAACGGCGTTTCCGTGCGCTGCTCTGGTTCGCCAGAAGTGGCTTAGTCATGCTGCCCACATGACCCGGAAGCTGTACGCCGACTCCCTCGGCCAATAAAGCAAGATGAGCACCGCAACCCCAGAGTCGGCCACGACTGGACCTAATGGTCAGGGGTCCCTTTACTTTTATCTTTAACCGCCAAACCTTACAAAGATATGACCAAGATGCTCAGTGATTTTCAGGTGAGGAACACTATCAGGGAGAACGGGATGTAGTGATGACCACCAACCTGGATGGCTTTAAAATAGGGTAAGGCAAATTCATGGAAGAGAATGTTACCAATGACTACTAGCCACAATGGCTGCATTTTCCCTCTGTTGTGAGAGGCAGTAAAGCTTCTGAATCACAGGTGGGGAGAGTGTTGTTAAACCCAGGCCTTTTGGGGGGGCTTCCTGCAGACATCCAGGATGCTGGACTCGATGGGTGTTGGACCTGATCCAGCAAGTCTCTTCCTGTGAAGTGAAGCTACTGTTGTCTGTAGTAAGGCTCTGATCCTGCAAGTTCTTTCCAGCCCACAAATGCAAACACTGTTGAAAACAAAGAGGAAATGTTGTTTAGCAGAGATCAGCACTTAAAGCAATTCACAGCCACATTTAGTTCCACCCTTTATCTTAAGCTGATTTGAGATTTGTTGGTGGCTTGCAAAACAAACAACCAAACTCTTTAATTTTAATTCTCCCTGTGTCTCAGGGTAGTATTTATAGCAAGCTACGTCTCCCGACAGGCTCTCAGGCCCCTCTGGATCCTTAATTACTCAATGAGATTTAGATTTAAACCAAATGGGATGAGATAACAGTTTAGCCCTGTCCTCCCTGTTGTGTGATCAAAGCAAGGCTTCACAGTATAAAATTTATATAGGTGAGAGTTTATCTGGGTCTTGATGTGAAGACCTTACTTGTTGAAAAGAACAAATGCCCTTGAGTGACAATTTGATGGCAGCCTCTTCACTGAACGTAGAAATATGGAGCTACATGTGTGTAACCCCTTGACCTAAATCAATAATTAAGAAAAACCCACAATGATTAGATAGTGGTGATTTGTGCGTCTTAATCTCTGGCTAAAATGACTCTTAAGGAAAGGCGCCAACCTTAAATGAACTCATTATCTTTCCCCACAAACCCTTCACCATTTCCTGCAATCTTCATTTCTATGGCAACAAGCGTTTCATACGACACCTAAGGCCTCAAATGAACTCACACGGTGGCCTGGTTTGCACATCACATTAAACCGTAGTTAAAAACAAACCACAGTTTCGATGTGCATACACAACAACTACTGCACGCAGCTTTAAAGCTCCTCCTCCGTTCCTCATGTGCTGCCTTGAAATAAGTTGTTGCTTTGCTCCTCCTACACCAAAGGGAAGGAAGCCAAAGCCTGGATTTTCATTTCTGAACCAGGGTTTGTGGTTTGGTTCCTCCAAATGCCATATGCCATTGTGTTTGTTTGTTTGTTTGTTTGTTTGTTTGTTTGTTTGGCAATGTAGCACCATTATGAGCAGGAAAGGAGTGGGGTGAGAACTTCTGAGCAACCTGCTACTCATTCACATTAAACCGTAGCTTGTTTTTAACAATGGTTCAGTGTGACATGTCACAACTGGGTCACACACCCATCTCATCAGTCAACTACCAGGAGATGTATACGGGACATCCTGTTTTCACATATTTTAATATTCAGAGAATTTTTGATCATGGTGCCATAGTTCTACAACTGCTTATTAAAATCTTCGTAAGAAATTCATTGGGCCAAGCCTTAGGCCTCCTCCTCCTTCAGTGAGGGAGATGCATTTGAAGCGAGGTAACAATTTTAATCTTGATTGCTGAGACACCACAGCACTGTCATCATTTCTACTGAATAACTTCTTGAGATCATAACCTACATTCAATGAACAATGTAAGGGAAGGGAAGAAAGAAACCGAAAACAGATGGCAGGTACTTGCTGAGTTTTTCAAAGGAGTTTTTCATAGCCCTGAAATATTATAGGGTATACCTCATTGGCAGATCACAGAGCTCACTTGCAGATGATCCCAGGTTCAATCACTGGTAAGTCCAGTATTTCAAGCAGATAGGCTGGATAAAACTTCTGACTAAGACCTTGGAAAGCCTCAACTGGTTATTGAAAACTCAACTGGTTATTGACCAAAATGAATAAATACTGATACTAACCTTGGAAAGCTGGTGCAACTTGGAGTAGCCAGTATTCATTCAGTCAATGAGAGGTGGGGAACCTGTTCCCTGGCCACCATAGTCATGGGTGACTGAAGTTGTACTCCAGCAACTTGTGGAGGGCCACAGATTCCCCATCTATGGACCAACAGTTTCTCTATACAAGAGACTTATGTTGATGTTTGCTCTTTAAAGCTATGTGACCTAATTCTGAACTCCACAGCTCTCTCCAAGAGCCCTCTGCTCTTATAGTGGGGTGGGAGAACTGAAAATAATGCTAATATATTTCACATCTGGCAACCAATGCGCCCCTTTGATTTCAGATAGTACATGGGTAGATGAGTCTAAAAAGCCCTCACCACGGGGTCTTTTGTTCCAATAAGTCTTTATATATCTCCCATGCCCTCATTAATGATTTCCTGATTATATGGTTGTAAAAACGTCTATGAACCTTCCCTTTCCCGTACCATAAGTATGTGTGCCAGCCGAATCTGTTGTCATGTCCTTCTAGTTCTAATGCCTCTTGCTTATCCAGTCTCATCCAGTCCCTGATCCATACCAAACAAGCAGATTCATAATACAATTTAAGGTCTGGGAGGGCAAACCTGCCTCTGTCTTTTACGTCTGTAAGTATTTTATGTTTTATCCTTGGCCTTTTGCCCCCCCCCCCCCGATAAATTTTGAAATCTCTTTCTGCCATTTTTTAAAACATTCATCTTTCAGGATGACTGGTATTGATTGAAAAAGAAATAGCATTTTTTGCAATACATTCATTTTAATCGCCAATATTTTTTCTAACAATGTAAATAATGTATTTAGTGTTAAATCTGGAAGTGCATACACAATTCTGACCAAACTGAGGCTTAGGCAAAGAGGCTCATTGGTTGCCAGATGTTTTTGGGGTTTTTCCAGCTCTCCTACCCCACTGTTATGGTGTCTCCAACCTGAGCCTGCATGGAGCTGTACAGGGTGCCATTGAAGCCTTGCTACCATGTTGTTCTTAGATTGCTGAGCAGGCATTAGGATTATCTTGCCATTCCCTGAAGAGCTGCAGTAACTCCTGTTCCATTTCAGGACGCAGTTCAGAAGGCTGGTGTAGACATTTAAAGCCCTTCATAGCTTGGGACGGGGATACCTGAAGGACCACCTTCTGCAACATCATTTTGCTTGTGCTCTTAAGGTTATGGATGGAGGCCTTTCTCCCAGTGCCCGCACCAAGTAAGGTGCAATGGCTGCTGATAAGGAAAGGAGCCTTCTTGGTGGTGGCACCCAACTTGTTGAAGGTTCCCTTTCAGAGGCTCTCCTGGTACCCAGGTTATCTTTTTTGGTGTCAGGTGCGGACCTTTTTAATTTCCAATGTGTTGTTAAATAACTTTTAAATTACACATTACTGGTTGTATGTTTCTTACAGCTACTGCCTTGAAATTGAAATTGGCTGCTGTTATAGCTTATTTTATATTGTCAGTCATTTTAATGTGTAAGCCACCCCAGAAAATAAGCATGGAACACAGATTTGTTAATAAAATAAGGCCAAACCTATCCTTACTTCTGCAAAACTCAGGCTGCCACAAACAGGTTGCACTGTCCAAAAGGTGCTTGTGGGACAAAAAGCCCCAGGTGTCTTAAGCTATCTTGCTGGTAGATAAGACAACCATGTCTGTAAATCCCTATGCCCTGGTAGGCAGACTTCTTTGCAGTCCCCAAACTTAACAGTTGTTCAAACCTTCAAGATGTCAGTAGGAAACAGGCCGGGGATTTTGAACCACTTGGAACAATGGCAGCTACTTTATACTAAATCAGACCAATTGGTCCATGTAGTTCATTATGGTAGACACTGACTTGCAGTGGCCTTCCCAGCCCTAACTGAAGATGGAACTCCGGCCTTCATTCAAAGCAGAATCTCCACCAGCGAGCTATTGGCCTCCAGCAGTAATTCAGGTGTTTGACTGTAAGGCTCACAGGCACAGGCAAAGTCGGCCCTCCAGATGTTTTGAGACTACAGTTCGCATCATCCCTGACCACTGGTCCTGTTAGCTAGGGGTGATGGGAGTTGTAGTCCCAAAACATCTGGAGGGCCGACTTTGCCTATGCCTGGCTCAGAGCCTCCATTCATTACTTTGAGTGGGTTTGAAGTGAAGTGGCATGCATGGTCTAAATCTATGCCATTCATTTCCCCCAAAGGCGTCAGAACTCAGGAGGCAAGTAGTGGCAAGTGGAGAAGTGCATGGAAGTAATGTAAATTAAATAGTGGCATGTTTATGTGTCCTTGTGGGGAGGCCATTCTCTGCAGTGGTCCACTCCCTTTGCTGGGAGCCTCTGTCACTTCTGATACATTTATGAGCTAGCAAAGGAGAGAGCAAGGTAGCCGTGGGTCCCTTTGAGAAGAAAGAAGCGGGGGGGGGGGGGGCAACATAAAATAGGTTCTCATTGCCCCATGTGCAATTAAACAGAAAGTCGTTTTTCTCAAAGCCCTCTTCTAAGACTCCTGTTGATAGGTTCCTTTTATGTTAAGCAAGCTTACCAACAATTCCATTCATGAAATAAGCTGAAAGGTTGCTTTTCTGCTACCAGGCCTATTGATAAGGCCCTTTGTGAAGTGTAATGATGCCAAGTAGGAAAACATCACTTTGTAGCAACGAAAGACACTATATTCTTCCTGTAGGTTCCTCTGTGGGAAGATTAATTGGAGGTGCTGTGCCTTCCCCTCTCCTCTTCCCTTAACATTAGACAAGATAAAAAGGGAAAGGGGTGATTACTGTGCACAGAGGCTCTGATCAAACATTCACAGTGGATTGTGTGGCAGGAGGTTCAGATGTTTTCTGGATCATTGGAGCTGAGAGGTAGATCACACAACACTTTAAATGGATGTTTAGCCAGAAGATGAATGGCTGGGGTCTTTCTCAAACAGGTAGGTTTCTTTTGCCTCACTCGTGCAGCTGCTGCTGTTTTACAAAAAATAAAATTAAAAATGATCAATGCAAACTTTAAACAAACCACCTTGTAAAAAGAGAAGAAAAAATACAAGAAGTTTCCTACTTTACTGGTGCAACACTTGGGATATGGTACCCCAAATCTGATCCCCATGCCTGTTGCAAAGCTTTATTCTTCGTCTGGTGGGCTGTGATCTACAATAGGATCGTGATTGTGCTTATTGTGGGGTTATGCCAACAACATCATGGCCATCTTTTGAAGAGAGAAAGGGAAGAGGAAAAGAAGAGGGTCATGTTTGGTGCTCTGCAAAGCCTCTTCTTCTGCACTGCAAAAAAACAAGGCCTCTGTTAGGTCGCACTACATAGTAGATGGTTTTCCATAGTATGGAAATAGTACATAGTACATTGTATGGTTTTCCCAGTAGTGATGTATGGTAGTGAGAGCTGGACCATAAAGAAGGCTGATTGCTGAAGAATTGGTGCTTTTGAATTATGGTGCTGGAGGAGACTCTTGAGAGTCCCATGGACTGCAAGAAGATCAAACCTCTCCATTCTTAAGGAAATCAGCCCTGAGTGCTCACTGGAAGGACAGATCCTGAAGCTGAGACTCCAATACTTTGGCCACCTCATGAGAAGAGAAGACTTCCTGGAAAAGACCCTGATGTTGGGAAAGATGGAGGGCACAAGGAGAAGGGGACGACAGAGGACGAGATGGTTGGACAGTGTTCTCGAAGCTACCAGCATGAGTTTGACTAAACTGTGGGAGGCAGTGGAAGACAGGAGTGCCTGGCGTGCTCTGGTCCATGGGGTCACGAAGAGTCGGACACAAATAAATGACTAAACAACAACAACAACAACATAGTAGATAGGCTTGGTAGGCCACAAGCGGTACACCTAGATAGGGTTAGATAGATAAGAACAACTTGCCCAACCTAAGAACACAAGAAGAGCTCTGTTGGATCAGGCCAATGGCCCATCTAGTCCAGCATCATGTTCTCACAGTGGCCTGTCAGATGCCGGTGGGGAACCTGCAAGCAGGACCTGAGTTCGAGAGCATTCTCTCCTCCTGTGCTTTCTAGCAACTAGAGTTCAGAAGCATTACTGTTTCCAGCTGCGAAGGCAGAGCACAGGCACCGTGGCTAGCAGCCGTTGGCAGCCTTCCCCTCTATACATTTGTCTAATCCTCTTTTAAAGCCACCCAAAGTAAAGATAAGGTAAAGAAAAGTACAGTGGTACCTCAAGTTACAGACGCTTCAGGTTACAGACTCAGGTTGCAGACTTGGCAAACCCTCACCATGATCAACTCCCGCCTGGAAACCTATGTCCACCTTTTTATTTCCCTAGACATTTAAACATTGCTAAGTTTTAAAATTTCAGTGCATTTAAGATGATCTTTGTTTTAACTGATTGGAGTTTCATACTGTGTTTACACTGGGCTATGCTGCTGTTTTAAATTTTCTCCAATATTTGTTTGTTTGTTTTAAACTCTTTTATAAGATGTCCTGGGAATGCTTACTGGGCTTTGAAAGCTGAGGGATAAAGTACAGAAATAAATAAATGCATAAGTAGTAGTAGTAGTACAGTGGTACCTCGGGTTACATATGCTTCAGGTTACAGACTCCGCTAACCCAGAAATAGTACCTCAGGTTAAGAACTTTGCTTCAGGATGAGAACAGAAATAGCATGGCGGCAGCAGGAGGCCCCTTTAGCCTCACTTCAGGTTAAGAACAGTTTCAGGTTAAGTTTCCTCCAGAACGAATTAAGTTCTTAACCCGAGGTACCGCTGTACATGACAATAGTGGGATGGAAAATGTTTACTAAAGCATTTAACCAAACATGACCGATGTGTATGCAACTTTTAGATGGGGGAGGGATTAGGAATTTGGGGGGCCTTCAGGAAATGAAGATGTTTTTCCAAAACATGTATGCAATGCTTTTTTCCCCAGGGGGTACTCAAGGGTACGGCACCTCTTTTTGTTGTTAAAAAGTTTGACACTTACTGTAACAACCTCATTGTGAATACCGGCACCTACTTTTCTAGAAAAAAAGCACTACATGTATAAACGAATTTGGGAGATTCTTACTTAGGAAAGGAGCCCACAGAGAGTGGAGGTTTATCCTCTCACATTATGATCAGAATCAGAATGGAGAATGAACACACACACACATACAGCCAGAGCGTTTAGTCCCTGTTGGTGTGCAGGTTTGATCTCCTTTCCAGTTGTGGAGGGCGAGCAAAGAAATAACCCTCTCCTGCCCGTGTGCAGTCTTTCCAGAAGGAATTGGGTTCCTTCGTGGCTGTAATTATTTGTGGCAAAACAAGATAAATAGCTGCTTGCTATGTATTAAGTGAACATCTCGTTTGGGCCTTAGGGAAATCAGGTAGGGAAATTAATACTAATGAGAATATTAATTCAACACAAACCCCTAATAATAATAATAATAATAATAATAATAATAATAATAATAATAATCTTTATTGTCATTGCCCCCTCTCGGGGACAACGAAATTTACTTGGCTGCTCCATCCACCCAGGTAGGGCACTCCACACAAAATCAGAACAACTATAAAAACACTAAGAACTCCAAATCTTTCTGCTCCTGATCTCCCAAATGTTTAAACTGCTGGCTTGCTCGGTCAATGTTAGATACAGAGGTGATCGCCAACTGAAAGCTTTGTTAAGGAGAGAATTGCTTTCTGGGGGGAACACACTGTGAAATGTGGCAGAACGAAAGACCTTTCATTAGGGTAAAGTGTCCTCCTAATCCAGGGGTCAGCAACCTTTTTCAGCCGTGGGCCGGTCCACCGTCCCTCAGACCATGTGGTGGGCCGAACTATATTTTGAAGGAAAAAATGAACAAATTCCTATGCCCCACAAATAACCCAGAGATGCAGTTTAAATAAAAGCACACATTCTACTCATGTAAAAACACCAGGCAGCCCCCACAAATAACCCAGAGATGCATTTTAAATAAACACTCACATTCTACTCATGTAAAAACACGCTGATTCCTGGACCGTCCGTGGGCCGGATTGAGAAGGCGATTGGGCCCACGCATCTGGCCCACGGGCCTTAGGTTGCCTACCCCTGTCCTAATCCCTTCTTCCACATACTCCAGTTTGACCACAGTAGCAGAAGCTGAAGCCATTCTGAAATAGGAACTTTCCCCATCTTCTCATAACCTTTATGAGATTTTCATTTGCCTCCTTTTAATTTTGTATGTGTTCATTTGCAGCCTATATAGAAGGAAGGCTGGCCTTGCTGCCATCCATTTATGGCACTCAAACTAGGCTCGAAAGCATTAATTACTCCCTGCAATTAATGTGTTCATTAATAAATGGCAAGAATGTGGATTTTAAATTGGATTCCGGTCATACTCTGCACCTTTCAGAAAGTGTAGCATTATTGTAGTCAATGGCTGTACAAGCAAGAGATTTTTGTGCTTTAATTCGGGCAGTGTGTTTTAAATTGAAGATTTGAAAAAGAAAAAAAAGCAAGATGATATTCTTGGTCTTTATTTTCCAGAGAAACTTTTTTTGTTGTTGTTATTATTAAACACCCTCTCAGAACGATCTGGCTGTATTTATTTTAATTGGCTAATTAATCAACTAATTGGCTACATAAGGCTTCTTCCTGCATGGCTTTTGCCCTGTCACTAAGTTAGCTTGGAACAGCCCCACCTTCAGAGTCCATCAAGCCAGTTTTGGCTCGGCCTTTAAACCACTTCGGCTAAGTATTTCCTCGACAACGATGGCCTTGAGATTTAGTGCTTTCTGCTTCCAATTAACCTCCCAGATCCTCACTATTCTCTCCTAACTAGTTATTTACTAAAGTTATATCTTACCTTTTGGCTTGGAATCAGGCCCACAAGGCAGCTCATAGTATATGGGAATGAAATGCTACCATGGTATGAAAATGCAAACGACAGTGCAATGAAATCTAAAACCAGGGCCATAACAGGTATTTCAAATGTCCAAATCCTTTGAAGGAAAAACCCCCACAGAAATAAGCTCACTGTGTCCCTAAAAGTGTGGTCCAACTAGCCTTTCTGGAAAGCATGGGTGCCACCACCAAATAAGGTCCTGCTTCTTATCCTACCCAAGTCCACGTCTTACTGATTTGCCTTAGAGTCACTTTGCAGAAAGTCATGTGTAATAGTCACCCAGAGTCCTGAAAAGAATATCAGCTGGTTTTCAGAAGCATATTGCTTTGAACAGTAGAGGTAAGATAGGCTTATTGACCATTAATTTGTTTAAAGCTGTCTAGGCTGGTGGTGGCCATTGCCTCTTGTGGCATAGCACAAGTGGGTTTGGGAGATTTTTACTTTTTACAAAAAACCTAATTCTCAGTGTCCTAAAACAAAGCCATGCGTGTTATGTCAAAAGAAGGGTGCTTAGGTCTGCTTCCTCATATTTGTTTTTTCTCTTGAAAAAGCAGTGAGACCTATATATTTCTATGCTCACCAATGTAAACATGGATTGGTTGTTGTTTTTTAACCACCTCAGTGGCTATTTTGGTTTTCTGAAATAAAACTATGTGGACACTTGAGCCCGCATCGTCGCTTACAGTCAAAGAGTAATAGAGTTGTGGAGTTGTAAAGGACCGTGAGGGTCATCTAGTCCAACCCCCCTCCAATGCAGGAATCTTTTTGCGCAACGTGGATCTCAAACCCACAGCCCTGAGATGAAGAGTCTCATGCTCTACTGACTGTACTATCATCACTGTGGCAGCAGTAGTAAAGAATTAATCATTTTTTAAAAGCAGCTGGTCCCAACTCAAATGTCCAGCACCATTTGCACTGTGCATTTAAAGCTGTGTTGCATCACTTTGAACACTCATGGCACAAGAAACCTGGGAACTGTAGTTCTAAAGGGTGGTGAGAGTTGTTAGGCCGCCCCTATTTCCCTCACAGAGCTACAATTCCCAGAGATCAGTCCATCCTTCCCAGGCAGCTCTGGGAACTGTGTCTTTGTGGTGAGTCTGCTAACAGCTCAGCACCCTTAATAAACTACAGTTCCCATGATTCTTTGGGTGATGCCATGGCTGTTAAAAAGTGGTATAAGAGTGCTTTTAATGCGTAGTGCAGTTGGGGTCTTTTATTGTTCAATTAACTTGTCCTTCCTATTCCCGGCATCCCAAAGACCGCCTCTTCTTCGCTCTGCTTTATTAAAAGGCAGGTACAGGTATTTGCACTTAAAGTTTCAAATTACTCCTTCCCGTGCAGGGATGCCTGTTTGAATGTTTCCAAGAAAGTATTGTTCTTCTGTGACAACAGGTCAGGAAGACTCTGCATTAATTAAACTAACATATGGTTATTAACAGATTCTAGCTCAGGGAGCAATACTTTACAATGTTATCTTCCAGATAGTCAGATGTTAGCCATATTGTCAGTGCTGGCAGCTATTGTTTCACTCATTTACTTCACAGAGCTAATTACTCCCTAATAATAACTTTACCTTGGAGTTTTTCACTTGCTTGTGCCAGCAAACCTGTTCACACTACATATGCTAATTATTGGCACTTATTCATTATGTTAAGATAGCTTTAAGTTCAAGCTGTGCAGCCTGGCTTTCAGTATAGAACCAGCTGGCTGCAAAGTTCCACCTTTTTTTCTACCCTTCTCCCCCTCCCCCCCCCAAACTAAAGTCATTAAAACTTTTACTACAGGATCATCTTATTATTTTAACAAGATTTGGTTTGAGAGAAGCTGACTGCATGTTCAGTTAGCTTCTCCTAGCAAGGGCATATCTGTAACAAGATGCATCTTGTTTTCATAATCACGTTTGCGTAACAATTTTAGACGAACTTTTAATGTGCCCCCACTATCCTTATCTTAGGGCTATGCCATCTGCGGCAGAGATGGAGGGCATTGCCTCCCCTCCTCCAACGAATCTTGTGGCGATACTTTTCGCTAGTCTTGAACAAAACTGGCCCCCACAAATTTGCCAGCTCTGTGCAGACAAGAGAATTTCATAGAATCGTAGAGGTGGAAGGGGCCCAGGGGTCATCTAGTCCAACCCCCTGCAATGCAGGAATCTCGGTTAAAGCATCCATGACAGATGGACATCCAGCCTCTGCTCAATAACCTCAAAGGAAAGAGAGCCCACAACTTCCTGAGGGACGCTGTTCCACCGTCAAACAGCTCTTACAGTCAGAATTTTTTTCCCGAATTTTTAGTCGGAACCTCCTTTCTTGGAACTTGAAGCCATTGTTTCGAGTCCTGCCCTCAGGAGCAGGAGAAAACAAGCTTGTTCCCTCTTCCACGTGACAGCCCTTGGGATTTGAATGGTCCATTTTGGTTTTGTTGGAGAGGGCTAATTCCCCCACTGAAAGGATTTGTGAAGGGCTTATCACACTACTGTTTTTGATATTTGCTTGGAAGCTGCATAGAGTGGCTGGGGAGACCCAGTCAGATGGGTGGGGTATAAATAAATTATTATTATTATTATTATTATTATTATTATTATTATTAACTCCCTGAGGAGGCCATAGTCAACTCTAGCCCTGCCATTAGGAAGAGTGTGACAAATGCCTCATACAGCAAATTCTGAGAGGCAAGAAGTGGACAGAGCTGTGTGTGCCATGCGGCCTGCTCTGGACTCTCTGAGCTAGTCTGCTTTCCTCAAGAGCAATGGAGGACTCTGCCCCAGCACTCGCATCAAAGTAAGATTCAACTGCCCATCTCTTTGGCTGTTGTACATAGACTGTGGGAGGCGCCATTTTGTCCTCAGTAGCAACATGTCATGGGGCTGAAAGTGGCTTTGAAATAAATAAAATGGGTCAGCAGCAGCAGGTTTAATGACACAGACCCTCCACAGGTGCCTATTTTCCAGGGACAGTCCCAGGTTTACAGAAGCCATCCCAGTTTCTGATTTGTCCCACTTTTCCTTAAGATTTCCCTATCAGAGAAATGTTGGAGGGTATGATGATGACAACAAGGTACTCTTCTTCAAAATGACAGCTGCCATTTTGCCCTCATTTCTGAGCACTGGTCCTTCTAGCTAGGAGAGGTTAGACCACCCTTGTTTTGCTCCAAGAATGTTCTGGAATGATGATCAGGGCATTCTGAGTCCAGGGCAAGTTGAGGAGAAATGGCCACCAAGGAGCTTCTCCTCCTCCTCCCTTCAAGTTTTTTAAAAAAACCCTTTCACTGCTTTCATCCGCCCCTACTCCTAGCAATAGGAAGCCTTCTCACTCCTTTAGAAAAAAAATCCTGTCCCCAATTTCAGAGCCTCCTGCCCCATTCAATCCAAAGGTTGACTTTTGGGGATTTTCAAGTTTGGAACTATTTCTCTGCTTTCTCTGAAATTGATCCTTTTCTTACCTTTACCTCAGAATCTAAACATATGTTACATCTGAGCAAGACACTCCTCATTCCCCTCATATTTCACTTTGATAGTCTTTAGACAGCAGTGAAAAGCATATGTCTTCACCTGGGGGACTTGGATTTTATTTTGCTTAATGAAATTTATAGGCTGCTTAAATCATAAAAATAAAAATCCAAGCACTTCTTATGTGAAATGGTGCTGGGATTCAGTAACTGAGGTGGTGGACTGTGGTGTTATTTTAGCTTGGGTTTGATGCAAGGTTTTTAAAAATGTTTTGAATGTGATTGTCTTATGATGCGTGTTGTAATATTTGTTTTGCTCTGGGCTCTGTTGGGAGGGAGACTGATATGTAAATATAACAAAGAAATGAACAATAAGCAACATTTGGTGCCAGCTCTATAAATGATAACTTTTATTTGAATGGGTGCATTTGGGCATGCAGGGGGAACATTTAGGCAAGAGCATCTCAGGAAAGTCACTGGTACCTAAAAGGGTTTTTTCTATATTGCAAAATTCCTCAGAGATTTTTATTTTTATTCTAAATCCTTCTATTGCCACTGAGTTCTGCTTAAAGCAAACTTTGACATGAAAATTCAGACACAGCATCTGATATTGTGGTAAAACAGAGATTCCGAAATATGCCTAATCTCAGGAATGAAAACAGCACTTGTTTTCTATTTTCCAGTGCAATCCTAACCGTGTATATTCAGAGGTAAGTCCTGTTGAATTCACCAGGGCTTACTCTCAGGTAAGTGGAATTAGGAGTGCAACCGCACTGCATGAACATGCAGTTGGCAATGTATTCCCTAAATACAGAAAAATAAATGCAATCTTGCTCTTCACACCTGGTTTCAGTGTAAATGGCTTCCCTCCTTCACTACATCTTCATAGATTATAATGTCATGTTTTAGGTTGTCTTTAACCAACCTCACACAACAACCCTGTGAGGAAGAGTGGTGGAACCATAGCTGAGATGACTATCAGCTGCATGAGTGGACTGATTCCAATTGGATGCTGAGGTCATCAAATGATGGAACTGCAGATGCGAACCAGCGTTTTTGCTCATACTCTGCCCCATAGGAAGGATGCCCACAGAGTCTCAGTCCTTTATCCGTTTGTTTATACAGTGGTACCTCGGGTTACAGACGCTTCAGGTTACAGACTCTGCTAACCCAGAAATAGTACCTCGGGTTAAGAACGAATCTCTCAGGATGAGAACAGAAATTGTGCAGCGGCAGTGGGAGGCCCCATTAGCTAAAGTGGTACCTCAGGTTAAGAACAGTTTCAGGTTAAGAACGGACCTCCAGAACGAATTACGTTCTTAACCCGAGGTACCACTGTACTCCAGTTAAACAAACTTTAATTCTCCCACCTTAACTGGACTATGTGCTCTCCCCCTATTTTAACCTCCTGATAGCCCTGTCAAATAGGCTAGGCTGAAAGAGAATGGCTGGCCTAAGATTACCCAGCAAGCTTCATGGTTGAGTAGAGATTTGAACCCAAGCCTAGTCTAACACTATAGCCACCCTAAATGATGCAAACAGAGATGCTTTCTGGATATATATATATATATATATAATCAAGCAACATTTCTCCCTCATTCTGACATTTCCGTGTCCATCTCTTCTTCCTCTCAAACAATTCCTGAGATTGGATCATCTCTCATTCCCTCCCTCCCTCCTTCTCTCTCTCTCTCTGTCTGTCTGTCTGTCTCTTCATGTACACAAGTGAGATCCATCAGGCATTTCTCTATAATGCCAACCCTGTTCAGATCTTGGCCAGCCACTGCTGGCTCTATGATTTGGAGGCCCCCTCAGGGATTGATCTCCCAGTGGGACACACACACACAACATGCAAGGGGCCCTTCATGCCAACTGAGATCTCTCTTAAGCAGCATCTTAGCTTCTTGGATACTTTGTGCCAAGTGGAAGGCTAGGGCAGTGGGCCCCCTGCTGGACTTTGGGGCCCTGGTCAGTGCCCAACTTTACCACCCTCTGGCGCTGACTCTGGGTCTATATAGCCCTTAGTGTTGCAAAGAGAAGCTTGAATATGCAATGATCAAAGCAATTCTCGTGTGGCTCTCTCTGTCTCTCTCTGCACTGAGCAGGTTGCCTACATCTCTTTTAAGTTCTAGTGCATTGTTCAGTTCATTTATTAGCACAACATTCTACGTCCGTCCCCCCCCCAATTCCAACAAAAGACTTCCGCAGGCATGAAGTGGGGGAATGCAGCCTCAGCGTAATTGTAGCCAACGGTTTTTCCACAAAAAGACTTTTCTCTGTGTAGAGAATCCACAATGTCCAGCTGTTCCTAGAAGGATTACCAGGGTTTAATGGAGAGCACAGATGGAACCAATAGTATTGTCCAGAGAGTATTCTAGGGCAGAGGCTAAAATGTGAAGGATGATCGGTAGAGCGCTGATTGGAAAGAGAAAAGGAGAGGAGGACAGGGAGAAAACAATCCTCTTGTTCTACCCCCTCCCAAAAGGATAGGATGGAGGGGAGAAGGAACGAGGGGGGGGGAGACCCTCTGCAGTGGTGACTGGGCAGAGGAAATCATTTCCCTAAAGCTTTCTCATGGTCAATAGGCATTTCAGAGATGTCACGGATCATGTGCAGTGTCTGCAGCTGTTTTCGAGTTTCTTCCTGGTTTCCAGTTAAGTAGAAAACCTGTGTCTGGGCTGCACCATTAGAGATAGCAAGTGAGGCCCTGCTCACTTTATTTTCTATCTAGTCCTACATTGCATTCTCCATCATGGCAACCAGATGCAGTGGAAAGCCCCAAGCAACAGTTTAGCACAACAACAACAGCACTTTCCCACTCGCATTCCCCTGCAACTAATATTCAGAGGCATGATGCTTACCCTCTGCAAATTTCTGTAACCCCTCTTTAAAGCTATCTGAGTTAGTGGCCAGAACACCTTGTGATAGCAAATATGACGATCCACTTAGAAAATGTGCATGTTAGGAAGGAAAGTATCTAGTTTTCTCCATGCAATGATTTTTTTTGCAGAGGTGAGATATTCCATCCTGCAAGCCTCCATCAGTAAGTAGCGAGTGGAGATGGAAGAGAAATTCAGTCCAGTTCACATTTAAAGCTAAATCTATCAAAACTGTACATTCCAAAACAGCATGAGAACACAAACACAGCCTTGTTTCAAAATTTGCGCTTCTCTGAATTTTGTGATGCAGTTCTCCAACCAACCAATGTTTACAAAAATGCACATATTAGGGGCAAGTGTGCATTAAAATGGCTATATTAGTATTAAAAAAACCATATAAAAATTGCATTTATTAAGAAAAATTACTTGCAAATATGTGTGTGTCAGGAGAAATTTGCACTATGGTGCTGAAGAAATGTCATGAGGATTAAGGGAAAAGAATAGCAAATTACTGTGGAAATGTGGAGAACTGGATTTCAGAATGGAAAAAAGAGAAATGGGGGAACCAAAATTGAGAGATATTCCATCCCTAGTATAGACCAAAGGTGACCCCAGTTGGAGAAACTAAAATGTTAAAGGGAGTTTATATATCCTCCCTACAAGGAAAGACTAAGCATTTGGGCCTTTTTAGTTCTGGGGTCAAAGGTGATTAAAGGGGAGCTTGATAGAGGTTGTACAGAAAATTTTGCATGGTGTGGGTGGATCAGGGATCTAAAGCAGGGATAAGGCATTTGTGACTTTCCAGATGATGTTGGACTACACCTTCCATAATCCCTGACTAATAGTCATACTGACTGGGGTTGATGGGTATTGGAGTCACAACAACATTTGGAGGTCACCAGGTTCTGGAAGGCTGGTATAGATAGAAGTCCACCCCCTTGCCCATAAAACCATAACCTGGGGTTATCCATTGGAAGTTATTAGCAGTAGATTCAGGGCAGACATCGAAAGTACTGTTTCATACAACCTATTGTTGTTTGGAATTTGCTGCCACATGTTTTGGCCACGGGTTTAGAAGGCTTTGAAAGGTGGGTCAAACAAATTAATTGAGGACAGTACTACTGGTGGGTATCATTTCTGGTGGCTAAATGGAACACCACTGAGCATCTGTTATCACTGTTGCCTCCAAAACCTGTCTACAGGCTTCCCAGAGGCATCTAGTTGGTCACTGTGAGGATCAGGAAGATGGACTAGATTAGGAAAGGGGATCCTCCATCTGTTGTTGGTCTTCCATATGCTGTTGGGCTTCCCATCTGTCATACCTGCCCATGCTAGCTGGACTGATGGAAACAGGAGTCAGAGAACATTTGGAGGGTCTCAGCCAGGTGAGCCACCGCTAGACTGGATGACTCTTCTGCCTAATATAACAAAACTGTTATTATTTTCTTACATATTAAAATAGTGCATCTCAATGATTTCAGCTTCTGGACTAAGCATTATGGAAGAAAAGGAATGAATTAACTTGGAGCTGTCATTTATAAAGGCAACTTTCCCTCTGCACAGCCAGTACATGTGTACACAGTTGCTCTCTAGTGCATCCTCACAAGTAGATTGACCCTGGAACTTGTTGTTGCATGTGGAAGCAAGAACTCTGGAACAATGGTCACAACCACAGCCTATATTTAAAGCACTCTGTACCACTTTGGCTGTCATGAAGGATCTTGGGAATTGCAGTTTGTTCAGGGCATAGTAGGAAAGCACCCATAACAAACTACAGTTCTCAGGAACCTTAGGAGAAATAGTGCCTTTTAGCAGTATGAAAGTACTTTAAATGTAAAGTGATTAATGTAAGTGGTGGGGGAACCGATGCAAAAACGAGGGGAAAAAATCATTTTGTTTTATTGGATAAGTTGCTCACCATACAGGCAGATTCAGTTGTGAAAACTGGTTTGACTTTTTACTAAAACATTTCTCTTTCCAAGGGCAGTCTGTCAAAAGCGAGGGATTTTTAAAACTATCTTTTTTAAAAAAAGTCCTTTGTCCTGTCAAGTTTTTTATAGCTTTCGACTGCTACATTCTTGCACGCCTAAGGAGTAGCAGCGCTTCTAAGGAAGTAAGTCAATTAGGTAAATATAGCTTCCTCCCCACCCACCCACCCACCCCAAGCCCGGCAACCAAAGACCCCTTTAATTGTTTTAGTCAAAATCGTGTGCCTGTGGCGCAGCTGTTTTTCATTAACTCTGGCCACACACAGGCACGACTTGCGGCTAGGTAACATTGCTGCAAGTTTGCTTTTTCCTGCATTCTGGCTTGCAGGGCATGGGGGGCGGCGGCAAATGGGGCAGTGAGGATGTCTTTAAAGCAGCTGCACTCAGGCTCCATGCAGTTGTCTTCAGCGAAAACCTTATGTAATAACTCTTAATGCGGGGGTGGACAGCTTATGGCTGTGGGTTACCTGCGGCTTTCCAGTCTTTTTTTTGTGGGTTGGGGGCGGAGGTGGGACCAGGTGACAGGGGATCATTACTGGTCTGCTGTGTCTTCTGGTGTGGTCCACAGAGGATTCCTGTGCCATCTTCCCCGCCTTAGGTCCCACAGGACACAGAAGCTACTGTGTCCAGGGCAGCAACAATGTTCAGGTTACAGCTTGAGGTTGGGTGGTGATCTCAACTTAGATTTCTCCCTCGTTTTCTGAGTTCCCCGCATTTCCACATCAGTTTGCATTTTTTTTAAAAAAAGCCCTCATGAAAACTCACCATAATAATAATAATAATAATAATAATAATAATAATAATAATTTATTTGTATCCCGCCCATCTGGCTGGGTTTCCCCAGCCACTCTGGGCGGCTTCCAACAAAGATGAAAAATACACTAAAATGTCACATATTAAAAACTTCCCTGAACAGGGCTGCCTTCAGATGTCTTCTGAATGTCAGGTAGTTGTTTATCGCCAGCAACTTAGTACACATTTCTCCCAATACAGTGGTACCTCAGGTTAAGCACTTAATTCGTTCTGGAGGTCTGTTCTTAACCTGAAACTGTTCTTAACCTGAAGCACCCCTTTAGCTAATGGGGCCTCCTGCTGCTGCCGCACCGCCGGAGAGAGATTTCTGTTCTCATGCTGAAGCAAAGTTCTTAACCTGAAGCACTATTTCTGGGTTAGCGGAGTCTGTAACCTGAAGCGTATGTAACCCAAGGTACCACTGTATACACATTTTTGTACATACTTTTGCCTCGTGTAATGCATTATGTTTGGATTTGCTAATATGTGCATCATAATTCATGCATGCTTTCCCTGAACATACTGGGGAACTTCTATCATAAAATACAGTTCAAATTATATAGTGGTGATCCAATTTGCATATTGATTTAAATAGTGCCAGTTTGGTAGGTTTGCATTAAAATGCAAACCAAACTGAACCTCTTTTGCAAGAGGAAGCTGACTTCTAGTAGTGCATATAGTCCAGTATTGTCTGCCCTGACTGGCAGTGTCTCGCCATGGTTTCAGGCAGAGGTCATGTAGCTGGGACCATTTGCCTACCAAATGCAGTTCTTCTATAAAGAGACTTAAGGACATTAGTGTGGAATCTATGGTCATCCAGATACTTTGTTGTTGTTGTTGTTTAGTCGTTTAGTCATGTCCGACTTTTCGTGACCCCATGACCAGACCACACCAGGCACTCCTGTCTTCCACTGCCTCCCGCAGCTTGGTCAAATTCATGTTCGTAGCTTCGAGAACACTGTCCAATCATCTCGTCCTGCCGTCCCCTTCTCCTTGTGCCCTCCATCTTTCCCAACATCAGGGTTTTTTCCAGGGAGTCTTCTCTTCTCATGAGGTGGCCAAAGTATTGGAGCCTCAGCTTCAGGATCTGTCCTTCCAGTGAGCCCTCAGGGCTGATTTCCTTAAGAATGGAGAGGTTTGTTCTTCTTGCAGTCCATGGGACTCTCAAGAGTCTCCTCCAGCACCATAATTCAAAAGCATCAATTCTTCGGCGATCAGCCTTCTTTATGGTCCAGCTCTCACTTCCATACATCACTACTGGGAAAACCATAGCTTTTACTATATGGACCTTTGTTGGCAAGGTGATGTCTCTGCTTTTTAAGATGCTACTTTTTAAGATGCTATCCAGATACTGTTGGACTTCAATTCCCATTGTCCCCAGCTATCATGGCAAATGGTCAGGGATGATGGCAGTTGTATTTCTGCAGTGTCTGGAGGGCCAGAGTTTTTTCATCTCTGGTTAAGAAGGTCAGGGGTCAAGAAAAATGAGCTCTTAATTTGCCCTGTTGCAGATCCATAGTCTACCGCACAACTTGTATTGCTCTCCATGTGCAAGAAGGGGGTGTCTTTGGGGGCTTAACAGTAGGTCAGATATGATGGTCCAGAGGCAAGTCAGTAGTCGAAGGGAAGTTGGCCAGGACATGTAGTTATATCGAATGCTGCTGTTGTGTCTGCACAGCAGACTTCCTTCACTTGGCCTTCTGGTGCCTTCTTGGAAGACATTTAGATATTGGAAAAACTGTTTTAAAACATCTTTGTTTTTTGCATTCTTTCATTTGGTTGGCTTGTCTGTTTGCCTAATTAATAGTTGTTCTCTTGCTGACTTTTCCAGCATGTGTATGAATCCTGAGGTTATTGGATTGGCTTTATTTTTATTGCCTTTAGTGTTTCTTATTGCAAGACATGGTGGAAAGGTGGAAGTATAGGATATAAGTATTTTGAAAAATAAGCAAGATTATGATTGTTTGTTTTTAAATTTATATACCTCCTCCACATCAAAAGCCCACAGGGTGGTTTACAACCTAAAATACAAAATACATAATAGTAGAATGGGTGGCAGAAAATACCCCCCCCCTTAAAATAAAATATTGAGTGTACTTACGGGGGTAACCCTATGACATTGATTGAGGACTTCTTCTGCTAGGGTTCAACATCTAGGTAGAGAGACCTGTATCTACACTGGAATCTAACACCTCTACACTGGAATCTAACACCTCTACACAGGTGTAGGTGAACCATTGGCCATGCATTGCTAAACTATGACTCCCATATTCCTGCCCATCGGCCATGCTTGCAAGGGCTGATGGGAGTTTTAGTTCAGCAACATCTCCAGGGCCAAAGGCTTAAAGTGGAAGGGGGGGGAATCCAGTTCCCCTTTGCTTTCCTTGAAGGAAGGCAGGGGTTGACTTTCTTGTATGTTTCCTTGATGTAGGCTGGAAACAGAGGGTTAAAATAATTTTGGACATTTTAACTTTTTTTCCCAGACACGTGCACAGAAAACCTTTCTCTTGATAAGCAAATGAGTAATTAAAAGTGCTCAGCAGATAGAGATGAATAAGCTAATAAAGCAGGCTTTGCAGTCATTCATTTTCATTAGCCAGAGAGAACGTGGAACTCCCCCTAAAGAGCTAAGTGACGCTGGAAGTTGGAGCAGATAAGAATCAAGGGTAACTGCACCTTTGTGTAGGACAATAGATCTTGTGAATAAGTGGCTTCCTCTCCAGGCTGCAAGCTCATACGGTTAACCAAAATTGTTGAGTAATTGTTCTGTGGTTGAGAACAAAATGCTGAATTAAACTGTTCCCAGCACAATAATTGTGTGATTACAGCATTTATGTTGCTGGCCAAAAGGAACAGTCATTAGGTTTGGAAGACTTACCAAAACCACAGGCACAAAAAAAATAAATAAATGCAAATTACATGTAAATTATCCTCTAATACCTATAGCGGCTTAGAAATGGAGCTAGAAGTGAAATAGCTATGTATTTAAAGACTGGCAATCTGGAGGAGGAGGAAGAAGAAGAAAAATGGCTGTATATTCCAAGAACTATTTCAGTTTCCGGAAGAAAATATCAATATCAAAAGAGACTTAACTTTAATTATGCTGCGTTTTCCGAGCTTTTGCCTATGCTGCTACAGGTTTTTGAGAAAGAGAGAGACCCCTTCCATTGCATACCAATCAGATATTGTCTCAGAGTTCTAAAGGAGAATTCACTCCCGATTTCTGGGCTGAGCCAAATTCAGAGCGAACTACTGGAAAGAAGATGCAGGATACAAGCGTTCGAAAAGATTGCCAAAATAAAATAAAAACCATCCGGTAATAAGGCTTTTTTTTGTTTTTTTTGTTTTTGTTTTAAGAAGGATAATAATGTTCCTTGTAACAAAGATGATTTCCTTCACCAGCACTGCTTGGAAAAGGCTAGCAAACAAACTCTTTGTCAATTGTTTCCTTCGTGCTTTTGTTCTGCTGCTATTGCCAGCAGGGACTAAAGGAGGAGGACAAGGAGGAGGAGGAGGAAGAGAAAAGAAGCACCAGGAATAATAGGCCAAACAGGGTTCAAGGCAGTCCCTAATTTTTGAGCTTGCAATTAAAGGCATAAAGGTTATGAATTGCATTTGAAGTTTTCTGCTACTATAAAAGACTGTGTTCTGTTTTAAAAAGAGATCCAGTTACCTATATATGTCTGATGGGACAGCGGTTCCACAGAACATTTTCCTTGTTTAATCCTGAGTCTGCAAATATGAAGCAGATATAAATGTGGGGTTGTTGTTTTTTTGTATGCAGCCCCCTCTCAACAATGTTCTAGTTGTATTCCTTACAACAGCTTTGTTGGGTAAAGGTAAAGGGACCCCTGACCATTAGATCCAGTCGTGGCCGACTCTGGGGTTGCGACGCTCATCTCACTTTATTGGCCGAGGGAGCCGACGTACAGCTTCCGGGTCATGGCGAACCAGAGCACCACACGGAAATGCCGTTTACTTTCCTGCTGGAGCGGTACCTATTTATCTACTTGCACTTTGATGTGCTTTCAAACTGCTAGGTTGGCAGGAGCAGGGACCGAGCAACGGGAGCTCACCCTGTCGCAGGGATTCGAACCACTGACCTTCTGATCGGCAAGTCCTAGGCTCTGTGGTTTAACCCACACCGCCACCCATGGGTCAGTGTTATTATCTGCACATTCCACATGCAGGACAATGAAGCTGAGAGACAGTCAATTGACTCAGGCTACAGTAGGGAGTCCATTCGTTCCTAGTACTTACATGCAGCCTTTCAGGGCAAAGTCCTCTCAATTGGTTTCATACAGATGCTGGATCATTTAGCTTCATAAACTTAGCAGAGCCTCTCACCCGGAGCAGTACCTGGTAAGGTATTGCCCCAGGTCTGGCCAAATGCCAGATACGGAACCAAAATGGGCTGATCTGGGCCAATGCCATATTTGGTCAGATCCAGTTGAGACTGTCCTGGAATGCCCTTGCTCAGAATAGGTCAACCTAGAACAATTCAGGGCAGGGGCACCATCTTGTGGGGACCAAGCTACATTGCCCACCCCAATAGTTTTTGGGGAGCCGGGCCCCCAATGTTCCAGAAAATCAGAGGGTGGAAGAGGCTGAGCACAGAGCCAACCATGGAGTTGAGTGTAGCGCAGCTTCCATGGCTGGCTCCCGATGTGGTGACACAACATCACACATGTGTTGTGCGTGTTGTGCACATGACGGCACTCACACACTGCACGCAACTGCCCCACCTTAAGCTGTGGAGCAAGTTTGCACCTCCGATCTGGGCCTGTCGAAAGAGGGCAGCCTGATGGTGAAGAGAGTGGGGAGAAGTAGATGCCCAGGTACCCTCCTTGAATTTCCTCCCCCTTCCTCCCTTCCTGGCCACATGTTTAACTGGTCCTTCGGAGTAAAGCCACAGATAGCATGAGGCAGAGAGTGAACATTGTGACAGCAGCCTTCCTCCTCTTCTGACTGTTCTCTTTTGCTTTCTAAAACCGAGCAGTTGACCATGAAACTAAGTGCTCTTATAGAAACAAAGCGCTCTTAAAGAGCAGTCAACCTAGCAGAGGTGGCTATCGGATGCAAGCCTGAACAGCTGAACGAAGTCCCTGGGTAGCAATTAGAGGCTTTCTAGTACCAGGAGTAATTAATGCATTACACACGCGCGCGCACACACACACACACACACACAGAGAGAGAGAGAGAGAGAGTAGAGGATATTGTTGCCACTGCTTCTGCTTTTCCTTTCTGTTTGTCCACTCTAGTTAACAGTGAATTAAAAGAAAAATCATATGGGAGCAATAATGCTCAATATAAAAATAATTACAAAATGTGTCATCCTGAGATAAGGATGGTATGAAACTGCTGTAACAACTAAAGTTGTGAAAAATGATGTTGTTGCATGCCAATCATGCATTCAGTCTTGTTGGAATTAAATTAGATGGCCCTATTGCTAGATTTAAGGCATTAGTCTTAAAGGGGATAAGTTTTCAACATTTTCTTTCCCTTTGAGCAACAGGCTATGCAAAACGTGGTTTACCATGCTATTATCTGACATGAAATACAGCCTGGCTGAAATACAGCCTACTGTACCAAGGTGAGCATCACTTCCATTGCTCCACCAACTTTTGCACATGCAAAACACTACTATGCCTTAGGTTACGTAAATACAATCCAACTTTTGCATCTGGCCCCACTGACCACTGCCATGTGGCCCTTGGAAGGTTGCTCATGCATGAATGTGGCCTTCAGGGTGAAAAAGGTCAGTGCAGAGCAGGGGTTTCTAAAAGGTGGCCTATGGTCCACCAATGGTTCTCAAACTTTGGTTGCCTGCCATGAGAAATGGGTTGCTGGAAGAGATAGACTTTCAGATTGATCCGTCTGGGACCTTCTCAGGCAAATGATCCTAAGTTGTGGGTTGGAATTAAAAGCAGATCCTAGGTCTGAGGATGTTTAAACAGCCAGCATAGTCAGAAACTGAGAAGAGCTTTCCAATACGGAGGTAGCCACCACAGATATTTGTTGAAACAGCCCTTGGGTGGCAGATCTTCTGTGTGTGCCAACCTTGAAGCCCAACGAGAGATCAAGGCAGGAATCTCGTGAACTACACTCAGCACAGCAAAGGATTTATTTGTGTGAGTGTGCATGGTGCATGTGTTTTTGGCATGTCTTCCTTTGAACGTCAACTTTCTGTGCCATACCCAAACCAGCTTTCCAGAGACCCTGGACTTTGAAATTAGTTTGCTTTGCTGCACTGGTGATGCTGGTGTATGCTCTTTGAGAAACCTAAATCCCACTTGGAAACACAGAGCTGGTTCTTTGGCTCCTAACCCAGCTACAGAACCCAAGCGTCGATGTTTCATAAAAGATTAAAATCTGCTCTGCCTCCAAGATAAAGTTAGTTGAGTGTGTTTTTCTTGATAGATGGATGGATATCACTTAAAGTGAAATGACTCGACTTGGACTTTTCTTTGTGTTTGTGCCAATACATCATGCAAAAACAGTACTAACTTTGAATTGCTGCCCACTGCGTACTATTAGATAACCTCTCGTTCTTGCCCACCCGCCTACATGTTAATTAAAGCAAACACTGCTATAACTACTTGTCAAGAAAATTGGGGGGAGAGAGAGAGAGAGGGAGAGAGAGAGAGAGAAGATACTGGAAGAAAAGGAAAACATTTTAAAATAATAATAATGATAATGCAACAACAAGAACAGAACGACAATATTAGGATTCTTTCCAAAGGATCTTATAATGTTATAGACTGGAAATAAAGAATAAGACTTGTTACTTAAAACAACGCAGGGGGAGGGTGGAATCGGCTGAAAGATAAATGATAGGCAAAAAGCTTTGGACATGAAATGATAATTTGCAGGGTAAAGTTTGAATCACTAAGTTGACTCTGCTGTCAGTATCAATGAAATCAGTCTGATGAGCCCATGTGCAGGTGGGGAAAAGAACTGCCATGCAAAACTTGTGGGTTAAATTTGAGGGGTTGTTTTTTTTCTGTAGAAAAGAAGTCCGCTCACCTTTTTCGGTGGGCGGTGTTGTGGCCAGGCATCCGGGCTCCTGCAGTGATCCGGCATGGGGGCGGGGTGTAGATGCCCCCCTTGTCCCATCCCGGCCAGTCACCAGCACTGAGTGGGGCTATGCCCAGTGAGGCCCTGCTAGCCAATCAGCACGGGTAGGGAGCGTGGCTGTGGGAAATGTAACCATGGCACAGCTGAAGGGGCTCTCCTCTCTTGCCCTTTTGCCGGATCTCATTAAGGGTATCCTGTTAAAAGGATCCGGGGGTGTGGAGCCTAGGACATGGGCTAGGGCCATGCCATGACCCCAATGGGATATAATAAATCATAGGGCTCCCCCTATTGGTGGCTTATCCTTATGGACTCCCTGCAGATGGGCAGGAGTTCAGATATAGCCTGGCTTCACCCAGTGCCTAAGCCAAACCGCTCACATCTGTAACCAATAAAGCTGTGGCCTATTTGAACCCATAAACCAAAATACTCGTGTCCATGTGTTTATTAATCACTAGGGAACTGCGGGTCATGGGGCTTTAGCACACAAATACATTCGATCCAGATTTGGGTTTCTCAAGGAGTGCCTATTTAATTGGTTAGACCCCACCTACATGATACCACCTGAAATAGTCATTGCTTCTCCCAAGGAATCCTTGGAAGGGTAGTCTGTTAAGAATGGTAAGAGCTGCTGCAAGACCCCTACTTCCTTCATAGAGCCAGCCAGCTATTTTGTGCCCTAGGCAAGGCTAACCACTTGCATGCACACACACACACACACACACACACACAAACTTGCTAACTTCAGTTTTCAAAAACAGATGTCTAGTAGTCATAGAAATCACTAAAAAATGATTGCCAAGTACTTGCTGTTACACTGTATATTATTTGTTTATTTAGCATTACCTGACGTTTCTAGAAGGTAGAATGAAAATTCTTTGGTTTTCCGAAAGCAGTTCATGTGCTTCTCCATCGAAAGTAGACTTGCCAAGCTAAGTGTTGTCTAATCACTAAAATAAATCTAGGTTTGAATTCCTCACACCCAAAGACATATTTTTAAAACCCCTCACTTAAGAAATATGCAAAAACCAAGTTTCACCCTCTAAAATGACATGCCCTAATGCCAGGAGTTGAGCCTGCGATCTTCTACCACTGAGCTATGGACCTTTCCTATAAAGGATTGGCAGTCAGTTTATTTGTTTTAAGAACTGTGGGAAGTAATCCATGTAGCTCAGTGATGGCCAAACTTGGCCCTCCAGCTGTTTTGGGACTACAACTCCCATCACCCCTAGCTAACAAGCCCAGTGGTCAGGGATGATGGGAATTGTAGTCCCAAAACAGCTGGAGGGCCAAGCTTGGCCATCACTGATGTAGCTGGTCCAATGGAGGAACTTGGCAGCTGCCTTTTGTATTAAAGTTTTCAGGAAGCTTTTAGAGACAGCCCCCCATAGAACTCAATGGAAGCCACTTGCTTATATAGGAAGAGGTTAAACCAACCTTCAATTCCAGTAGGGATTCCCATATTTGGGGATGCAATAGAAGGCAGTGTGCTGCTTTAAACATAAAAAAGCATTATTTTTATTTCTCCCCAGAGATGTGGATGAGCATCCTAATCTTTCAGCAGCCCCCCGTTGTAAATAATGTATTTATCACATCAATGCCAAAATCTTCCCGGCATCTTTAAGAACCGAAACAATGTTCCACAGAGCATTAGGCGGCCTTTCCAGCTCAGGAAATTATCCGGCACATTCTCCGTTGAAAAGCAGAAAGCGCCCACCATCGAGCAATCTCACACCTGTTTTCCTTTCCCTGACAAATGTTTCATTGACTCTCTTACCACCGCGGTGCTCCGCAAAGCCCGCAGCTTATCAGTCGCTGCATTAAACAAGCATCTGGAAGCTGTATGTTCCATCATACGCTGTGCGGGAACATCAGTTATTAATGAAACGATCACAGATTTTTCTCCCACCTCCACTTCCGAAGAAACGTTTCGGAGGAATTCTTCCGTAGTATTAATAGCTACACATTTGGGAGCAAATTCCTCCTATCCGTCTCTGTGTTATATTAAACTGCGCGGCAGAGCCGTGTTCATCTTTTAGAGCAAAAGACCCTTTCAGTAGACTTCTCCATTAGGGCAAGTAGGTCATTGTCCTCCCACTGCTCTCAGCCAGCCCCTGCTTGTCTGCCTTCTTATTTGCAACCCATCCAGGGGTGTCAGCTGCCTCCTCCTTAGTCTCAGTGTTGCTCTTGCAGAACTCATTAGAGTGGAAGATGGGAACTTAGCTAGAAATAGTGGGCTCCACCTGTCATTGACTCCTGCTCCATTAGCTCCACCCAAGGTTGGTCTATCAGCCTTCTACTCTTCCTGTCCCAAGGGGCACCATCCACCACTAGACCCTTTCCATCATTAGGGTTTAAAATGATTGGGAATTTGCTGAGACCTGTTCTCCATCCAGGGGATGGGGGGCACCACCAAGAGTCCACCTGTATCTACTGGAACTTTTAACCACTAGGGAGATACAAATAGGTCTAGGTCAGGGGTGACCAACTCCCAAGAGACTGCGATCTACTCACAGAGTTAAAAACTGGCAGTGATCTACCCCTTTTGGGGGGATTCAGGTAAAAGTCGTGGAGCTTTTTTTAAGAAGGAAGAGGGCCTGTTTTGGGGGAGTCTGGGTCAAAGTTGAAGAGCTTTTTTTCGGGAGGAGGAAAGCCCCGTTTTTGGGTGGTGAAGGGCAAAAATGTTGAGCTTTTTAAAGGGAGCTGCTTTGGGGGGCAGTGATTTACTCATGATTTACTGCAAATGTCCAGTAATCTACCGGTAGATCACGATCTACCTGTTGGATGTGCCTGGTCTAGGTCAATGGTTTTTGTATGAGTTCACCAACAAGCAGGATATACTAATTCTGGTTGCAACTCTAGCTGTATTGTGTGTGTCATAGAATCACAGAAGTGTAGAGCTGGAAGGTATCTCCAAGGGCCATCTAATCTAACCCCCTGCAATGCAGGAATCTCAACTAGAGCATCCATGACAGATGGCCATCCAACCTCTACTTAAAAACCTCCAAAGAAGGAGAGTCCACCAGCTTTTGAGGGAGTCTGTTGTATTTGCTTCTTATGGACCCTGGATTACCTGTTACGAGTCTAGGGCTGGTGAAATAACACGTGACGTGATGGGCAAAGACTGAAACTCAAATGGCTTCTGTGGGGATCTTATCCAAAAATTGCAATGTGCTACTTCCACTGATGCCTCTGGTTACCAGTTGCAGGTGAGCAGAGTGTTGTTATGCTCATGTCCAGTTTGCAGGCTTCCTACAAGCATCTGGTTGGCCACTGTGAGAACAGGATGCTGGACTAGGTGAGCCATTGACCTGATCCAGCAGGTCTCTTGTTATGAGAGTCAGCTGGGGTCAGCAGTTTGCATGCACACCAAGGATTCAGACTCAGTTTATTGGCCCTCATCCAGTCCACCTCTGCATTAAGACACTTGTCCAGGGCTTCCACTGTCTCTCCCTGTTCAAATGTTATGGAGAAGGAGAGCTGTGTGTCATCAGCATAACAATGGAACTGCACTCCAAGACACCTGATGACTCTTCCCATTGGATGGTTGTTTGGTTGTTAGAGACAAAATCACACCTGGTGGAACTAGGTAGATAATTACCAGGGAGTAACTATCCACCGCGGGTGGCGCTGTGGGTTAAACCACAGAGCCTAGGACTTGCCGATCAGAAGGTCGGCTGTTCGAATCCCCACAATGGGGTGAGCTCCCATTGCTCAGTCCCAGCTCCTGCCCACCTAGCAGTTCGAAAGCACGTCAAAGTGCAAGTAGATAAATAGGTACCGCTCCGGCGGGAAGGTAAACAGCGTTTCCGTGTGCTGCTCTGGTTCGCCAGAAGCGGCTTAGTCATGCTGGCCACATGACCCGGAAGCTGTATGCTGGCTCCCTCGGGCAGTAAAGCGAGATGAGTGCTGCAACCCCAGAGTTGGCCACGACTGGACCTAATGGTCAGGGGTCCCTTTACCTTTACCTTTAACTATTCACCAATTCTGCTCTTTGGACTGAACCATGTAGGTAGGAATGAAAGTGTAGTTTTTGCCTTCAGTACCCATCCCACAGTTGATCCAGGAGCCACTAAGAGTTTGCGTAATTGTAAGAGGGTCACACTCCTACTCAATAGTGGTCATCCTTCAGGGTGACCAAGGCTGATTCACTAGCCAGGTCTCAACCCCGACTGAGGTGGATCCAGCTAATCTGTTTCATTCAGATTAGCCACCCTCTCCTCCACCTTTGCCATCCCCTTCCCCCAAAATAGGGTATTGGCAATTCTCCAGTGAGTGCTACACTCCATTGGGTCCAAGCTGGGCTTTTCAAGGAGTGGCCACATATATGCCAAGATTTGCATCTAGCTCTGATTGGAAGTTCTTAGTGGTCCTAAAGAAACTCTTAAATCTAGGATCCACAAGTCAGTCCACAAGTCAGTAGAGCTGTTTGAGAGGTGAGGGGGGAGGAGAAAAGGAATTGGGTGTATACATAATTCTGTATAAACATATCTGAAAAATATGTTGTTTTAGCTAAAAAGGGGGGATCTAGGTTTTTTGCGTTTGTCGTTTTCCACATCTGTAACCTAGCAACAAGTAAACAAACCTTGCTGAAAGCCCTACCTCCTCCCCTGCGAAAAAAATAAATACAGCATTTAGGACAAAATCAGCCGGCTTCTGCATTCAGTTCACATTTCATCCTCCTGTAATATTTTGATAAAAATAAAATTACCTGGGCACTTATTTACTTTAGAAAGGAAATGGAGCACAGGTATTAAAACTCTCTTTCTCCCTCGCCCTACATTCCAGATTGGAACGAAAATTACATTGTTTTGACTGAGTTATTTCGGTCTCTACGCAACCCATCCTCACCTTTCTGCTTTCCTTACCTCCATTACTCAGCTAAGTTTTGTCATCTGAAGCCAGGAGGCTTTTAATTTATTTTTATTTTTTTCAAACCCTCCCCCCCTTTTTTTTGCATTTGTACCAGGAGGTGGAAATGTTGTATGAGAAAACGTGATGGTGCCTTTATTTATTTTTTTATAAAATAAAAAACCTTGTTTTTCTAATGGCTTCCTTCCCAAACAGGGACACATGAGTACAATGCGTTTGTTAGCGTATCCAGAAGTCACTTGAAATCGAGTGCAGACTTGTGCTACCTTGTGGGCTTGGCAGAGGCTGTGCATGAGATTGTGTGTGTGTGTGCATGTGTGTGTGTGTGTGTGTGTTGCTTTAGTTTATATTAGCCCTGGAGGCAGAGTTAACACTTGAAATGGGACAAGAGTATTTGCAGTCATCAGAGAACTTTCCAGTCGGCTTCAATAACATCACTCTGGGTTTTTTTCTTCTTTTTTTGTAATTTCTTTTTCTTTTTCTTTTTCTTTTTTTTGGCAGCAAAGCCTTCAGTGGAACCATCTGTCTCTCTATTAGTGTTTTGAGTTCTGTTTTGAAGCTTCTTTGCTGGCAAAGTCACTTTCATCCTTGGAACCTTTTTTTTTTTTTTTTTTTTAAAGTTCCATGGCTCTCTGCCGAAGAATGCAATGCGAAAATTCCACTCGGCTGTTCATTTTTGTTTCTAAAAGGAGAATGGAGTTTCTTTGTGATTTTTCAAAAAGAAAAACGAAATATCAATTCAAGGCAAGGATGGGATTATTCCAGGGTGTTAAAAATAATAATAAATTGTGGGGCGTGTGCGTTGTTTGTTAGCTGAATTAGAATAACAACAGGGGCACCAGTGGAAAAGGAGAAGTCGCTTGAGTTAGGAATTAGTGGTGGAATCTTCCTTTCTTGGTGCATGGGAAACAGAACAGAGTGCTTCTCTGTGTGAGACCCAGTGCAGTGTAGTGTAGTCTGCGACCAGCAAGTGTTCTGTGGTACTTGCACATTGTCGCTGCCCCAAACTCCTGAGGATGATGCTTGCTTCAGCTTCCCAAAGTGTGCCCTATGCACCAAACAATGCTTCCATGTAGCATTGTAGTGTTGCCAGTCAACCAGCCAGCCATGCCCTTTCCCAGGATACTCCATTACTTTCCAACACACAGGTCCCAGTCCCACAAACTCAACATACCACTGGACCACTAAGCACAGTTAGGCCTCTTCCAGCTCCATTCCCCCCCCCCCCGCTTCTTTTTCTTCCCTAAAGGCACTTCTGTATTTCTGCAAACTTTTTGGGTTCCCCTGTGCTCACCCTCTCGGTTCACTATTAAAAGGGAGTAAATGGTGATTGAATCAGAATTGTGGAGCTGGAAGGGACCACCAGAGTCATCCGTTTCAACCCCCTGCAAAGTAGGAATCTTTGGCCAAAGGTGGGGGCGCGAACCCATAACCTTGAGATTAATAAGAGTCTTATGCTCTACCAACTAAGGTATCCCCTATCTTCTTGTGTGGTGACGAGCCAGCAGCCAGCATAGAGGTGGGGGGTGTGGCATTGCTGACCTGGCTTTCCAGTGCAAAATGTCACTGTTGGTTGCAGAGGAGAGGGATGCAAGGCAGCAGGGTGTTGTTGTTGGTGCAGCAGCAGGAGGAGGAATCTGCATTGCACTGAGTTCCTTTTTGCCTTCTCGGGAACTGACAGTAATGCCCAGTGTTGGGAGCCAGCTCAGGATTTCATCCCTGTCTGTGCCACCCCACCAGCATCTACTGCTTTCATGTCAGTGTTGTGTTTATAATTGTGCAGTGCTGTGGCAGGTGAGCGAGGGACTTTGGGCTTCGGTGGCATCACTCCACATGTGATCGTAGTAAGATTGTGCCTTGGTGGTCCAGAAGCCACTGATTCATTGGTCTGCTTGAATTGTTTACTGATGCCCCCAGATGCCAAAACCTTTTGGGCAAGCGAGCCTTCAGCCACTCTCAAGGCAGGTGAGGGGAACTTGCATGCTCAGCTGAACTCGTTAATAAAGGTTCACTACTTAGATAATAGGGACGCAGGTGGCGCTGCGGTCTAAACCACTGAGCCTTGGGCTTGCCGATCAGAAGGTCAGCGATTCGAGTCCCTGCAACGGGGTGAGCTCCCATTGCTCAGTTCCAGCTCCTGCCAATCTAGCAGTTCGAAAGCACGCCCCAAAGTGCAAGTAGATTAATAGGTACCACTCTGGTGGGAAGGTAAACAGTGTTTCCGTGTGCTGCTCTGGTTTCGGTTGCACCAGAAGCAGTGTAGTCATGCTGGCCATATGACCCGGAAAAACTTTCTGTGGACAAACGCCGGCTCCCTCGGCCTGTAAAGCAAGATGAGCGCTGCAACCCCAGAGTTGTCTGTGACTGGACTTAGCCTTTTTTTTACTTAGATAATGTAAGATTAGGGATGGGGGAGAAATTTGGTTCAGTTCACATTTAAAGGTGGGCCTAGTTTGTACTTTCTGGAACAATAGCTTGTTCTGGAACATGAAAATGCAGTCGTGGTTCAAAATTTGCCCTTCTCCAAATTTTGCAAGACTGTTCTTCAGCCTCATAATGCTACCAACAATGAACATTCTAGTGGTGTAAAAAGCATAAGTTAGTGGAAATAACGTGCAAAATGCATTATATTAGAGGAAACTGCATTTCCAAAATGTGTATGTTAGGCAACAAAATGTCTATATTAGCTGAAATTTGCACTAAGAGGCAGGAGAATTTTCATGAAGACTTTTTTTTAATCGCAAAGTACTGTATTTTTCGCCCTATAGGACGCACTTTTTCCCCTCCAAAAATGAAGGGGAAATGTGTGTGCATCCTATGGGACGAATGCAGCCTTTCGCTGAAGCCTGGAGAGCGAGAGGGGTCGGTGTGCACCGACCCCTCTCACTCTCCAGGCTTCGCGGACCTCTCCGCAAGCAGGGGGAGCCCAGTGCTGGGCTCCCACGGCTTGCGGAGAGTTGCCTGCATGCTGAAGCCTGCGCGCGCTCAGCTCAGCGCGTCCAGGCTTCACGGACCTCTCCACAAGCAGCGCGAGCCGGAGCTCGGGCTTCCCCCGCCCCAGCCCCACGCCTGGGGGGGGGGGGAATAAAAATTTTTCCCTTTATTTCCCCCCCAAAAAACTAGGTGCGCCTTATGGGATGGTGAGTCCTATAGGGCAAAAAATACGGTAATTTGGGAATCTGGAGAACTACATTTAAGATGGGGGAAAACTAATAGAAACTGTTATTATCAGATTTGCCCAATCATACATTTGTGTGTGTGTGTGTGTGTGTGTGTGTGTGTGTGTGTGAGAGAGAGAGAGAGAGAGAGAGAGAGAGAGAGAGAGAGAGAGAGATATTTTGTTTCAGGAAGGCAAAGCATACAGATCTTTGTGATGCTGGTGTTGCATACTTCTAACTCAGGATAAAATTTCATGCATCTGAAAAACTGAACAGTACTCCAAAAGGGTTTATCATGCCATAATAAATGTGATAGCCCTTAAGACGTTCTCTGCAACAGACAAACATTGTTTGCCCCTCCGGAGAATGTATTTCTTATTTATTTCCTAATAAATAAGTTCCACCTGAATGTGGACCTTCATTAACGCCAATTGAAAGACATGCCTCAGACTAATTTGGGGATATAAGTCCCATGATCTCCTGGTCATTTATATTCTACGCAACCAGCTACATTTCCTAGAGGCCAGCGGAGGTCCTGTCTTCTTCATTGCAATACACCAGACACTGGAGAAGGGAAAGAAACAGAGAGAGAGACCTCAATTCCATGCAGTGGTTTTCTTCTTGAGTATTGCCATGGCCAGAGATGTGGGGGAGTGTCTGATGGCTCATGGGGGCAGTGGCTTATTTCCAAGCGACACGGAAATGTGGGGAAGCAACATCTTATTTCAGAGGCAACCAGACAGCAGATCTTCCCCACCTCTAGACTTTTTGCCAGCTGTGGCATCCAAGTTGGAGTGGGACAGTGTCATAACTGGCGGGTAGTCTGCATTTGTGGTGGATCATCATTTCATAGCACCCTGTAGCTCTGCAAATGAACATCTGAACCAGATCTTGTGACTGTTTGAGAGCTTCAAATTTCATCTAATGGAAGGGAGTGGGCAGTGAATTGTAATCTGTGAGGTCTGGAATGCAGAAAAGAACAGGCCCTGCTACCTGCCTTCCTTATAGTTCCCATTCACATGCAGAAAGTTTTCTATTACACAGTCATCCTGGTATTGGTAAGCCAATTAGCACATACAGAGCAATTAAAATTTACCGTATTATTATTATTATTATTATTTACAAGTGTTCGTTCCACATTTGCAAGGACTCAGTACCGTATTTTTCATCCCATAGGACGCTCCGTCCCATAGGACTCACCTACTTTTTTGTGGGGGGAAATAAAGGAAAAAAATTTTCCCTTTATTTCCCCCCCAAAACCAGGTCGGGGAACAGTGGGATGGCGGCGCTGCACCTCCCCGCTGTCCCCCGAGCTTGTGGGGCTGGCCGATGTCTGTCCGGCGCGCGGGGCGCTCTGCTTCAGGGCGCCCTTCGCGCTGGGCGGCAGGCTGCTATCTGCAGCGTGGGGAGCCCTGCGGGGAACTCCTGCAGGGCTCCCCACGCTGCGGATGTCTGTCCTCCAAAGGGCGCCCCGTGCTCCACGCTGCCGGCTGCCGCCCGCAAGCCCTGCGCACCGGAGGGAGTTCCCCCGGGCGCGCAAGGCTTGCGGATACCTGCGCGAAGCACGGGGCGTCCTCCGGAGGGCGCCCCGTGCTCCGCGCTGCCGGCTGCCGCCCGCAAGCCTTGCGCGCCCAGGGGGAGTTCCCCCGGGCACGCAAGGCTTGCGGATAGCTTCCTGGAGCCTGGAGAGCGAGAGGTGTCGGTGCACACCGATGCCTCTCGCTCTCCAGGCTTCAGCGAAAGCCTGCATTCGCCCCATAGGACGCACACACATTTCCCCTTCATTTTTGGAGGGGGAAAAGTGCATCCTATAGGGCGAAAAATACGGTACTTCATTGTGGCAGTGGCTACTCATTGGAACTCCCTGGCCAATAATATTAGTCAGGTACCACAACTGCATTGGTTTTGCCAGCAGCTAAAAAAATTATAAATCAACAATCCTAAGCGTGCAATTTCAATATGTATTAAGATGGCTGATTTTATTTCTCTTTTAAAATGCAGTGTTAATGTGTTTCTAACGTTTGTTTTTGTCTGCATTTTGAAGGTATGCATTAGGTTGTCCTTCATAAACCGCTTAGAGGTTTTTTATTATTATTATAAAGTGGTATACAAATTTTGCGAAATATAATAAATATTCAGTGCATAGACTGTTCTCTTCTGGACTGGATTCACTGTAGGCCAATCTTTTCAGTTGCAAATGCCACCACTGTCCTGTTGCAAATTTACCATTAAGGAGAAGCCCCGATTTCTGGTTTGATTTTCCTTCTCCTGTTCAGCAGGTCCAAGGTCAGCTGCCGCCATTAATGATTCCAGTATTCCCTCCAGACCAGCGGACTCTAGCAGCAGCAGCACAGCAGGGATTCCTCCTTCCTCCTGGTTTCAGCTACAAGGCAGGCTGCAGTAAGTCTAGTCAACTCCCCCCCCCCCCGCTCGCTGGGGTGCAATCAGAATATTAATGTTTTAATGAGGCTGAGCAAAAGATGTTGTAGCATGATGGCCAAAAATGTGTCTTCCCAACCAGGAAGCTTCTGGCTCAATTGCCAGTTCAGAATTTCACTCAGGGACTTCACCTCAGCCTCCATGTATTCTAGATCCTGTCTTCACAGGGCTCTGCGTGGAGACACCCAAACAAACGCAGACTCCCCTGGTACATGATCTGTACCCTCCATTTTTTCCCCAGGTGTGTGCTCAGAGCCTATGCATGTTGAGATGAGCCCATTTGTACAAAGCTTCTTTGCAAATGGGACCGCAAATGAGGTTGTGGGCGGGGCCAGAAGATGCAGACCTGCCTTAAATGAGCATTGGTGCAAGACAAAGGTGTACAGTGGTACCTCGGGTTACATATGCTTCAGGTTACATACGCTTCAGGTTACAGACTCTGCTAACCCAGAAATAGTACCTCGGGTTAAGAACGAATCTCTCAGGATGAGAACAGAGATCGCGCTGCAGCAGCAGGAGGCCCCATTAGCTAAAGTGGTGCTTCAGGTTAAGAACAGTTTCAGGTTAAGAACGGACCTCTGGAATGAATTAAGTACGTAACCAGAGGTACCATTGTATTCAGTATGAATAGCAGCCTATCTTACAGGACTGTTGCACAGGTCTCCGGTTCAGTGCGAAACATTCCAAATTCATGCCAAGTTATGCCCCTTTCCAGGATACTCCATTGCTTTTTAACACACAGGTCCCTGTCCCACCAACTCAACATACCATTGGCCACCATGCACGGTTACTTCTCATCCACCTGCCTTTATTTTTTTGGCCTCTTCATTTTCCTCCCTAAAGGCACCTCCGTATTTCTGCAAAATTTCAGGTTCTCCTGAGCTTGGTTTGCTATTAGAGGGAGTAAGTGGGGATGGAATCACAAAGTTGGAGGGGACCACGAGGGTCCTCTAGTCCAACCCCCTGCAGTGCAGGAATCTTTTGCCCCAATATGGTGCTTGAACCCACAGCCCTGAGATTGTCTCATGAGCTAGGATCACTGAAGGTGAGTGAGTGGTTTGCCTGAGGCCACCGACTTGTGTGAGAGTGAGATTTGATCCAGGGATTTCCTGGTTCACAGTACCTGGTACGCTAGAGAAGCTCTGTCTTCCCAAGAATCAGCATCTGCTCTGCATCTTTAGTGATGATCAATTAAGCTGGTTTGGAGCCTCCCCCGATCTGATAATACAATTTCCCCTAATTTAGTGCATTTTAATCTTATTTTCACAAACAGATTCAAATCTATTAATAATAAACCAAATAGATGTTGTAGTCAAGCAGAAACGCATGGCCATGAAATATACGTAAGAATTATACACAAAAATAAATTATATATCACAATGCAATAAAAAAAAACTATTATTGATTAGATGTGGTCACTGATTAACGCACTTTTATGCACACTTTGCCCTGATATGTACATCTTTGTAGAAACATTTTGGTTGGAGAACTGCATCACAAAATTACGTACAAGGGGTAGCTTTGGTTACAGTTCACATATTGTTATGGAGAGTCCTAATTTGTCTTTAAAGGAGAACCAAACTGCATTCCTACCCCAGCCCTGTACTTGGCTCCTACAAATAAAACTCTCTTCACCTTCACTGCAGGTAGGAAGAAGGATTTGCAGATACAGCTTTTTAAAAAATGAAACACCTTCCCCATACATATATATATAATTTTTAAAAATCATCTGGAATTTTCTTGATAGTGACATTTGAGAGCATAAAACCCAAACAAACAGATCAGATACCTTTGAAACATACGTCTCTTATTGCCTAAAGCTGCCGTTGTTTGCAGTGCCTCTTTTCCACTCCAACCCCCCGAAGGAAGAAGAGGGATTGAGGGGTGGGAGAAGAGAGAGAGAGAGACTTAACACTGTTGTAGGGGAAATAAGATTTCCTTCTAAAACAGCCTGTTCCCTATTTAATGAAGAGGTTTAATTTGCCCTTTTTGCAAGCAACTTCCAAACAACATGCAAGTCCCATTAATCTCAACAGGAGTTCTGTGCATAGATCAAGGGTAGCATATGCCTCTCAATTTATGGGCTAACACAAAGCATGAGTATCTTTATAACAGTCTAAGGTTGAAAAAAATGCAGCAGATTAATCCTTGAAGGCTTTTGCTTTCAGTGGAGTGTGTTTGTGTGTGCATATGCACGCATTTGGACAATTTTATATAGAAACTTGTGCGCTCCTGTCATCATGGCACTGGCTGTTTTATATTTTTTTTTAGAACGAGGGGGAAAGGGGAGAGCTCTGAAAAGTCTTCATTTCAGCAAAGAGATTTATCTTCATCGTGGATTTCATAAAAACTGGTTTCATTCATTTCCGCTTATCTAACTCTTCTGACATCAGTTTCCTATCTAGCTATCTGAAGCCCTCTTGTTCTGGGAGCTTCTGTCTTTGGTCCTTCTGTTTGGCTTTATTATGTCCGCATCAGTGTATCATTGACTAACTCATGAATCCATCAATTGTTTTCTTTTTGTTAGCACAGTATTCGCTAAAGGAGCAGTTGAAATTCATTTCCAAGGCAAAAAAACAAAACAAAAAAAGGACTGTGCCGGTGATAAGTCTTTTCCAAAGTGTTAATCTTCAAGGTTGAATCCCCCCTCCCCCCCGAACTTCCAAAATATAAATAGGTAGAACTGGAGCCTTCACCTAGGGACAAATTAAAACAACATGAATTTGCAGTGAATATTCTCCAGCTTGGGTTATTTATCCTTTGGGGGGGGGGGGGTGTCACTGACAAACTCACACTTTGTCAGTGAAATGGGGATTGAACTTTTAAACAAAACACTGTGTGAAGAGTGTTTTGCTTATTTATTTTCTTACATTTATATCCCATCTTCCTTCCTTCATGGCACCCAGGGTGGAATGCATGTCAGCTGCCTTCAAACCATGTTGTTGTTGTTGTTTAGTCGTTTAGTCTTGTCCGACTCTTCGTGACCCCATGGGCCAGAGCACGCCAGGCACTCCTGTCTTCCACTGCCTCCTGCAGTTTGGTCAAACTCATGCTGGTAGCTTCAAGAACACTGTCCAACCATCTCGTCCTCTGCTGTCCCCTTCTCCTTGTGCCCTCCATCTCTCCCAACATCAGGGTCTTTTCCAGGGAGTCTTCTCTTCTCGTGAGGTGGCCAAAGTATTGGAGCCTCAGCTTCAGGATCTGTCCTTCCAGTGAGCCCTCAGGGCTGATTTCCTTCAGAATGGATAGGTTTGATCTCCTTGCAGTCCATGGGACTCTCAAGAGTCTCCTCCAGTGCCATAATTCAAAAGCATCAATTCTTCGGCGATCAGCCTTCTTTATGGTCCAGCTCTCACTTCCATACATCACTTCAAACCATACCCTGTTCAATTCCACTGTACTGTATTCCCTGACTGTTGCTAATTTCCCTCTTGGCTGTTGCTTCCTGCTTGCTGGATTAGTTACGCAGCCAATCACACCCAATCAGGGATCGCGCAGTTAACAGAATGACATCACAACGCTACGTAGTCAAGCAAGCAAGTGAGGGCAATGTACAGGAATAAGTGAGCGGTTATGCAAGGAGGGATGAGAAGGTGAGGCCTTTTTTCCAGCATTGCCAAATGTGCAAAACATTTCATTCAGGCTGGTTCCTGGTGCAGCACTGAGTTTTGATGCAGTTCATCAGCCAGCAATTCATAAACAGCTCCCACAGTGTCTACTGAGAATGCACTCAGGCAGCTGTTTAGCAAGTGGTAATTTTCCATGAAGGATATGTAACCATTTGATAAGCCAGCCGTACATATTTCCTTGTCAAGTGTTGAGGAGAATTCTACCACGTTTTCAGAGTTGATTAGAAATCTGAGAGAACCGGGGAGTGGAGAAATTCTCTACGCAGACCACTAGCTTACAACGTATCTGCAAGGACACCAAAGTAAGTTGTTGTTGTTGTTGTTTAGTCGTTTAGTCATGTCCAACTCTTCGTGACCCCATGGACCAGAACACGCCAGGCACTCCTCGCTTCCACTGCCTCCCACAGTTTTGGTCAAACTCATGCTGGTAGCTTTGAGCACACTGTCCACTGTGTATGTGTGTTTGCTTTTCAACTGCTAGTATATTAACAGCATGGCAGCTGTGTAGCACATCACATCCATGAGACTGACATGACATCACACATTTTGGTCACCATGGAAATGAAAAGGAAAACTGAACCAGGTTTTTGCCTAGGCCTGAGGGATGCCTGTAATAGCTGCATGCCAGGGAGATGTTCTTGAAAGACCTTTTTCATCAATAAAGTCACATTTGCCAAATTTATCCATGACATGGGGCAATCTAAGGGAGTTTTGGGAGTTCTGTCCCATGCATGTAGCCCTACATCATTCCTGAGGATCTAGGCTTTGATGAGGGGCAGATGGGTCTCATCAACCTGGGAGAGTAGCCCATCTAGGAGAAGGAAAACTCTGGTCCTTAACCTCTGCTGCCTGCCTTGCAGGACATCTTCGGGAGAAGAAAAGGCTAAGGAGTAAACCCTACATAAATCGAGAGTGGAGTCCCTAAGGCAGCTGAGTGGTGCCTTATACACCTCCTTATATCAATTCTTGCAGCCAAGCTGGTGCCAAACATATTGCTCTGCTTTCTTTTGGACCACATCAACAAGGCTGAGCAGGGGGATCTTGTTGTCAGGGCAGCCCAGGACCTCCATACACACTGCCCAGGTTTCCCCTTCAGTGCTGCTAACACAGTGGTTTGACTTCACCCCCAGAGGTGCTCTCCATTGTCTCTCAAGACGGATGCCAACCAGGCCTTGGTGATCTATTTGGAAGTAAGGAATGAGTTTCAGAAGAGTTACATAGTTTTATGTTCAATGCCTACACTACTGCAGTAGAATTTTGACACTTAGTCCTACTTGATGGGAACTGCAGTCCAAAATACCTGTTTGGAATGGCTACTCTTTACATACAAATTAGCATATTCAACTTTCATGCAGATAAGTATCCTTTTTGGGCAATACGTTCACTCTTTTAGGCAAAGCCTAAGCACCAAGAGCTGGACTCCAGGAGGGTTTGGGCTCATCTAGGACTGCCTTGTTTTTCTCAGAATGGGAGAGATTCATTTCTGAGCCCTCCTCTGCTGGGTGTTAGCCAAAACCCCAAATGCCACTGTTCTTGACTTTGCTGAAATTTGAGCACAGACGGCACATTCAAGTCTGAACCCTAGATTAATTATACCTATACTGGCAGAATATAGATGAATGGAAATCTTCTCAGGCTAGAATCTGCTGGAATTTCCATCTCCCTACCTTTTGGAGAATATTTGCTGCTTCTTTTAATCCTTGTGGGGGTTTGAGTATGATGCAGCAGAAGTAAAGCATTTTTAAGTCCCTCCCCCCCCCTTTTTTTTTTCAATGGGAGAAGCATACATTTGCTGCCCATTAGCTGTTGAGTCATATGTCATCTGCCTGGACTTTGGGGCTGATGTGCTTTCATCCCTCTTTCATCCTTGTTTTGGGCGGGGAATGGCTAGACAACAGATGCATTGTGTATTTCTTACATATCAGCTCCCTTTGAATGGAAACTTTAAAAACAAAAACATCAAATTTGAAGAAAAGCCCAAACACGGTTATTGATGAAATATCTAATTACTATTTCAACTTGGCGCAACTGGGTACGAGAGTGGACAAGCCAAGCCTAATAAAATTAAAATATGCTGAATTCACCATTTGACGGTTTTCTGAACAATATCCCCTACATCCAATAAAAAATAATAATGAAACTCATAGTTAATTGGTTTCTCATACAGGACAATAAAATTAATGTTTAGGATTTAAATACCATAAACTTCCCCAGGCAGATTTGCTGATGTATCTCTGTTTTTTAGTTCATCACATGTTTCATTGTTTAATGGGGTATCATGTGGGCCGTATAATTATGTCTCATGTACACAAGGTCCGCAGGCATGGCTTGGAAAAGGCTGCTGGCTAATTTCTCATTTAAGTGCTGTCAGATGATGTCCAGGTTGTTAACAATTGCCAAGCCCTAAGGGGGAGAAGATGAAGACAAAAAGATAGATTTAGACTTTGGTGTGTGCGCAGCTGACAAAAGTATCACAGCTAAGTAAGATATGGTGGGTTTAGGTCAGAGGAAGGGAACCTTTTTCATCCCAAGGGACCACATTCTTTTCTAGGTGGCCTTCTGAGGGACACATGCTCTCAGGGAACTGCCATCAGAGCCAAGGGTGGCGGTAAGGCTCCCCAATGACGCTGGAGAGGGAACCAGCAAGGAGAGAGGGGGAGCTTCCGCTGGGGAAGGAGATAGGCGTGACGCTAGGAAGAAAGGGGAGGCTGAGGGAGCTTCGGAGGGAGGGCTCCGAGACTGTTCTAGGGAGACCAGCGGGGAGAGGACAGAGCCTCCGCTTGGGACGCCCACTCTGCGCAGAAAGCTTCCGCGCAGGGAGGCTAGGCAGAGACTTGGTGTCAAAGAACTTTTATGTTGGAAAAAGTTCAGGAAACGCCCACTGACGGATTCTGCCAGCGATTGAGACAGCCATGGAGTAGAGGCTGTCCAGCCGGGGGGAAAGTTTTAACCAAACAACTCAGCTTGCAGCAGTTTGCGGGTTACGCACAAGCAACCCCAACCCCCATTACACATGCTCATGGCAGACAGGTCAAAAGTAGGCAGAGCAATGAATCGTAGAATTGTAGAATCGTAGGAAGGGACCCTGAGGGTCATCTAGTCCAACCCCCTGCAAATCTCAAATAAAGCATCCATGACACATGGCCGTCCAACCTCTGCTTGCAAACCTCCAAGGAAGGAGAGTCCACCACCTTCAGAGGGAGTCCATTCCATGGTCAGAACACCTCTTATTGTCAAAAAGTTCTTCCTGATGTTTCATTGGAATCTCCTTTCTTGAGGCCATTGGAAGAAAAGAAAAAAAAACAAGCTTGCTCCATCCTCCATGTGACAGCCCTTTAGCTATTTGGAGATAGCTATTGTATCTCCTCTCAGTCTCTTCTTTTCCAAGCTAAGCATACACAGTTCCCTCAACAGTTCCCTTCATAAGTCTTAGTTTCCAGACCCTTGATCATCTTGGATGCCCTCCTCTTCACACCTTCCAGCTTCTCAACACCTTTCCTAAATTGTGGTGCCCAGAACTGGACACAGTATTCCAGGTGTGGTCTGACCAAGGCAGAATAGAGTGGTACTATTACTTCCTTTGATCTGGACACTAGACATCTGTTGATGCAGATCCTGTACTTTTGTGAGGGGCATAGGGGTCTCTTGACAATTTCCAGTACCCTTAACAAACTACAGTCCTCAGGATTCTTTGGGGAAAGCCAAGAGTTTTTAAAATGGTTGGTACTGCTTTAAAAATAAAGTGCAGATTGCATCTTACACTGATAACTAGCAACAATGAAGTGTGTTGTTGCGATGTGGCCCTTTGCAATTTATCTTAAATGTACTTCCCTTCTATTAGCTAGAAAAGAAACAGCGTTCAGAAAGGAAAGCTTATTGTGTCCGTTGAATCAAATGTACCATGACTTTGCATTGTGCTTTCCTAATGAATGTGTACTGTTGTAAGTCTTGTTTCCAAAGACTTTCCTGGGCTAATAATTTCTGTTAGCACATCATTGGGCCATGCACAAATGCTCCAATGATCTTTATTAATGGAGTGGAAAGCTTTTTAAACATTTTGTCATTTAGAAAGGCCAGGAATATATAAGGCAGAGCACATCTGTGTTAACTGCAAAGGCTAGATGTTAACAATTCAGCCCTTTGTTTTCTGCACAAAAATGGAAAGGGTTATCAAGGCAGTCGTTTCTTATGAAGGCCTGCTTTTGTAGATATATTCAAAGTTAGATTGCAGAAACAGAAGAGCATTTGTTGTGAATATTTCCTGTGCTTTAACAATAAGCCCCTCGTCCCAGGGAACCCTGGGAATTGTAGCTCTGTGAGGGGAGTCTCATCACCCTTGGCAAACTACAGTTCCCAGCTGTTGAAGTGGTATAAGAGTTCTTGTCAAAATAAAGCTCAAAAGCCTTGTCAAAAGGATGTTCACAGCCTATGGTCTGTGATAACTGTTTCTGAGGGCTCTGGCTGGCTTCAGGAGCTGCTCACTGCTTGCTGCCATGGCAGCCACCATTTTTCTTTGCTGGAAGTCCCCATATGATGTGTCTTGTGCGCAACACATCATATGGGGACTTCCAGAGAGGAAAAATGGTGGGCACCATGGCAGTGGGCAGTGAGCAGTGAGCAGCTCCTGAAGCCAGCCAGAGCCAACTGCACTACCAGGCTGGCTCGGGGTGCTGACTGCTGCTGCTGCCACCACTGCCAAAGGGGAACCTGGGATGTCTGGTGGTACAGATCTCCTGCCCCCTTTCCCCTTTGTTTTGACTGATGGGGGAGGCTCGGGAGTCACAGGTGGGCGGCCGTTGCCCAGTTTTTTTAAAAAAAACTCTGTGCATTTATGTTTCACAGAGTGCGAAAGAAGGTCTTTGCACCTTTATACAATATGCATGTGTGCTTGGGCCCAGGGTCTTTTGCCTCACCATCCCCACTACTGACTCCCTTGCTACTCAGCTTCAAAAAAAAAACAAAGTGTCCCCGGATTCATTGAAAAAAACCTGGTAACCACAGTACAAGGGCTTTCCCATCACATTTTTTCCCAACAGCCAGCGCAGGACAGTATTAAATGAAAACGGGGTTTGAGACGCAGATATAAGGGGTGGACTTAGGTAACGATCTTTGGTGCAAGCATAGTGTTCCAATTACGCAAGTGGGGCTCTGTTTGCATCTCCCAAACACTGGCAATGTGTGTGTTAAGTGTCAGTGCTACTAGCTTCCCTCTGTTTGGTTAAGTTCCTACTTCGGCTCAGTCTGTAGGTTTGCCCCCCAATCCCGCACGACGATCTTATCAAGGTTGCGCTGTTTTCTTTTTCTCCTTTTCTCTCCTTTGTAGATATATTTTCTCTCTCTCTGGAAGCTCAGCCCTCTGATCAGTGTGCACTCCCCTCCCCCCCTCCCCATTTCCCTAAATACATCATGAAAAAGGATGAGGTTTCCGCCTTAATTGCCTGCGCCTTTTATTCACATTCCTCTCTCAGCCAGAATTGTGAAGAGTGTTAGTAAAAGGCCTCACAATGGAGCTTTTCATTAGGCCTCTGCGAGGCGCACAAAAGGAGGCTTTTGGAAAGAGTGAATGCAGGAGTTTAATTTGCAGGTGGAGAGTGGATAAAAGGTGCTGACGCCTCTATTATTCTCTTACTTAGGTGACCCTTACCCTGTTCAGCTGATCCCAACAACCATGGCAGCTGCTGCCGCGGCAACCCCCGGCTTAGGTCCTCTCCAACTGCAGGTAAGTCCGGCTACAATGACGGAGGAGGCAAAGGTTAAATAAATATGGAAAGCAGTTTTCTCTCCCGTTCCAACCCTGCAAAACACACACAATGTGGTTTTCCCTTCTTTCTCTTTTGCGCCCCGCCTTTTTTTTGTCTGGCACACACTCCCACACACCTTTTTCATTTACAAATCTACATCTGGAAGTGGCTTTCTTTTCACCTGGGAGAGGGCGGGCTTCAAAGGTGCCGTTCCCGCACCCATTCCCCTGGTTTAAAGGAACTGTGACTTGCTGGTAAAGTAGAGGGGACAGAGAGGGATGCTTAGCACCCGCTCAGAACACTAGCCCTCAGAGCCTTTCGTGGTAGTTTGCTTAGGAGGGGCGAAAGGAAGCAGTGCTTCACACGTGAGTCGCTGATTTACAGGATTCGCTGCTGCAAAGTGAGGTGAAGGCCGTTGTTTTCTAAGGAGCTCGGGCTCACTCCATACGTTTATAAAGCATGCGACCTTTCCCTAAGCAATCCTGGGAACTGGAGTTAGCAGTGCTTGGAATTGTAGTTCTGTTTGTCGGTTCCTGAGATTTTTTTGGGGAAAGTCCTATGCACATTAAGGAGGATAGGTCTGTTGATGGCTGTTTGCCACAATACATTTAGAGTCTCCTTTGCTCCACTGACGGGACTCAAGTTTGCATGTGCAGGATTCCAAGGCAGTCTTCCATAGACACACTGGATCTTCCAGCCATACACGGACCAAGCACAAACCCACTTACCTTCAGCAAGGGGGCTACATCATACGACTTCAGACCATGGCCTAGGACCCAGAAAAGGCCACGAGAGCTGCGGATGAGGCATCTGTCTTAGAGGCCATGCGCTTTTGACTACTAGATGCTGGGGCTGAATTAGATAAACTAGCTACTTATTTACTTATTTTCCCCGTTCCTTCTTTTGGTTTATAAAACTGCCCTTCATCATCCCGATTAAGGGATGGGTTACAACAAAATGCCACGTTTAGCGGGACAAGTCCAGAATGCATTGTGCTAACCAACTACCTGAAGACTTTATACAAATATAAATATATATTTGTAGTGGTTAGAGCATCAGACTAGGACCAGGGAGAATTCAAATCCCCCACATGACCTTGGGCCAGTCACCATCCTTGAGCCTATCATACCTCATAGGGCTGTTGTGAAAATAAAATGGAGTGGGAGAGCAATCCATGCTGCCTTTAAAGCTCCTTGGAAGAATGGTGGGATATAAGTCTAGATGATGATGATGAGTAAATAATAAATAAAATTTCAGGCACACAGTTCCCATTATTATTATAATTAAATTTGTATTTGTATACTGCCCTTCATCCAAAGATCCCAGGGCAGTTCACAACAGGGAAATAAAAAATGAGAAAACCAAATACATAATAGAACAAAGGCAAAAGATAATAATAATAATAATAATAATAATAATAATAATAATAATAATAATAATAATAATATATTTATACCCCACCCATCTGGCTGGGCTTCCCCAGCCACTCTGGGTGGCTTCCAACAAAATATTAAAATACAGTAATGCATCAAACATTAAAAGCTTCCCTAAACAAAAAGCAAATCAATTCCCCCTCCCCCACCTAATGTGACAATGTCAATCACCTGACATCACAATTGATTTCACATTTTGAAGTCCCAAAGTTGGGACTTTGGAGCACCTCGCAGGCAGCAAGAAGTTACTGAAACAAAGGTTCTTCCTTCATTTTAGCAGGGGTTTGCATCCAATCCCGCCAAACTGTGCTAGATTTAAGCCCAACTCAACAGCAGGGGTTAGATCCTGGTGTACTGGCTGCCTGTGCCAGTGTGCTTTGGGGAACTGCACAGCCACGGTCGAGTTGAACCCTACACGCCTGCCCATCAGCTGACATTACAGAGTGATGTCAATGGATGGAAAAGTGGTGTGGCTTTGAGGAAAGGGCATCGCAGGCCAAACTGGAAACCCCTGCGGGCCAAGATTGCCTCACACACCAGAGGTTCCCCACCCCTGGCTTATCTGCTATGATGTCATAGGGAGGCAGGGCAACCTAAGTTTAAGTAACCAAATTATTAATGGGTTTTGTGGACCTCCGTCCTGGAATACCACTGATCAACAGTTGTTAAATTAATAGTCTCCTTCATGCTAAAGGTACCTTTGTGGTACACGTCACTCAGGCAGTTTCAGGGCCTTTTTGAAAGCCGTTGGCCCCAGACAGGTGACTGATGCTTCTTTTAGTCTGTGATTAATGCTACCGCCAGCGCATGATGGTGCCAATTCACAAATCCTTGGTGCCATTGTAGAGCATATCATATGGCATTCCTCCATCCTCAGTCCTCCTCCTTTGCCATGCAGACTAGTTCAATGGTTATTCAGAATCATAACAAAGTGACATTTTTGGAAAATGCTTGTATAGCTAACCAACCTTGTGATCTGGATACACCTTCCAAAACCACACCTTGGCAAACCTAGAAGACACCCTCCCAAAAAAAATAGCCAGCTAAATCACAGTTCCAGTAGTTTCAAAAAGACCTACTGAGAGACCTATGGAGTTAATTGGATCTGCCTTCCATTGGCTCATTGCTGGATTTTGCCTGCTGTCCTCGGACCTGGGGAAGGAGCCCTTTCTGTGCAATAGATGGAATAGGTCTGGCATGGTGAGAGAGCCTGAGAATCCCTGTGAGCTGAGCGTGTGACATAATATCAGCATAATAAGTCACTCTTAATGAGCAGGCGAGAGGCTGGGAGACAATTGAGATGGATCTCTTCTGCAGTTGAGTCAGCTGAGTGCCAGATAAAGCACTGTCAGTGTATGTAAGCTTGCAGAGGTTAATATATTCGCCTCTTATTGTGCCTTCATATGAAAAGCAACACTGTGGTTTAGCCTCTGATACAAATACTCTGGGCAGCATGAGAATCGTGGGGGCCATAACAAGCAATGCTGTGGGTGCCGGCCTTCATCCTGGAATGATTTCTGGGGGAACACTTCAATCCTCATAAAGTGCTGCGAATAGTCACACAAAGATTGGAAAGGAAGCGCCAGGAGGACTCCAGCCAGGGCTAGATTACTAGCAATGAAGTCAAAGTTTTGTGATCTAAAAGGGCTTTGTTTCCACTGTCTTTTTTTCCTTTTTTGCAAGGGGGGGGAAAAGCTGTCAGCGATAGAAGGAGTGGACAGTAAGCATCTGTTTTTCAGAACCTGGCTTAGTCATTCAAGGGCCTATGAACTCTGATAAGAAAAAGAAAGGAACCTATAATAGCGGTTAATGGGAAATGGGGGCATTCTGCCAAGGTTATTGGTTTCATGGCAAGCAAAAATGCAAAACGACGATTGGGAGCAGAAATCTCTCCCACATGGAAATAGGGGCAGCCCCAGTGAATGTTTACTTGGGGTGGATCCAGGGGTATGAACTGGTGGGCAGTGGCAGGCAGTGGGTGGAACCCAGCAAGTCAGGGGGTGGGAGGAGAGCAAGGAGGGAGAGAAATAAATGAAATAAAACAATGCAACTATTAGTCACTTTAACACAGGGTGTCCGATATGTTAGGTAATGTTGTGGAGAAACTATTCCACTTTCTCTCTTAGGCACCAGAGAAGGAGTTTTTTATTTTTTAAAAATATATATATGGTATTCCATAGCTTTTAAATGTGTTGCTTTAAGTGCGGTGTTGTGACATTTTCTGCTGCTGTGCTAACTGCTGTTTTAACCAAGGGGTTATGACAATGCTTGGTTTTTAGAATTATTTGTTACATTTGAGCACTTTAAGAAGTTCTAAACCACCCTGGAATCAACAAGAGGTGGTATATACACATTTTTAATTAATAATAGATACCATATGTATATGTTCCATCTATGGCATGTGTGCAAAGTTTCCTCAATAGGTGAAGTTGTGTGGAAAGGTTTATTTGAAGAGCAGTATTGTTGTTGTCTAAACCACAGAGCCTAGGGCTTGCCGATCGGAAGGTCGGCGGTTCAAATCCCCATGATGGGGTGAGCTCCCGTTGCTCGGTCCCAGCTCCTACCAACCTAGCAATTCGAAAGCATGCCAAAGTGCAAGTAGATAAATAGGTACCGCTCCGTTGGGAAAGTAAACGGCATTTCTGTGCGCTGCTCTGGTTCACCAGAAGTGGCTTAGTCCTGCTGGCCACATGACCCAGAAGCTGTACGCCGGCTCCCGTGCCCAGTAAAGCAAGATGAGCGCCGCAACCCCAGAGTCGTCCGCAACTGGACCTAATGGTCAGGAGTCCCCTCTACCCCTTTACCTATTGTTGTTATGTTTATTTCATTTAGGAATCACTTCCCATGGAGCGTCCCAAAGCAATTTACAATATAATTGTAATTGAAATATGGTCAATAAGTTCAGAACTTGCCAAGATACTAAACCAAGTTGAGAGGCAAGTGTTGCAGCTGACTGCATTTCTTTACTTCGGACATCCTACACGAGACATTGGCTCATCCACACTTACATTTTTTCCCTGCCCTTTCCAGGCACAGATCTGTGTTAGAGCACTTCCCCCATCCCACCCCTGCTTTCCCCAGGAAAACCCGCTCTCTAATGCTAAATTGGAACAAACGGCAATTCGGGTTTTCTGGATATTGCCGTTTGCAGTCAGCGGTAAACAGTGAGTTTTTCTTGGGGAAAGTGCCAGGGCAAAAAAACAAACCCAGGATGCTTTAAAGCCCAGACCTGTGTCTAGAAACACAGCACCAAATAGTCAGGATGAGGCCATTCACTCAACTCAGGGGCTTCTAGTCCGTGTTGCCTGTCCCTGAGTTGGACTGCAAAACAACTGCTCTGTTCACTGTACACAGTCAGCGCATGACTTTATAGATTTCAATTACATCTCTTGGAACTTTCAGAAGAAGGCTTTGTACCTGATCTACTTCTCTTTCTCTCTTATTACTCCCCTGCCCCCAGTGATGCTCTTTAATCCACCCCACCCCACCCCCAGTCTTTGTGCAGTGACAGCAGTAGCGAGGCAGGTTTTTGTAGGAAGGGGATGAAAAGGAGTATTGCCAACATTGTCGCTTCCGTACCGAGGCTGACACATGCTCTCTGTGTTGAAAGACCCCTGCCAACCCCTGCTTTGAGAGGACATGTGTTTTGAAGCCCTTCCTCTCCTTCTTCTCTCCAGGAGTCCCCCACTGCGATGTCCTACCTGTCACAGTTAGCACTAATTGGTTGCCCTCATTGGCACCGCCTGCCGAGAGGCTAATGACTGGATGAGCAGGTACATTAAACTGCCCTCCCTGTTTGTAGCAGTGCATACTGTACACTGAATGTAACTTGCTTTGCTAGCAGGGTTAGCATTCATACCATCTACGTTTTAACTTCTTTTGACAAGGATAAAGCGGGGACTTTGCTGTCTTTTGTTGCAGCTACGGAGCTAATAGGTCTCATTGTCACTGTCTCCCATGGTGCTTCCAAGGGTGCTGATTGCCCTAACTCACATTGCCAGGGAGGCTGTGTCTTGTGCAGAATTGCCATCACAGCTCTGCCCAAAGCAAAAAATAAGGGAAGTGAATTTAGAGGTTCCTGCTTGAGCAAAATGCCCAAGGAAGTTTGAGAGGAGTGATCTGCTGGGAGGTGGGTGGGTCTGTACAGCCCCTCCATGAGGGACACACTAGACACATGAGTGCAGATTGCTAGCTAAGCTGTATGATGGATGCCTGCTGTCTGGTTGGGTGTATAAGGTTGGTGGAAAACTCTCTGTGCCTTGAGCAAAACTGATAAGACGTGGGGTGAAAGTTGCTTCTGAATTTTCTTCCAAAGCAAGATCTGGAGGTTCCTGCTGGAGCCAAGCATCTGAGAGAGTTCTAAGAAACTCAGAAGAGTTTCTACACATTTATAGGGAAGGGACATGACTCAGGGAAGGCCCTCTGCTTTGAATGCCTAAGGTTAATCCACCAACTGCACCCCTCCCCTCCCCTCCCTTCTCCTCTCTTCTCCAGCTGCTTCTGTTTTTTTAGCAGCAGTTCCAAACCCTGCATTTTTGCAACTTGGGATAGGGGAGTTTCAGGGAGAAAGTGGCTGATGGCAGAAAAATTAAGGAACCCTTTTCCTGCTTGCTGTTACTTCCTAACCAATTGGCCTTTCCTGCAAACACATTACTTTGGAGAAGCAATGTACATGATCTTCTACACAATGCATTGGTTGCAGCGCAAATGTGTGGTTCTGCCTACAGCCAGCAAAATTCCCCATGCAGGTTCTTTCCATTCTTAACACTGGCTAGGTGGCCAACCAACTTGACCTACATGGAAGATGTGGGAAGACGTGGGAGCTTTCATGCTGAGCTAACATTTTGGAAATGTTGCTAGCACTGGATTACCCCATTTCTCAAATTTAAGCACAATCCTGATCCACTCTGTGATGGGATTATGAGCTACTTGTGCGTAAAAGTTCAGTCCCTCAGATCTTGGGCATGTTTCTCAAGACTCTGTGTACAGCGGAGCCCCTTAAGCATGACTCCCTTAATCGCTGGCAGAATCCGACAGTGGGCGTTTACGGAAACGACTCCAGCATAGAAGCTCCTTAACGGAAACGCGTCGTCTGGACTCTCGGCGCGACAGTTTCCGGCGAGGAGTGGGTGTACCTATAGGAGGTCCTGAGACTTCTCCACTGTTTTCGCTGGAAGATTCCTTGAGCCAGTCTGGCGCCTCACTCTCTCTCTGATCTCCCACACTCCCCCTACTGGTGCCTTCCCCCGCTGCTGAGTCTCTCCTAGCTTCTGAGAGCCTTTCCACCACCTGCCTTTCCGATGGCAGTTCCCTGACACACTCCAACCCAGTTATCTGGTCTCCATCTTTGCACATCTCCTGCTGTGATAGTCTAACTTACCCAGCTATTTTCTCTAAGGTCTCAGGTTTCAGTATGGAATGCCTGACCATGGCACTGACTGTATCTGAGTGGACACCCGTGGCTGTTGATGGGATGGGTTCTGGAGCAGTGCAGCATGTGTATCATTTTACTGCAAGGATTGGGAATTTGTGGCCCTCCAAATTTTGTTGGACCTCCATCCCCAACTCCCATCAAACCTAGTCAATGTCAACAATGCTTAGGAATTATGAAACTTGTAGTTCAGCAACATCTGGGGTGGGGTCTCAGGTTCCCTATCATCGTCTTAGCAGTGACTCTCCAGGATTTCAGGCAAGAATCTCTCCAGGTCCTACCTGGAGTTGGTGGGGATTGAAACTGGGACCTTTTGCATGCAAAGCAGCTACTGTACCACTGAGCTACAACCTTTTCACTTACTGTTCACTGCTGGGAATAAGGCAACAAACCATGGCTTGTGCTGACCATGATTAGGTGTCAGTGAAGGGCTATAACTCAATGATAGAGTTCCGATTTTTCAAGCAAAAAGCCTCAGGTTCAATGCCTTGAATCTCTGATTAATGCTGGGGAAGTCTTCTATCTGATGCCCAGGAGAGCCACCGTCACAACTGAGCTATATATGGACCAATGGCCTCGCAGTATTCTATGTTCCTAAGTGTGGTTCCAACATCAGGCCAAAGAATATCCAAAGGGAGTTGCACTCATGCAGCCATCATGTAAAAATATATGGGTAGATACTTTGGCTTTTCTTGGACAGTAATAAATACAAGATAAAAAATAAATCCACATGTTGCATTGCTTTTTGTATTCAATAGCCAGGGCACAACTTCAAAAGCCAATTAAGCCTGGATTTTTCGGTCACTGGGGCTCTCTCCATTTTCTCTGATTTCTTTTCTGCTGCTTCACCTGCTCCCTCTAAATGTCTTAATTTGCAGGAGGACAGACGATTCATGCTTTAATTGCTGTATGAGACAACCACCACAGTCCACTTCTGCTTGGGGAAAACCAAAATAAAACTGGGTTTCCACTCTGCGAGCAAACATCTGGGCAAAATAAACTGAAAATAACAGATAAATAATCATACTGCTGTGTTTCAGATTAGCATTGCCAGAAGATGGCAGGCATCCATCCGCCATTAGCTCACTAGATTCCTTTAATATTAATATGCACATTCCTTGATGGACATCACAAATGCTGAAGATGATAATGACAGTGAGCTAACAAGGCAGCATAGTATGAATATTTCCTATTGGCTGGCCCCTGAAATTGGTCTCAAATGTATAATATTAACCTAGATTGGGCATTGCACTCCCCATTTATTGCTGATGCTATATTTAGGTGTATTGGCTGAAAGATGCTCACCACCTGTTCTGCCCAAGGGGTAGCCAATATAAGGGATTGGTGGAGATCAAGGGCCAGTTTGCCAGCTGTAGGGAATAGATGCACTTCCATTGGTGCTAATGGATCAATGCCCATAAACAGCAGCTGAGGATTTAGACCTAGCAATGGTAATAAAAAGAGAGAGAGAGAGAGAGATATTAAAAAACCTACTGGCATGCTCCACTTTTAGGTGCTTTCAAATAATGCATTATTAATGCTAAAATTTGATTTCCCCCACCTCCTCCTCATCACAGCAGCTGCAAGCATGAGGTCCTGCCCTTCCTCATAGCATCCCTGTCGTACAAATAGATGCAATAACACATCTTTGAAAAGGATACTCATGGGTCAGTGGCCATTGGCCAGCCACGATCATTCTAAAGTGCTGAGACATGGTGGTATATGTGTGACATGGGAGAGATGTTCTAAGACCAGTCCCTAGTTCTCAGCCTAACCCACTTCCCAAGTTTGTGGTGAGGATAAAATGGGGTGTGGTGGGGAAGAACATTTACCTTCAGCTCATTGGAGGAACAGAATGTACTAAGTTAGTCATCTCAAACCACATGTGCAGATGCAATGCTCACCAGGGATTAGCATCATGTGTGATGGAGCTTATGCCACTTCACTGACTCAAGAGGGGGAATGGCAACCATGAAACTGGATGTCTGGCAACCTGATGGGTGTGTGGCAATGGGGAAGTGTTCTGGATGGGTCTTTACCCCTCTCCAGTGCCTTCCGATCTTCTCCCCTCCAGCCATGAATGGAGAAGATCAACCTGTTTGCTCTTTCCCACCCACTTGGCTGCCTTCTCATGACTCACCAGTGACCTGCCCTTCAGAACCAGACAGAAGGAATATGCCATAGAGCAGTGTTTCCCAACCTTGGGCCTCCAGCTGTTTTTGGACTACAATTCCCATCATCCCTTGCCACTGGTCTTGCTAGTCAGGGATGATGGGAGTTGTAGTTCAAAAACAGTTGGAGGCCCAAGGTTGGGAAACACTGCCATAGAGTATCATAATCATAAATACAGCTCTGTGAGCACCCAGATTCTAGTCAGCTGCCATTTGCAAAGAGGAGGTAAAATAAATACAGAGAACCAATAGATTTACCCCATCTAAGAAGAGTATGTTCTCACCCAGGGATGTTGCTAGTTCTTACGATGAAAAACACTAGCCAGAAGATTGAGATGGTGACTGATTGATCCACTAAACATATATCAGCTGCAATAAATCCTTTGCCCTTCTACTTTCCATGGTGTGTAAATGTGCCAGCAAAGAAACCCCTAGTCTGCCTTTGATAGAGCATGATGCACTGCAGTTTTACAGGCAAACCCAGTGTAGTCTTCAAAAACAGGAAGGAAGTAGGGTGGTGAGGAAAGGTAAACATCTTTCAGCCACCATGGGCAAATCTGTGTATGTTTTTGTTTTGTTTTTTTAATTAAAAAAAATCCAATGTTCACACCTCATGTGCAAAAAAATGTGCCATGTGTACATGACAGCAGGACCAGGTGATGAAGTGGAAACATGCACACTCAGCGCATTTCATGGCACGCCATTTTCTTACACAGAAATGCCATCAGTGTAGGAAATGGCACAGTGTGATAACCATGACAGCACCAGTGCTGTTGTGCATAATTTGCGGATGAATGGAATGTCATGCCAGGTGGGCAGTGCACTCAGGACAAGACCAAAGATAGTGCACACTATGCGCGCTTAAGTCTGGTGGTCCTGTGCATCTGGGAAGAAACTCCACGGAACAGAGTTAATTTCCAACTTAACATGCAAAGCATTGTGCTACATCTGTTGCCAGGAGATGTGGTGATAGCTGCCAGTTTAAAAGACTTTTAAAAGGGGGATTGGGCTAGGACATGGGTAGACATGGATATAACAGGTAAATGTGAACTACATGTCTGAAGACACTGTGTCATTGAATACCAGCTGCTGGGGAGCAGCAGCAGAAGAGGGACATGGGATGATTATGCATTCCCAAGAAGCTACTGTGAGAAGCAGGATTATGAACTTGTTGGATCTTCGGTCTGGTCCAGCAAGAGCCGCCTTATGTTTTTATGCCATGGAGATGAACAGGTTGCCTCCTTCTTGTCCTGCTTGTGGGCTGGTTGGCTGCTATGGAAAGCAGGATAATTGGACTAGGCATACTTTGTGGTCTGATCTAGCAAGCGTGGCCTTGTCTTCTCATGCCTTTGAATACCAAATGCTGGATACAAACAACAAGAGAAGGCCGTTCCCTTCTTCCCCTGCTTGTGAGTTGTCTGGCTCGACACCGCTGGAAAGCTTGATTGATACAACATGGCTTCTCTCCTCTTCTTCCCTGATCACCTTGTACACGTGGGCTCACTTCGAACATGACGAGAGGCCAACGTATTTTGCACTCGTCTGTCTGCATCCAGCAACAAAGCAGAGACTGAGAAGCAGCTATGAGGCTAATGGCTCTCCCCGCATAACTCGCCGACTTCATCAGTGTGTACTTGTGTGGGGAAGCGTGGGGTGGGGGGGAGGGAAACATAGCAGCTCCATCCCTGCCTTGGCTCTGGCCTGCTGTGTGTGCAAGCAGACCTCTGTCTGCATGAGTGAACCTCCTTGTAGGTTAAAGAGAGCTTGTGTTCCCTCTCTTCCCCCTCCTCTCTCCGACCCTGAGCCTGCGGGGCAGACAGACAGAAGCACACATATGATTAATACAGCACAGCTGCAGCACACTGGCTCATTTGCATATGTATTAATAGAGGCAGAAACAACAATTCAATTACATCAAGAGACATTTGGAATACTAAAGCACGTATGCAAATAGGTCTGTTCCTCCCCCCCCCCCCCACACACTCTGCCTTTACCAAATCCTGGCAGGCAGGAACCCTAGGACCCAGTCGTTTCATCTTCTCATCACTCCCCACCCCACTCCGCCACTGCTGGTGAGGAGCAGCTTACACAGCTATTACCACCCCTAGGCTTCCCAGGAGCTCTTTGACATTTGGACAATAGGAGCAGCCCAAGCAAAGCCTTTCTTCTGTGCTCTTTTCATATCGGCAAGCCTTCAGCCTGATTGGGATGACTCTCATTCCATGCTAAAATAGCCTCAAAACATAGCCATCCCCATCTTCTGGGGAAGCTCTTTCCATTTCTGTATTTATCCCATTTCCCTTGGTTTTTCAACAACTTCATCTCTTCTTTCTTTCTTTCTTTCTTTCTTTCTTTCTTTCTTTCTTTCTTTCTTTCTTTCTTTCTTTCCCTGTCTGATTCCAACAGGTTGCCAGCTTAGATTTTCAAGATTTGGGTCTCAGGCAGGACTTGTGGGTGGAGTCTAGAGGAGGTCAGGAGTGGAGCCTACAAGGAATGTGGTAGAATGCATGCTTTGCATGGTCTTCACGATGTTCCCAGATTCAGTTTCCTGAATCTTCACTCTAAAAAGATATCAGGGAGTGGGAACAATTCCTATCTGAGTAGTTGGAGAGCTGCTGCCAGCCAGAGTAGACCAGTATTGGGGTAGATGGACTAATGGTCTTGCTCAGTAGTGAGGTTCAGACAATCTCCACTCAATGCCTTCGGGGGGGGGGGAATAGCAGCTACCAGTGAGGGCAGGGCACCGTACTCAGAATGCTCCACAATTTCTGGTGACTGATGCCCACTGGAACTGGTAGGGCAGAAGACAGGGAGATCGACCATAGGTGGATCCAGATCTGATGACTGGCAGAACCCATCATCTCCCTGTTGTACGTAAGGAGGCAAGCAGGTGAAGGAAGACTGAGATTGGTGAGACAGGGCCCATTCACCCTAATTGAGCAGCCTCCACTGCAAATCACCCAAACTTGCTCCTCCTCATTTCACCACCCAGTGGCAAAAGAGGGAGATTTTGGTTCGGTCCTACCAATGGAGTGGTGAGGCTGGAAGCAGAAAGCCATGGGTTCAGAACCCTCTTTAGGCTCAGAAGGAAACAGAGATATGCAGCCTTGGCCCCTATCGTTGGCAGGCAGTATGGAACCTCTGAATTAGCCAGGCCTCGTATAAATGTTAGGAATGCGTCTTTCTGCCCCTGCTTGGTCAATGGAGCAGAACCTTTTGCCTGCTTCAGATCCCACTGTGTGTTCCCCGTCCCAGCAACAAAAAGGTAGAGACCCTGGGCTGAAAAGCTTCCATCCTGGGTTTGCATTTGAGCACAGCCGCCCACAGCCCCCGCCTGGCCCTCACGCCAGCTCTGAGTCAGCACCCATTTGGAACATCTCTGGAAGACGGGAAGGCAAAAGTGGTTATGCAACCAAGAGCATGTAACTGCCTGGCAAGCATCGATGGAGAGGTCAAGCCATCCTTAATTTCTTTCCTCTTGCAAGAAAGGAAGGAGAGGAGGGGTAGAGAGCAGTTGCAAAAAAAAAAATCTTTTCTTTTCCTTTTGAGGTTAAGCAGACAGAACGCTCCTTGATTATTTATAAGACATTAATTTTAGATGAATATTGCTTAAGTGGCTGACATCGTCAGTCCTTGTGGCAACTGGCAGACGACTCCATTTGCCGACAGGTTTGTGCCCATGTCTGCTTTGTTTGGATGTCCTGTTGAAGGGCTGAATGCTCTCATTATTGGAGGAGAGTTGAGGAGAGACTTTTATTTTAGTTTATTTTTGTTTATGGCATCTGAGTCTAGTTATACAGAAGTTTATTTAGCTGCTTTTTCAATTCTATATTGGAGGCCAGATATCTCTGCAATTGTAAGTGGTGAAGATTACCATGACAGATAATCGCTTACAACCAGTGTGGAGTTACAGTTTTGATCTAACAAATCTTAAACCAGAGATAGAGGAATAGATTGTTATATGGCACAGATTTCCCACATCTGTTTTGGTAATCAACTATAGCATAGGGGAACTTCTTAAGACTGCTTCTGTTTTGACAGACAAACCGAAATATTGTATCCTGGAGAATTTAGTTCTTAACTTTTTCCTCCCTTCAGAATCTTAAGAAATACTAATACAGGGTTTTCTCTGCCGACTCTGGAGCTTCTGGTCTAGTGATTTCCCCAAATCTCGAATGTTTGAGGTGAGGGATGTTGTGGGCATTCAGATAGGGGCACTTGAAAAAGCGAGCATCCTTGTTTGAATGCTTGTGAGCAGGATTGAAGGGAGCAGGGTGAACATAGTCCTGCTTTTTTCAATCTCATGAGCGGAAGCCATCACAACTGTCTCCCGCTTCTCTAGCCTAAAAGACCCAGATATTATTCCAGTCATATTTGATGAAGAAATGAGACTGAGGGAGACGTCACAGCAGTGCATCTTCCAGAGAGAGAATGAGCAACCTCTTCTGTTAGTTCGTTGGGCCCACTGGAGACTTTTATTTTATTTTATTTTATTTTAATGAGCTTTATTGATGCACTTAGCATGTACTGGTATGCTATTCATCAGTTATGGTTCTACGCCTGTGACTGTGAGAGTGTTCACGTATGTATGAAGGCATTCTACAAAGTCCTTGGAGAGAGGGAACGTAAGAAGAGCTCTGGTGGGTCAGTCCAAAAGTCCATCTATGTCTAGCATTGTGGTCTCAATGTGGCCAACCAGATGCTTATGGGAAGCCCACAAGCGATTGGTACTCAAGAGGCGCACTGCTCATCCAATCCTCTTTTGAAGCCATCTGAATTGGTAGCCCTCATGACATCTTGCATGAGCGAATTCCACATTTCAGCTTTGCTCTGTTTGAAGAAATGTGTCGTTTTGTGTGTCCTGAATCTTCCAACGTTCAGTTTTGTTGGCTGGCCCCATGCTCCACTATCATCAAGGCTATTAAAACTGCTTTAGTTTGTGGAGTACGTAAATGTGCTCAGAGAGAAATAGGTGCTGTGAGTTTGCTAGCTTTTATACCATGTGTTATGTGTGGACATTCACTAGTTCTCGTGTGCTCAGTTTGTATAATATATGACAGGAAGCTCACGCCAGTTCTCTGTCGGTTATATGATAATAATAATAATACTAAGGCCACAATCTTACCTAGGATTATGCCATAGAACTCAGTGGGAAATATTTCTGAGTTTGGCATGCATAGGATTACACTGTACATTTTCTCTGCACCTTCTTCAGATTAAACACAGAGACTTTGACATTCCTGCTACACAGGTGCTCCGTAATGCAAGGAGTCCCCTCCATTCTACCTACCCCCCCAACACACCTGCTCAGGGAGTTGAGCATCTGGCCTTGTGCATTGAAAGCCAACCATCTCCAAGTTTTAATTTTAGACACAGTGGAGGATAAAAAAGCATTTTCTCATCTATCTTCACTTATCTCTCCTCTTTATCTCCCCCCCTTTCATCTCCCCCTCTTTAAGCCATGTGTCCATCCCTGGCTATGTTGACATAGAATATACAGGGTATTTCAAGATTCATATATATATATATATATATATATATATATATATATATATGGAACAGTGAAGGGAGTCTCTGTGTACCTGTCCCATTCTTTAAAGAAGATCAGGTCATCTGGAACATCAAAACCTTAAGAAGCACCCCTAGCCCCTCAGTGAATCAATTCCAGTCATTAGTTGTTTCAGTGTTCTAAGCCAACCTTCCCCAGCTTAGCATCTTCCTGATGCTGTTGAACTGCACCTCCCAGCATGGCCAATGGTCAAGAATGATGGAAGTTGTCATCCAGCAGCACTCGAAGGGCATCAGGTTATGGAAGGCAACAGTGGTTTGGTTCACATGTTGCAAGAAGGCAGAGTATGGCTTACCATGACTGCGGGAACTTGCAGGCACCTAACAAGGTCCTCACAACCCCTTTTTTCTCTTTTCTGGGCTGCTTAGGTCAGCTTCAGATGGGCCACCAGACCTCTCCATTAGGTCCATGTGGGGTAAGACTGGGGTTTCAAAGTAGGCTCATGCCCAATTGCCCAGCAATGGATTGGCAGTGGGAGCACACCTTGCTCAAGGAGAGGAAGTGTTTTTCCATTCCATGAAAATTGCTCCTTCCTCCCAACCCAGGCTACTCCTTTCATTCTTTGATTCCAGAAGTTGAAAGGGGCAGTGTAAAGCAGCCTACAAAGCACTTTGCAATCCTCTCTGCATGCCGCTGCCTTCACCCTCTGAAATTGGATGTTGAAAGGAGCAGCAGAGGGTGTCTTGCAAAGCATAGGGCTGGCAGTGCCCCTTGTGTTGTGGTTCCCAAGCTTGGTTTCCATGCCAAGGATTTTGACAGGTAGGAGGGATAACCCACTTGTCAATCATGTGATGTCAAAAAGGCATCATGTGATTGGCAGGCGGCTTGGCCCATCCACTAGTCAAAGGCGGTGCATGGGGTGGGGGCAGAGAAAGATCTGGGCCCTGGAGCCACAAAGGTTCACCATCCCTAGCTCAACTTGTCATTCAAACCTGGAATGGGTATGTCTTAACCCATAGGACAAACCTTGATTGAAGAATGTGGTTAAAGAGGAAAGACCTTAGCCATAACCCTAGGTCCAGATAATCCAAACCTTGGCTTAATTGCCATGCTCTGCTGGCCTACAAAGCCCCAGGAAGAGCAAACTCACTGTCATCTCCATCTTCAGCACATTTGAGCCGCAACCTGAGTTGTTCATGAATGGACTTAACTGTCAGGGGTCCTTTACCTTTACTAAGCCATAGTTTGGCTTAGTGTGATTTGGGAATGCAACCAACGTCTCAAGATGTCATGCTATGAACAATTTCTTTGGCCATCTTCCAAAGAACCATTCTCACTTTGCAACCTCAAGGATTCTGCCCCGCTTTTGCTTCTGTTGACTAAGCAATTCTCATGTTGCATGGTGTACCACACTTGAAAATGAGAGTCTTTCAAGAGCCGTTTGTCATATGATAGGAGTGTGCAGAGAGTCTGCTGCTCTGATAAAGGAAAGCCAGCATTCCTCTGGATCTATCCAAGACTTTGGAAACACGTGAAGTGGCCCTTGAGGTCCCAGTCATTCTAAAGTTTGTGGACATGTCATAGAAGAGAGCAAGAGAGAAAGAGAGGGAAGCAATAGCTGATTCATCACTTCATTCACGCAGAGAGTACAGTTCCAGCCCTTAAAATACTTCCATCCTCCTCCCCTTTTTATTGCCTGGAATCTTAAGAGCTTTATCATTTGCAGTCATAAAATGAAAATATACACCAAACCCTCAAAGGGCAAGTATGAAATTAAATTATATTTGGGCATCTGTAACCTTTTAAAACGATCAGATTCTAGTTAATGTATTTCTTCCTGTTCCGAGGGCTGCCATGGTGTTTGATGGTGGGAAGGAGTCCAAAGGGCATTGGGAGATAATAAATTCACTGGAAGTTTCACCCCGAGGCAGTCCTCAATACACCATGGCTTCCATTTAGTAGGCCTGACCAAAAAAATCTTGTCACATTCAAAGGTCACCAAGGTTGGGGTTGGTGTGTCCCATCGATCTTCCCCCAGTGGAGAAGAGTGACAGCTGTGCTCACATGCAGCCATCAGAATTTGGAAGAGAATCTAGCATGGATGGAGACTTGTTGGTAGAAGGCAACTGGCAAGGCCCTTGATTTGCTGTAGGCTAATGATAACAGATAATATCCTTGCAGGCTTATTTTACATAATTTATGTGGGGAAGGGCCATAGCTCAGCTAGGTCTCAGGTTCAATCCGTGGCATCTCCAGAAAGGACAGGGAATATCTCCTGCACGAAACCCTATAGAAACACTATCAATCAATGGAGACATTTCCAAGCTAGATGGACCAGTGATCAGGCTGCTTTCCTATTCCTAAAGATGATACTGCATGACCCTTTCATTTAGGTACTTGCAAAGGTAGTCTCTCTATTGTGATTGTTTCCAGCTAAGGGCCAGATTCTGCCCAAATTAAGCACTTTTGCAGTTCTGTGGGTTTCAAAGGAAGAGATTTAAGCACATGATTAACTCTCCCCACTCAGAATCAATGTGCTGAACTTTTTCTGGCTTGGACCATAGTCATTAAAGAAATTTTGATGAGGGTTCCATGACATTAAAACTTGGCTTCTGTATACAGTGGTACCTCAGGTTACATACGCTTCAGGTTACAGACTCCGCTAACCCAGAAATAGTGCTTCAGGTTAAGAGCTTTGCTTCAGGATGAGAACAGAAATCGTGCTCTGGCGGTACAGCAGCAGTGGGAGGCCCCATTACCTAAACTGGTGCTTCAGGTCAAGAACAGTTTCAGGTTAAGTACGGACCTTCGGAATGAATTAAGTACTTAACCCAAGGTACCACTGTATTGGGTGATATCCAACTAAGCCATACTCAGAGTAGGCCTGTTAAAAAATTTTGAAGGGGAAAAAATGAACGAATTCCTATGCCCCACAAATAACCCAGAGATGCATTTTAAATAAAAGGACACATTCTACTCGTGTAAAAACACACTGATTCCTGGACCGCCCACGGGCCAGATTTAGAGGCGATTGGGCCAGATCTGGCCCCTGGGCCTTAATTTGCCTACCCATGGCTTTGAGTATGATTTAGTTGGATAGTGCCCATTCGTATTAGCAATTTAAGAATGCAATTTTTGAATCAGCTGAAAACAACTGCAATCAAATGAATATGGTGGGTCCCAAAAGTATGTATCTCAGGTGACAAAGAAGTGTATCCTTGGCATGTGATTGAAACTACATAATGAAGGTGCCAGGCAGACCTCTATGGGGAAGGAACATTGGGGCGGACACAGAAAATGCTCTTTCCTGGGCCTCTCCAGCTCCCCCCCAATTCTCAGGGTAGTGGAACTACCAAGGGCCCTCTGTTGCTTTTAACACCCAAAATGTATGTGGGGAATGAGGTGGTCCTTCAGATATTTTGGGACTAATTTCTATTACTACTACTACTACTACTACTAATGCATTTATTTATTTATTTATTTATTTATTTATTTATTTATTTATTTCTGTACTTTATTCCTCAGCTTTCATAGGCCAGTAAGCATTCCCAGGGCATTTTATAAAAGAGTTTAAAACACACAAATAAATACTGGAGAAAAGTTAAAACAGCATCATAGCCCAGTGTAAACACAGTATAAAATTCCAATCAGTTAAAACATAGATCATCTTAAATGCACTGAAATTTTAAAACTTAGCAATGTTTAAATGTCTGGGGAAATAAAAAGGTACTCACCTGACACTAAAATTATCACAAAGTGGGTGACAATCCAGCCTCTTTGGGGAGTTCTTCCTTCTTCTTCTTCCTCTTCTTCTTCTTCTTCTTCTTCTTCTTCTTCTTCTTCTTCTTCCCCCCACTCGTAACCGAGTAAGATTGTCTTCCATGAACATGGTTTCAACAGTGAGTCTGTAAGTGACTGTGGAGACCAATTCTGGATCCACACGTCCTTCCACAGTGGGGACATAGGTTTCTGGGTGGGAGCTGAAGGTTTGCCAAGGGTGCCTTCCTCTTAGCACATTTCTCCCTTTCATCCTTAGTTTGAGCATCTTCAAAGCACATGACACCTTTGGTAAAGGCTGTTCTCCAATTGGAGTGCTTGCAGGCCAGTGTTTCCCAGTTCTCAATGTTTATACTACATTTTTAAAGATTTGCCTTGAGAGAGTCTTTAAATCTCTTTTGCTGACTACTAGCATTATGCTTTCCATGGTCAGGGTGCCATGTCTGATCCTTCCCTTTTTACCACCTACTTTACTTCTGATGGTGGTGGTACCTAGAGTTTGTAGCAAGATTATGGCTTTATACAAATGCCATTTATGTAAAGAGTTTGCAATGTTTCACATCGGTCATTTTAGTAGGGTGCAGCCATAGAAACTGCAAAGCTAAGCAAGGTCCCGTACAGTTTCAAATTGGATGGAGGGCTGTGTGTTGAGATTCCTGCATTGCTGGGAGTTGGACTAGATCACCCATAGAATTCTATGGTTCGAACCCTGTCAGTTTTGGCACAAGATTATATATTTATTGTTTTCTTTCTCTCTCTCTGTCTTTCTTTGTGAATTCACTTCTTCGTATCCCAGATGCAACAGAAATGGACTCATACGTCCAAGATAGATTACAAGCAGGGGGTTCTGAGGACTCAGTACCCCTTCAGAGAAAACTGGATATCAGAGAATCATGAAATTGTAGAGTTGGAAGGGACATTGGGGCAATCTAGTGCAACCCACTGCAATGTAGGAATATGCAGCTGTCCCATAGGGGATTGAACCTGCAACCGTGGCGTTAGTAGCACCATGCTCTGACCGACTGAGCTTTCCAATGAGGGAGAAGGATTCTAAGTATGTTTTTATCCCTAGAATGCTAGTTTTCTGTGTGAGAGGGCTATGCAGGAGCATTCCTTCAATTATAATTTTTTGAGACATTATTGAAATCGCTTACCCATTTTACAGGTGGGGAAACATGGATGCCAAAGACGAGTTAATCAGTGGCAGAAATCACAGGACAGGTAGCTGCAGAAAGTGACGCAGGCCTAGTTTTCACTCAGGTGATAAACCTCTTTCTGGCCTGGACTAGTTCCCATATCAGAAGGATCCTGCAAACAAGCAATCTCCCCAAAGCCTTGCACATAGAAACCCAGAATGTTAGGAGAAGGCTAGGTTACCAGTTGCAGTGGCTCTTCTGTTTCCCCTCAGTGAAGTCATTTATTGACCCAGAACCTGAAAAGCAATGAGAAATGTATATCTGTTGAGGCTGTCTGGAGCAGCACGTATAGAATAGACCGCATGTCAAATGGAGAGTCAGCTGTTTGAACATATTGCATTGGGATGTTGTGTGGCAATTGAATATGGCTCACGGCGAACAAGGAAAGCAGTGGCATCTTCCTCTCCCTCCCCCATCCCCGTTATCAGCCTCAGCTTTGTCTTCTGCAAGGAATTGGAGACAGATGAGACTTTCAATTCACCCCCATAAGATGTTGAGCTATGATCTGCTGCATTGTGCATGGTAGTTGCCAAAGAAAGTGGTTCCTTGGATAGCGGCAGTTTCATCTCTCTCTAAGAAGTGAGGCACACAGCAAAATGTGGCCCTGTGTCCACCCACCTATTAGGAATGCTCCTGTTCAGAGTTTAACCATTCCCTATAAGCAGGACATTCAATGCAAATGCCATTTCCCAATTTTTCTTTTCCGTTTTTAAAAATGACATCCAGCATTTCCTAACTCAGTTCCAGTTAAAGTTTGTTTATTATTATTTTTGCCCCCATAGATTTTTTTAAGAGTTTTTTTTAATCATCTGCAGATTGCAGGGTTTATCTGTTTTGATATTATGGCTGTGGTGATTATGATGATGAATAATAATTTAATTAATCAAGGCGATATACAAACATCATAAAAACAGCCAAAATAATGTTTAAAACCATACAAAAAATAAATGAAGATAGGTTTGAAAACAATGCACGGTGGACAGAGACCTTAGTTCATCTAGCTGGAAAAAGCCTGTTTGAGAAGCGCCTCAATTTGTCTTGAATTCTGTTGGCGCTCCACCATCTGAGGGAGGAATAGTTACATATGCACACGCACACATGCATAACAAGGTCTAGCCAGCCCCCAATTTCTCCTCATAATAATCCGTTGAAGTAGGTTAGGCTGCAATAAGGTTAGTGGCCCAAGGTCACCCAGTGAACATCATAGCTGAGTGCGGATTTGTTCCTATATCTCCCTGGATTTGATCAAACAACTCTCTAAACAGTGTGTCCCATTATAAAAAGGCAGCTCTATTATAGATATGCAGCTTGCTCAAGATACCGATTTATGCCTATGCAACCCATTATTTAATTGATTCAAAGGCTGGTGGTCAACCAGCAAAAAATATTTGCATCTTAAATTATATTTGGTTACTTTGGATTCAACTTTAGTCAGTTGCACCAACTACCCTTTCCTTGACGGTCTGCATTGACATCGTCTTTAACACGTCCCTTCCTCGTTAACCCTCTTATCAGACTTAAGAAGCTGATGGGGAAAATACGAGTAGCTCGTGGTGATGTAACTGTAAATGAGTTTTCAAAATGTTATCTCCCAGGAAAAAAACTGTCTTTCCTTTTTAGTCACGTACTCAACCAGAAGCTTAGATTTGTGTTGGGTGTGTAGTGTGTGTGTGTGTGTGTGTGAGAGAGAGAGAGAGAGTAAGTATATGTGTAAGAGAATGTGTATCTGTGTGTTTTTGCTGAATGTGTGTTTTAGAGCTGCTTTCCGAGCAGGAAAGATATGAAAATGAGGGTGGGGGGAAACAGACCAAAAATTGTACTTCCTCCCCTCCTGTTAAATGCAGATTTGCAGGTGATTAATTTCTTAACATGTGGATTAGGGCCTCTCTTAATTAATCTCATTGTTGGCAATTGAAAACTCTCATATATATGGACAGTAATTTCAGTTTATGATGATTTGGGATGGATTTGTAATAACTAAGGAAATACAAAACATTTTTCCTTCCTTTTTTTTAAAAAAAAAATGCTCTGGTTGGCTTAATTAGATATTGAGTAGCTGAGTCTTTTTGACTGACAAACTTGAATGCAGCACAGGCCGTCTTGGGGAAGGGAATCTCTGGGCTAATTTGGGTGGCACTTTTACATAAATTCAAATATGTATGGAGTCATTTAACATATTATTATTATTATTATTATTATTATTTTACTTTGTCGTCTGATGCTTACTGGTATCAGTGTGGATATTGTGGGAACTGCATCTGGGAAGTTGTGCGAGAGCTGAGCCTAAGGACAGACACCCAACGTTATCAGAGTTGTCCAATTGCTCCAGAGTAGGGATGAAGGAGAAATTGAATTCAATGGGCATTTAAAGGCAAGCTTTCTTAATTCACATTTTCTGCAACAAAATGCAAACTGAAATACAGACTTCCTTTGAAATTCAGGTGCCTCAGTGAAGGATGGATCCCATCTTCATCGAATGTGAAAATACTTATTCACGCGGTGCATAGTTAAACTGTGGAACTCCCTCCCACTGCAGGCATCAATGGCCACCAACTTAGATGGCTTTAAAAGAGGATTAGACAGATTCATGGAGGAGATTGCCATCAGTGGTTACTAGGCACAATGGCTGTGCACTTCCTCCACAGATGGCAGCAGCAGTGTTTCTGAATACTAGTTTCTGGAAACCACAGGGTGAGAGAGGGCTCTTGCGCTTGAATCCTGCTTGCGAGTTTCCCACGGGTATCTTGTTGGTTGCTGTGAGAACAAGAGGCATGGGCACATTGTGCATCACAATCTCTTATATGCTTGTACAGTGGTACCTCTGGTTACAGATGCTTCAGGTTACAGACGCTTCAGGTTACAAAATCTGCTAACCCAGAAATAGTACCTCGGGTTAAGAACTTTACCTCAGGATGAGAACAGAAATCGTGCAGCGGCAGCAGCGGGAGGCCCCATTAGCTAAAGTGGTGCTTCAGGTTAAGAACAGTTTCAGGTTAAGAACGGACCTCCGGAACGAATTAAGTTCTTAACCTGAGGTACCACTGTAGTTCCTGCTGTTCCTGTGTCACAAGCGTTTTGCAAAACATTCATAACTAGGCAGAGAACTGGCTGCTGTATAGGGTAAACTGCCATGCTTCACAAGTTGTTGCATCACATTTGGGTGACGTGCTTTGACCGGGAAAACATTCATGTGGCCGTTCTCACTGTGTGCGTTTCTGTGATGCTGCTCAGGGTGAGAGCAGGTAGAGAAGAGTTTGCGCCCCCTGGGTCATGAAAACGGGGCATCGCTTAACATTGTTGTGTCCAATCTCCTATCCTCCCAAATGTCATTTAATCCGATACTGGAGGCAAGAGATGGGTGCCCTCTGCAACGTATTTCTCTTCATAAGACCATAGTGCACGCAGATATATCACAGGCAAGGAGAGGAGAGGGTGTGGAGTGAGAAAAATCAAATGCAAATTTCCTCTGTAGTAACCAACCCAGCTTTCTCATTTGTGGGAATTAAGCATGCAGTTTGTAGCCGCAAATTGGTATTCCAGTGCTAATTGTAAATGACATATAGGAAGCTGGGTCTCGTCTTCATTTTAAAGGGCGTGTGTGCGGTATTTCTTTTCTTATGAAAATTAAGACCGCCCCTAAAGAAAAGCTGATCACCCCTCAGAGATGTAAATTAACCCACTCCGTGGTCAGCCGAGAACTTGTTGGCATCAGCCGGGCTGGTCCAGGGAAAAAAAAAAAAAAAAAGCTTAATATGCTCTGCGAAACTACTCTGCTCCATTATCGGTTCTCCATTACTGTCAGTCAACCAACCCAGATAAAGGCACGAGCGACAGTGACGGTGACAATGACAGACAGTCACTCCTCGGTGCGTGGCGTTGGAGCGCGGCCTGGAAAAGCAGTTACCCCTCTTCCGATTGAGGCGAAGATGAAAGAATTTGACAAGCGTGGCTCGTGGGTTAGCTGGGAGTCAGCTCTCGCAGCCACACACGAGGCCCGGGGTGGGGAGTACGGGAAAAGGCTCCGTAGGAGGGAGTGAAGTTAGTGTGGTGGGGAGCGAGCGGAGGACATTCACATTATGGCAGGAAAATATGTACATCGTCCCTCAAAGTTAGACTGTAGGCTGCCCTGATTCCCAGGGATGGTTTTGTTGTGCTCCGTTTTGCAGGCTTAATGGAACACGACAGCTAGGATATCACAGCTTCTTTCTGGTGAACAAGAAGTTTATTTTAGTTAATCGGGGAGGGGGGTGGTTGGGGAAGTGGCAAGTGTGTCATTTCAAAGGATGGCAGAAATCCCAGGCTGACTGGAGTCTTGTCTTCGTTTCTGCTTCATTTCCACTTTTTTGTAACTTGGGATTAGCAAGAAACCTCCGATTCTGTAAGCACTACCTGGGAGTGAAAACCCACTGTTCTGGTGGGGGTGCTTTTTCCTCAATGACTCTCACAGCCAATATAGCATGTTTTCAGAACCTTGGAATGGGAATGTGTGTTTAGGGGAAGAGGGAGGAAATGCAGGTCAGCCAAACTTTTGCCTCCTTTTATGCTACTGTGATCTGGCACTGCCCCCTGCTATAGAGCAGGCTAGATGTGATGTTTCTTACACAATTTACTTTGTGGTTCATCTCCCCCCCACACACACACACTTTAATGAAATAGTGGCAAAGGAGGAAGTGGAAACTGGAACAGGGATTTGGTGTGGGAGTAGCAATGTGCAAACCTTGTCAAATTCAAGTTCTTTCAGTCTCTCATTTTCCCAATATTTTGTTCTCAACATTTTTCACATCAGTTGGCGACTTTTTAAAGAAAGAAGTACCCATGAAAATTTATCAGCATTTTAGTGCAAATTTCTCATAATATAACACTTGTGTGCAATTTTACTTAATATACACCATTTAATGTACGCACAGTTTCCTGAGAAAGGGGAAGGGTTGCTAAGCCACTCTAGGAATTGCAGCTCTGTGCCTCTCTATGGCTCTCAGTACCCTTAACAAATTACAGTTCCCAGGATTGTTAAGGTGGTTTGATTGTAAGCTTCAGATGGGGCCCGCCTTTCAATACTAGCAATTTTTGGGATGCCTTGTGCTTCTGTCATCTTAGCTGGGACCTTTTAATACCTCGATAGAAAAGGATTTCCCTTTTATGTTTTCCAAAAGCCGGTGTACATTCATTTCATTGGGCCTTCCTGTAACTTTTTGTTGTGCGGAACAGCTGCTTCCCATTCAGGTTTTCTTTTTTTAAAAAAGAAATAAATCGGAACAATTCATGTTTATGTGTGCCTTCCCCCTTTTTAGCTGTTCCCCCTAAGAAATGCGGCAGGGCTCGGCTGCACTGCGGCTCCAAGTCACCAGATAAGGTTTATGGATAAGTTGATGGTAGATCCCTTTGTTCGTCTTGAGCACTTACATTGCTCACATTGGACAACAGATTCATATGGAATGTATCAGCCAAGAGTGTTTACCCGGATGACCCTATCACATTTCCTTTCTGGCCAGCGTTCAAGTCTTTTCACTCCATTTCAGTTGCTGTCACATGCCGTGAACATTGTTATGTACAAATATGTGACTTAGTTGGGCAGCCTTCCAGTTCAGCTATTCTTAATTTGCGAAGAGAGAAGCAATCTGGTACGCGAACTTCACAGCAATTGCATTATTATCGCAGAAGCTGAGTAACAATTTTTTATAAGCTGGTGATAGGAAGTGCCTCGTGATAAGTTCCTGCATGTGAACAACATCGAAGGAGATCTTGCAATCAGAAGAAGAAAGAGAGAGAGATGGAGCCTTGTGGTCTGCACTTTAGATTCAGTTTCCAAGTTGGTTCTTGATACAACCAATCACCACAAAGGCCCCTTTCATACATTTTCTTTTCTTCACGTGTGGCAATCAGTGCATGAGCAAGGAGCATAGGCCTCCATGTCATCTGGAACCCTTCATGATTGGGGTTCTAAATCTCATGGAAGTCTTAGAGATCTACAATATATAGGCTTCCCTTCTTCAAATTCCTGTGCTCATTGCATGGACATCAACAGCAGAGGGTGGTCTTCAATTAAAGGTAGCCGTGTTGGTCTGTCATGGTCAAAACAAAATAAAAAAATTCCTTCCAGTAGCACCTTAAAGACCAACTGAGTTAGTTCTAGGTATGAGCTTTCGTGTGCATGCACACTTCTTCAGATACACAGTGTGTATCTGAAGAAGTGTGCATGCACACGAAAGCTCATACCTAGAACTAACTCAGTTGGTCTTTAAGGTGCTACTGGAAGGAATTTTTTTATTTTGTTTCAATTAAAGGCTCATTCATACTTCCTTTGTGTTGCATTTCTAGACACAGGCCTGCTGTTTAAAGTTCTGTGTCCAAGGGTTTTGTTTTCTTTTCTTTGTCCAGGCAGTTTCCCCACAAATACCTGCTCTGTACCGCTGAATGGAAGCAAAAGGCAACCCACAGAAAACCCAAATTGTCATTTGTCCCAATTCAGTGTTAAATGGGGAGTTTTCCTGGGGAAAGAGGAAGGACAAAAAAAAGTGCTTCGACATGCAGCTTTAAAGAGTGGACATGTGCCTACATAGGTAAAGGTAAAGGGACCGCTGACCATTAGGTCCAGTCGTGGCCGACTCTGGGGTTGCAGCGCTCATCTCGCTTTATTGGCTGAGGGAGACGGTGCACAGCTTCTGGGTCATGTGGCCAGCATGACTAAGCCACTTCTGGGTAACCAGAGCAGTGCACGGAAACACCATTTACCTTCCCGCTGGAGTGGTACCTATTTATCTACTTGCACTTTGATGTTCTTTTGAACTGCTAGGTTGGCAGGAGCAGGGACCGAGCAATGAGAGCTCACCCATCGCAGGGATTCAAACCGCCGATCTTCTGATTGCGAAGTCCTAGGGCAAAACACAGTGCTATTTTTTACAGAAAAGGAAGTAGCAGAACTCACCATGAACGCCTCCCTTGTTCTCTTATTATGGCAATGGCGCATACCTGAGAGGTGCCGGAACTGGAAAAAAAGCCCTGGCAAAACATAAGTGTGGATGAGTCCTAAGTCTTACTCAAGGTAGACCCATTAACTTGCCCATGTTCATTAATTTCAGTGGGTCTACTTTGAGTAAAACTATTGCCCATGGCCAGCAGGACAACATCACCAAAGATGAGGATGACTGGCACGACCAAACTCTCTGCACAGACATTGATTACAATGCATGAGCAAAATGTCTGAAAGGGAAGGAAGGAGGAGGGATATGTTCATGGAGAGATATTCACATTTTTGTAACTCAATGTTTTTCCAAGCTTATTGTTCTCCGTGTGGAAGAATATGTAGCTGGAACCAGCTGTTGGAGCACAACAAAACTTTTTAAGAGACATGTATGTGGCTGATGAAAACAGCAGCTGTTCTTGCTTTCTTCTCTGTAAAACAGGCTTCCGCAAGCTCAGCCCTCCAGATGTTTTTGGCCTACAACTCCCATGACCCCTAGCTAGCAGGACTAGTGATCAGGGATGATGAGAATTGTAGTCTCAAAAAATCTGGAGGGCCGAGGTTGAGGAAGCCTGCTGCGAATTCAGATTATTTAAATGCACTGAGTTTAGTTCATGCCTGGTTCTATATGGAACATCCTTTGGGAGTAGATGCTTTTACATTCAGGGTGAAGTTGAACCCATCAGATAATCCTGTTTCCATGGATGGTTTTTTGTTGTTGTTGTTTAAAATTTATTTTATTTTACTCTTTGACCCCAACTGCAAATGCAAAGCCCCCCCCCACCTCTTCAAGTGATTTTAATAATATGGCTGTGATCCGAAGCACATGCATCTACTTAATGGTAAAACAGCTAATATTGGTTTCCCCAAAATAATTTAAAAAATACCCATTATGCCACATTCTCGTTTTCTTTATTCATAGAACAAGAATTCATTTTTAGTGTGGCCTCGAAGCTGTAATGAACATTGTTAACATATAATAACAATGCCCCAGGGGAAAGATTTCAAAGGCAGTCTAACCTCATGGCTGAACTTCTGATGTACCACAGAGCCATCGAGCCAAGAGATGTTTCGCAATCTTTCAGAGAGCGTAGCAGAATATTACTGTTTAATATGCAGGTGAGGATTATAGAGGGTTTAAGGTGTTGGCTCAGGACTGACAACATTTCCTTAAAAACCTCAGAACCCAAGGTCAACATGCTAATGAGAATTCTAAAATTGTAACACGAGAAAGGAAGTACAGTGGTGCCTCGCAAGACGAAATTAATTCGTTCCGCGAGTCGCTTCGTCTTGCGGAGCGCGGATTGCCAGGGTATTAACGGTTTTACAAAAAAGAAAGCAAATCCGCAAGACGTTTTCGTCTTGCGAAGCAAGCCCATAGGGAAATTCATCTTGCGAAGCACCTCGAAAAACGGAAAACCCTTTCGTCTTGCGAGTTTTTCGTCTTGCGAGGCATTCGTCTTGTGGGGCACCACTGTAGTGCTTCAGACAGAGCATAGTTAGACTTTATTATTCACTCCAACAGGAGGTAGTGATGGCCACCAACTTGGATGGCTTAATTATTATTATTTTTTGACAGATTAATTAAAGATGAGGATACCAGTGGCTACTAGCCTTGATGGTTTTGTTCTTCCTCCACCATCAGAAGCTGTGTGTTTTTGAAGGCCAACTTTTGGGAATCATAAGTGAATAGAGTATTGTTGCACTCAAGTTTTGCTTATGGGCTTCCCAAAGCCATCTGGTTGGCCGCTATGAGAACAGGATCCTGGAAATGATGGGTCATTGGCTCTTCTTATGAGTGCACATGGAAGACACTTGGTTCAACTCCAGGAAGGAAGGAAGGAAGGAAGGAAGGAAGGAAGGGAGGGAGGGAGGGAGGGAGGGAGGGAGGATCTTTGAATCCCAGTACCTAGCCCATATCATTCAAGTTGTCAAGAGTCCAGGAGTGAACAAAGTGGACCATACCAGAGCTGCCTCTGGGAAAATCTTGTACCCTACTAAAACAAGTCAAAATCCCCCATTAAACCATTCCCAAACCCTCAGTTCTTTCCCCCAGACCTTTTGCAGCTTATGAGGATGTAAGTAAGTGTGTTGGCATTGCACTGGGCAGAACTGTTCAGCCTTACTGCACTAGAAATTCCGTAATCCCCTGGTGTGCATTAAATTTGTAAGACAAAGCATATGCTGAGGATCTCTTAAGAGTTAAACTAAAACTAATCTATGCAAAGTGATCCTGTGCCTGAACTCTAAAAGTATAAAAAGTGCTTTTCTGGGTCAGACCCAGGTGGATATTCTCCAGTAATGTTGGACAAATAATCCCGGAGACTAGCAAGCGCTAGATTAAGGACTTCCACAGCCTCCAGATGTTGGACTGCAGCTTCTATCATTCCTGACCATGCTGGTTGAGGCTAATGGGAGTTGGAGCCCAATAGCATATGGAGGCAGCACATTAGTTATTCTTGCACTAGATGCTCCAACATCAATTGGGCAATGGACCACCAGTCTACTGCATATTTGCCTTGCCCCAAAGGCACCAACAGCCTACAGCAACATATTGGGCATGAGTTATAGTTTAGATGCAGTTCCACAGCTGTGATGAGTGCTGACATCATGCATCTGTGGACACATAACAGGGCAGGCATCATCAAGGTCAGATGTCACAGCACAATCCACACTTACTGTATTTACAGGAGCTATGCATCTCATCCAGAATGGGAGCAGCCACAGAGAAGAAGACAATCACACCTCTTCAATTAATGTGTAAACCAAATCGCAATCTATTTTAGCAGAACATCCCTCAATGTTATGAAATAGTCGTGCTCTTTCTTTCTAATTTCCCCTCCCAGCAGTCATGTGAAACAAAACACACAAATTAAATTGGCTCCAGCTCCACTTATTTAGCTCCTCCACGTTCTGCCTTCGCCATTAGGAGAGACACACAAGACATGGGGAATGTACACTTATGGGAAGATGGCAAAATACAGATTGTGTTTCACTGCACTGCTCTGCCACAGAGACTGTTGGCAGCATCCCTAGAGCATAAAATAAATCCAAATTTTGGAGCTCTCAGTTATAGACCTTTGAGTAGACACGGTCCTTTGTTTGATTGCTTGAGGGTGCCATAACTTCTCATTCTCTAAAATGTTGTCAGTTAACCATCTTGATGCACAGCATGCGGTCATTCCAGTGTCCTTTTCCCTGGTCTTGAGCCAGACGTTGTCCTGCCCTGGAATGATTAAATCTGAACAGACAGATTCAATAATGTCAAAGTTCAATCTTGTCTAAAAATATTAGCATGCTGCGCCCCATCCTGCATATTGTACATTTCATTCTCTGTTACAAGGCATGGCAGGTCTGAAAGAAGAATCTCATTGACAAAGCAAGGAGGGAACAAACCCAGGCAATTCTCTCTCTGTAGTGTCACACCATGGGGCCATTGTAACCAAGGGTAGCCACAGGCCATGGAGATTGGATGGCCAACCAGCCACAAATGACAACAACAACCAATTTTTGTGAGCTCTGGGCCAGTTGCCAGATTTGTGCATGTGTGCGTGTAAAAGCCAGACATTGGCTTGGTTGCCAAAGTATTTGAATTAAAAGTCAGGAGAACCATCTTCATCTAATGTGCATGCTTGAGCTATGTAGGCAATGCTTGTGCACTTGGGCAGCATGTTGTTGAGCTCAGCCTCGGCTCACCACAGTACATGCTGCTGCAGGTGAGATTGCAGGTTCTGTATGTGCAGTTCTTCTGTAAGACATACCCTATAGGCTGTGTGGATTAGAGGGAGGCAGAGTTGGTGGTATAAGAGACTTCAGCCAAGGACAGTCAGGTACCCTGGGGGGGAAGAGTGGAAGGCAGGCTGGAGACCGATGGTCAGGAAGTGGGTTGTAGGAGGTAGGTAGCCATGAAGCCAGAAACCTGGGGTGGTATTCAACTAAGATTTACCCAGAGCAAGTCTACTGCAATTATCAGACCTAACTTAATCATAACAGTGACAGGTAACACTGTGTGGAAATAACAGGTATTCAAGGGGCACCCAATTTCTTGGGCATCCAGTAGGAAGACTTCTTCATGGGCATGTCCTAAAGTTTATTTTAAAGAGGATGGCTGGAATTTCAGTGGCTTTCATTCAGCACAAACCTTATTAATGTGGCTTCTTTCTCTCCTCTTTTGACTTCTTGAAGTCATAATAAGGGTTTAAGGCAGTGGTTCTCAGGCTTTTTTTCTCTGGACCGTGCTTTCAGAATAAAAAATTCCTCACACCATAACAGTTTTTTAATTGATGAGAAATACATTGGAAAACAAAAAGAAACAGCTTCCATATTAAACTATTGTTTAATATGATCACAGGACATCATAAGAACATGAATAATTCCTAAAATATAAATGAGCCTCTTACACATGTAAAGTATGTATACAAACTCAATGAGAGGTGTGCTCTTGCTTTTGCTGGGTAATCTCATTTATGTTAGGTCTAATTTGAGGCAAACAAACTCTCATATCCTCATCAACACAAAGAAGCCTTTATCTTTTCTGATCTTTCATATTTGCCAGCGTTGAAAATCCATGTTCACAACATGTCATGGGGAACTGTAAAAGAATAGCCACTGTTGTTGAAGAGAGCCATGGATATTGTTTCTGGTTGTATGTCCACACTGCACTGAAATGTTTCAATGTTTCTTTGATTGTCCTTGAATCTTCCTGCCACACTTGCCATTCTTTCCTGCCACAACTAGTGTGGCATCCCTCGAGAACCACTGGTTTAAGGAATAGGTTGCTGAGAGAGAGTTGCATTATTGCATCCTTATAGATGTTCTAATGACTGGTTTGGTATTCTTTACTCTTTGACACCAGAGACGTGTGTTTTCAGGACCCACCCTATTCTTGTGGCTGCAATTTGTTTTAACTGTTCTTAATACATAATTTTAAATTGTTGTAACCGCCCTGGGATCTGTTGTTGAAGTGGTGGTGGCAGTTATTGGTAATGATAGGGGACAAATTTGTCCAGTTCACATTTCAGTTTGCATCTACCTGATTCATACTTCTTGAACCAATATGCAAGGAGCTCTCTTTTGAAATTCACACGTCCCTGAATTTTGTGATGCAGTTCCCTAGCCAAACAATACAAGGGGGCAGGGAGGCATAAGTTAGGGGAAAGGGCACTCATTAATGTTCATATTAGTAAAATATTCATTTAATTTTATTTTTTAAATACTTTTTATTAAGTTTTACATTTTTATCGTAATAACATCATATCAAATCACAAAAGAAAAAACGATCCCCAAATTTCTCCCTCCCCCCTGCAACTTCCCTCAACTTCCTCTTCTGGTTTTTCAATATTAACTTCTCCTGCTTGCTTTATTATATCTTAATATAAAATTCTTTAAATTCTGTATTGTTGTGTTCTTATTTTAACATCATCTTTGTAAATTCTGCATTCGTGTTGTTAATTGTAAGTGTTTACTCAAATCCTGCTAGTGAGTCCATTTCTTTACATTGTTTCTGTAGATACAACATAAAGGGCTCCTGAAATATTCATTTTAAAATGCATTATTTTAGGGAAACTTCCTTCCTAAAATATATAAAGCACAATTGCATTCGAAAACACATATATTCAGGAGAAATTGCAATAAATTAAAAACAAATTTCATGCATTTTTTTTAAGGCAGGCTGATGGGGAATTGGGATAAATGGGAAAAGTGAGAAATCGAGAGAAACTGACATTGATAGTGTTGTCTACCCCTAACTTATAGTCCAAGTTACTTCTATCTGGGGTAATGATTGAGGCATGATACACCTTAAGGCTTAACATTTTTGAACCCAAAATGTTGAGGCATACTGCTGGGGTCTTAAGGCTGAGTCCCAGGACCAGTGATACGGTTCTAATTTTTAAGCTGCACAAATCTGGCCCATCCAGGTCACAGGGAGGCCATCTTGGCATATATGTAAGTTCTTACAAGCTCTTGAAAGGTATAACAAGGTTTGTGTAGTAAGCAAATAGAATGGAATGAGTGAAATACTTGCTATGTGGATACTATCAAAATTGTCTACCTGTGGTGACTTATTCCCCTGCCCCATTTTTATAGTTGGATGTTCTAGCTATGCGGATTGTGCCCATTGCAGTGTTAGCCTTCATATCATGTGGAATTTAGCTTGCGCTGTCAAGTGAGCCTAGTGTCTCCGGAGACAAAGACACGGCTGTGTTTTGCCACTCTCAAACTCCTTGAATTAGTCAGAGGGTGAGAAGCAGATGAACGAAGTCGTGCCGTATTTTCTCACATCTTTGAAAGCTGCTGTGGAATCTGCAACCCTGCCTGATCACCTTGAAGCGCTACTCCAAACTCGTCTTCAAAGCTCACTTGCTTTGTTTAGCATTCTGCAGCCTGGTGACCTCCAACCTTCATGGCTCCGCTAATGTAAACAGTCAATGATAAAAGAAGAACACCCAATAACAACAATGGCTGATCATAGCACTGGTCACGGTGTTGTCTCATGTTTGTCCTTGCTCTGTTTGTGATCATATCCGACTTGGTTACACTTTGCATTAACAATAGAAAGCGTCTTCAGAAGAGGTGCATAATTTGTTCCCCTCCTTGTCCTTGGAATGATGAACCAACGAATATTGCTGAAACATACCCCATTTCTCTACTTTCTTTGCTAGCTTTTGTACTCCCCCTAACCCCTTATCGTTTTGACCTATTTGTACTACAGGCGGCAGTGGCTTAGCATGTGCATTCTCTACTGTGGTTGCATCCATACATTTAAAACACATTTTTAAAGCACATGCCTCCACCCCCAAGAATCCCGGGAACTGTAGTTTGTTAAGAGTTGAGGCTTTGTGAGGCATAAACAATGGTTCCTTAAGTAGGGCTGGGCGATAAATCGTCCAAAACCAGTTTGAAATCCATATTGTGATATTGGTTTCATAGTTCTTGACCTGGCAATATATCGTGAACCATGACGTGTGTTAGGGCTGTGCAAGATACCGTCCAAAACCAACCGGTTTCAAGTCCATATCATGATACTGGTTTCATAATTTTTGACCTGGCAATATACTTTGAATCATGGTGTGTGTGTGCTAGTTTTGCAAAAATCAGAATGTGGGGAAAACTGTGAAGCCAGCCAATGACTCAGTATATCACGATGCTAAGCTAACCAGATATCACAAGCCCTATTCCTAAGGTTCTTGGAGGGAAGCCATGTGATGGATAGGTAGATGATGGATAGATATAGATATAGATGATATAGATATAGATATAGATATAGATATAGATATAGATATAGATAATCACTGATTTATTCTTCACCTACTAAGCCCCTGTCTTGGGGCGATTTACACAAGAGATAATTTTAAGTGGTTTGCAACGTAGGTTGAATAAATAACATTAAAAAAGCCTAGGAATTTTCTACATTCTATAAATTACAACAACAGAAAGAGTGTCCTCTTTGGCATCAATATAAGCATTATACACACAGAAATCAGCCATGAAAAACAAGGAAAATTCCACATTGCAAAACATGGTAAACAACTAAACAAGATATCCTCTAAGCATCAGGAAATAAAATACAGTGACATATTGGGTTCAATGGCAGGTGGAATTGCCAAAGTCGTTTTTCTCAGAGCTCCACCTCCTTATTAAATAATAATAATATCAATGCCATTCATGTAAGCTGAATGTGCACATGTTAAATGTGCATAAGTTGTGGGCTTACTGTGTTGTAAACAAAAACCAACTCGTGAATTAACTGTGAGATCATGCCCTTATTTGCTTTTGAATGGTGCACACCTCCCTACAACTCATTGCCCTCCACATGTTTCAGCCCACAACTCCCATCAACTACAGCAGCACAGCTACTCGAAACACTTGTAAGTCCCCAAACATTGGGGATGTTTGGAAGGATGCATTTGTTTTCTTTGACACGGGTCTCTCTGAAAATACATCTTTTGAGTGGTTATTGTCAGTCCAGGGGGGCTTCACTTGGAGAAATGTGTTCTTCTTTGCCCCCACTTTCTGACTCCCTGCTTTTCCTCTTTCCGTAGCAGTTGTATGCTGCCCAGCTTGCGGCGATGCAAGTATCCCCAGGTGGGAAAATACCCGGCATGCCCCAAAGCAACATTGGTGCGGCAGTATCGCCTACCAGCATCCATACCGACAAGAGCACAACCAGCCCTCCACCCAAAAGCAAGGTACTATTGCGCAGATTTCTCTGCCTGGCTTTTCTTGCATACTTTGTGTCTCTTTCTGTGACTCTCTTTCAGCATGTTGTATATGCAATTGTGGCTTAGACCTTTCTGAAATTTATAACGGGTTATTGTAAGCAGTCTGACCATGGGATGGGACATTTCTGTGGTGCTTATTGGTATAACAGCAACTATTATGTGTATTAAAAAGGTAAAGGACTCCTGGACGGTTAAGTCCAGTCAAAGGCAACTATGGGGTGTGGCGCTCATCTTGCTTTCAGGCCAAAGGAGCCGGTGTTTGTCCACAGACAGCTTTCCGGGTCATGTGGCCAGCATGACTAAACCGCTTCTGGCACAACGGAACACCGTGACACAAACCAGAATGCACGGAAACACCGTTTACCTTCCTGCCACAGCAGTACCTATTTATCTACTTGCACTGACATGCTTTTGAACTGCTAGGTTGGCAGGAGCTGGGACACAGCAACAGAAGCTCACTCCATTGCAGGGATTTGAATCGCCAACCTTTCGATTGGCAAGCCCAAGAGGCTCAGTGGTTTAGACCACAGCACCACCCGCACACCTAATCCTATTTTTTTTTTGGGGGGGGGGGGGAAATTACTGACTGCATGGAGATTGCATGGAAATAGTGCTGTAAGTGTTTGAAGACCTCCAACAATGGAGGAGCTCGTCTGAGTAATAGATTTCATTGTCAAACTGTTCTTACTAACAAGAACCTGGGCTGCATACATTTAAAGCCCAGAATCCAACAAAGAATTCAGTTCCCTGTTTAACCTCCCCCAACCCCCCAACCCCCCAGAACTACAGTTCCCAGGATTCTTTGGTAGGCAGGGGTGGGGATGCGTGTTTAAAATGTGGTGTGTATCCAGCCCTAATATTACCACCAAGAAGCTTCTCCTAACATCCCAATAAAATCTGTCCTCCTGTAACTTCAGCTGATTCAATTAGTCCTGCCTTCTGGAGTTGCAGAGAAGAGGTCTTCATTGTCTTTTTTGTGACAGCCATTGAGATATTTGAAGAGCGCTATCATTGTCTCTTCTCCAGCTAAACATAGCGAGTCCCTTCCACCTATCCACGAGCTGTTTGAAAACATCTGGGGCCTGCAGGGACGCGGACTTATAAAAAATATTGGGGGGGCCCGGGAAAGCTCATGAATAATAAATAAGCTCATGAATATGCAAATAAAGTGGCGCCGCCTCCTCGTGAGCGAATAGGGGAGAGCGTGCTGCGCCTATTAATCAGCTCCAAAGGAAATTGGGTGGAGCTTTTGCTCGGGAGGGAGGGCAGGAGGCATGCAGCCCGCCCCTCCCTGTGCATTTTGGGCTGGGGGAGGGGCGGCGATGGCGCTCTGCTGGAGGGGCGCCGGAGATTATTGGGGGGGCGGAGCCCCCCCAAATGAATTTTTGAGGGGGCTCGGGCCCCCTCAAGCCCCATGGAGTCGGCGCCTATGGGGGCCTGTAACTGAAGCATGCAATTGATAATATCAAAATTATGGTGCATCTAACAGATTCAGCCGCAGTTCAGAAGGGTAGCGGGTTTTCTTTCAGCAGTGCATTGCTTAAGGATGGGGAAACGATTTCATGGGCATTGTACACCTTATCAAATGCCACCTGTTAGAATTTCAGATTGGGGAGTGGGCGAGCATGCTTTCTTACGCACGTCTCTGCAGCTTTCAGAAATTGTCAGAGATGCAACTGTGTCTTTGGGCGCTTCCAGACTGTTGCTGTTTTGGGGTGGGATTTGGTCACAGACCAGCAAATTTGGTTTGAGCAATCACCACAGTTGATTGGGAGATCTTGCACAACTAGACCACTGTCTCCAAATGCTGGAATTTTTGTGATGAGGAAAATGATGGGAAATGCACTGGAAAATGTGGAATAACACTTACTTTGATGCAATGTCATCTATCTGCCCTACAAACAAATCAGAATGAATGTCAGCGCCAGTCCAAGCCTCAGCCCCTCTCATTTTAGGAAGGAACCATTGCCTTCTTGCCTTTTGCTGTACCTGTGCTCAAGAGTACACTCCATTCAAAGTACTGAGACTGGCTTTCAAGCCAAATGTGCTTAGGGGTGAAGCATGAAACACTCTTGGTTCGGTCATGAGAAAATGTTTGATGAAAGATATGATCTTCCCTTTGCTCACTGTCCTCCAGTCTGCTGACCACATTTCTTTAATCACGTCACAGTGGATTCCTTGAACTGACAGTAGTGTCTCAGTGCCTTTAACCGAGCAGTAAAAAGGCCCAGATTAAAGATAGCCAGGGAAATAAATACTACCATTGAATTTACTTATTTATATATAAAATAGTTCTATACTCAAAGTGTTGGTGCTGACCTTTAAAGCCCTAAATGGCCTCGGTCCTGTATACCTGTAGCAACGTCTCCACCCCCATCGTTCAGCCTGGACACTGAGATCCAGCGCTGAGGGCCTTCTGGCAGTTCCCTCATTACAAGAAGTGAGATTACAGGGAACCAGACAGAGGGTCTTCTCGGTAGTGGCGCCCACCCTGTGGAACACCCTCCCATCAGATGTGAAGGAAATAAGCAGCTATCCTATCTTCAAAAGACATCTGAAGGCAGCCCTGTTCAGGGAAGTTTTTAATATTTAATGCTGTACTGTTTTTAACATTTGATTGGGAGCCACCCAGAGTGGCTGGGGAAACTCAGCCCGATGGGCAGGGTATAAATAAATTATTATTATTATTATTATTATTATTATTATTATTATTATTATTATACCACTCTATCGGAAGAAGAAACATATCAGAGCAGTTTGCAGCAACAATACATAAAACACCCAATAAAAACCATATATAAAAAGTTAAAAGCAACCATCAATTAACCATTGTGGGAAGATGTGTTAGCAATTGCCTACGTAGCCCTGGTGGAATAGAAAAGTTTTGAGCAGGAATTTAAAAGTTGTCACAGAAGGTGCCTGCTGAATCTCTGTTGGCAGAGTATTTCACAAGATTGGGCCAATGGCACTAAATGATCAGTTCCCCAATGCTGTCCAACGAGCCTTGCCAACCCAGGGAATGACCAGCGATGTTCCTGCAGATGATCTCAATGGTCAAGCTGGAATATAAGGGTTCAAATGACCCCTGAGGTACACTGGGCCTAAGTTGTTCAAATACAAATTAATACAATAACTTTGAACCTGACTTAGTAGTAGATGGGCAGCCGAAACAGCTGTTCTAACAATGGTGTCAGCTGTTCTCGACTAGGTGCCCCCACCAGCAGCCATAGAGCGCATTACAGCAATCCAGCCTTGAGGTTACCAACGTGTAGTGTGCAGTGGTCAGGCTATCCCTGTGCAAGAACGACCGTAGCTAGCAAACCAGGTGAAGCTGCTAAAAGGCACTCCTATCCACAGAGGACATTTGGGCCTCTAGTAACATAGATGTATGTAGGAGTACCTCCAAACTACGCACTTGCTGCTTCAGAGGGAGTGCAACTCCATCCTAAACAGGTAACTTGCCAGTTTCCCAAACACGGGAACCACCCGTTCAGAGAGGTTCTTTCTACCCAGGATTTATTCGCCTCCATCCCGTCCACCATTGCATTCAGACACAGATCCAGAGCTTTCACAGCTTCTCCTGATTCAGATGTCATGACAAAGTCGAGCTGTGTATCATCAGCTATCCTGATTTGGGCTGATGGAAGTTGTACTCCAAATCTGTCAGATGCTGGTGTGGTTAAAGGTAAAGGTAAAGGGACCCCTGACCATTAGGTCCAGTCATGGCCGACTCTGGGGTTGCGGCGCTCATCTCGCTTTATTGGCCGAGGGAGCCGGCGTACAGCTTCCAGGTCATGTGGCCAGCATGACTAAGCCGCTTCTGGGTAACCAGAGCAGCGCACGGAAACGCTGTTTACCTTCCCGCCGGAGTGGTACCTATTTATCTACTTGCACTTTGATGTGCTTTTGAACTGCTAGGTTGGCAGGAGCAGGGACTGAGCAACGGGAGCTCACCCCATCGCGGGGATTCGAACTGCCAACCTTCTGATCAGCAAGCCCTAGGCTCAGTGGTTTAACCCACAGTGCCACCCGCGTACCTTTGCTGGTGCCGTTGCTCGAGAGTAAACAGGCAAGACTCCGACCTGTCTTTTCCAGGCTTTATTCTTGGTGCAAACTATTTACAGCGAAGAGCGTCGTAAGTTCATGTCTGGCTCAATCGCTAGCAGAATCTGGGAGTGGTCGGTTTTTGAACCTCCCCCAGCATAAAAGTCGCATCACCCCCAGCCTTTTCCTTCCCTCCCTGCACCGAAGCCTACTGCGCAGCACGGGCGCTGGCAGGGGCATACTTCCCGCCTCTCCGGTTTGCTCAGGCTCGGTGTTGAGGCTCTCCCTAGCATCCCCTGGTCCCTGCACCTCTTCTTCATTGGAGGTGGGGCTTTCCTCCTCGCCGGAAGAGGAACTGCTTTGCGAGATTTTTGGAGGCTCCCTATAACACAACTGCCTTTCCATCTCTCGCCTCTGAGCCGATGGCAATTCCCTGACAAAAACCTTGAAAGGGCACAGAGTTGCCGAAGGATGTGTTAGGTTGCAGGGCATCTGCCCTCAGTGGAGGTGGGTCTCTTGGGGTTTATTAGGGAGCATGGGGCTGTGCCCTGCCAACCTCAGCCATAGCCCGCCCTCCCCTTCTTACTCACAACCAGCACCGAGTACCATCTCCTTCTGCTGCCTCAGTGTTGCCCTTGTACAACTCTGCAGGGTGGAGGACAGGGGGCAAAACCAGAATAAGTTGACTCTTTCTGTACTTGGCTCTGGCTTCACCTGCTGTTGTCCTCTCTGCCTTTGTCGTCCCGTCCCCCCTGTCTCAAATGGCATCAGCCACCACTGCAGTGACTCAAAAGGATACCTGTTAAAAAGAAAAGAAAATCTAGTGGCAGCTACCAGAATTCTGTTATGCTATTCTTTCCTTCCCAATTTTCTTTTTTTTAAAAAAAAAATAAAAATACTTTTTCTAGGTGTTTCTGTGCCTTTGGCTTGCAGTTCTTTCAAAGGACACAAACAGAATTTATCCACAAATTGAAAGGGGGTGGGGGACTGGTCCCCAGAGGAATATATATATATATATATATATATATATATGAGAGAGAAGGGGCCCTCCAAAAGGCTGTAAAATTGTGCAGCATGATCCCTCTGAAGCCTGCTGTTTTCAATCTGCTGTGTGCCAGTTGGAGGCTCAGAGAGAGAGAGGAGGGGGGGTGAAAGGAAAGGATAATGCTGAGACATGATAGAGTGGCTGTGACCTCCAAGCTCAAGCTGGAAATCCAAGACATTGATTTCACTTAGCATTCCTGCTGAGAAATCCGGCAGAGTTCAGTTGTAATAAAAGAACAAGATTCTGTTCTAATGGTAATGGCATATGACAGACATATCACTTTGTCTGTCCTCCACAACACAGAGAGATGGAAAGGGGGAGGGAGAGAGAGGGGGGGGAGAGAAAGAGAGAGAGAGAGTTGAATTGGAGAAGGGTCACCTGATCTGCCTGTGGAGTTTGGGTGAGTGCAGTTCTGAGCTCAGAACTGAAACATGGCAGCACAATTATTTATAATACAAAGTGATCTGAAAGGAGTGTTTTCTAGGGTCTCTGGTGGCAGTTGTCAGACGCCCAGAAGAAAGAGGTGATGGGAGCAGGGGAGAGGGGGCAGGGGCAGAAGAAGCTCCCTTCTACCAATCCAGGCCTTTGGGGGTCCATTTAGCTCAGTAGTGTGTACACTGACCAGCAGCAGCAGTAGTTCTCCAGGGGTCTCAGGCAGGGGTCTCTCACATTCCTACCTGGAGATGCCAGAGAGAGATTGAACATGGGACATTTTTGCATGCAACCGTTCTTCCTGCCTGCAGATGGAAGGCCAGTCAAATCAATTCACTGGAATGGTTGTCAGTATGTGTATATGAAGTTGTGTGGGTAAATAACGTGAAGGAGGGAGTTATCCTTACCAGGAAAATATTACCCTTGTACCTACTGGACTGCCTCTCCTGGTATGTCCCTTGGAGGACCTTACGGTCTTCAAATAAAAACATCTTGGAGATCCTGGGCCACAGGGAGGTTAGGCTGGCCTCAACCAGAGCCAGGGCTTTTTCGGCCGTGGCCCCGATCTGGTGGAATGCTCTGTCACAAGAGACGAGGGCCCTCTGGGACTTGACATCTTTCCGCAGGGCCTGCAAGACAGAGCTGTTCCACCAGGCCTTTGGCCAAGGCACAGTCTGACCCCCTCCTCTGGTAATCCTCATAATCCTCATAGAACTCTAGCCCAATGGTTGCCATTAATTTGATTCAGAATTGATTTTAGAACAAACTGTGTTTAGAATTTCAATTAATGGATTGCGATTTTATGTAAACTGTGTTACTTTTACTGTTGTTAGCCGCTCTGAGCCCGGCTTCGGCTGGGGAGGTCGGGATATAAATAAAATATTATTATTATTATTATTATTATTATTATTATTATTATTATTATTACCAGCCACTCAGCTCTAGTTCCCGCCAAGGTGGGAAGTCTGCGTTTTGGCTCTACCCCCTCAGACTGTGGGTGGGGGGGGGGGTCGTGTGGTTGACTCCTCTTCCATACGGAAGAATTTCCTGCAGATAGAAAACTAATGCGTCAGTGACCTCAGGACTATCAGGTGGAAGAGCTAGATTTGGGCATAGCCACTTACGCCTTTACAGTGATGAGGCCAGAATTATAGAATTGTGGAGTTGGAAGGGCCCCGAGGGTCATCTAATCCACTGCAACGCAGGAATCTCAGCTGAAGCATCCATGACAGGTGACCATCCAGCTTCTGCTTAAAAACCTCTGAGGAAGGAGAGTAAGATGGACCCTGCTGGATTGGACCAAAGGTCCATCACTATTCCAGCATCCCATCCCTGCAGTGACCAACCAGATGTCTATGGGAAGTCCACCAATAGGACACATGTTGAATTCCATGCTTCTGCTCGTGTTGTTCAGCAACTGGTGTTCAGAGTCATAGTGCCACTGAAACTGGAAGTAAAATAGGCATGGTGAGGTCCTCACCTTCCATGAATTTGTCTAATCCCCTTTTAAAGTCATCCAAGTTGATGGCCGTTACCATGTTCCATAGTAGCAAATTGCACAGTTTAACTACATGCAGTGTCAAGAAGTGCTTCCTGAATCTCCCAACGTTCAGCATCATTGGATAACCCCTGAAAGTGGGAGAAAAGGTACTCCCTATAAACCTTCTCTATATCGTGCATAATCCTATATACCTCTATCATGTCCCTCCAATTGATTTAACCTTTCCTAGTATATAAGTTTCTCCAACTCTTTGGTCATTTTGGTTACCCTTAATGGGGTCCTAGAGGAGACATGGGGATTTTGATACAATAAACATAGCTGTCAACATTTCCCCTTTTTTTTAAGGAAAATTCCCTTATTCCGAATAGGAATCCTCGCAAGAAAAGTTGACAGCTATGACAATAAATTGTGTTGCCCGATAGTATGAAAAATGCAATACAATAAAAACAAATTAAAATGGATCTTACCATTTTAACATAAGAAATCTCTCTCTCTCTCTCTCTCTCTCACACACACACACACACACACACACTTTGAATGTAGATGTGCAAAGGGATTCCCTTCTCTGCAAACCCAGGGAAGATAATAACGTGTGTGAAATGTAATGTGATTGATATAGGATTTTACAGAATTACAGTACACTTCAGGTCACTGATCTGTTTCAGCTGTTCTCCTGCAAAGACCAATCTGGAATTTTAAAGTTCTTTCTTCGCCCTGTCGTAAATTTGTTGGAGAATCTTTGTGTTCCTTTGTGACGGAGGAAATTTCATTAAAATCGCAGTAAGCCAATTTTTTCCACCCAGGAACTGTTCAAGGTTCCTTCCCATCCCCTCCCCCTTCAAATGACCTTCAAGAAGCTGTTGTTTTGCTGAAAACCCATCTGCAGGCCCTTATTTGTGCTGGCACAATGTGTGTGGGGAGAGGCAGGAATTGTTCAAGTTTTCTTGGAGAGGGTAGTAGCTTCACCTGAAGCTACGACAAGGGTTGGGTTCTTGGAGGAGAGAGAGAGAGGTGTTTTTATTCCGTAGAGGATAACTTCAAGAGTTATCGCTCCACTGCTTTTTGGCAAGGATTGTTCAAAGTCAGCCTCAGCAGCAGATGGAGCAACTGTTGGCCCTAAAAGTGCTGAGAATGATTGGTGGGAAGCTGCCAAGGATCATCCTTTAAATCTACGTAAGACTTGAGCACATCACTGGAACCTCTTAAGACCTTGGCAGCCACCATCTTGGCAAACTGTTTATCAGTGGTCCTCACCAGTTGTTTGATGTTGGACTGAGCAGAATTGCTTGGCACCTTCTGTGCTTCCACTACTTATTTCCCTGCAGATATGAACCTCAGCATTCAACTCCACTTGCCCTCATTTTTATTTTATTTAAGAAATCTCTAGCTTGCTCTTCATTAATCGCACCGTGGGGTGCAATTAGGGACGGGTTAGACCAGACAAGTCTGGTTCTTCTTAGTTTCTCACCTTTTTTCAATCTTAAGTACAGATGCCACATTTCCACATCTCTTTGGAATTCTTTTTATAAAAGTCCTCGTGAAAATTAGCCAGTGTCTTAGTGCGAATTTCTCCTGATGCACACATTTTTGTATGTATCTGTGCCTTTTTTCTTTTTCTTTTTTGCAAAACAAATTTCCCACACTATAATGCATTTCCATTTGATATTTTTCATTAGTATATGCTTTTTCGCCCAATATATGCAAATTTGTTCATATTATGTGGCTGGGGAACCACGTTGCAAAATTCAGGGAAATGCAAATTTCAAAAGACAAGTGTGTTTCAGTTCACTTATTGTTTCAGAAAGAGCAAATTATGTAGGCTCACCCATGCAGGGGCCCATGCCCATCTCCACCAAAAACCAGTTTAACCAGAAGGGACTTTTTTATTGTAAAACCCATCAGGATCAGGGTCAGTTGAACCAGACAGAGGACAGCATTCCATAATCTGGGTAGCAGTATCAAGAAGGCCCTTTCATGTATTATTGCATAGCAGATAGTCTTCTTGAATCACAGTATACCAGAGTGAATGTGGATGTCTAGACCTTCAAGGCCTATGGACTCACAGCATTGGTGGTGGGCATGCACAAACTTTTCTGGGGACAGGGTTCCATCAACAGCTTGCTCACCCCAATCCTAAACAACATTGTGAATTGTGCCTGAAAAACCACACACACTGATAACAAGGCAGAAAATGCAGGCCTTGTGTTCACAGCCTAGATTGTTTACTTTGAAGCAGTGATAGATGTATCCGTAGGATGGGGGAGTGGTGGTTGGGGTTTTTTTTAATAGCTGCGTGCACTACCTCCCATTGACATCAATAAACTTGGGGCCATGTTTAGTTGCACAGAGTACAGGAACAAGGTGGCTTTCTTGTTTCCCTATATTGTGTGAAATTATCCTTCTGTATATTTTAACCTTACATAAATGCAGGTGGCATTTATCTACCTGTTGTACATCAAAATCAAGCCTTTTATGGCTACTTCTCTCAATATAGCTCTGGTCTCCTGTGAGTTTCCACAGCTCCTTAGGATGTTCACTAAACATCTCTTGCTGCTCAACAAGGCACTGTGCATTGTCTGAAGCCATTGAAAAATCCAGGGCCAGTTCATTGTGAAATGTAGCAAGAGCCACCAATTCCCGTCGGCTTTCCTTTTAACCTCATTACGACCCCAGACTTTTGCCCAAGTCACAGTTGCATCCCCATCAAATGTCTACAGCACACAGATTGTTCAGATCAATTTTTGCTGCTGCTGTTCTTTTCAGTTACTCCTGGGTAGCAACGCTACTATTTGCTCAGCAGTAGCACCCGGGAATTGCAACAAGGAGAATAAATGGTGGTTTAAGCAAGCTGTAAACAATGCAAACCACCAGGGCATGCGAAGTTTTTCTCTCCTTTGGGTGCAAAACCCTCTCAAACATTGGATTGGATCTTTAAGCAAAGAGGGTGGGGTGGTTTAATCCCTCATTATCTCAATTTATCTGTTCACCAGACAGAGCTGTGAATGGTAAAAGATGCATCAGCCTTTTGACTTGAGCAGAAACAGCCCGGAAAGGATTGCATGCTTTGGAAGCTGTGAACAGGAGACAGACAAACAGACAGGAGAGCTTCGTAGTGGAGAATGCTTAGAACCATAGAATTGTAGAGTTGGAAGGGACCCCTAAAGTCATCTTGTCCAATCCCCTGCAATGCAGGAATCTTTTGCCCAGTGAGGGGTTCAGACCCACGACCCTGAGATTAAGAGTCTCATGCTCCAATGACTAAGCTATCCCCACTCCCAATGATCATTGCACAGAGAGGATCTTGTTAGCAAAATAGTACTTCAAAGATTCTGAAGTGATGGCTTTGGGGAATCCTTTTTTGTATGGGAGTATCAGGGCTCTGTGGGGTCCAGGGCAAATGGTGGGCTCCAAAAGAGGTGAAGATCATGTCTCCAGAGGAATGGGAAGTGACCCAAGTCATGCATACACATCTCACCATCTTCCTGTCAGTCAAGGAAGAGGCGTCATCACAATTCAAGAGCAAATTCCATTCTGGCATAAGCATTCAAGGAGGACATGGAGCAAGGCCAGACAAGGGTGTGGTCTGGGAAGAATCCCAAGGGCCAGATAAAGAGCTCTGAAGGGCTACAAGCAGCCTATGGGCATGAGGTTGCTGACCCTGTGGCATGTAAAGCCCCCTGTTCCAATCCAGATTCTATGTTTCTACATGCTTCCCTGTTACTGGAAGCCAGAGTTTAGTTTGAGGTACAGGAGAGAGAGAGAGAGAGAGAGAGAGAGAGAGAGAGAGAGAGAGAGAGAGAGAAATTGGGCATTGAAGCACAATTTTGTGCATAAAGCAAACAGAGGAAGAATATCATTTTATAGCTTATATATTGGACAACAAGCCAAACCCTCACAATGTTTATAGCCATTAGGATAGCAAATAGTATTGTTGCATCCAGCTGGCCAGAAATTCCTAACTGGGTCATAAAATTGTAACTGTAGGGGCCGAATGAAATCTGAAACAAAATGGATGGGCAGGTTGTTGTTTGTCCTTTCCCAGCAACCTTAACTCTTTGCAGAGCAGAAATGAGTCTGGGGTAAAAAGAAAAAGAAAGCCCCCAGTGCAATTTCCCCCACCTCAACTTTGCATGCAAGGATACAAATGTAAGAGTTTCTAGTTTTGTAATTTTCTCCAGCATTTCCGAAATATAGGTCAAGTGTGAATGTAGTTAGATGCAGCAAGTGTTTTGTGGGGCGAGGGGATAATACCGGTTGTAAAACTGTTGAATTTCACATGCAGATATGTAGCTTAAAATTAATCAGTTAAGCATTGGGATTTAAGCAACTTTAAAGGATTCATCAAAGCTGAATCCAAAAGTGGAACTTGAACCTCTCTGAAAATTTCAAAGGTTGAATTCAGATTCTGAAATCTCTCCTAATTTCAGATTGATGTGAAATTTCACTTCAGCTCAAACTCCTTGGCATCTACCAAATCACTAGCTGGAGATGACCTAAAGTGTTCTAGGGCTATATATTTAAATAATTCAGAACATGTTGCCTTTTGATGGTCCCCCCAAACCTACCAAATTTAAAATTGACTGGACAGCCAGCTTTTTCCAAGCTTACCTTATTGGAGGCAAGAGAGGGAGAGTATTGAAAAATTATTGCGTAACTCTGAGGGACAGATGAACCTGCTGATTTCAGTTTCTCTTTTTTTCACTCTTAAGTTCATTTCCACAACTTTGTGGGTTTTTTATTTTAAAAAATCCTAAAAATCACCAGCATTTTAGAGCAGATTTGTTCCGATACACACACGTGTGTGTATATGTACCATTTTGCCTAATATACCCATTTTTTGAAAAGCATTTGCCACAGATGTAATGCATTTATGTACATCATTTCCACTAATATGTGTGTTTATATGCATTTACATTTTACCTCTGGAACAGTGCACTTGGGGAGTTAAGGACAGATGGAGCAATCTGCTTAAAGACTCCTTGGAATTCCTCCTTTTGTAAACCACTTCCAGCTTCTTTTTATATTAAGTGGCCTATCGATCAGTTGAGTGAGTAAGTAAGTAAGTAAGTGAATGTGCAAAGAGAAAGATGAGAAGGCAAGGCCATTGCCTTGCAGCGGGTTGGACTGGATGACCCTAAGGGTCCCTTCCAACTCTACAATTCTATGAATCCGTGAAAGGTAAGGAAGAAGGAGCTTCCCCTGCGTACCAAAGGAGATGGGAAGTCAGCACAGGGAATAGGAAGGAAGGGCATTGCAGGGACAGTAAGTCAGGCAAACGGTTTTGGCAGCAGAGTTCTGGATGGAGGCGAGGGGGGGACAGATAGATAACAAATAGGTTCGCGCAGCCTTCCAGCTGACATGCAGCAAAACGACAAGCCGCATCACGCATCTGTCAGTCCTGTTGCATTACGTGATTTTGTGCAAATATGACACCACTGGAGTGGTAGTGACAGATGAGACTCAACATGACATATCCATGGGAAAACTGGCACAAAGGCTCCCTAAAGTATATTTGAAGATTCTTCCCCTCCCCTTCCTACCCCACGCTACTTACAAATATTTTACAGAGCAGGGGGGGGGGGACATGTCAAAATTGGGATGGATGGATGAAGGAAAGTGCCGTCGTAAGCACATTATGCCAGATGTAGGAAAGCAGTGTGCAGAAATTATGTTTTTTTAAACGTTCTAGTAAACATCACCTTTTATCCATTAATCGTGTACCTGTGGCCAGTTTGTTTTCTTTTTACAGTTTAAATGCAATCCTATTTTGAAATAAAGTTCAAAATGCAGACAGTGAAAAGGAGGAACCAACAGAATGATACAAAATGACAAATTCAGGGGAAACGAAGACTCACGAAGATTACAAACTTTAGAATATCAGGGGTACTTGGTTCACTCTAATATTGAGCAACAGTTAAGTAAAACAGCCGAAGGACAAGCTCCTAAATGAGTAAGAAGTTTCTGGTGTGTAAGTTATATAGCCAAATAATCAAATATTGGCTATAGAGCCAATTGCCAGCTATATTTGATTGAATTATGATAAGCAGCTTGGAGCTTCCACATAAGAGATAAATGGAAACCACAGAGCCATAGCTTTTTAAAAAAAGAAAGAAAGAAAGAAATTGCTTGTTCATTGTACATAAGCCTGTGCATAATCACTCTCTCCCAATTTTTTATAGTCCTCTCCTTGTCTTTCAAATCCCACTGACCGCTGTCAAACCTCATTTTGGATGACCAAAATGACAAAAGAAGTGGAACCCCAACCGTATGAGAGAAGGTTGCAATGGTTGTGGTTTTTCATCTAGAATCAAAAGACAAGTAAGGAGGGTCAAGACAGAAGTATATAATATTTTGCATGATGGGGAGATAGTGGAGAGAGATATGGATTTCTCCTCTTATAATGCTAGAACCATAATTTTGGTTTTACCCAGTATTAACTGTCATGGTTCCCTCCGTCAAAGAATCTTAAGAAAGTGTAGTTTGGTGAAGGTGACAGGAACTTTTGGCTTCCTTGCAGAACAAGCATGCCCAGACTTTCCTGAGCAGAAGAAATTACTATTAAACAAGCCTTCCATAATATGCAAGGTTAAAAGGTGGCAATCCTGAAATCACAAAGCCTTGAATCGCTGAAAGGTGAAAACCTAGGTTACTCCATCTGGCATATAACTGCCCTTAAGTGGCACGGTATATTAAGTGTTGGAGAGCTTTATGGGTTCTCTCTCTCTCTCTCTCTCTCTCTCTCTGTGTGTGTGTGTGTGTGTGTGTGTGTGTGTGTCTGCCTCTCAAAAGACAGCAGGCACCCTTAGGACATTGCCAGTAAGACAATGACAATCTTAATGTTTGCATTGGGGTTATCATTAAAATAAAAGGCGATCTGAAGACGTCAGCCATAAAATCATCAAAAATAGCTGTCAGCTAGCTTCTGACACAATTCAGCCGTCTTGGAGTGGGCCAGGGAGCCCTTTGGCCAAGCCAGGAGGAGGATTAAAGGTCTCTCCTCCTCGAGGTCTCTTGCGTCTTCCTCCTGCTTTCCATATTTCGCTTCTTTAAAGTTTCTGGGAGGTGAATGTCTTCCGTCTTGAGTGATGGAAATGCATTTGGAAGTGTTCTTAAGTCAAGATTTTCTCGAGTCCTGAAAATCATAGATGAACTGTAGGCATATGTTGTTGTGGTTTTTATAGATGGTTGCTCTTTTGGGGGGGCTTTGTTTTTAAATTTTAGACAAAGAAGCACTGTCTTATGTATTCTGCAGTATCAAGAGAGGCATGTCACGCAAGTCTTTCTGGGATGCCCCACACAATGCAGCAGAGCGCTGATGTGATGGTTGAAAAGCACTAAGACCATGTTGGTTGAGCTTCCTCTATGGCACTGGATGTGAAAATGTGGTCATTTGACTACTGTTGATGCACACTGATTGGCTTTCAGAACAGGACCACAACCAGATAGCATCAGGCGCTTGCAGAGGCATGATAAGTACTCCATCCATGCTGACAACAGTGAACTTGAAGTAGAGCATGGGTTGAATTCTGTCTGTTGGGTCTGAGCACCATGCACCTAGGTCCTCTGAAACACAGAAGAGTGATGTGATGACTCAATATGTCACTCTACTCCTTTTTAAAGCATGCTTTTCTTTCTTCCGAATGTCGCAAGTTCAAACATGCTCATGCTCAAAGAAAGGAATTGGGAAGCTCCTGAGAGAGAAGAAAGAGAAAGGGCTCTTGATTGCTGATATAAAATATGTATTTGGTGGTGCGATCTGCTCACTTGGCTGTTCTTTTCAGTGTTCAGAAATTCTCTGCTGCAGCTAGGGATGCTCGAGGATTTTGTTCCTTTCACATTTCATAGCAAACCAAACTTTCCACATCGCCTAAACTAAAGTACAAAATGCATTGCAGACAATCTGTCAGCTATCACACTTCTCTGAGTTTTGCGGTGCAGTTCTCACCTCAGAAAACACAAACAGAAGTGTTTAAAATGCCCAAAATGTCCATGCTTCAAGAAAATACATCCACAAATATGTTTGAAAGGTCAAGAAATATGCAAAATATGGTCAAATTTAATGTTTAATAGCATATACGGGTGCAATTTTCTTCATGCACTTTTCTGTTTATTAACAACAACAACACCCTGATGTGGAAATGAACGGGCATGAAACAATGAAAAACAGATGTGTAATTGAATGGAACTTGCCATTGCAATGCAGAGGTGTGGCATTCCCCAGTACCAAATGGTATATGGGACTTCATCTGTACATCAAAACTTTGGGTGACACAGCCAAAATGGATTTTCAGTGTGAGCTCTTATAAGTTATTCAAGAAACCTAGAATAACAGATTCCTTATTCATTTTTTACAGGGGAAGTCTGTGCAGATGTTGTAGACAACAGCTCTCCTTATCCCTGACCATTGACCAAATTGGTTGGAGTGGATGGGAGCTGGAGTCCATAAGATCTAGAGTAGTGCTACATTGGCTAACAATGATTTACCAGGAACTGAGTTCTACAGAGAGACACTTTTGGATCAGGGGGTTATGGGCAAAGGAATTCTTAATGCTTCCTCAAGTGTCCATGTTTCCACTCGTTAACAGTAAGGACTAGGTGGGTAAACATTTAACAGTGCTGAGAAAGAGGTGCTACCAAACCACGGAACTGATATGCGAGAGCAGGCAATCTCATTTAAGCCAAACAGAGTTGACAGCGACATTTTTCCTAACATGAAATTGGAAGTAGATAGTGAAACGTCTGCAGAATTTTAAGGGTTCACTCCTGAGCCTTTTCTTCTGAAGATGTCCCACAAGGCAGCAGGTACAGATTCTTCCTCGGGGTTTACTCCCGAAGCCTTTCTCTCACAAATAGCTGCAAGGCAGTGGAGGTTTTTCTTCTACTAGATGGGCTACCTCTCCAGGTTGAGGAGCCCCATCTGACCACCTTGACCATTGGACCCACAGTTGGTCTCATCCACTCAACCCACAAAAGCCTGTCTTTACTTGCAGGGAACACCACTGGCTCACCGAGGGTTTGAGACCCATCAGCTATCCTCACCTGGCCAGTCAAAGCTGTTTCCTGGGTGTGGCGCCTTTCACATGCCAATGGCTTCTAGGGGCCACAGGTGGGATGCCCCCCACCAGAGGTACCACCCGTTCCCTAACACCCCACTGAGACCCGCTGAATTCAGCAGGAGTTAACTTCTGAGCAAAGGAGCCTAGGATGAGACTGACATAGTCGGTTTTAACTAGAGTGGGTGGGGAACGAATAAAAAGCGGACTTGTTTCATCCAAGACCCACAAATGCCTTCAGCTATGTATGTTCTGCAGGGCATATGTGCATTGGTACGTAAGTTTATGTAGGCAAGAGAGAGAGAGAGAGAGAGAGAGAGAGAGAGAGAGAGAGAGAATGTCAGAAGAAATCCAGGTGGGTTTTGAAGAGGAATCTCTCCTCTGTGGGGTGTCCAAGTTGTTTGATTTTTTGTTTCTTTAAAGCTCTTTTGACTCAGTTGCAGGTTCCCCCCTCCCTTTATTTTATTTTATTTTATTTTATTTCCTCTCTTTCATACGGCCACAGCAGGACAAGGGGTCTGTGCCTAATTTGTTTTCATATCAATGTGTTTTGGTGGGATGCTTTCAGCGTAGGCGTCATCTGCAGCGGAGAGAGGTGGTAGACTTTGATCAGCATGGCTTCTGTTTCCTTGATTCTGTTTCATTTAATAGTGTGCCATTGAGCATCATTTGGGGCCCTTGCTCGTTCCCCCACCCCTCCCGAGTTCTCATGCCTAGCATTGTGAAGGGCTCAGTGGCAGAGGAACTGCCCTGAAAGCAGAAGGTCCAAAGTTAAACCCCTGGCATCTCCAGGGTAGGGCTGGGAGAGACTCTTGTTGAAATCCAGGAAAGCCAGAGCCAATCAGTGTAGACACAGTATTGAGCCAGGTGGACCAATGGGCTGAGTCAGCAGAAGGCTACTTCCTATTTCGAGGACATTTGTTTCTTATTCTTTGTGCACTCTAGCCCTTTCCCAGCTCAGTACTAACTGGAAAATAAGCTATTATTTCAGGAAGTATCCCCGTATTAATGGGGCACTCTTTCCTTTAAATATCGCATTTTTCCATGTATAAGATGCCCCCATATATAAGACGACCCCTGTTTTTTTGAACCCAAAATTAAGAAACCCATATTTTAAACATCAAACTTTGGGCAGAGGTCACCCAAAGTTAGGGTTGCCATATTTCAAGAGCCTGAACCCAAGCCCAGGCCGCCAGAGCCAGTGTCCAAAACCATGTGCATTCACCATCCATGTACAAGACATCCCCCAATTTTTGACTATTTTTTAAAAGCAAAAAAACATTGTCTTATACATGGAAAAATACAGTATATAAAAAGAATCCTGCAGCCTTAGACCAATAGCCCACCATAGTTCAGCATTCTGTTCTCACAGTGGCCAACTAGATGTCTGTAGGAAGTCTTTTGTCTGGATGTGAATACAACAGCACTCCTCCACATGGAGTAGTCATTGATAGCTTTATACATCACGAACCTGACTAAATCTCTTTTGAAGGCATCACTACATCTTCTGGGAGGAATGATTTATTTGTTCCTTTTTATCTGGAAGTATTTATAAGCTGCTTAATATTTTACAAGTCTCTTAAGTGGTGTGCAACAGAAAAGCAAGACCGTTAAAAAAAATACAGCATAAAAACAATGAAGCCGTTGTGTAAAAGCATATAGAAACAGAAATTATTGGAATTCAAATGCATAAAACAAGATTCTGATTTTCTGGATCAGGGAAAGTCTAGGCAAAAAGATAAGTCTTTACAAGATGCCTGAAGCAGCTGGTGGTTCACGTATTTGTTTAACAAAAATTACTATACTGCCTAAGAAGACTTCTAGGAAGTTTACGAAGATATAAAACAAAACTGTGAAATCACTATTTATTTATTTTAAGGCAGGTATTTAAAATATTCAGAAGATTATTAGAATCAACAGTAGCTCAAAAGAAAAATTTAAGAGCCATGTAACTTCTACATGCCTGGATGAGTTTGCCTAAATAAAAATGTTTTAAACAGGCAACAAAGAGAGTATATCATGAAAGTTCCTCCTTGATATCAGTAAGGCAGGAGAAATATTAGGTGACATCTGCCACAGTGTCAGTTCCACAGGTTGAAGGTGTTGAGTGGGCGTATATTGGGTGAAGCGATCCCACAGACAAGTTGGCCCCAAGCTGTTATGGGCTGTATGTACTAATAGCAACAGCTAGAACTTGGCCTGGTATGTTAGAGGTTGGGGCATCAGGGGCTATAACAGAAAATGCCCTGTTTGGGGGCCACCACTGTGTAGGGTGCGGTACCATAAGTCGAGTTATCTCGGATGAAATAATAAAGTAATGCCTATTGAAATACCCTAAAAAGGCAGTTGAAAATAAACCACTGTGGAAATTAGCTTCAGTGCTCTGCTGTATATTACAGGTGTGGTCCTGGTGAGGGTTAAAGGTAAAGGTAAAGGTACTCCTGACCATTAGGTCCAGTTGTGGCCGACTCTGGGGTTGTGGTGCTCATCTTCCCGCCGGAGCGGTACCTATTTATCTACTTGCACTTCGACGTACTTTCGAACTGCTAGGTTAGCAGGAGCAGGGACCAAGCAATGGGAGCTCACCCTGTTGCGGGGATTCGAACCGCCGACCTTCTGATCGGCAAGTCCTAGGCTCTGTGGTTTAACCCACAGCACCACCTGCATCCTGGTCAGGGTTAGATTAACTCTAAAACCCAGTAGCAAAGCCTTTATTTGTTATATTCATATGATCTCTGCCTTTGGCCACTGCCTCCTAAAGACGTGTATTGAGGAGAAAGCCTCTAGAGGCCAACTTATCCAGCCCTTTGCTGAAACACCCATGAGAAAATCTTCCCAGCGTTCATTGCATTCTGTATATTCTTTAGCTGCACCTGTCTTGTTCCATCTGACCCTCCCGATAGTATCTCATGTTCTCTGACGTGGCAATTTATTTCCATTGTGGCAAGGGAGAAAGTCACTCAGTGAGCCAGACACCTGGGGTCGCCTTTATTTGCAATGTAGGGATAAGGATGTTTCACTGAGAGTTAATTTAATGAGTGTTGATAAAGAGCTTTGTCAATTACTGTTATTCATCCCAAATGCCGCCTATTCAACAGGGAGGGATATTGAGAAGAACTGCTGCTTTTGATGAAGGGGGAATCTCCCTCTAGTTCCAACACGATTTCTCAGCCTTTCTCTTGCCTCTCATGAAACACTGTGTATTGTTCGAGGCAAAGTAAGAAATTGGCTCCTGGCCTCCCTGAGGGATTTGCAGATGCTGTGTTGATCCCTGCTGATCTGTAGCTAAGACACTCATTTCCTGTTTAGCAGCTAGCCTGAACCTATTTATGGAGAACTAGGAGTGGGGGCTAGCATTGAAACCAAACAACCGTGGTGTGGGAAATCTAGCTGAACAATGCTCTAGTTATTAGGGGTTGCCAGTTATCTGGAGGAGCCATATAATAAACCACAAAAGCAGTGGTGGCCAGTTTGCAAAAGGAGAGGAGTTGATGGTCTCTTTGGCCTACCATAGAGCCAAAGCTTCATACATGTTTTAAATTTTTCCACTGAGACTGAAAAGAACTTCCCATTGGGAGGTATTTTTGGTACCTCGAAACACTTGCCAAATGCATGAACCCCCCATGCTTGCTAGCCCTCCATCATGTGCGATGCGGGGGGTGGCATTTACCTGGCTTGACAGGTGAGTCACTGCTGCTTATTGGAGAGAGAGGGGTGAAGAGGAGAGGAGAGGCAGCAGCGAGGTCAGCCTGGTGCGTATGCAGGGACTAGAACAGCAGATTGGCTCTGCCGGTGCGTTTGCGCTGCACTGACTCTGCCACTGCCCCATCACTCCGGCCACTGTTGCTATGTACTATATCCTGCCAGGGATTTATTTCTCAATGGATACCAAAAACAGGAAGCTTACCTAGTCCCTGGTAGACTGTGTTTAGCTTAGTGGGAATGCTTTCCAAAGGTCCTCTGAGCGTTGCAGCAATAAAACGGCTAGCACATTTGCAAAGCTAAGCAGGGTCTGGTATGGTTTGAAATTGGATGAGGGACCGCGTGTTGACATTCCTGCATTGGAGGGGGTTGGACTAGATGACCCTCAGGGTCCCTTCCAATTCTACAAGTCTATAAGTACAGTGGTACTCGGGTTAAGTACTTCATTCGTTCTGGAGGTCCGTTCTTAACCTGAAACTGTTCTTAACCTGAAGCACCACTTTAGCTAATGGGGCCTCCTGCTGCTGCCGTGCTGCCGGAGCACGATTTCTGTTCTCATCCTGAAGCAAAGTTCTTAAGCCGAGGAAATATTTCTGGGTTAGCGGAGTCTGTAACCTGAAGCGTATGTAATCCGAGGTACCAGTGTATTTTGTTTAGGCAAGCCTACACAGATATTTAATTTTATTATATTCATCTTGTGTTTTTTTGAACAGGTGTTGGTTTTATTTCTACTGTATTCTCATGGTTTGTTTTTATTGCTGTTTTAAATAAATATTCTACACCCATATATTTGCTCAATTAAGGAGTATATAAATCTTGCTAAGTAAAAAAATGCTAAATGCTAATACGGAACAGTGGAACAGGTGGCATAACTCAGGGTCATGGTGGGTCACTGTTACCCCTGTGTGTGTAAGTGCAGGGAGGGCTCCGCCTTTCCGGGTTTCGAGATTGCTCGGCTGCCGTGCTGAGGAAATGCACTGGAAGATTTTGTTCTGCCATCCCTCTTCCCCTCCTCTTGATGAATTGTGTGCAAAACACAGACAAACCACAGTGCCAGATGCATTGGGGAAACAGCACACCGGCTCGCTATCTCAGCAAAACAGCATATGGAATAGACAGGCATAAAAGCCGAGGGTTTTTGGGCAGGCAAGCAGGTCATTGTAACCGGATGCCATATTTTCATTGAAGCAGCAAGGCATCATGGTAAAGAAGACAAAAGAGGATGAGGAAGGAGGGGAGCAGGGAAGCGGGAGGTGACCTGAAACAGAGAATTAAAAGTAGCATTTGTTGTTTGTCCGACAGCCAGCTGCAGACTATAAAAAGGGAGGGGGGTGAACTCTGTGCAAAAAGCAGGATGATTAAGTCATATCTCCAGAGCTGGCATAATGGCAAACAGCTCAATACGCCCAGGAACTCCCATTCTCCAGTGCTGTGCAAAGTAAAGTTGTGGAAATTGCGGAATGGAAAGGCGAGGACGCTAAATAAGTGAGAAGCAAAAGCACCGAGAAATGCAGTCAGGGTGGCTTGGGGGTATATTTAAAGAGTAAAGATGGGCATGCTGGTGAAAAATACAGTCATACCTCTTGTTATGTTCGGTTCAGGTTACGTTCTTTCAGGATATGTCCCACAGTGACCCAGAAGTAACGGAACAGGTTACTTCTGGGTTTCGCCGCTCGCGCACGTGCAGACACTCAAAATGACGCCACACACATGCGCAGAAGCGGCGAATCGTGACCCACGCAGACGCGGATTGCGTCCTGCTCATGTTGTGAGAGCCCCGTTCGCAACCAGAGGTACCACTGTAATGGAAATCTGTACCTTTATTAAGGCCAACCAGGCTGTCATAAAATGGTGTGCAAGCTTTGGTGTTCCTCAGGACTGAAAGAAACTTTGCCAGGTAGTAGATCGGTTTGCGATGTACCATTTGAACACCTGCTCCAGGCCAAACCAAACAATATGGTAAACTTCATTTTATTTTTTTACATTTATAAGATGCTTTTCATCTAAGGGACTCGCGACTGTGAGAGTCAGTGTGGTGTAGTGGTTAAGAGCGGTGGACTCGTAATCTGGTGAACCGGGTTCGCTTCCCCGCTCCTCCACATGCAGCTGCTGGGTGACCTTGGGCTAGTCACACATCTCTGAAGTCTCTCAGAGTTTGTTGTGGGGGAGGAAGGGAAAGAAGAATGTTAGCCACTTTGAGACTCCTTTGGGTAGTGATAAAGCGGGATATCAAATCCAAACTCCTCCTCCTCTTCCTCTTCTTCTTCTTCTTCTTCTTCTTCTCCTCCTCCTCCTCCTCCTCCTCCTCCTCCTCCTCCTCCTCCCAGTTTTATCCTCACAATAGTTTGGTGAAGCAGGTTCATAGAGTTGTAGAGCTGGAAGGGACCCCAGGGGTCATCTACTCCAGGGCCCTGCAATGCAGGAATGAGCGGTTGTGACTAGTCCAAGGTCACCCAGTAAGTTTCATGGTCACCCCAGTCCTAGTCTGGCACGCTTAACTAGTACACTTCCACTCAGCATGAACAGTGGGGAAGAGTCCCCTCTGCCACAATTGTATGCTGATTGTCACTGGCTTAGGTTGCTTTTCAAAAGGAGCGGACAAACACACAGAGGGTCACTGGCTATTTTAGCCATGACAGTGGGTTGCAGCTTCTATGTTCAGGTTCAGAATACCTCTGGTTGCTGTATACGAGTGCCGTTCTACTTCGCTTGCAAACCTTTCCAGAAGCATCTGGTTCCCCTGATCCAGCAAGTCATCTTTTATGTTTTAATTCTCAGCTGCCACGTGGGAGCTGGAAAAAGTATTCTTCACTGAGTGGCCTGGTGGACGACCAGCATCAGAAAAGTGTTTTGCCCAGCAACAAGTTACAGGAACAATAGTAGTTTCAGGATGATTCTGTTCCCGGGTTTTTGGGTGGGTAGGAGGAAGCAGGGGGGAGATCACTCACATTTTTCACTGTCTTAGCTAAAATTTACGACTTTGGTGTCTGTCCATCCCCTGTGTGTCCCCCCCCCCACTTTCTTGCATTTCTATGTGTCTCTGCAGATGCATAAATTCCCTCCTTGAGAGAAAGAGAAGCATTATTCTTAATCAGAATTTGAGAAAGGCAGGCTGGGGTGGGGGGAGCAGGGAGGAAGTACCAGTGTGTCTGTGCACACGTGTGTGTGTGTGTGTGTGTGTGTGCTGGTGTTGCGGAGGAGAATTATCTAATTCCGCCATCCTGTCATGTGAGCATCCCTGCTTAATTTAATACAATTATTTCATCAGGGAGGATAATATCAGCAGCATAATTCATTTACACAACGTATTTCACAACTGCCTTTACCTCTCCACTTCTATAACCACGGCTGGTAGTTTCAGAACTGCTTATGGGATAAGAGGAAGGGAACAGGAGGAAGAGAACTGTCAATCCCTGTCTGTCTGTCTCTCTCTTTGTCTCTCTCTCTCTGTGTCTGTACAACTGCCGTCTCTGGAGGCAGTGATGGGGAAGGTCTGACTTTTGTGTGTGCCAGTTACCGCTGGACGTCCATTATGGATATATTTACTGGTCAGACGTTTTTGGGATAAGCTAGCGACTCAGTAGATAAGCCAGTGACTGGCGGTATTGTTCAGTAAACGACAATGGCACGATTGTCTATGGGCCCAGATGTGCCAGGAAATTCACCGTATTGTGCATTTATGATGAAATGAAGATCTCTATGAAAGGGGAAAGAAAATAAAGGGAGGGGGAAAACTGGCTTGGAGATGGGGAGGGAGTAGGTCTGGGGCTTTGTTTCCAAAGCAGTAAGGGTGCATTATTATTATTATTATTTCTTCTTCTTCTTTTGTTGTTGTTGTTGTTGTTTTAAAAAAACCTCCCTCTGTGGCTCCTTGCATCTCTCACGCTTTGGCTGTAATTTCTTGCTATCAAGGTCATTTAAATAGGCTGCAATACGCAATGGATGTGTTCCCAGAGGTCAGGAAAAGCCTCTTTAGCAGAGCAGCCTCTCCTCTGCTTCTGCCAGGTCATTCCAGCTTTGCTGCCCCCAGCCCCCACCCAGTCAGATGGTGCACAATGCAAAGTCCTCTTAAGTTGCACTTTCCACTTGCAGCAATGTAGTCCGTAGCCCCACCAATCACCACCGCTTTGCAAGCTCTTTTTAGCCACGTTGGCAGTGGAGATGGACAGACTGCCTTGCTTCGAAACCCTCAAATTTCAATGAGATCTGGGTTCGTTGCTCTGGTTTTCATTCCTCACAGTGGTGTTTCAGACCCCACCACGAGGTGGTAGAACCCTTAGGTGGCCAAGTGGACGGTGACCCTTAAATCGAGGGCAAGGGGTGCTCATTTTTATTGCTCCACCCACCTACCCACCCACCTCAAAATCCTAAAGCTAATATACAGTGGTACCTTGGGTTACAAACACTTTGGCCTACAGACTCCGCTAACCTGGAAGTAGTACCTCGGTACCTCGGGTTAAGAACTTTACCTCAGGATGCGAACAGAAATCGTGTGGCGGCAGCAGGAGGCCTCATTTGCTAAAGTAGTACCTCAGGTTAAGAATGGTTTCAGGTTAAGAATGGACCTCCGGAACGAATTAAGTTTGTAACCAGAGGTACCACTGTATTGCGCATTAGTCACAAAGGCTGTAGCCCCAAGCATTCCCTGTGGAGCTATTTTTCTATTTGCGGGGGGGGGGGGGTTCTTCAGAGTTGTGGCTTTTCCTATCTGTCGTCTGAAATGGCATAGTCCAGGCTGCTTCCTTAGAACTTTGCCACGTCATTCTGCCGGATGTGCCGCCCAGATCCCTGACTCAAGTTTCTGGTGTGCCTTGAGCCTCACCAACTTCACAAAAGTGACAGAGTGTGCAATAAGATGGTAACAGTGGGCAAGGCCAAAATCTCAATTACATTTCTAAGCGCGGCCAAATCTACTCTAGCAGCAAAGAAATGTTTGCTTAAGAGGCCTTGCTGGCAATCTTTCCGCTTAATGTACAAATTATTATAATTTGTGTGTTCAGGGGGTGTTCTTTGCTTTCTACAAAGAATGGCATATTTGGTTAGCAATCCGGAACCGTCGTCATTCATGATCACATTTTGTTTTCGTCACAGCAATGTTTGTATTATTTATTTTTAAAGGGGGGGGGGTATAAATAACATCGTCTGATCTAAGAGATTGGAGAACTGGTCCCATGCTAATAAAATGAAGTTCAATAGGGACAATTGTAAGGTTCTGCACTTAGGCAGGAAGAACCAGATGCAAAAATATAAGGCGGGGAACTAAGAGTCTTAGTGGACTACAAGCTTAACATGAGTTAACAGTGTGATGCAGCAGCAAAAAAGGGGAATGGTATTCCAGGCTGCATCAACAGAAGTGTGGTGCCCATATCAAGGGATGTAAAATAGTCCCACTCTGTTCTGCCTTGGTCAGGCCACACTTGGAATACTGTGTCCAATTCTGGGCACCACAATTTAAGAAGGATGTTGACAAGTGGAACATGTGCAAAGGAGGTCCACCAAGATGACCCGGAGTCTGGAAACCAAGCCTTATGAGGAGCACTTGAAGGAGCTTGGCATGCAGTGCAGGACTCTCAGCTAAAGCATCAATGACAGATAACCATCCAACCTTGGCTTAAAAACCTCCAAGGCAGGGAGTCTATTCCACTGTCGAACAGCTTTCTGACTGTTTTTGCTATCAGTCCTTTGTGATGTTTAGTTGGAGTCTCCTTTGGTTTGAGTCCTACCCTCCATAGCAGGAGAAAATAAGCTTGCTCCATCTTCTATGTGACAACCCTTGAGATATTTGAAGATGTCTATAATATCTCCTCTCAGTCTCCTCTTTTCCAGGCCAAACATAGCCAGCTCCTTCAACTGTTCCACATAAGGAACCGACCGCAACCCTGTGAACATCATCTGATGTTCCCTTCTTGATGTGCCTCCCCTACAAGAGGTCCAGAGGGCGGCAACATGAGAACAGGACTTTTCTGCTGTGGCTTCCCATTTGTGTAATTCTCTCCCCAGGGAGGTTTGCCTGGAGTCTTAATTATTATATGTTGCAGCAGTATGGCCTGTCTCACCTGCTTGGTTTTCTTATGCCCATTTTAGGACGACGTGGCCCAGCCATTGAACCTCTCGGCAAAACCCAAGACAGCAGACAGCAAGTCTCCCACATCACCCACCTCTCCTCACATGCCGCCCTTGAGAATAAACAGTGGGAGCAGCTCACTCAAATCTATACCAGCAACGTTAGCCAGTCCTTCGGCCAGAGTCAACACAATAGGTAAGTTCTCTTCCTTTTACTTTTCAGAGAGGAGCACAGGTGGTGATGATGATTATCAAGACTTTTTTTTCCCCACTAGAACTTAGTTCTGGCACCTCTCAGGTGGGCGCTATTGCCATTATAAGAGAAGGGAAGTTTTTTTTTAATCTTTGAAGTTTTATTCTGTTTTTAGTCCTCTGTTGGGGCTGGGGAAACCCAGCCAGATGGGCGGGGTATGAATAATAAAATTATTATTAATAATAATAATAATAGAGGAGTTCATGGTGAGTTCCGGCACCTCTTCTTCTGGAAAAATAGATCTGATGGTGATGATGATAAAGATCTCATCCTTCACCCTAATGTCCCAGGGTGGGTTACAACCATTAAAGCACCACTCTGAAAACATTTCAAAACAATTTACAGTCACAGATATGGAGGGAGAGGGGATCCTAAAAAATAAATACATTTCAAGTATCAAAAGCCAGGGTAAAGAGGTACATCTTCAGCATTTGTTGAAAGCTGTATAATGAAGATGTCATTTGTTTGTTTGTTTGTAATTAAGTGGGGGAAGTTCCACAACTTAGGGGCTGCCCAAGAGAATGCCCTCTTCCAGGCTGCTGCCACCCAGAGTTTATGAGTGCGGTGGAGCAACAAAGAGGGCCAGTGCTGATCTTAACACCCTAGAGGGTCATAGACTCATAGAGTTGTAGAATTGGAAGGGGTCCTGTGCGTCATCTAGTCTAATCTCCAGGGAAAGAGGGGGGTGTCTTTCAGCTTTGGGGGGCCTGAGTCATTTAGGGCTTTAAACACTAACCAAGAGCACCTTGAATTCAGTGTGGGAAAGAATTGGCAACCAGTGCAGCTATTTTAATGCAGGACTCTCGTGAGATCAGAGGAATAACCTCTGCCAAAGAAACCTCGGAGAACCTAACCTCCTCAAGGATTAATGTGGCTCCTTAATTTTAAGCTCTGGTTTAGAAAAAGGAAGCGAGTTTCTATGACTGGGCTGAAAGTTCTCCTTTGAAAAATTTTGGCTTCAAAATTTGCAGGGGAAGGGGGCCAAGGGGAAAAAAGGATGGCGCCCAACTGAGTGCTTGTGGGGGACAGTGACATTCGGCAATGTTTTCAGCCCCTCCGTTATCTATTCTTTTTATTATTGTTGTTTTTAAAATTTCACACCAATTCTGGCAGTAGGAGCTTCCCTAACGTATACTATTTCCAGACTCTGCAGGGTGGTAAAGGCTGGGCATAGAAATAGCAATGGATCTAGCTAGGTACAGAGAGTAATAGAACACCTCTCACAGGACAAAGGTCTGGCTGCTACATTTTGAACCAGTTGAAGCTTCTGAGTGTCTTCAAAGGCAATCCCACCATAGTCGCAGCACATTTCCCCTAATAATAAAAAAGCGTCCCTGGTTTTGATATAATGCTAGCTCTCGACATCTCCCCCCTCGTGTGCATCAAGGGAAATGTTTACTCTGGTGCACGCAGTGTTAGAAACTGAGATATGAAAGCTAGGAGCTGGCACCTTAAACCTTGGATATAGGCGCAACAATTGAATGTCTGTTCTTCTTGTTGTTGTTGTTTAATTGTTTAGTCGTGTCCGACTCTTCGTGACCCCATGGACCAGAGCACGCCAGGCACTCCTGTCTTCCACTGCCTCCCGCAGTTTGGTCAAACTCATGCTGGTAGCTTTGAGAACACTGTCCAACCATCTCGTCCTCTGTCGTCCCCTTCTCCTTGTGCCCTCCATCTTTCCCAACATCAGGGTCTTTTCCAGGGAGTCTTCTCTTCTCATGAGGTGGCCAAAGTATTGGAGCCTCAGCCTCCGGATCTGTCCTTCCTGTGAGCACTCAGGGCTGATTTCCTTCAGAATGGATCGGTTTGATCTTCTTGCAGTCCATGGGACTCTCAAGAGTCTCCTCCAGCACCATAATTCAAAAGCATCAATTCTTCGGCGATCAGCCTTCTTTATGGTCCAGCTCTCACTTCCATACATCACTACTGGGAAAACCATAGCTTTTACTATACGGACCTTTGTTGACAAGGTGATGTCTCTGCTTTTTAAGATGCCCTTCATGGATCACTGCCTTGCCATGGCAAAGAGGCTTATATAACTCAGAGAAGCTATGAGCTATGCTGTGCAGGGCCACCCAAGATGGACAGGTCACAGTGGAGAGTTTTGACCAAACGTGATCCACCTGGAGCAGGAACCGGCAAGCCACTCCAGTATCCCTGCCAAGAAAACTCCATGGACAAAGACAAGCATGGAATGTAAAGGCACACTTTTTTAATATAACAAGAATACAAAGCTGAAAATGAATGGACTGCAGCTAAAATATTATGTTCATTTTTCACATGGTCTAGTAGTCCTTCCCCTGCCCCAGCCCCCTAATATTCTTAAGAGGGATTCTTCTCCACTCTTTACAGAGTAGCTGGAAGTGGGGAGGCAGAAAATGGTCCTCCTTTCCTTCTAGTCTGCAGTTTTAATCTGAAATCTTAGGCGCAGTACTGCGCCCAGAGCTCAGAAACTGCTCACGCTAATGAAATTCCCTGTGGCAGAATGCGCCTAGAACAGTTTTGAACATGGGGTGCATGGGGTGGGGCACTGGGTGCACACTGGTGCCATTGGGTGAGGGTACCAGGAGAGCTGTTGGGATGCCACACACAACTGCAGTCCAGACATACTCCCCCCTCCATCCAACATTCAAAGGCACTTTTAAGCTTGTTCAACAAGCCTCGGAGTAGCTGCACGCACTTCTTAATTTTCCAGATAAAATCTTTTCCTTCCCACTTTCTGGTCTCTTCCCTGCATTTGGAATCCTTGCCATTTCCCTCCCTCCCTTTCAGTGAAATGTAGATTTTGAAAGGCTGTACCTGTAATGAGTGATAATGTAATTGGATAAAAGCTGTGAGGATGACTGGAGTTGTAAAGGTCACTCTTGTAAGGAGAATTAATGTGTTATACCATTAATAAACCATGGGGAACTGTGGACCAAAAGATAACATATTTAAGTTATTGTTAATGACATGGGCTTCGCCACCGTATATCTTTGTGAGACAGATATAGAAAGGGACTTTTTGAGGTTACTGAAGGGGATCGTGGTGCGTGCCGGCTAGGATAATGGAGCCTGGTCGTCGTCGTCTTCTTCTTCTTCTTCTTCTTCTTCTTCTTCTTCTTCTTCTTCTTCTTCTTCTTCTTCTTCTTCTTCTTCCTCCTCCTCTTCTTCTTCTTCTTCTTCTTCTTCTTCTTCTTTCCTTTAAGTCTGGGAAATCTCTGGCTGCTGCCAGGTTGCTGTTTGAGTTACAATCAGGAAGAGATGGTTAGAAGCAGAATGAGGCAGAAAGTTGATTCAGTTCTCCTTTAAAGTCAAATCTGTCAAAGCTCAGAAACAAAAATGCCTGGGCAAAGAGAAATATCTTCTCACCTGGTGCCAAAAATAATCAGACTTGAGCCTCTCTAGGTACAGCATTTGAGAGTCGGCACATTCCTGCCACTGATCATCACTGGCTTCACTTCCAAACGCAGAATCTGGAGAAGAGTCTTTGAGGAACATCTTAGTAGCATTTTTAAGATTGCCACGATTTCCTGCATGTGCCTAAGCTCAGTTTGTGACTTAGCTGCCATATTTTGTTTTACCTGAAGTTTGTGAACAGCACCCTCACATACAATTCATCATCGTGATCTAAATAGCCAAAATAGTGATTCATAAACTGGCCAGGCCATCCGAGGCCATATCTGTCACACCAGCCTTAGGTTATGTTTTGGTAGCCCGCTTGGGCTTCCTACACATGCACCCTAAAGCAAAGTTTCAGAAGTGAAACCCCATCAGAAATAGATGCAGCACTGTCTCCAAAAATTGGCGAACCGCCTGCCAACAGCAGCTCCATCTTGGTGGAATTTAAAGCATTCCTATCAAGACGCTGTATTTGGTACAACTAATAGCTTTAAATGGCTCCTCTTGCTCCTCCTGAAGTATCCTATGATGGTCTTAAAGATCAATTTGTGATTGTTCTGTAAAGCAGAACTCCTTCTCTGCACATCCTGAGGGGATTTTGAGGTGCTGCGTGTTCAGACCCCAAGACCTCCCCAATAAATCAAGACACAATTGACACAGAATTTAGTTTAAGGTTATTGGCATAATTTTGGCCAAACTTTATTGATTACAGATCGTGAATGGTTTGCTTAGGCATTGATTCCCGACTAGCTGCACCTGACCTCAGCAGGGCAGCACTGATGCCTGGACTCTGCCAGATGTCAGTAAGGGAAAACATCCTGGGGGAGCATTGGACCAGGGTCAGACTCACACTCACCCCAAATGCTCCCAGGGGTTCTGGCGTGGCCCTAACTCCTGGAATGGGATCAGACAAAAGCAAGGCGAGCCCCTGGATTCCTTTAACAGAATACCATTTGCACATGGGAGGGGCAGGTGTGACAACCTCCCCTTCACTCCACCTTGAACCAATGCCTAACCACCAGACCTTACAAAGTTGTGATGATTTGCTACGTGGCAGGTGAAACCCAAGTGGCACCAGCCAATCAGCCAAATGGGAAAATTCCTACTGGGCCCCTGTCCCAAAAGCAGACGACCCACAACGGCATAGCAAGGTCATAAAGGTAAAGGTATGGGGTTGCGGCGCACATCTCGATTTATCAGCCGAGGGAGCTGGCATACAGCTTCCGGGTCATGTGGCCAGCATGACTAAGCTGCTTCTGGCGAAACCAGAGCAGCGCATGGAAACGCCATTTACCTTCCCGCCGGAGCGGTACCTATTTAGCTACTTGCACTTTGATGTGCTTTTGAACTGCTAGGTTGGCAGGAGCAGGGACTGAGCAACGGGACCTCACCCCGTTGCAGGGATTCGAACCGGCGACCTTCTGATCGGCAAGCCCTAGGCTCTGTGGTTTAACCCACAGCGCCACCAACGTAATGAACCCTAAATATAAGGTGGGCAGGTGATCCGGTGCAGAAGGCAAAAAAGAGGAAGCTCAATGCAATGTGCAGCGGTATATATGGGTCCCTCGGTTAGTGCATGAAACTATCCCATTGCCCATTGATGATCTCACCGCAACGTGTGCTCTCTGGGGGGAGGACATGATTTCCGAAATGTTGACTGGAGCCGCAGCCTTCCTGAAATACGAGTTCCGCGATCCAGTTAATTCCCTGCAACCTGTCTCTTCCGTTGACAGCTTTTAAGAGTTGTTCTGTGCATTATGCAGATTGTGATGGTGGATTGAGGGCCCCCTTGGGTAGGTTACCTTTCCCTCAGCCCTGCTCAGAAGCCCCAGGCCATGTGGGGAAAGTGTGTGCCTTCTTAGGTCAGCATTGTCCCACTTTCCACCAGATGCAATGCTGCAGCAGCGAGCAGCCGCACTCCGACATTCCATGCACAGTGTGTGAAAGTAGCACACTGTAGAGACTTCCACCTCGCAAGCATAACATGGCAAAGTGGACCGAGAGACTCAACACCTGGACTTTAGACCACCTTTTGCCAACCTGGTATCCTTGAGATGTCTTGGGCGACAACTTACATTAATTCCAGCCAGCAAAATATCTAGAGGTTTTAGGCAAATGCTGCTTTGGAATTAAGGAGTGTGGGGAATGAATATTGTCCCACATTTAAAGAAAATAATGAAATAGAAAAGTAGGTTTTTGTTTGTTTTGTAATTTGTTTTTATTAAAGAACAAAAAAAAAGTTATAACAGAAGGAAGAGAAGAGAGGGGGGAAATGATATTTTCTTAACATTTGCATCCCAGCATATTATAGATATCTACTTTCCCATAAATCTATCGATATTCATTCTTAAGAAAAATAAATAAGGAGGCAAACATGGAGATTTTTTAGGATAGTACATTCTGTTGACTACTAAAGGTGGATTCCTACCCCAGTTTTTAAATTTACTTAGGGGGAAATTCATTAAGAATCAAGAAAAGGAAGAAACTCAGGCGTTCCAGTTACTAGCATATTTCACCAAAGCTAATAACAAAATTATAATAATAATTCTAAACATCATACTCTAACAACAATATAACAATCTTTCACAAACTCAAAAAGGTGTCCCTTTTTAATTTGTCCTGGGCTCAGATTTAGTTTTAGGGTTTTGTTCAGCCTCTCCCTGATGTGCTAGTTTATTACATGCAAGCAGTTGGGGGTTTGTTTTGTTTTTTCATGTTGGAGAGAATTTAAAATTAATCGACCCACCTTCAGTCTTGGGCTGAGAAAGTCCCAAAAATAAATAGCTTGGGCCTGTTCTACACATGCAATAGAAAGGACAACATCACTTTAAAGTGCCGGGGGAAGCGTGGGGTCTTCTTTTCATATGTGAAGAGCGAATGCAAGTGCTTGTAGAAAGCTAGCTCACAAAGGAACAGGCTTCTGCGATATCTTAGCCTTCTACTGTACTTGCGGTTAGGTGTTTTGTTTTTTTAAGCAAACCTAAAGCATTCAAGGAATGCCTGCTCCATCTGATACAGCACATTGTGCCACCTAATATTGCTGTAATTTTGCTACCCCCTCACTACCTTCAATGCCGAGATCAACGCTAACCAAGGCTTCCCCTGCCCACTCAAACTGGGAGGCTTCCCAAGCACCTAGGTTTTGATTTCCCAAGGAAGCGGGAATTGCCAAACTCCGTTGCTTTCAAAACAATTTTATTTTTTTCCAAAGCGTTTAAAAGCACACACACACACACACACACACACACACCAGCAACAACCCAACAACCTCTCAGCAGTGCCGCCACAGACGAACCTGACACCAGCTTCTCTCCCCGTAACATTTCAAAGCGGAGCGCGGAGGAGACAATGTTGTACATTCTTTGGCAATCGGCAGATCAGATAGAAGGCGCAAGCAATACGGCAAGGATGTGTAATGTGACATGATTAGACAAGGCTCTTTAGGAACAGAACATTCATAATTGAGACAAAAGAAAAGAGTATTAATAACACTTTCCTAACGCGGCAGTTAGCCATTTTATATTTCCTTTCTTTAATCTTAGTGTTTTTCAACAAATCATGGGATTTAATAGCGTGTTTTGGCAGATTAGAGGATTTATGGCCCAGATGTTTTTTGTTCTAAAAATGGATTAGGGTGTAAAGTTTGCTGGAATCCATGGAACATGTTGAGGCAAGCCGGTCATTTTGCGTGTGATTAGTGCCAGCCTTCTGTCTAACAGCCCCTCCATCTGTTACAATTCACCAATGGATCTGGTTAGATTTAGCCTCATGTCACAAACAGAAGCCCCTTTCCGGGCAATTTCATATTGCAGTTTTCAAGGCTGCTCTCGGAAGGGGGAGAAAAAATATAAAATGCAATAAATAAATAAATAAATAAATAAATAAATAAATAAATAAATAAATATGCAACTTTGATGCCCTAGCTTTAAAAGATATAGAGAAAGTGACCAGGTTAAGAGGAACGGAGAGACAGGTAGAGAAATGGCTGATATTAGGATTGGTTCCCCCTCCCCATCTGTTTGAATAGATTGGGGTCTGGAGGTCTTTATCCCCCAACAGTGTGTGTGTGTGTGTGTGTGTGTGTGTGTGTGTGTGTGTGTGAACTGCAGCCAAGGAATAAACATCTGACCCAGAATTAGCAGAGCGGGAATCTAAAGTCCATGGCACTATGGTGCCTTATGTGTTTCTCAGTGACAGGTGGCGTAGGGAGGTGTGTGTGTGCGTTTGTGTAGCTGCGAGTGATGTTCCGTAGCTGAGATTTATCCGCTCAGCCGCCGTATCTTACAGCAAAAGCATCATCACCTGTGGTTTATTAAGGGATTTGCGAGTTTAAGGAAACGGGTGTAAGATATTTTGATTTTCTCTTCCTGCCACACAGGCTGCAATTAAATAAGCTCGGCTCAGAGGAAGGCAATAATAGCTCCAGTTTTTTTGCTGCATGGGATTTTGTTTGCTGCAGCAATGAGGCGTGCTAGGCGCTGTACAGAACTTGACCTAGTTCCTATCCCAGCGGACTTAGATTATAAGTAGCATTGGCAAGGCAAGGTGAGCAGTCTGCAAAGGGCTGCTGCCCGTGGTCAGAGGTTAGGAAAAGGCCTTTGGGGGAGTGCTACCCAAAGACTGGAATGGGCTCCCTTAGACTGCTCGCTTGGTGCCCAGTGTTTGGCTCAGAACTAAGGGTTGTGCCCAGGACAGAGTTCCACTTGTGGAATGGAACTTCCTCTCCTTCACCCTGTGTGCCCCCAAAATCTGTTCTTGGGGGCTTCCTGGAGGGCAGAGCGAGAGATGGAGAGAAAAGAGGTGACTGGAGTGGGGTGGAGTTGTTGTTTGTTCACGATATAAAAATACAGAATTTGAACTCAAAACACCTAACAAAACAAAAATAGAAACAAACCAGTAACACACCCCACAAACAAATTTAGAAGGCCGTAGAATGGTTTGCAAACAGATTAAGACATTAGCAGGATTAAGGTAAAGGCCTGCAGTGATATTAAACAATTATGGATTATATGTGATAAATAATGACTAGTTTTAATTTGGAAATGCAGTAAAAATATTATAAGTATAAGGAGCTGCAGAAAAAGGGAGAGGGGAGTCGAAATGTGATATATGTAATAACTTGATTTTTAAGTTTGTTTGTTTTTTGCTTTTTGTTTGTTGTAAAATGAAAGTTATAAATAAAGTAAAAGTCCATAGAATGTTAATCAGCCAAAGGAAAGGCCTGGTCATAGAAAAACATTTTCAACTAGTGCCTAAAGTTATGTAATGAAGGCACCAGGCGAGCTTCTCTAGGGAGAGCATTCCACAAAAAAGGGAGATAGAGGGGAAGGGGATGTCAATGGGAGAGAAAAGTGGCTGGTCCATCTTTTCTTTTCTTTTCTTTTCTTCTTCTTCTTCTTCTTCTTCTTCTTCTTCTTCTTCTTCTTCTTCTTCTTCTTCTTCTTCTTCTTTTCCCCCCAACCCATCGCAACAGCCCACAACAGATTACTCTCTAGGAATGCAATCCTCAGGTTTTCTTGGAGTATGCCCATGCCAGTTAATTTCAATGGGCCTACTCGGAGTATGGCAAGCATTGGACCGACCCATAATCTTTATCTCCAGGGCTTTTGTTATGGCTCTGTAGTCTTAAGGTGTTCTTGGAGGTCTCTTTCCTAGCTTGTCTATAAAACAGGAATAATAGTGGCATGCTGCCAAAGGGGAGTAAAATTCATTTTGTTTGTTTGATTGATTGACTGACTGATTGATTGATTGATTGATCTTGTACACAATAAACAATTTCCTTATGCTATCTGGCCAAGCGAGGAAAAGTAGATATTTAGCATCCTCAAAACTTGTTTTTAAAGCCTCCTGATACCACTGATGATCTTTTATTTCCATATATTGACTGAAGAATGAATCAAATACACATCCATTTATACCACAGGGTGTTTCCATCCCTAATTCGAGGCACTAGCAACTGATGAGTTTGCTCATTGCCCAGCGTCCATTAAAAAAAGGCCACCTGAGTGTTTTGAAGATAATCGCTCGCAATGTTTCCTGGTAACCTTGCTTCTGTTTGTGTCCCTTCTCTCCCCTCCACCCCGTGCCTAGATATCCTTTCCTCTATCACATCGTCAGGGTACTTAAATGACCACGATGCTGTTACCAAGGCGATCCAGGAGGCTCGGCAGATGAAGGAGCAGCTACGGCGGGAGCAACAGGTGCTCGACGGGAAGGTTGCTGTGACAAACAACTTGGGTCTGAATAACTGCAGGACAGACAAGGTCAGTCTCCCAAGAATCCTCTTGGCAGTTCAGCTCCCAAGTGTTGCGCCTGACTGCTCTCTGTACCAGCCTTTCTGTTTGGAACAGGGGTTCGGTGGGGCTTTTCTGCTTGGAGGGCTGCATTCTCTTTTGGGGGCCACATGCTAGAGGCAAAAAAAATAAAAATGGATAGGGCAATGAATTTAAATTCTACCTCTGCCACACAACCTTTCCACACACACACACCAAGCTGTATCCTCTACCCAAGAGAGCAGAAAGCATTATCAAAGATCATGTAATTAACATCCCCTCTAGTTCTATGCTTGGATATGTTTTGAACTGAGCTTTAGTGACTGTAGGGGTACCTCTCCACCTCTCGTTCTGAGGAGGGCCTTGCTCCAGTCACTGCCTCTCACCATCGTCTACCTCACAGGGTTGTTTTGAGGCAACCATTCAGACCGCCCTGAGTACCTTGAGATGAGATTGGGAGGAAGACTGGGGTGAGGATGGCATAATAAATAATAGGAGGGGCATCTTGAGCCACTGATAGGGGCTTAAAGGTAAGGGAAAGGTACCCCGGACCGTTAGGCCCAGTCGCGGCGCTCATCTCACTCTATAGGCCAAGGGAGCCGGCGTTTGTCCGCAGACAGCTTCTGGGTCATGCAGCCAGCATGACTAAGCCGCTTCTGGCGAACCACAGCAGCGCATAGAAATGCCGTTTACCTTCCTGCCAGAGTGGTACCTATTTATCTACTTGCACTTTGACATGCTTTCGAACTGCTAGGCTGGCAGAAGCTGGGACTGAGCAACGGGAGTTCACCCCGTTGCTGGGATTCAAACCACCGACCTTCCGATCAGCAAGCCCAAGAGGCTCAGTGGTTTAGACCACAGCGCCACCCGCGATATGGTATGATATGGGGCTTAAGAAATTATATTTGGGCTTCTCCAATTTATCTTTCTTCTGCAATGTTCAGACTCTGCCAGTTTCTTTATTTATGTAATCCACACACTGACTCAAAGAAGGGAAAGAAGAAAGCTCTAATAAGCCCTTTTGCAAGGGTGTATGTGTTTGAATGTAACAAGATGAGTGTTTTGGTGTGGATTTTTTTTAAAAAGCACTATTCCATACTGTCAAAACGTATTATGCCTGGGTGATCCATTTGGTCCAAGTGGCGGGGGGGACATGCTTTTTTTTTTTGGAAATACATGTGTTTGGGAGATGAGCTGGATTTGAAAATAATGTTATTCAAGCTTTTCTGGGAGCAAAAGTTTTTGCTGACACGGAGGCTAAGCTGCTGGTGACGTCAGGCTGTCATGCATGTTTTGTGAGTTTTTCTTATGAGTCATGTTAGATGACACAGCAAAAAAAGCCAAACACAACCCCAGAAATGCCAAGCTCCTGTACTCTTCAACTGGGGCTCTTGACTGGTGTAGTGGCTAGAGTTTCTGGCTAGGAACGAGGTGCCTAAGACCATATCTCCAGCCAGCCATGAAGCTTCTGTCCAGCCAATTCCACTCAGCCCAGCCTACCACAAAGAGTTGTTGTGATGGAGAGGAGAGAGCGAGATGACAATGAGGTCCTTGGAGGAAAGGCGTAATAACTGTAGTAAAACTTAGTGTCTGCTACTATAGCTGGCTGCTTATCTTTACTGGTTCATGTAGAAGTTGACATGGATCTTTTGTGGAACCTAGATGTGGCCCCAGCCAGCATGGTCCACAGTCAGGGATGATGGGAGTCCAATAGGCCTAACAGCACCTGGAGGTTCCCCAGCCCTGCCATAAACAAAAATGGAGATTATGCAGCTATGACTTAATATAGTCCTCATTTAGAGAAAACACCATAGCTGTCAACTTTCAGATTTGAAAATAAGGGATCAGCAGCCTCACCAGTCCCGGGGACAGTCTACGGGATATCTAACAATCTGGGATAGCAGTGGGAAACGGTGCTGGAATAAGCGAATTTCCTGCAAAAAAAAGGGAATGTTGACAGCTATGGAAAACAGGGTATCACCGCATTGGAGGTTGGGTAGGAAATTGTTCATCTTGCGAATCTCCTAGTTGAGAAAGGATTTGAACCCTGGGCTAGAGCAATAGGAAACACACACACACACCTTTTAAAAAATAGCCATACTTCTACTGCCTTTCTCATTCCTTGGTTTCCTTGTATTTCATCCTCGCCCCCTGCTCCCCTGTGAATTTTCACAGTGCAGGCTTTTTTTCTGCCCCTTGCTGAGTGTGTGAATGGACTCGCTGCTGCCTTTCCCTGCCACTTTCACAACACTGGAAATTGAGAGCTGTTGGCCAGGACAAGGGGCGTGGGGGGGGCGCAGAGCGAAAACCCTGAAAACACTCTTTCAAGAAAATGTCACATCTGTAAGGGGAAAGAAGTGCAGCTGTGTTAAAGTCTCCTTTATTTGCAGCTGAGGAAAACATAGAACTTGGGGTTTGGACATGCATTGTTGGTTCGGCTTCACTCTTCCAGATTTGCATATCAAAAGCCCTGTTGATGCAGCCAGACAGGATACAGAATATATAGAAGGAAAGAGGGAGGAAGATGATGGCAGCAGGCCTCAGCCTCCATGACAGACTTCTTCAACAGGGTGCTCTCCAGTTCCCATCACACCTGACCATTTCCCGTGTGGTCTGGATCTGACGCGAGTTGCGGCCCAACACATCTGGAGGGCCCCCAGTTGGGGAAGAGTTCTTCATTCCGTCATCTGTTCCGTGCATAAACTATCAAGCTTACTGAAGTCCAGGGCCCTCTCACAACATACTGTTTTGTCTCATGAACAGGGAGGGCAAAGAAGGGGAAGATGGAGGAAACAGGTTTGACTTGGAAGGCCAGGAGAGTTCAAGATGACCGAAAGTATTAGCTTGGGGATAGAAGAAGAGTGCTGCTTGCTCAGGTCAATGGTCCATCTAGTCCAGCATTAGACACCTAATGAGAGGGACCTAATCACAACAGCGTTTTCTCCCCATTTGTGATTCCCATCAACTGGTCTTCAGAGGCGCAACACCTTTGACCGTGGAGGAAGACCATAAAGCCATAATGTGTAGTAGCCTTCAGTTCCTCTTCTGGGAGCTACTTCCATAGTTAAAACTATGCACTGTGTGAAGAAGTGTTTCATTTTGTCTTTCCTGAATCTCTCAACATTTCTGCTTTCTTGGAAGTTCCCAAGTTGTAGTATTATGAAAGAAGGAGAAAAACTGTTCTGTCTGCTTTCTCTACACCATGCATAGTTGTTCTACACCTCTTGGTAGATTGTGATAAGCTTTGGAAAGCAAAGATCCCTGATCAATGGTAGCTTTGTGGGAGATTATTTTTATTATAAACTGCCCTGTGATCCTCGGAGGAAGGCTGATATAAAACTGTTGTTGTTGATGTTGATGTTTACCCAAACCTTAGCTATTTAGATTGCAGAGGCTTTATTGTGATCACTGTTCTCCAGTTATCAGTGCACAGAGTTATATTCACAGCACAGCATTGTGAAACTGGTAGCTTAAGACCAGAATTAAATATTACTGGAGCATTAAGCCACTTCTTCTGAAAACAGCAGACCTCCCATTCCTCTCTCACCCAGTAACATCCAGTAAAACAAAATGCACCACAGGTCTTCAGCACACTCTTTTTGAGTTTTATTTGATCCATTCTAAACAATCACAGGGAAGAAGCTGTTTGTTTTTAACAGAAGCTGATCCTTCTCAGCATGTCAGATCCTGTGTGATTCTGAAAGTTCACATCAAAACCCAGCCCTGCCTATGCCTCCTTAGAGCAACTTATTGAAATAACCTGATTCTTGGACATTAAATAACTATCACTGGTCTTGATTGAGACCATAGCATGTGACTTAACCTGTTGCTCCTCTATTGTGGTCCTGGAAATATATCCCCATGAAAAGTCCATATGAGCCTCCTGGTCATTATAACTACAGTACCCTGCAGCTCATTTTTGGCCCTTGGCTTTATTTATTTAGAGCATTTTTACCCACTGAAAAGGCTCCCAGAGAGGTTTATAACAATCAATAAGACAGTCAGGCTTACAGTTTAATCCAACCCCCAGCAATGCAGGAATATGCATCCTTACGGAGATTGAACATGCAACATTGACATTATCAGCACCATGCTCTAACCGACTGAGCTTTTTGTACTTTTCCTGGCTCGGTAAGAGTGTGCAGCAAGGTTAGTTAAAAATGACTTGGACTTGGCCCCAGAAGTTGTTCTGAGCATGAGGACTCATCCCTGTGGAGGTGAAGTGGTAATAAAAAGGGTACCCCTAAGCATGTAAAGAGTGCCTTCTCTTACCAGTAAGAACTAAGCAAGATGCCATCCTGAGCATGCAGCAGCAGCTGACGATGAAAATTGCACTTAAGCTTTCCCCAACATCTGGCAGAACATCTGGCTGTGTTGTCACTGCATTTTGTGTGCCACTGCTCCATGTTATTGGCTGGCAGTGAGCAGGGAGTCATGGAAGGTTGTGCTGTTGCCACGACACACTGAAAAGCTCTTCTAGATATAATGGAGGGGTGGGAGTGGCTCTGTGGGTGCCATGTTTGGTGTAAGCCATGCATTTGTCGCAATCTCAGTTTTGACCCTGACTTCCTAACCTACTTAACTGCCATCCCAGACACTTACAGGATTAGAGGGGAAACCACATTGTGAGGGTAACTTCAGGACAAATTCCCTGGCCTCTCTTATTACACAACTTGAGCAATGAATGTAGTGTGGCCCACTTTTTGTGGTGGGTGAGAGAGAAGAATCCCCTCTTGATTTCAGAGGGGAAAGTGCCTCATTCTCCAATAACCAACTCTCTTCCCCTTTTTTGATGCTCCCAGCGAGCTCAGCAATGACCTCCCTGTGCAGCAGCCCAACAAGTGGAACGTACTCTGTGTGCAAGCCCCCCCCCCAAGTGTAAAATATGGGGAAATTGCTGCAATTTCGGGCATTTTCCAGAGAGGAACTCTGGAGGACAAAAAGTGCTTGGCATAATAGGCGTCTCTCACCACCTAAGATCTGCTTTAGAGGAATAAAGGGCAGCTTTGGTTGTGGGGGGAGGCAAGAGCATGGGCGGTGTGAGGTGGGGGGGGCTGCAAATGAAGAGTGAGTGTTGATGGTGCTACAGATAGAAGAGCCCCAGCAAGGGAGGTGGGGAGAGTGGTGTTGCGCGGGGAGAAAATGGAGTGTCAGATATAAGACGAAGTGATCGCAAGCACAAAGGAATTTATATTCAAATATTTAAGCATTCTTGAAAGGATGCTCGGAGCAGAAATTCCTTTTCTCTGCTCCCCATGTAGAAATGACTTTAACACTCAGCCAGATGCTAATGCAAAGTGACTCAAGCTATTCCTCGCAAGCATAGCTAAATTGCCGTTATTTGTTAAGCACATTGAATTCAGCTGTGGATACAGCAGTTGGTTGCATTTAGAAAGCATCTGTACTCCCCTCTCTCTTCTCCTTCTTCTTCTTAATCCTCCAAAGCAGAGACAAGTCTACCTATCTCCTCCTCCTCCGCTGGCCCCCTCTCCCTCTCCTCCCTTGCGCTAGCTGGGAATTGTCAAGTGACAACCGACCAAATCCTTTTGGACAGGGAGCCTTCATCCCAACTCCTATATACTTGCAAAGCGGGGCCTTGTGGTCGGGATCAGGGAGCCCATTAAAAGCGCTTTGATGGTATGGAAATCCATCTTCATGAAGCAGGCCAGGCCCCTAAGCAGCCTGCTGTTTAGCTGTGGTTACAGATCAGTCATTCACTTCGGAGGGCAGTAATTGTGCTGACGGCTTGTATGGCAAGGGAAGTACATAAAATAATCCAGGGCCCTCCGCCGTGGCACTGTGAGTTAATCTTCTTTAATACAGATCAGCTGTTGTTCTAACACATGACTTTGCGACGGCCCTGGTGACTCCACTTCAGCTTTTTTGATTAAGTAACAGGAGCTACAGCCCTCATCTGTGTCCACTTTTCGTCTGCCACTTTTCGGTTGTCAAGCTCCGTCTCAAACTCGTCTCCTTTGCTCGTTTGCATGCCTTCGTCTCCGAGTGGGGAAGAGCAATCCCCTTTCAGTGTTATGCGCTGAAAGGAGGCAAGCAGCCACCAGATTCCTCCCCTCCCCCCAAATCCCCGACCCCAGCAAACCTCTGAGGTAAACTTGGTGGCTAATGCTCTGAGGAACATCTGAGGAATTCTGAGGGAAGCGAACAGCCTTTCAGTAAGACCGGCAAAGCTTCGCAAGGATGGGTGAGGTGTTTCCATGGACTCCCAAGGAACCCACACAAAAAACATGAGTCCAGCTTGTTGCTTGCTTGTTCGTTAAGACCATATCCATCCATTTTAAAAACTGTCATGTTGGCTTTAACAGCCATGGCTTACACCACAAAGAATCCTGGGGACTGTAGTTTGTTGAGAGTTGTTAGGGTCCTCAAATTGCAGAGTGGTTTAACAGTCAGTCCCCTTTCCCAGGGAACTCTGGGGATTGCAATTCGGCGAGGGGGATAGGGGTCTCCTAACAACTCTCAGCACTCTTGACAATCTACAGTCCCCAAGACTCTCTGGGGAAATCATAGAATTGTAGAGTTGGAAGGGGCCATGAGGGTCATCTAGTCCAACCCCCTGCAATGTGGGAATCTAAGGCATCCATGAGAGATAGCTATCCAAGGTTTTAGCTCTGCTTAAAAACCTTTAAAAAGGAAAGAGAGTCCACCACCTGCCAAGGAGTCTCTTCCACTGTTGAACAGCTCTTACCATCAGAACGTTCTTCCTGATGTTTAGATGGAATCTCGTTTCTTGTAACTTGAAGCCATTGGTTCAAGTCTAGCCTCCAGAGCAGGAGGAAGCAAGCATGTCCCCTCTTCCATGTGACAGCCCTTTAGATATCATATCTCCTCTCAGCCTCCTCTTTTCCAGGGTAAAATTCCCAGCTCCTTCAACCGTTCCTCATATGGCTTGGTTTCTCGACCCTTGATCCATGCATGTTAAAGTAGCATCATAGTGCTTCTGATGTTTAGTGTGAGTGTGGCCATAGCCCCAAGAGGCTCTCAGAGCACCTCAGAGAAGATTCTCAAAATGAAATCACACTCAGATCTAGTAGAGGAACGAAAGTTCCATGGTATTCATACAGGCGCCATACATGCTGACATCCCAGCAACAGAGTCATGGCCGCTTATCAAGATGGGGAGGTGCAATGCAACGTGAGCATTGTCTGTGTGTGGATACACCACCGGGAATGCCAGATTGACTCTGCTGGTGTGCCCACACTGTGCCAATGTTCCTGCCATCTTGCCTGGTACCTGGCCATTCTGTGTCCATTTGGAACCAGGATTATTCAGGCAGTATTTCCTATCCTCATCCTTGCTCTTCCCAGGCATCATGTTAGGCAGAGTCTCCACCTACGTCTTCTTAAGGAAGCAGGGTAGGGCTAAGTAACTGGAAATCTTTTTTGGTCCATGATGGAGGCAAGTCTTCCCTTGGTGACTTCTGCCAGGCAGCAGGCCCTCTACTTCAGGGGAGTAGGGCTGAGCTTTGTGGCCTTTACTCAGTCTGTGATCTTTTAGGCTGTGGGGTGAGATGTAAGGGCAGATCAAAAGTTTTCCAGAGAGAATTTTGAGGCAAACTTTCAGGGCAGGGGAAATTTCAGAGGCTAAAGGGGGAACTGTGTATGGAGGAGTGTTCACATGCAGATGGTCCCACCAGTTCAAGCCTCAACTAAATTATTGCCGGTAGCAGGGACAAGATGAACTATATATATATATATATATTTTATAAATATTTATTAAAGTTTTTAAATACAATACATAAATAATAAACAACATTACTTATATCATAACATAGTTTCATCACTTCTTTGGACTCCCTCACGTCTCCCGCTCCCACTTACATCGTTATAATTTTTTTTCAAGCAAATTATCATCTTGTTTAGAACCTTATATCCGCTCACTTAAATAAAATCTAGCAGTTCTCCAAAAAATTTATATTTTCCTTAATCTCACTTATCGTCAAATTCAAATCTAATTCAGTGGTGGACAGTTATTTATGATCTAGCATCCTTCTTAACATTCAACCAAATTACAATATTTTTGTAGATAAATCTTAAATTTCTTCCAGTCTTCTTCAACCCTCTCTTCTCCCAGGTCTCGGATTCTGCCAGTCATCTCGGCCAATTGCATATAGTCCATCAGCTGCATCTGCCACTCTTCCAGTGTGGGTAGATCTTGAGTTTTCCAGTTCTTAGCGATGAGTATCCTTGCTGCCGTTGTTGCATACATAAAAAATGTTCGGTCCTTCTTTAACAAGAAGATGAACTATAGACCCCTTTTCACCTGACTTGGCCAGCAACTATGGGCCTTATTACTATTATAGTTGTTATTAGCACCATGTGGGCAGGGAACATGGACATGTTTGCTTCTGAAACTACAAAATATCCAGCTATGCTGATGTCACTGTATGAATCACCACTGCAAATGCTACCATCACAATCGTCAACACATTATCAAGAAAAGCCATGTGGCCATGATATTCCACCAGGCAATTGTTTCTGGAACGCCACCCACGATAAATGAACAACCTAGAAATATGTATATATCCCCCCCCCCAGAAGAGATCTGTAAATAAGTCTTGACTAATGTGTCTTCCCGTGATCAGTAGTCCTACCCGGGTAGGAGAAAATAAATTTCATTTTATGTGCACGCATATAATGAATGCAGCTCAGATTTTAATTGAGAAGGCAATAAAGTGTATTTTTAAAATATCTTTACTTTTCTTGGAAGAGTTTCAACCAGAGAGAGAGAGAGAGAGAGAGAGAGAGAGAGAGAATGAACATGTGCCCGGCTTGTGTATTTTTCTGGTTTCTTGGAAACCTGGGGACACAGTTGTATTTATAATTGTCACCTCCAGTTAATTATAGCTTGATACTTTCTGTATCTAAACAAAAATAACTTTTTGAAAAAGCTTTGTTCCAATAGTGCAGTTTAACATCCAGAGAGAATGATGCTTAGGAGCCATTAAAAATATATCACCTTGACCTCTGTAAAGTTAAGAATTATCTGCTTCTCCACGTGGCCTGGAGTAGAGTGAAATTCAAATAGGCTATATATGGCCAAGACTGTGCATTCCAAAGCTGGGGCAGAACCTCAGTACAGTACATACCTGATGCCCAAATCCCAAAATACAACTTATGCTTTTAAATCTGTACTTCTTTGAATCCTGTTCCATAGTTCATCAACCAAAAATGATGTACACAAATGCAAATTTTACAGGAAAACATGAATAAAAAATATTATTATTTATTACATTTTGGGGGCATTTTATCTTGCCCAGGGCAACCCAAAATGACTTACAAACAAACAAACAAACAAAACTCACATAGATATAATAAAACTAAGTGGGGGAGAGATACATTAAAAACTCCCTGCCCACTTCTAAAAGGCTACAGATACTTAAAGGCCTGGTTTTATATATAGAGGAAAGTTTTTGCCTGGCTCCTAAAGATATATAATGATGGTGCCAGGTGAGACACCTTGGGAAGAGCATTCCACAGTTGGGGAGCCACCACAGAAAAGGCCCTGTCTTGTGTTGCCACCCTCTGGACTTCTTCTGCGGGGTGTGTGTGTGTGGCATAGACAAGGGCCTCAGATGCTGAGTGCAGGGTTTGAGTTGATTTGTATGGAGAGAGGCAGTCCTTGGAAGTATTTTGGTCCTGAGCCTCAGGCGGCGAAACGGGACAGGCTGCCCCTGGTTGTACAACTAGCACCATGTAGCAATGTAACCACATTGTATATGTCTAAATATTCACCCGTAGTATCCAAGGAAGTGGTACAGAACATGTAAACATCATGAGATGGCAACATTCCAGAGAACAAGTTATCCTTAATGTTACGGGGGGGGGGGGGAGCTGACCAAAGGGATGCTGTTGGAGGGAGGGCTTGGAGCAGGAGCATGTAAGTGGAATCCCCCCCCTCAAAGAATGAAGTCACAGGAGTGAATGCACCCCCAAGAAATGTACATTTCATAATTTTCTTGACTATTCAACCCAGGCCTTTATTCCTGTTCCCTTTGCAGCATTGCTTTTCTCAAAGGGCTTGTGCCCATGCTTGTTGGCTGGAGAGCTGCGATAAAAAGATCTCTTTGCGACAGCAAAGGCAGGTTTTATTTCTGCGAGTTTAAAGAGAACAGGGTCCAGATTGCTTATTTTTCCCCCTCTCCCTCCACCCTCCTCTCAATTCCCACTCCTCACTTCATCCTCCTCAGACTCCATCATCTTCCGCTTTCCCCTTAAACAGTGTACCAGACTTGAAATGACAGTGACCAATGTTGACTTAATGTGGATGTTTAATAATGGAAAAAAGCATGTCAGCTCCAACGCTAGTTACAAATGGCAGGAAGTGTATCGAGTGGCAGCCCTGTGATAATTTTGCATCCATCATGCTCTCCTGATGCCTCTCCGGCTGCCTGATGGATGGGGATGAGCAGAGTAAACGCCGGGGCAGCGTCTTCTTGAGCAGAAAAAGTGCTTCAGTCTTTGGGAAGGGAGTAAAAGAGCATTAAGCCTCCCGTTTCCCAAGGCCTTTTCTCATGGGATATTCTGGAGTGAGGCCATGTTCCTCCCCATGACTTGCTAGAAGCAGAATAAAACACAGTGGTACCTCCAGTCATTAACTTAATTCATTCCGGAGGTCTGGGTTTTTTTTTGTTTGTTTTTTTTTAAAATAATATTTATTAAGTTTTTTAACAAAAAGAAGAAAAAGAATAAACAATTAACAAAAATCACATACAGAAAATCCAGATACAATACAAAAAACAAGATTTAACATAAAAATAAAAAATAAAAAAATAAAAATCCCTCTTTCTGATATCTTCCAATCATTTACTTATTTTCCTGACTTCCTCACACCTCCCTTTTTTTGTATTCCATTTAAAAATTTGTTCAGCAAATTCATACCCTCTTAATTTAACCTTAATTATTTATCTTCACATATTCTAATTTCAAATTTTCATCTTATATTGATCCCTTCATACATATTCTTATTTTTCCTTATTGCAAGAACCACTTCATTTCATTCCAACGTCGTTAGCATTCAATAATTTTACAGTATTTCTGTAGATAGATTTTAAATTTCTTCCAATCTTCTTCCACCGACTCTTCTCCGTGGTCTCGGATTCTGCCGGTCATTTCCGCCAATTCCATGTAGTCCATTACTTGCATCTGCCATTCTTCCAAGGTGGGTAGGTCTTGTGTCTTCCAATGCTTTGCGATGAGTATTCTTGCTGCTGCTGTAGCATACATAAAGAAAGTTCTATCCTTCTTTGGCACCAATTGGCTGACTATGCCCAGGAGAAAGGCCTCTGGTTTCTTCGAGAAGGTATATTTAAATACCTTTTTCATTTCATTATATATCATCTCCCAGAAAGCCTTAATCCTTGGGCACGTCCACCAAAGGTGAAAAAATGTACCTTCAGTCTCTTTACATTTCCAGCATTTATTATCGGGCAAATGATAGATTTTTGCAAGCTTGACTGGGGTCATGTACCACCTGTATATCATTTTCATAATATTCTCTCGCAAGAAGCCCAGAGGTCTGTTTTTAACCTGAAACCATTCTTAACATGAGGCGCGTTTTCGCTAATGGGGCCTCACGCTGCTGCTGCGCCACTGGCACGCAACTTCCGCTCGCATCCCTGGGCAAAGTTCGCAACCTGGACCATCTACTCCCAGGTTTGCAGAGCTCGTTACCCAAAGCGTTTGTAAGGAGGATGGTACGTAACTCGAGGTTCCACTGTAATGCAGTTTGGGGGTTAATTTTTGGTGCGGAGCTTTTTGTAAAGGTAAAGGACCCCTGACAGTTAAGTCCAGTCGCGAACGACTCTGAGGTTGCGGCGCTCATCTCGCTTTACTGGCCAGGGGAGCCGGCGTTTGTCCGCAGACAATTTTTCCAGGTCATGTGGCCAGCATGACTAAGCTGCTTCTGGTGAAACCAGAGCAGTGCATGGAAACACCGCTTACCTTCCCTCCGGAGCGGTACCTATTTATCTACTTGCACTTTAACGTGCTTTCGAACTGCTAGGTTGGCAGGAGCTGGGACTGAGCAACGGGAGCTCACCCCGTCGCTGGGATTCGAACTGCTGACCTTCTGATTGGCAAGCCCTAGGCTCAGTGGTTTAGACCACAGTGCCACCCACGTCGGGGGTAGTCTTATCCAAATATCCATAGTACAACATGCATTGGGTATTGCTTTTTCTCCCACAGTGGGCAAGAGCCCAAAGCCAAGAGTGTGCGAAACTCTACTGAAAAATGTTGGGGGCAGGCTGTCACTCAGTTGTAGAGCACATCCTTTACATGCATGAGGTTCTATTCCATTGGGTTGGATTCATCATAGTGCTAGAGCAAATGTTCCAGCAGTGCAAAGATTTCTGTGGCACAACAAGAAGTCCTCTGCTTCTCCCCCTCCATGAATGTGCTCTATGGGTTCCACCAACCTTCTGGAGCAGATCTGGGGAAGGCACATGAGAGAGGGGAAATTCCCATCGCACAATAACTGCTGGGACACATTAGAAGAATACCAACCATTATCTCCAGATGTGCCTGAGTGGGAGCACCAAAGTTTGCCTTAAAAAAAAAAAAAACAACCAACCCACTTCAGACAAAGTTTGGTGACATTCAGTGAGAGGTTTTGCCTTCTGCAACTGATGTCCGAACAGACAGTGGGATTTGTATCTGGGTAGAGGGGCTGTGGTGAAGTGTGCAATCTGCTTTACATTAATGCCGCCCACACTTACCAGACATCTTTGCAACAACGCGTCAGCAGGGGCGTGTGGGTCTTATGTCATCGCCCATCCATCACGCCGAATGTCAAACCTATCCTGTACCTTCCGTCAACAGCCTTCACTGGATTGTTCACATCAAAACGGGCAGTTTATCCAAAGTGCTACTGTATGGAAAGAATTTTGCTCTTCTCCTCCCATCATTGCATTGTAGCTTCTTCCCTTAAATAAAGAGAGAGAGAAATATGAAAATAGATGTCAAGTTGATATAGTACCAAGATCGGACTTGTTTTTTCTTCAGCCTTAAACATTTTGATTTGTTTTGAGCTTAGCTCTCACTCCCTTTTTTGCCATTTGGTTCTTAGCATTTGTGCTTATTTATGGCCTCTGCATATAATGGCCACATGCCTTGTTTTCACAGATGGTCAATGAAAGATCCCCCCTCCCCTCTCCCTTCTATTGTAGCCTGATTTTTCGGTTTTGCTATATTTGTCACACTGCCACTGCTCACAGCTAGCGAGTGCCCACGCATGGTAGAGATTGATTATCAGATGGATTTGGGTATATGTACTTTCCTCTCCTCTCAGTTTTTGCATAGATGGCTTCGATTCTTTATATATAAAGCATTTTTTTAAAAAAATAATAATAATATTAAAGTGGGGGTATTCTACCCCATTGGCTTTTGCCAACACATGGATTTATTTGTTTGCTTGCTTGTTTAAAACATCGTATCACCAAGAAACTCAGGGTGGCTCACAATTTTAAAGCAATAATGCACACTTCTTGTTTATTGGCTCCCCTCGTTGACTGGTTTCAAGCAGGCTCTCTAAAGACCTGGCTATATACGTCCACTTTTAACTGAGAAAGGTGCTGCTGTTTTATGCCTTTCGGTTGTGTCTTTCACCATTGCTGCAAAAAAATGTTAGTGCGAACGTTGCATTTGGCTTCTAACCTGTTTTAATGATGATTTCATTTGTTGACTGCTTAGACAGGCTTTGCTTTGGCCCTGTGACAAAGTGGTATTAAAATATGCAAATGAATAAAACACGGGGGGAGGGCAGCAGATAGATAGATAGATAGATAGATAGATAGATAGATAGATAGATGAATGAAACTTAAAAGAAGAAGAGGAAATCTTAAAAGCAAAATGTCCAACAATAATTGAACACAATCAAAATCTTTTAAAAAAATAATTCAAAATGATACACAAAATGCAAGAGATAAAGCAAAACTTCTTGCACTGAGGCCCTCCAGATACTGCTGGGCCTGGACTCAATCTCACACTATCCATTATCATATGGCCAGGAATGATGGGAAATGGATTCCAACAACAGCTGGAGGGCTGCAGGTTCACCACTCCTAATTTATACCATAGTGTGGGTGCCAAAGCAGAGAAGGCTCTGTCCTGTGTACCTACCAGCCATTTTTATTTTGATGTTATTTCTCACTTTTATTTATCACCTTTCCCTCTAAGGAGCTCAAGACCTATTTCCCTGTCCCCTGATTCCATCCTCCGAACAACCTACTGAGGTAGGTTAGGCTGAGAGACAGTGAGTGCTGAGTCATTGTTGTTGTTTTTCTGAAAAGGGGGCATTAGGCCAAATAAGATTGAGAACCTCTGCTTTAGTGGAAGAAATTGCTATTAAAGAACTATATCTTCTTCCTCATTTGCGATCACTTGTAGCTGAGTAAGATTGTCTTCCATAAACATGGTTTTAACAGTGAGTCCGTAAGTGACTGTGGAGGCCAATTCTGGATGCACATGTCCTTCCACAGTGGGGACATTGGTTTCCGGGCGGGAGTTGATCATGGTGTGGATTTGCCAAGTGTGCCTTCCTCTTAGGACATTTCTCCCCTGCATCCTGAGTTCGAGTGTCTTCAAAGCCCATGACACCTTTGGTAAAGGCTGTTCTCCAACTGGAGCACTCGCAGGCAAGTGTTTCCCAATTGTTGGTGTTTATACTACAGTTTTTTAGATTGAGGCAGTCTTTAAACCTCTTTTGTTGACCACCAGCATTGTGCTTTCCATTTTTAAGTTCAGAATAGAGTAGTTGCTTTGGAAGACGATCATCAGACATCCGCACAACATGACCAGTGAAGATGATGTTGAAGAATCATTGCTTCAACACTGGTGATCTTTGCTTCTTCAAGTACACTAATATTAGTTTGTCATCAGCATACTGAAGCTCTATAACAGAAGTTACGGTAACCTTACTCTTTGCTTTCAGCCTGCTCAGATATGAGTGCTTTAACTGGGTTAAAGTATGTGAGTATGTGGCCCTAGTCTTAGAGTATATTGCTGGGCTGTGGCTGAAAGCTTATAGCTATCACTGGCCTGCAAGCACTCCAATTGGAGAACAGCCTTTACCAAAGATGTCATGGTCTTTGAAGACACTCAAACTCAAGACGCAAGGGAGAAACATGCTAAGAGGAAGGCACGCTTGGCAAATCCACACCGTGATCAACTCCCGCTGGGAAACCTATGTCCCCACTGTGGAAGGACGTGTGGTTCCAGAATTGGCCTCCACAGTCACTTACGGACTCATTGTTAAAACCGTGTTTATGGAAGACAATCTTACTTGGCTACGAGTGATCGCCAAAGAAGATAGCTATGTAGACTTTCCCGTCTCTGGGTATCTTCCTCCCTTCTTTCCTGCAGCACAGTGTTACATGTTGCTAAATTTTAGGAGCTTGGCCTGTTTCCCCCCGACGTATTGTGATGCCATATCCAGGCCAATAGATTTGAAACTGGTACGAACCACAGTAAGAGAGGGATTAGGCTTCCCCTGTGTCTCAAGCTGTCAGTCTGACACCTTCTGCCATCGCTTGGATGCAGCTGAATGGCAGGCGAGATCTAGCATCTTCATAAGGAAACTTGCCAGGCCTAAGAATATGATTAAAACCCATCCTTTTATTTCCACAAATCTCTCTGCCTTCCCGCACGCTTGTTTATTTGTTATTGTTCTGTTTTTGAATTATGTACATAAATGGCCCTTCACACTATTTAACATTTCTGGGGAACCATGCAACCAATTTTGCTGCAGCACAAGTAATAATCGTAAATCGAGTCGCACACTCGGAAGACACATTTGCAAACAAGATACGGAATTTTCTCAATACGTATTTGAAGGAATGCCACACGTCCCCGGAAATCATGTGCGACAGCATGCCTGTGATATCTGATGTTGACTTAGCTGTGTGTTAACTTTCAAAACATTCTGTTTGGAGATCTGATTATTGCAGTGTTCAAATTTTTCAGATTACTACACAGCTAGGTGATATTAGGGACACAGGTGGCGCTGTGGGTTAAACCACAGAGCCTGGGGGTTGCCAATCAGAAGGTCGGCGGTTCGAATCCCCATGACGGGGTGAGCTCCCGTTGCTCGGTCCCTGCTCCTGCCAACCTTGCAGTTTGAAAGCATGTCAAAGTGCAACTAGATAAATAGGTACCGCTCCGGCGGGAAAGTAGTGTTTCCATGCGCTGCTCTGGTTCGCCAGAAGCGGCTTAGTCATGCTGGCCACATGACCCGGAAGCTGTACGCCGGCTCCCTCGGCCAATAAAGCGAGATGAGCGCAGCAACCCCAGAGTCGGTCACGAGTGGACATAATGGTCAGGGGTCCCTTTACCTTTTTAGGTGATATTAGGGAAGGGGTGTAGAGAGATAAGGAGATAGGGTTAGTGCAGAGATTTTCAACCTTTTTGAGTCCACAGCTCCCTTGACCAACTACACCCTTTCTACGACACCCCTGTGGGGCTCAGGAACCCAGGCATGCCACCCCTCACTTACCAAGCTGGCAGCCCCTCACCCTTTTTCAAACACCCTCCCTTGTGGAGTGTTCCCCCAGCCTCCTCTCCTTGGGAGTCCTCCAGGGAGCTGCTGTAGCCACCCCTGGTCTCTCAATTGCCTCAGCTCCTGGCAACCAGCACCCCCTGGCCAGCCCCAGAGGAGCTTGTAGCCCGCGGAGCTTGTAGCCAGGGCTGCTGCAACAAACAACTGTGCAAGACATGAAAGGGCATCAGAAGAGGGAGGGAAGGAAAGAGGGACAGAGACCAGTGTTGGCCGTGGCACCCCTGACCATCATTCAAGGCACCCCAGGGTGCCACGGCACACTGGTTGAAAACCTGTGGGTTAGTGGGTTCCATTTTGATTCCCCCCACCCCCTTTTGTACAATTTGATTTACTTCTGGATGAAAATGTTCTCAAAGCGTCTACCTTTAACAGGGGAGCACATCAGCACATGTTTTCACAAGGGAAGCAGCAAACCATTGTCAGCTGCAGCTTGAACTGGGAACTTCATGGTTTGAGGCTAGGAGCTAGCTGAGCAAATCGCCCAGGACTCCGTGTGTCCAAGCCCCAGACCCTTTGTAGAAGGAGTTTGGCTTCATCCACAAAAGCTGCAGCCTTTTGTGTTCTTTCATTGGACGGACACCCCAAAAATAACCCACCCACCCCATAAACTCACAAAGCCAGTGCTCTCTGTACATTCCAGGCCTAGAGGACAAGTGATAGGGCTTCTGGGCAGAGGAAATAATTACAACAAAAAGCATTAGTGGCATTTTCAGCTTCTTTAATACATTCCCAGGGAAGTTGCGGTTGATGGAATGGATGTTGAGCCATTTTAGACATGTGCGGCACTGCTGAGCGACTGAGTCACCCTATTGTTTAGTAAACAATTACCAGCAAAGCACAGTCTGCGTCCTGACTTTCTGTTTATATGAAAGCAGCTACTCCCTATCCTGTGTGGGCTGCAATTTTCATCCCTCTCCATTTTTTATTTTTTTTAATGCCACCCCTCCCATCTAAACGTTAACCCCTTGATTGCAAGGACCTCTCTGGTTCAGGAGAAAATGAAGACAGCCAGATAAACACTTTTACACAGCTTAGGTTTTAAAAAAGCAATGGGGGGGTGACATCCTTTGCTTGCAATGCAAAACAGTTAAGTGCATTCAGCTCCCCATTGATATGGGGCTTCAGTGAGTAGTACTGTGTACGTGGCTTGTGCCAATTCTGTTTTTCCAGCATAGCTGTCATTTATAAAATACCAGGTTTGTGTGGAGGGAGGATTTGCATATCGTTGCATGGACTCTTCTTCATTGGAGGTTTTTAATCAGAGGTTTGCTGGCCATCTGTCATGGATGTGATTCCCTGCATCCGTATGGATAGCTGAGATTCCTGCATTGCAGGGGGTTGGTCTAGATGACCCCGGGGGGTCTCTTCCAACTCTACAATTCTAGGATTCTATGTACACTGGAAGGAGAGAGAAGCCGTTTTAGGGCTGAGGGGTGAGTTTCGCCCTTTAGTGCTGTGGTGTCTCCGAATGCAGCACTCTCCCTACTGCAAAATGAGGGCGATAATCTACCTTATAGGGTTGTTGTTACGGTGGAACTCATTGATGTGTGCAAAGCACTCGATGTGTTAAAACCCTTGTGTAAATAACAAAAGGAGATAAACTCATGACCAGGTATGAATAAGAACCAGATTCAATAAGTCAGTGTCAACTGTGCTTGGGGGCCGGTTGGAGTCTGAAGAAAGCGTTATTTATTGAACACCGAATGCATCTTCTTTTTCGAACCGATCTGCTAAAAGCTTTGCAGCCAGGCTTTCAAGCCACCCATGTTCCAGCCAAGAGCAGGGACCAGAGAGAACGCTTTAAAACTAAGCTGTCATACAATTCCACCCCAAAAGATGTCTGAAAATAAGGTCGGAATTTGTTTCCCTCTCCCCCTCCCCACTCGCTTCTCTTAAGTCTACTTTTAGCTCCTATGGGTGCCTTTTTCTTTTCTTTCTTTTTTGGATAAGCAAGGGAGAGTTTAAGCGACTGAAGAAGGCACTGGTTTGTGGGGTTTTTTTCAATTTTAACTTCAATACAAACAAGAAAAGCGGGTCTGGGATGGGGGCAGAAACCTCCTGACTGATAAATCTTAGTTGCATTATAAATAATCTTTTGTCTACTTTGGTGGTCCGGGGAGTTTATATAATTGGAAGGTTAAAGCCCTTCTTTGTTGCTATTTCCCTGTTCATTAGAACAGTCGAAAACAATAAAGCGGGGCCACCAGAACGAGGGCTAACAATAACCGAGTCAACATTTGAAAGTCTCACTCTATTTTATCATTTCACGCATGGTTTTTATAGCTCTGTAAACTACATTTAAGCACATCAGAGCTCAGCCTGTTGCAAAACTGATCCTGTTTCTGTTTTATGGCATGTTTTTCTGCACAACAGTCATTGTCAAGGCGATGGCCAGAGATAAGAGGTGGCACACTCCATAGTGTCATAGGATCACAGAGTTGGAAGGGATCCCTGAGAGTAATCTAGTCCAGTCTCCTGCAATACAGGACTCTCAACTAAAGCATCCATGACAGATGGCCAATGTTGACCTGGTGAGACAGATTGAGTGGTCCCATCCACAGCTTGGTTATGATGTCAAAAAAGAGAGGAAAACTAGGAACATAGGAAGCTGCCTTATAGTGAGCCAGATCATTGGTCTGTCTAGTTCAGTGTTGTGTATGCTGACTGACAGAAGCTCTCCAGAATTTCAGTCTGGCCCAGAATGCCAGCACCCCAATGGGAACTCACTCATAGTCCTCATAAAAGTGCACCAGCACTTTAGTGTGAATTTCTCCCAGTACACACATTTTGGTTTTTTGGTGTTTTTTTAAGATATATTGTATTAAATCCCCCCCCAAAAAAATCCCACATAAAGATTCCAGTACACAATAGATTTTTCTTTTCTTTTGTCAACATCCCATCCAATTTTCCATGATGTTTCCATGGTGTTTGTTATTTGTCCCCCTTGTTGCTCTCTGTCTTCCCTGTCTTGGATCATAACAATAATACAACAATCTCTCATGCCTTCCTGCTCACGAATTCATCATACTATAATATTTCTTTAAATAGTCCAAAAAAAGGCTTCCATGCTTCCATAAAGCAATCATCGTACCAATACACACATTTTTGTATGCAATTTCCTCTAATGCAATGCAATTCAGTATGCCGTTTTCACTAGTATATGCATTCTTACATGCAGTTTACCTAAGAATGAAAATTATTGTACGCACTATTTGGCTGGACAACTGCATTGCAAAATTCAGAGAAGTGTGAATTTTGAAGGATGGCTGTGTTTCAGTTTGCACATATTTTTCCTCCAGAAAGTGCAAGGCTGTGTACAAATTCCTAGCTTAAAACACAGCTGGGTCATTCTTTTTTTAAAAAATTGGATCAAAGCTGGCTTGAGAGAAAACCCATCAAAAGGCAGCATTTCATGAGAAACGACAGGCTAGATATGGATTGTGGATAACATCATGTGTAAACCCCTTCCCCAGCTAGCATATTGGATGCAGAATAAACAGGAGTGTGTCCACAGCCTAAATTTAGTAGGCTTGCCTTTAGAGTGCAAGCTGATTCGAATTTCCCCCCTACCCCCAGTTGCAATGCAGCCTCCTTTGTGCAGACTGGAAGTCAGGCTTCGCCAGAACTCAAGGATTCCCACCTCACCAACCCTCTCCCCACAGTCATCTCAGCTTGGTCTCTCTCTCTCTCTCTCTCTCTCTCTCTCTCTCTCTCTCTCTCTCACACACACACACACACACACACACACACACACACACACTGCGTTTGGCAAAAGGCAGAGAAGAACATGAGGTTGGGGATCTGTGTCTGAGCCGGCACTTTTTGGCACTCTCTGGGCTGGCTTGCAGCCCCACAAGAGTGTGTGTGTGTGTGTGTGTGTGTGTGTGTGTGTGTGTGTTATCTGCAAGGCAGCAAATGTGAATGAAATGTATGCCTGCCTTTGGAAGAGGGGAGTGGAGATGGCAGGGGAAGGAGCCGAGTACTGTGGATGGAGAGCTAGAATGAAATTTTAACCTTGAATTATGCAGTTAGAGAAGAGCTTTTTGGCAAACGGAGTTCACAGCTCTCTAGGATTTTGCCAGCGCTACCCTGGCCAAGAGAACGTTTCGGCAGAGGAATGCCACTGTCAGGCTTGCACTCACTTGGCCAAACCCAGCTGTAGAGTATTACCGCGCTGGGGGTGTGGGGTAAGGGGTGTGGGGAACTAGGCACTTGAATCTTGAGCCATCACCCAGTTAGGCTGAAGTACTTATGTGTGCATCCAACTAATTCTTGTGGAAGAACTAGAGAACGAAAGGCCAATTCAGCGCTATGGCGTCCATGCAGAAGCTGCCGGCAGTCGCTCCTGTGAGGCAGGGTTCCACATGGCAGCTGTTTCGTTTGGAAGACACTTTCCATATGGTTCAGGCTAATCGTTTGGAGGCTCTGCTCTCCATTCCTGGAGGCCACCAGGAGTATGCAGTGCTGCTGTGGGGAATCTCCCAGTGGGGAGGTCAAGCCACATGCTTCGCAGCTGTCAAAAGGAGTGGAAGGTCTTGCTCACATATTCATCCCAGCTATGAGCTCCAGTGTGGTGGGAACATGCCGCCACCCCCCCCCCCCAAGTAATGAAATTGCAAGTTATCTCAGCTACAAATGCAATTCCCTCAGTTTCCACAATCTTTTCATCCTGGGGACAGGATTGCAGAAATCAAGCAAATCTTTCACACCTAGGGCACACAGAATGTCAGCGATTCGAATCCCTGTGACGGGGTGAGCTCCCGTTGCTCGGTCCCTGCTCCTGCCAACCTAGCATTTCAAAAGCACAAAGTACAAGTAGATAAATAGGTACCGCTCTGGCGGGAAGGTAAATGGCATTTCCATGCGCTGCTCTGGTTCGCCAGAAGCGGCTTAGTCATGCTGGCCACATGAACCGGAAACTGTACGCCGACTCCCTCGGCCAATAAAGCGAGATGAGCGCTGCAACCCCAGAGTCATCCATGACTGGACCTAACGGTCAGGGGTCCCTTTACCTTTACCTAGGTAGTACATGCTTTCCCACAGCCGCTGCCATCTTCCTTTTGAGCATCGCCGGATAAGCCCTGGAACTAGGGCTTTTCCAAAATGGAAATTTCAATATAAATTTGGCAAAGAGGAACACCTCAGGAGTTATGAGGGAAGCCAAAGATGTTTTCAATGGGGAAAGCCAGTGTGACCTAGTGTGACCTAAACCATCTCCTTACAAATAGAGAGCTGCAAATAGAGGCTACAAATAGTGTCAAGGCCTGATCCACATCACAAACAGTTAAGAGTTTCGGAAATGGCCATGTTCCAGCCAGCCAGCTATGATTAATGGGTGCATTTTGATGTGCAAACCTGAAACCATTGTGCTTCCCCCTTTGGAACCGCTAAATGGGTTTCGCAAGATGAAGGTGGGATGCCCCTCTGTCAGCAAGCTGCAGTTAATTTGTGAGTGGGCAGGGACAGGAAAGAGGATCCTCTTCCTTTGTTGACAGAGTGATGCCATGAACATAAATTGAAATATCCTCCTGGAAAGTGCGTAGCCCAGCAGATACGAGATTGCCACCCACCTCTTTTTTCTTCTAAAGCAAAACAGGTTAGCTGCTGCTTTTGTGCTTAATTTTGCCCTGGCGCCATTCATTATATGGCCTTTTTGATTAGCACCTGCCCTCCAGTTTTCCAAAAGTTTCCCACCACACTTCCTTGTTCTGTCCTCTTTCACAGGGTACTTAGAATTTATGAGGGTGTGTGGTGCCTGAGCCTGGTGGCTGGGTGTGTTTCTTTCCATTAATGCAGTGTTTCCCAGTGTTTGGGCTTTTGGACTACAGTTCCCATCATCCCTGACCACTGGTCCTGCTAGCTAGGGATGATGGGAGTTGTAGTCCAAAAAGAGCTGGAGACCCAAGTTTGGGAAATCCTGCATTAATGTTCTCTCCAGTGCTCTGCAGCCTCCCCAGGTGCATGCAATACCTGATTTGACAAAGCCCCATCTGAGGAGCTACTTCCTGATGGCCTCACCTGAGTTGTAATGGAGACCTGGGGACCAAGCACCTGAGACTTGTCACTCTCTGGTTGCGTTTGCCATTTGATGGGAATCACAAGTTTGGAGAGCTCTGTTGCACTCAAGTCCTGCTTTTGGGCTTCCCATGGGCATCTGGTCGACCACTGGTGGGATTGGATGCTGGGCTAGATGGGCATTGGCATCCACCAGAGCTCTTCTTACCTACATTTGCTCCTGGTACGTTTCCAGAAATTCAAAGTATTGGTGCTGACCTTTAAAGCCCTAAATGGCCTCAGTCCTGTATACCTGAAGGAGCATCTCCACTCCCACCATTCAGCTTGGACACTGAGGTCCAGCTCTGAGGGCCTTCTGGTGGTTCCCTCACTGCGAGATGTGAAGCTACAGGGAACCAGGCAGAGGGCCTTCTCAGTAGTCGTGCGTGCCTTGTGAAACGCCCTCCCATCAGATGTCAAGGAGATAAGTATCTATACAACCTTTAGAAGACATCTGAAGGCAGCCCTGTATCAGGAAGTTTTAAATGTTTAAAGTTTCATTTGTGTTTTTGTATATGCTGGAAGTTGTTGAGCTTTTGCGGGGACAAAGTTGTTGGGCTTTTTTGTTGTTGTTTTGGCCAAAAGTAACATCGCCAAAAATGGCACTGCCAACATGGGTTGCCATACGTCCAGATTTTTCTGGACATTTTGCTGATTTACACCTGGACACTGCTTCTGACAACTGTATTCCAGGTATGTCTGTACTGGAAGCTTCCCAGAGTAGCTGGTGCAACCCAGTCAGATGGGCGGGGTACTATTATTGTTATTATTATTATTAATTATTACATTTCTGTGTTGTTAAGGTGAAGAGTGTGGTCTCATCTGGCTTCTCTGCTGAGAGCAGAAGCATCAGGGTGACCACTCTTTTACCTTAAAAATAATTAAATTCATACTGATTTCTCTAACGGTAACAGGTGACAGGAAAGAAAGGTCCTATTCTGCTAGAGTAGACAGTTCTGGGACAGAGACAGCAATATAAATAACCAGTACAAGGCAGCTTCCTAAAACGTTCCAAAAATATTTATACCTTGCTTCAAAAACCCACAAATTAGGCACCAGCCACTAAACCCTAAAAGAAAATATTACAATGCAATCCGAACAACATAAATTTGAGGGCCAAAGCAGATGAGACATTAAGCCTAGTTTGTTACATATGAGTGAAGTTTATTACATAGCAAGGGGCCTTTTCGTTTTATTGGGTCGTCACTCTAACTCTGCATCCTGGAAAAGACAATTGTTCCTTCACAAAGTATCTGCATGCAGAAGGTCCCAGGTTCAGTCCCTCCAAGTGGGGCTGGGAGAGACCTCTGCCTTAAATCATAGCAAGCTGCTACCAGTCAGAATCAATATTGCTGAGCTGTAGGAGCCAAATGCCTGATTCTGTCTAAGACAGCTTCCTGTGTTCCTACTTGAGAAAGGTGCAGTGGCATCAGGTCACAGGTTCAGTCCCTCAGGCAGGGCTGAGAAAGGTTCCTATCAGGGAGCCCTAGAGAGCAGCTGCCAATCAGAACAGGAAATACTGAGCTAGATGGAGCCGTGATCTGACTCGATATAAGCTGGCTTCCTATGTTCCCCCACCACCATCCGTCTCGTTGACTAATGCCCATATGAACTACAGTGCCGAACTGAATTCAACAACCCAGAAATACTTTGGCAATTGCCGCAAAGCCAAAAGTATTGCTCATTAATTATGGCTCTTGAAAACTTTCCTGTTCCTTTCACTCAAACACCCGGCTACGTCCCGGCTGAGCTTTCGCTCCCCTCTTTGATTTAAAACCCCTTTTTAATTTATGGATTACCGTGTCCTCTGCTTTAAAAACCAAATAACTTGTTTTGCTCACGAGGGTGCTCTTGCTTTTGTTTTGCTTTGGGGGTTTTTCCCCTCTCTTCTTCTTCTTCTTCTTTTTTCTTCCTTTAGCCGCGTTAATTTCATTCAGTGCATCAGCCGCAGCAGAGATTGGTTAAGTGCAACGGCTGGGCCTCCTCAGCCTTGGAGACCGCTCTGTTGTTTTATAATTAAAGCTTTTTGCAACTCACTTTTCACCTCCTCTGCCCCGCTGCCAACTCTCGCATGCCATCCCTCTCCCTTTGCTCAGCACCGAGATTGACTGAAGGTTCACTTAAGTCATGGCTCAAAGGGGCATAACGAAAGCATAGCTGACTGTTTTGACATCGCTCGACTTCAGAGTGACAGCCTCTGAGAATTATCTCAACTTTCCCTTTGATGGCGACTAATTGAATTATTTTATTATACTGCATGTTTTAGTAGTGAGGGGTTAGGGGTCGCCTTGTCGCTGAAACAGAGTCTCCGGTTCCTCCCCCTCCCCCTTATCACTCCCGCGTTCTGTGGAGAGAGGCAACCAAAAGCCAGGCAAGTTGAACTGTATGCGGCTTGTGAAAAGGAGGGCTGCCTTTGCTTTGCACGTTTCAGTTCTGCAGCACCGCAACACTCCCATAACTGGGTGTGGAGGGGGAGGAAAGCAACATTTTCCAGCAATGATGAATGCAGGTATTGCACTCAGAGAAAGGTGCAGGCCCCGGCTAGCCTCTTCCAAGGCCCCACAGCGGAGGCATCGTTCTCCTCCAAGCCAAGTGTGCGGCACTAATCCTGGCCACACAGTGCTTTCGGCTATAGGATTTGCAGGAAAGCCATGTTTGTAAACACACTGCAGGCGCATTCCCGAGCTCTGAGCATGCCGTGGGGTTTGTGAGGCTCCTCCTTGGTCTTGCTGGGCATAACCCGTTCCCAGAACTAGACTCTGAGCATGGTCTCTGGCATAGGTGAGGAGTGGTGGTTGTGGGATGGGAGGGGAGTGGTTATGCACAAAGCAGGCCTGCACAACGTGTGAACCACGAAGCATGTCACAGCCATGGAGAGCAGCCGCCCAGGGGTTGCATAAATCACTGGCGTGCTGTATACAAATTTGCAAGTTTTCCCAACCTGTTCTCTTTTAATCCCACTCTGCCTGTTTAGTTGCTGTGCTGTATTGTGGATTCTGTGTGTTTCTTTAATATGCATTTTTACCTATCCTTACTGTCATATATAGTTCCCTTCCTGGACTCTCACACAGGATCTTTCCTTGTGTAGCAAGTGACACCGCTCTCATCTATTTCCCATCACCTTTTGCCCTCTGTTTGTTGTCTTGAGGATGATAGTCTTTCTCCACTGCTATTGGGTATATTTCCCCCCTCAGTTCCCCACCCCACCCCTACAATACCCGAGGTGTTGTTCAGACACCATCAAATAGCCAAATCTTGTTGGCTTCATTGCACCAAATAAAGGAGATTCTGGCTGCAGATCAGGAAGAACTTTCTGATGGTGCGAGCTATCCAACAGTGGAAGGGACTTCCTCAGAAGGTGTTGGACCCTCCTTCACTGAAAAGTTTTTAAGCAGAGGTTGGATGGCCATCTGTCGAGAATTGTTTAACTGTAATTCCTGCATTGTAAGGTGTTGGACTAGATTCCTTCCAACCCTACAATTCTATGAAACAAGAGTGAGGAAAATGTTTCTTGACCTCACCTTGGAATGTTGTGGGCGAAACAGTTTTAAGGAAAATGGATGAGAAAGTGATTGTCACAGTGATGAGTGGGGTGAAAATTTCACCCATTTGTAAAGGTACTCCTAAAAAATCATCAGAAGGGATTGTTGCCGTTTACATCCTGTGAACAAGGTAGTCATTTCTGACTCAGAGTTATTTCCTTTGGCTATTTTCTCAGTTGCCTTACTTGCGTCTCAGACAAGGATAGGGATAAAAATTAACGTCAGGAACGGCCCTGGCATACTTTTAACTTCCTATCAATGTTAGGTTTTACAAGGTTTTTCAGAGGCAAGTATCCATCGGGCCCATCAGAAAAATTAGCATCTTAAATTGCCCTGTGGGTTGCTAAACTCAACCCACTTTTCAGTGCACTGAATTCCACCAGAAACGTTTGAACCGCTTGTGGAACATGCTAGCTGAGCGCTTGCAATGTGTGTCAAACTAATCTGAATTTCACAAGCTTACTCATCCTCAGCTAATAAAGCTGTATTTTTAAATGGGAGGAGTGAATGTTCAAGCCATGATACTTCCAACTCATAAAACCTCCCAAAAATAATTGTGTTATTCTCCCCCCCCCCCCCGCATCCCTTTGGGCATTCACCCCACTTTCATTTACTTTTCCAACTCAACCATCTTCTTCCTTATTTTCTAAACTCCCCTTCTCTGGGGAATCTTGCAAATTACCTATGAACTTTGTGGTTCCATTGCATGTTAATAAAAAGACTCCTTTGTGCCCTCTCTTCTCTCCCCACCCAGGACAAAACGACACTGGAGAACCTGACTCAACAGTTGGCAGTCAAACAGAATGAAGATGGGAAGTTTAGCCACGCTATGATGGATTTCAACATGAGCGGAGACTCTGATGGTCAGTAGCATAGCGCTTTGCCTTATTCCCAGCTGTGCCTGTACATCCACTGCCCGGTGGAGAGAGAACATTGATCTCCTTGGTACTTAGCGCATGGCGAGGAGACACCCACTAAACAAAGCTGGTGATGTGCAATGCTGAAAGTCTGTGGGTGAATTTTTCATGCTGTCATAGTAAACGCCATTGCCAAGGTTAAGACCACGTCTCTGGCTCTGTGAAGATGAGATGAAAGATGCAAACAGAAATAGGTTTTGGAAGAATGAGATCAGTTGCAGAAGTGATCAGTTAGCAGAACCGATTGGCCACAGGACAGGCACACTCTGGGACTGTAGAAGCTGTTTTGAGTTGCACGGACCTTTCGCATTGTCTGTACCACTGCAGAGGTGTCTGCACATGAAAAGACAGGCAGCCATGAACAAGCATTTGTTGGCTTCTTACATCCGATTCATACATGACAGGGCAGGGGGTTAGATGTTCACCAGGGTGGTAAAGTGGTTAGAGTGTTGAACCTGATTGAACCTCCATTGCTATTCAGCCATGGAGCTCACTGGGTGACCTTTGGCCTGTCAGCCTAACCTACCTCACAGGGGAATTATGAGGATAAAATAGAGGAGCCATGTACACTGCCATGAGCTCCTTAGCAGGAAAACCAGGATATATCTTTGTGATGCTGCCAAAAAAAAAAGACCCTTCACTGTTAGGAAGCAACTAGCACTGCCTAGTCCTTTGGTGGAATCACAAAATCTTCAGCAAAAATAAATAAATTTAGATGGTGTTTCAGAACGGATACCCTCCCCACCCTCATCCCAAGATAAAAGCCTATAGCACTATCCTGCATTATGTGGAGGCAGTGTAACCATGGGTAACATTCCCATGCCCCACCTCTTTTATTCAGCTGGCTGGTGATTCTTTGGGAGGAGCAGAAGAATGGGAATGTGTGGAATCTCCTTCCACCATTCACTAAGGAAACATTCCCTATGGATACCCAAGTTGGGCAGTTCTTTCCCTGTGGAAAAAGACAGGAAGGGAAGACTGTGCAAACCGGAGGTGTGTACGTTTGGACCTCAGCATTGACTACCATCAACAACTATGTTTAGGTGATTATATGGTGGAGGGAAAGCACACAAGTGCCCTTATCCACCATGCCATAAAGCTGTACAACAAATACATGTCATAACTGAGAAAATGGGAGATGCAGGACTTCATGCTGAAGTGACAAGTCCTCCCGAGTACGATTTAAAGCTATGCTTGAGGAGGCAGCTTATAACAAGGAAATATCCTTTGTTCCCTGCCTTTTCTGCCCTCCCACCCCATCGTTTTAGGAAGCGCAGGTGTCTCAGAATCTCGGATTTATCGGGAGTCCAGAGGGCGTGGCAGCAACGAACCCCACATCAAGCGCCCAATGAATGCCTTCATGGTATGGGCAAAAGACGAGCGGAGGAAGATCCTTCAGGCTTTCCCGGATATGCACAACTCCAACATCAGCAAAATACTGGGTAAGGCAATGAAAAACAGGAGCAGCAGTTCTCCAGCAGGGCTCTGTGGTTTGGAGTGGGCGTAATATCAACTGGACACCCATCTGGTTCCGCAAAAGCCATTCTGTGCTTAATTCAGAACAAGGTGGCAGAATTCTGGACTGCACCATTTCGTAGTGCAGCGAGGTGTCTCCTAAATGAACTGTGGCCAAGATGGCCAAGAGACCATCTTGTCCAAATGTAGCTTGCAGAACGGCCATGACTTTGCACTCAGATCAGTATCTGAGGCTTCTTCCACTTTCAGGAGTGAAGGTGGGCCATTTTGGGTGTTGGATATGGGGTATGGCTTCTTTGGGGTTGTGTTTTTGTCTTGTTAATCTTTGTAGCTCAAGGGTCACCCAACATTTGGGTCAGTAGGCACATCTGGAATTTTGAGGTGGTGTTGTGGGCACCAGCCACAAAATGGCTGCCATGGGGCATGGCATGACACAAAATGGGTGCCATGCATCAGCCACCCCATCAATAGGGGAGGAAATGTGCTCCCATCAGCCACTCCTGAGCTCACTCACAAAGAGAAGCTCTTTGCACCTCTCCTTTTATTTAAATGATGGGTGAATGGATGTCCACTCCTGGCATCTAATGAAATGTGGGCATGTTTAAGGGGGCATATTCAGTGTAGGAGAGGCTGAGCCAGTGCAAACAGAACCTGAGGAGAAACAGCAAAAATTCTCTATTGTGCTGAGGTTTTTTGAGGAGACAACTAATGTGTTCTTTCATGAGTGCTGCAGAAGGCACATTGGTGACCCCTATTGTAGAATTTTATGTGGATTTTACACAACATTTTGATGTTTGTATTATTATTGGGGGGTTTTCCCAACCCGCCTTGAGACCAAAATACAAGATATTGTTATTAGTAATTGAAACACTTCTGAAAGTTCCTCTGTGTGAAAAGCTCTTTTTAGTAATGAACATCAGAAGGAGGACTTGGCTACACATTTCTCTCTAGAATGTGACTTTGCAGTTTTCAGGGAGTTGTGTTTGATCTGTTGTGTGTGCCTGTCAGTTTTTACATGAGGGGGCAACATCCTTCCCATAATCTGTAGCGGTGCAGTCCACAAGTCTGGCTTTTCATTCTAAGCAAATGTGTAGGTTGACTCAATTTCACACGGGCAAGTTTGCCGCTGGAGAAATTCTGCTGGGAGCAGGATTTGTGTGACTGCCGTTGGATTCTTCATTCTACAGATTCACAGAGGCCTATATACTAGCTGTCGGTTATAGATGGCAGGTAGGGTGGCTTTAATAGGGCACCTGAATTGACTAGATTAGTCGGAAGAAAGTGAGATAAGGAGTCTACATTTGTTCCCGGGAAGATAACACTTGCATATGCTAGCAGAAGGGATTTAAAGGCAGTTAGTGGCTGTGAGATTAAGCCTATGAGTCAGGAGGAAAAACAGTTTGGCTGGGTCTTTGCATTTAAGAGCTGTCCTGATTAAACTTACCTTTAAGCAATCGTCTTCAGGAATTGGTCAGATCACCACAAACATCATCTCCTCCACTTTCCATACAGAAAGTACAAAGGGAACTTGGATGTTTTCTCCCCATCTTAACTGATTGTTTGGGATAACAACCTCCAACAGCACGCTGCTAATTCATTCCACTTAAAATAGGCCCTTGAGCCGGGCTGACATTTTACTCAGTCTCTGGGGGATCCGCGTTGACATTTTAAAGGGCTTCTAAGCATTTTATAATACCCTCCAAATCTGGTTTTAATAAACCATTTCGGCTAAGAAATTTAACATAAGGAATCACCTTTTACTGTTTAGCACTAGGCCAGGCCAGTGCGGGGAAGGAGGGAAATGCGGCGAGCGTATCGTGAGCATCTTTTTCCGATTAAATATACAGTACATGGAGTGTAACATGCAAATCCATTCCAGATTCTCATAGAGATGACAGCCCTGCTTAGCTCTCAAAACTTCTTGCACTCACTGCAAGTGAGTGGTGAGGTCTGAAAGCAAGCGAAAGTGAGAGATTGCTTTCCTTTGAAACATCAGAGGATAAAGGGGGGAATCTCTTCCTCCTCTGCAATAAAGAGGGGGCGAGGCGCTCTCCTCTTCCCCTGATGGAAATGTTGGAAAGGTCCCTTCTGGGCTGCCAAAGGCCACTTTTTGAACTCAGCAGGGAGTTCTCTATTAACTTGGGGAAGGAGAGGGAGTTGGACGCTCGCAGATCAACCAGGTACTCGGGTCTCTTTGCAAGAATGGCACAGTTGTTCTAACTCACCATCGTCATCATTCTTCCTTCTTTCTGGCACTGGGGTCAGGTGTCTGAAGTTTCACACTGACTGTGGGTTATGTGAGACTGTTGCTCAACCAGGCTGTGTGTGTGTGTGTGTGCTCTCTATATATGGTTCCTGTACTACAGTGCTATTCTATCCTGGGATTAAATTTTGACACTTTTGATATTACGCTCTGAACATTTAAAAAAAATGGGGGGGAGTACCAATGCATGGATTTGTTAGCAAAGTCATCTGCGCACATGTTTGTCATCCATCTGTTCATTGGTACGTAAACTGGTGTATCCGATTTTTATTTCACTTTTTGCAAAAAGGAAGAGAGACGGCTTGTTAAGGAACCTTGTTGTCATTTTTAAGAAGTGTTTCAGTCTCTCAGTGTTCCCACTCTTAGTCTTTAAGATTCTCTCTCTCTCTCTTGTGTGAATGTGTGTGTGTGTGTGTGTGTGTGTGTGTTGCAGTTAATTGGAAAAAAACTAAAACACAATTTTCTGTATTCAGCCATTTCTATGTGAAATAGGAGGCCGGTGATAGCCAGGATCTCTGAATGTTAAGCTATTTCTCCTATTTGGGAAGTACACTATGCTGATAACAGCATAATTGCCTTATTTGCATGCAGCCATTCAGGCAGATCTCACCAATGCAGTTCACCAAAAGTTATATTGCAACAATAAGCATTAATTAAAAAACAAAACAGTTGCAATGAAACAGAAAGACTGGTGTGTTTGTTTCAAGGAAGCCGTAACTGGTTCTTCTGCCCCTCCCCGCTCATAGTAGGGCCCTTCGGAAGCCGCTGTGCTGGCCCTTGGGGGAGGCCACTACTGGGAGCAATGGATGTGGAAGCAGCCCTTTACAAAAGATAAAAAGAAAGGTCCTTGCCTCAATAAACTTACAATCTAAATGTCAATGAAGGGAGAGAGCCACAGGTAAACAAGGGATCAACAGGTGCTGGTGGACCTCTGTATCCTTAGACCAGCTTTGCTAGACTGGCATTAATGGGTTAAATGCTTCATGGGAAAAGTGGAAGAGAGATACAGTGGTGCCTCACAAGACGAAAAGAATCCGTTCCGCGATTCTCTTCGTCTAGCGTTTTTTTCGTCTTGCGAACCAAGCCCATTGACGGCTTAGCGGATTAGCACTATTAGCGGTTTAGCGGCTTTTAGCGGCTTATTGGTTTAGCAGATAAGCGGATAAACGGCTTAGCGGCTTAGAAAAAGGGGGGGAAGGGGGGAAAACCCGCAGGAACTCACAAGACATTTTCGTCTTGCGAAGCAAGCCCATAGGAAATTCGTTTTGCGAAGCACCTCCAAAACGGAAAACTCTTTCGTCTAGCGAGTTTTCCGTCTTGCGAGGCATTCGTCTTGCGGGGCACCACTGTACGATGAGGCAGGTTTCAAGCCTCTGCTGTGCCTTAGCCTATGTATTTGTCAGCCTAGCCTACCTCGCAGGCTGGTTGTGAAAGGAGTTGAGATAAGAAAGATAAAGCTGCAGTCCCCCCCCCCCCCGGGATAAAGGTGGGGGAACTCACCATGAAGTTTGTTTGCTCATTTATTGCCGGCCCAGTCACAGTGCCCCCCCCCCACTCCCCGCCAAGGTAGTGGCTAAATGTAAGATGTAACTAATAAACTCAAGCAGACAATGATCTGGATTATAAATGGCCACCACTTTATTGATTGCAGATTATAGATTATAGATTATAGTCTATAGATTATAGATTATGGATTTTTGGCTCAGGTATTAAGTGTCTATCCGTTCCAGCCCCCTCCCCCAGAAATGAAATAATTTTTAAATGGTAAGGTAACTCAGTTCCCCTGAGTTCCTGCTAACAGATTGAGATTGAATCCTGACAAGACAGAAGTACTGTTTCTGGGGGACAGGAGGCGGGCAGGTGTGGAGGACTCCCTGGTCCTGAATGGGGTACCTGTGCCCCTGAAGGACCAGGTGCGCAGCATGGGAGTCATTTTGGACTCACAGCTGTCCATGGAGGCACAGGTTAAATCCGTGTCCAGGGCAGCTGTGTACCAGCTCCATCTGGTACGCAGGCTGAGACCCTATCTGCCTGTGGACTGCCTCGCCGGAGTGGAGCATGCTCTGGTTATCTCCCGCTTGGACTACTGCAATGCACTCTACGTGGGGCTACCTTTGAAGGTGACCCGGAAACTACAACTAATCCAGAACGCAGCAGCCAGACTGGTGACAGGGAGCGGCCACCGAGACCATATAACACCGGTCTTGAAAGACCTACATTGGCTCCCAGTACGTTTCCGAGCACAATTCAAAGTGTTGGTGCTGACCTTTAAAGCCCTAAACGGCCTCGGTCACTGAGGTCCAGCTCTGAGGGCCTTCTGGCGGTTCCCCCACTGCGAGAAGCCAAGTTACAGGGAACCAGGCAGAGGGCCTTCTCGGTGGTGGCACCCACCCTGTGGAACGCCCTCCCACCAGATGTCAAAGAGAACAACAACTACCAGACTTTTAGAAGACATCTGAAGGCAGCCCTGTTTAGGGATGATTTTAATGTTTGATGTATCATAGTATTTTAATATTCTTTTGGAAGCCGCCCAGAGTGGCTGGGGAAGCCCAGCCAGATGGGCGGGATATAAATAATAAATTATTATTATTATTATTATTATTATTATTATTATTATTATTATTACTAAAGGGGGAAAAAACACTCCTGTAAAGCACTTCGGGAGATTGAAATGTGCTACGGAAATGATGGCGAAGACCAGCTAGTGTCCAGCATGTGGCAATTGGCTAGTTGTGGTCAGTGCTCACTCAGCTTCTGGGTGGCCATTAATTGCTATGGCACAGGGAGCTTTTGCGGGGAAAGCATATGGCGGCTGCCTGGGCCACCAGTCAAGGAACAGTGTTCTCCCGCATTCCTTAATACAGGGACCGAACCTGCAGCTGCCCGTCTGTCTGATTAAGCTTCCTTGTGATGCTATTGGCCTTCCTCTGCACCCTAACCAAGAGGAAGGGAAGCTTTTTGAACCTGAGGGCCACATCACCTTCTGGGAAAGCTTCCAAGGGCCGTGAGAGGCAAAAGGGGGCGAAATAACAAATGCAAGCTTTTAACTTCATGCGGTAGGCCGGTTTCTACGCACATTTGCACGCACACACTCCGCCCATGCAAGCAAATAATAATAATAATAATAATAATAATAATAATAATAATAATAATTTATTTATACCCTGCCCATCTGGTTGGGTTTCCCCAGCCACGGCTCCCAGCAAAATATTAAAATACAATAATTCATCAAACATTAAAAGCTTCCCTAAACAGGGCTGCCTTCAGATGTCTTCTAAAAAACTGGTAGTTGTTTATTTCTTTGACATCTGGTGGAAGGGCATTCCACAGGGCGGGCGCCACCACCGAGAAGGCCCTCTGCCTGGTTCCCTGTAACTTTGCTTCTTGCAGGGAGGGAACCACCAGAAGGCCCTCAGTGCTGGACCTCAGTGTCCAGGCTGAATGATGGGGGTGGAGACGCTCCTTCAGGTATACTGGACCGAGGCCATTTAGGGCTTTAAAGGTCAGCACCAACACTTTGAATTGTGCCCGGAAACATACTGGGAGCCAATGTAGGTCTTTCAGGACTGGTGTTATGTGGTCTTGGTGGCCACTCCCAGTCACCAGTCTAGCTGCCGCATTCTGGATGTAGTTTCCGGGTCACCTTCAAAGGTAGCAAATGGCACCATTGCAGTTGAATGGCACATTCCAGACAGGCAAAAACTCTCAAGGAGAGTGCAAAGCTTGGGGACAGTGGGTGTAGCTAGGGAGGGAATGAGTTGTGCAGAGAGTTCCGAGGGCCAGACAAAGGCTTGGAGGGCCGCCTTTGTCCAAGCCTGCCAGAGGGAAGAGGGAGTCCTGTGTAGACACATTTCCTGCCCAGCATGCATTTGACGCTCATCAGAAGAGAAAGGCATACTCGCACCCACCTAGCAAGGCAAATGGAAAACTGGCAGTTAATAATATTAAAAAACTGAGACTTTCCTAATAGAAGCTATATGGTTTGCTGGTGTTTTTGTTGGAGCAAGGGACAAATGTTTTGCAAAAGGGAGAGAATGTAAGCTTTCTGTAGATCATAAATGGTGCGTGGGGTGTTTGTGATGATCTAGGCATGGTGGAAGTTATAATGTGAGCTAACTGCGGCGAGGAGGAAGGCCACGGCTGTCTCCCAAATTGATCAGCCCCCACAATGTCCTTGCCACATTTCCACCCAGGGGTTGTTTTCATAGCCAGGGGCTCATCTCTGTTTCCCCAAAGAGGCTGAGCACTACAAGGCTAGCCTGAGTAATATCCCATTGGGTCATTTCTTTTCTCTCCCCCCCCCCAAAAAAAAATTCTCCCAGCCCAGATTTATGAGCATCATGAGTATTTTGTAAGAACAAAAATCTCTCCACCCAGCTCCATTAGAAAAAGCAACCCGGGGAGCAAATGAACATTGTTCCTCCATTTGTAATATTTTTCTTTTCTCAAATGTTAGCAAAGCATTGCCTAGGACTTGTTCGCTTACACAGCCAGAAAAGGGTTGTTGTTGTTTTTCCCTTAAGAGGCATAACTTTAATCACTTGTGTCATTCATCCTCTGGGGCCGATGCAATTATGCATGTGGGTGTTTGATAGAGATATATATATACAGTGGTACCTCGGGTTAAGTACTTAATTCGTTCCGGAGGTCTGTTCTTAACCTGAAGCACCACTTTAGCTAATGGGGCCTCCCGCTGCCGCCGCACCGCTGGAGCACGATTTTTGTTCTTATCCTGAAGCAAAGTTCTTAACCTGAAGCACTGTTTCTGGGTTAGCGGAGTCTGTAACCTGAAGCGTATGTAACCTGAAGCATATGTAACCCGAGGTACCAGTGTGTGTGTGTGTGTGTGTGTGTGTGTGTGTGTGTGTATGAACACGCATGCATACATGCACATTGTGTACACACACGTACACAACACACAAGTGATTTTAAACAACAGTAAGGAACTCAAGTCACATTACTAATAAGCTGGACGGCATTATTAATAAATACATTTGGCAAAAGAGAGACAAGAATGGCAATGGGGGCAGGAATGGAGTCATTACTGAGGCTGGATGAATGAATGGCTTTTTGCAGCACAACGTAAGCAAAACAGGTCCTATCTCAAGGAGCTACAAGACATGGATGAGAGAAGCCAGTAGTGGCTGGTCCGTTAGGGCAAACGGGGTAATGCTTCACCAACCTTGGCCAGCCCCTGCCCCACTTTCTAGGAATGGAGGAGAAATTTGATTTTGTTTGCATTTTCATGAGAAACTGCCAAATTAACACTCCAGGTAACTCCAGCAAGGGAGCAATCCAGCGTCCGCCTTGGGCAAAGGAAGGCCACCAGTGACTCTTTTGGAGCTACCAAAAGGATAATTACAATTTGGGAGGGCCATCAAGGTACCACCAGATCAGCTTTTCCCAAACTTGGGTCTCCAGCTGTTTTTTGACTACAATTCCCATGAACCCTGGAGACCCAAGTTTGGAAAACCTTGTACTAGATCCAAGTGTTACATGGACTGGATCTGGCCCTCGGGTTGCCGCTAGAGCACTCCAGGGCTGGCAATTCCTTTGAAAAGGCTCAGAGATGGACAGATCTCCTTTTTCCTTCTTCCCCCGACAGGCTCTCGCTGGAAGGCTATGACGAACCTTGAGAAGCAGCCGTACTATGAGGAGCAGGCGCGCCTCAGCAAGCAGCACCTGGAAAAGTATCCGGATTACAAGTACAAGCCCAGGCCGAAGCGCACGTGCTTAGTGGACGGGAAGAAGCTGCGGATCGGCGAATACAAGGCAATCATGCGCAATCGGCGTCAAGAGATGAGGCAGTATTTCAATGTTGGGTATGGGCCCTTTGTGGCGGATTTCATATACTTAGGTGGAAAGGGTCTGGGGTAGCTCAGTCGATAGAGCATGAGACTCTTAACCTCAGGATCATGGGTTTGAGTCCCATCCTGGGCAAAGAAGTCCTGCATTGCAGGGGTTGGACTAGGTGGCCCTCGTAGTCCCCTTCCGACTCTACCGTTCTATGAGTCTATGTGCATTTTAGCCTTGCAGGTGTTATTAGGCATATAGTGGGAACCTGGAGTTTTCCCAGTGTGGGATGATTGAGAAAAGGGGCCCACAAGTTTGCATCTCTTTTCTCCTGACTTCCAAGGTTGAGGGGTGGCTCAGTCAGTAGAGCATGAGTCTTTGAATCTCAGAGCTGTGGGTTCGAGCCCAACGTTGGGCAAAAGATTGCAGGAGTTTGGATTAGATGAGCCTTGGGATCCCTTCCAATTCTACAGTTCTAATATTTTAAGGTCTGCTTGCCCAACCGCTAGCACATGAGAGCTTTAGCCACTTCAGCTGGAGGGAAGTCAGTTGTGTACACCCACGCTCATCTGACTTTCAGTGCATCACATGCAGTGATGGGCACCAGTGTGGGTAGCTTTAAAAGGATTGGGCAAATTCCTGGAGGCTGAGGCTGAAAAGGGCTACTAGGCACAATGGCTACATTCTGACCCCACAGTCAGAGGCAATATGCCTCTGAATGCCAGTCACCAGGACTGGGAATCGCAAGTGGGGAGAGAGCCCTGTCGCACTCGGGACCTGGGCTTCTCATGGGCTGACCATTGTGAGAACAGGAATTCTGGGTGAGATAAGCCTTTTTGGCCTGATTCAGCAGGGCTCCTCTTACATTCAGGACTCAGTATTTGCAAGTGGTTTGCACGCTTGGTTCTCAGAGGCTGCCCTTACATTCTGTGGGATGAGAAGCAGGCCCTGTAATCAATGACCCCCCTCCTGCTCTTCTTTCTCAGCAAATGCTGTCCACTGGCATACTGCTGCTTCTGAGCACGGAGATTCCATTTAGCTGTTGTGATTGTTAGTAGTCACCGATACAGACCTGTCCCCCTTTGCGAATTTTACTGGTCCCCTCTCAAAGCCATCTAAGCCAGTGCTCATCACCCCATCTTCGTGGCAGTGAACTCCTTTAGTTAATTGCAAGTCGGGCCTGCTACAAAATGTTGCAGTGTGGTGCCTTCCAGTTCAGGGTGCCAGCCAGCTAGCCAAACAGGCCTGCTTTCAAGCTCCACCATTCTGTTCCCATTCCCTTTTCAACTCTATGCAAATGTTCAGTTTCCTCACAGGTAAATGAACACTACAAAGCCCTGACCGCTCTGGCATACCATTTTTACTCAGTTTAGAGCTTTCACTAAGTTTGAAGGCGATGCTCAGAAGCAGGGGACCACCCCGTGGGATTTACGCCCCTGACTATGCAGGGTTCTAAATCATTCAAGGAGCTTCTATGAGGACGAGAGACAAATGTTTTCCATTTTTCCCTCCAAAAGTCACCTTACTGCTTACTCCACATGCTAGTTATATAGCATGTTATATAGAGGAAAGGGTGTGCCTTATAAATAAATATACACTCTTTCTTGTCTTGAATATTCTGGGGAGAAAGAGCAGGCGCTTCATCACTTAATGCACAATTAATATATGGAATTCACCGACACAAGATTTTTTTATGGCTACTGATAGAGGATGGAGGGGAAATTTGATTCAGTATGCATTGACAGCTGGACCAGTCAAATCTGCACTGTCAAAAACAATTTGCAAACCGAAACAAAAATATCCTTTGAAATCTTCACTTATCTAAATTTTGTGATGCAGTTCTTCAACAAAACAGTGTTTGCAAAAATGCATTTATTGGGAGAAGTGTGCATTAAAAATGAAGATATAAGTGAGAAGAATTGGGAAATATGGGGTAATTGCTTGCAAATGAGTGCACATTAGTCAAAATATAAAAATTATTTAATAGGAGAAATTCACACTAAAACATTATAATTTTTCATGAGGATTTTTTTTTTTAAAAAATCCTCATCGCTAGAAAATGTGAACTGAATTTAAGACGGGGGGGGGGGGGGGAATGAGAAACAAAATTGATATATCCTTCTATCTACTTACATAGTGCTGCATCTTTCTGAGTTGATAGAGAACAAATGCCTGGCCGATCCAAAGCTAAGCACTTTTGAGTCCTATTGATTTTTTTTTTCAGCGTAAGAGTTAAGTACAGGTTTAAATCTCTCCTGTTGAAATCAAGGAGACTTAAAACTGCTTAACCAGGGCTGGACTGCGCCCAACGTTTTTGGAACGAGAGCTGGCTGTTTGAGCCTGGTTAATGGATGACAGTAATGATGAACAGAGATGAATCTGTCCAGCTACTGCTAAGTGTCACCAGGCAGTATTTTAAACAGCTACAGTGTGCATTGTAATACTAAGCAGCTCAGCCCAGAAATCTGAGCCGCTTAACCCTGTGGTGTTGGCAAGTCCGGTGATCCCACTGGTAAGCGCGGAAACAAACAGAGGGATGTCAGCCAAACCTTGGCATCAGGAGATTAAAAAGAGAGGGAGGGGAGGACCTTTTGGAGAAAGAATAGGCAGCGACAAAGCCTCCAGAATTCCACTTATCTCGCCAACACTGATGCTTGACAATGTTAGGGCGGGGGAGGGGATTAATCCGCCAATAGTTGAAATGGTATTCAACTTCCTTACTGAGCTAGCCAAATTCTCTCTCTGCTGGGAGTGGCGCAGATACTTTGGGGTTACCAATAGGTGTGCCCCAAATGAGGTCTTTGCAACAAGGTGACATCTTAAAGGCAACTGATTTTGGATTCTCTAAAGGGCATAACGTTTGTCGGAATGTGCAAACGAGGCTACTGCAACCTCATGCTAAATTTGGTGTGCTTAGAACTGATTGCTTTCAGTAGACTGTCTCACGCCTAAATCGGCACAGCGCCAGGCTGTAGGGCGTGAATCCCGATCAGGGGAGACTGGGACTTGCTTCTGAGTAAACTTGGTGAGATTACAGGTGGCAGCTCTTCAGAAATATAGAGGCAACTCCATAGAGCTGCCATGGTTTGTGGCACACAGTGAACTCTGATGTTGCAGGTTTTCAAAGTGTTCCAACCCTATACTCAGAAATTAGCTTCCTAACCACGGCCAGCTGTAACAGATCTAGCTACATGTTGGTGTTGGCTTTGCTGTTGTGGATGCCTGTTTGGTAAAATCCATCCTATGTAATCCAAACTTCCCTTATTTAACCCATGCTAAGTGCAAATTATTTTTACCAGTCCAGACATCTGCATGCTCTTGGAGCCCTACAAAATGGGGGTTTGGTGGGGGAGTATTCTATATGGATTGAAATTGTCTAGACCAGAGCTGCTGGTCTAGTCATTTTCACATTACCTTTGAATTCATTGATACTAAGGGCCTAGGTCTCAGAGATTCTAAACCTGTGACTGGGGCTATCTCACTTTAGATCAGCCTTCAACAACTGCAATTCCCATCGCTGGTGTGGAGCCAGTGTGGTGTAGTGGTTAAGAGCAGTAGTCTCATAATCTGGTGTACTGGGTCCGAGCCTCCGCTCCTCCTCATGCAGCTGCTGGGTGACCTTGGGCTAGTCACACTTCTCTGAAGTCTCTCAGCCTCACTCACCTCACAGAGTGTTTGTTGTGGGGGAGGAAGGGAAAGGAGATTGTTAGCCACTTTGAGACTCCTTCGGGTAGTGATAAAGCGGGGTATCAAATCCAAACTCCTCTTCTTCTCTTCATCGCTTCTGGTTGAGGCTGATTGGAGTTGTAGTCCAAAATGACCTGGAAGGTGAAGCTGTTTTAACCAGTAGGTTGAGGTTCTCATGACTGACAGTTCATCTCTACAAAATCAGTCTCCTCACAGAAATCTAATATTCTCTTAGGGATTCTAGCACTCTATATGCAGGAATTAGTTAAATTTAATTGCACTGAGGAGCATCGCAGTCTATGAAGTGGTTCAACCTGGACTCAGGTTTACCACCTCAGCAAAAACAAGGGCAAACGCAGTAGCTGCTGTTAGAAATTAAAACAACAGGTCTTATCTCCCCTTAGCAAGGCTCCCTCTTCCCCTATCTCACAAGGTTGGTATGGTCATCACCCTGTCTGCTGCTGGCCTGTGGCCCTCGGGCTGAAATAGGTTCCCCACTCCTGTATCCTCTGCCCCAGATAGGCCTCTGTATGTTGCTATAATGCTTGAACAGCCACCTTCTCCTTGAAGGAAAGAAGTGAGAGATTTAGAAATGTGGCAAGGATCGGAGAACTCTGCCAACCCTGCCCCATGGCCTTCCAGGACTGTTCTGAGGCTTATTGTATGCTTGGCATAAATGGCCAGGGCAAGGTTTCACTCTCAGTTAAGCCTGCTCTCCTCCAGAGATTCCTCTCCTGTCTCCCGTGGCAAGGCTTTCCGTTGCAGACGGACACACCTTTGATGACATTACAATGCGGAGCATGTTCTGCACAATATTATCGCAATTGAATTAGCCCATGCTGCAAGGCAACAAAAGGAGCATCAGTGCTAAATCTGTAGGTTTGCAAGGATCCCCCAGAGCTTCTTAGGGAGATAAACACAGCCAGCATTCCAAGATTTGAGGAAGGAATTTAGCAGGCCTAAAATAACCCAGCTCTTTTATGACATTTGCATGTATTTCCAAGCTTTCGGTATCTGAAAAGGAAGGTTTTAAGCAGATGCTTGGCATGGTAGCTTTATGATTTCGCAGAAAAGTTACAAAAAGATGGCCTAGTATGCCTCTCTTGGATGCTCAGAGCCCAGCCACAGTTTTTAAGAACTGACTTAAGGTCTGATTTTATGAAGCTGTCTTTTTAAACTGAGTCAGACAAGTGGATTTGTCTACCTTTATATTGTCTATGCCAGGGGCTGGGGAACTTCTGGCCTAGGGATGGGAGAAGAATTTTTATTAAGTTCGCATTTGCACTCCCCCCCCCCAAAAAAATATGCAAACCAAACACTTCCTTTAAAATTTGCATATCTCCAAACCTTTCAAAGCAATTTTCCAGGCAAGTAACATGTACAAAAAAGCATATACTAGAGTAGTGTATGGATGAAAATTCTTATAGGGAAGTTTTTAATGTTGGCGGTTTTATAAATTGTTAGAAGCTGGCCAGAGTTGCTGGGGCAACCCATCATTGATGATGATGATGATACTATATTTGTGAAAGTGATATACAAGGATGTATATTGGGATAAGCTGCATACAAAAAAAAAGTGTGCTTGGGGAGAAATTTGGTATAAAATGCTGATGGATTTCCATGGGGACTGTTTTAAAGTAAAAGCAGAAAAGTCACAAATGCATGTGGAAATGTGAGGAACTGAAGGCTGGGAAAATGAGAGAAAGTGAAACCAACAACTTTGCCCATCCATACTGTGGCTCTATAGATGCTGTTGGACTCTAACTCCTGCAGGTTCCCCATTCCTGGCAGCAGGTCTGCAATGTCTTGTGATTAAGTTATTCCCAGCCCTGCAGCCTGAGCTCTTATCTAGCTGGAGGTCCTGCATAATGAATCTGGGTGCCTTCTCCCTGCCCCCATGGAAGTGTGTGCTCTACCACTGTGTGGGTCCTCCCCCTGGGATTTGACCTTCTTTTCTGGCAAAGGTTGCAGAACCAGAAATAAGTGTGATCAGTCAATCGCACGGGAAAGTCTTGCACCAGCGCTGTTTCTCAAGGGGCCTTCCAGCGCAATCCATCCCCATCCCTCACAATTCAGGGATGCAAATCTGCATCCTGGGCATTGTGCTGGGGGAAGCACTACTGTTTCCTGATGCCAACACACCATGCATCAATGGATACATCCCTTGAAACGGCCTCGGTCCTGTATACCTGAAGGAGCGTCTCCACCCCCATCATCCAGCCCGGACCCTGAGGTGCAGCGCTGAGGGCCTTCTGGTGGTTCCCTCACTGCGAGGCGTGAGGTTACAGGGAACCAGGCAGAGGGCCTTCTCGGTAGTGGCACCTGCCCTGTGGAACACCCTCCCAACAGATGTCAAGGCAATAAACAACTATTTTACTTTTAAAAGACAGCTGAAGGCAGCCCTGTTTAGGGAAGTTTTTAATGTCTGATGTTGTATTGTTTTTAATATTCGGTGGAAGCCACCCAGAGTGGCTGGGGAGACCCAGACAGATGGGTGTGGTATAAATAAATTGTTGTTGTTGTTGTTGTTGTTGTTGTTGTTGTTGTTGTTGTTGTTGAAATGCAAGCAGCAGGTTCAGGGGTGGTTTTGTCAGCACCATGGCAGGGATGAAGAGAGGGTTAAACTTCCCCTCCACTACCCCCCCCCTTTCCTGAGGCTGCTCAGACTTCCCCATTGCTGCCGTTTACACTTATGCATTAATTACACTAGAGAAATTAATGTTGGTCCTAAGGAAGGAAGTGGGAAAACAAGAGCTCTTATGCCCTATAGGGAATCTTCTTTACTGGGCCCACATGGAGAAACAGCATGCCCATTAGAACTGAAGGAAATGCCAGTGAAGTCAGAGTGAAACAGAGAAATAATGAGTTATATTTGACATCTAAGGCATATCAAACATATGAAGCAATGGCTCCAATATAATGTAATGTTAAAAAAAAATGCATTAAGATTTATAATACATGGGTACAATTATTAAGATATGGCATCTGGGGTCTGTAATTGCACCCCGTGTGGGGTTGTCCTACCCCTAATTCCTTACACATGGACGCTTTCATTCAGTCAAAACTTCTTGGAAGTATGCATTCAACAACAGTACTAAATAGTTAATGTTCCTTACCTTAACTGCTGCATTTGTGCAGTTTCACTGCTGCATTGTTAAATCAGAGTTGTCACCATACTGAGGTCTAATAACTTGAAAGTGCAATGTTTTATTTTCTTCCAGTTTGACTTTCTTGAAGTTTAAAATGATACTAATTAGTGGGGAGATGCTGAACATGTTTTATATCCTTGGAAACATGGCTTTAAGGGGGCCTGCAAGAGAGAGAGGGAGAAGGAAGGGTAATAGCTTGGTGGCAGACCATTGGTTTTGCATGCAGAAGGTCCCAGGTTCAAACTAAAGCATCTCCAGGTAGGCATGGTAATGTCCTGTGCCTAGAAGAGAGAGTTTGGATTTGATACCCCGCCTTTCACTCCCCTTCAGGAGTCTCCAAACATTCTCCTTTCCCTTCCTCCCCCACAACAAACACTCTGTGAGGTGAGTGGGGCTGAGAGACTTCAAAGTGTGACTGGCCCAAGGTCACCCAGCAGCTGCATGTGGAGGAGCGGAGACGCGAACCCGGTTCCCCAGATTACGAGACTACCACTCTTAACCACTACACCACACTGCCTCTCTAAAACCCTGGAGGGTTGCTGCTGGACAATGTAGACAATACTCAGCTGAATGGACCAATGGTCCTATTCAGTAGAGGACAACAGTTGACTATGTTTCTCCACACAGCCACTGACAATCAGGGTAGATAATACTGAACCAGAAGGACTAATTAACTCAGTACAGTGGTATCTCTAGTTGCGAATGGGATCCGTTCCGGAGGCCCATTCGCAACATGAAAAGCCCGCAACCTGAAGCACCGTCTCTGCGCAGGTGCGCGGTGCGATTCGGCGCTTCTGCGCAAAGCGCGATTTAGCACTTCTACGCATGCGCAAGCGGCAAAACCTGGAAGTAACCCTTTCCGGTACTTCCAGGTCACAACCTGAAAAAAGGTAACGTGAAGCAAACGTAACATGAGGTATGACTGTATAAGGTAGCTTCCTTTGTTTATTTCTAAAAGAATGGCTTATGAGGATGCATCCTCCCCTTGTGTCTAACGCTTCCTCATATTGTTTCCCCCCTCCTTCATTGCCAACAGACAGCAAGCACAGATTCCCATTGCGACGGCCGGCGTAGTCTACCCAGGGGCCATTGCCATGGCAGGAATGCCCTCCCCGCACCTGCCCTCGGAGCACTCGAGCGTTTCTAGCAGTCCAGAGCCCGGGATGCCCGTTATCCAGAGCACTTACGGCATCAAAAGCGAGGACACCTCCCACGTCAAGGAGGAGATGCAGACTGACGACATCAACGGCGAAATATACGACGAGTACGATGAAGAGGACGATGACCCCGACGTGGACTACGGCAGCGACAGCGAAAACCACATCGCAGGGCAAGCCAACTGATAGGAGGGGGTCCCAATTCTTGGCGTTGACCTTGGAGGACTTCAGTGGGAAGCCCCAGCTGGTTCCTTAGCCCAGTGGCCAAGCACACAGACTTAAATCCTCACACACTGACTGTTACTTAAAAACTCTTAGTCTTAACTAGTTGGGGGGACATCAGCTGATCAATAGGCATCAGCCCGCATCTGGGGGGGGGGGATAAACTTTTTAAAAGGAAAGCGAAACAAAAAATTTAAAGAGACAAAAAGGCTCAGAGGAAGGAACCGTGACAAGGAAGACAACTCACAAAGACAACAAATATATATATATATAAATATATATATAAAACGGACGGAAATAAGCTATGGGTAATATAATGCCAGTAATTCAGCTGCTATACCCGAGCACTGAAGTCTTACCCGTTCAACCTTTTATTATTATTATTTTTTTCAAAATAAACTTTATGGCTGTTTGTTCTACAATGTTCTAGAAAATTCTCACTCAGGTACACAGTGCCAACAAGTGGCTTGTGAATGTGTTCTGTTGTTTTTGTGCTACAGGTTAAAGGAAAAAAAATAAGATTTGGGGTGGGGTGGGGGGAGGTTGGGGGGGGGAGGTGACGCACCTGACCAGGATGGGGCGGGGGGGCAGAATAGATGATTTTTAAAAACAATTCTTTATACTTCCCCCTCCAACTTTCCCGCCTTTTTCTTTTTCACCCTTCCTCTCCAGAGTCAGGGTTATTATGGCATTTATGCATCTGGCTGGAACGGACCTGGTTTTTTTAGCCCATGTGGCATTGCACATCCTGATTCACAGCAATTGCTACTTGCAGTTGGACCTGTAGGAGTTTGCTTAGGGCCCTTGTGGTTTGCTGCAGTGCAGAATGTTTTCTGTGCAGGCTGCAATAAACCTTTGGGTGGTTTGAGAGATTTGTAGACCATGAATTGAGCTCAAGAGATGCCCAATATGGGACCTTTCATCAACATATCATCATCATCATTATTTATTGGATGTCTTACCTGCCCAGGTCCCAGGACAGGTTACACCCATATAAAAATACAATATTAAAATCCTTTAAAACAACAATGCTCTCCCACTGACTTACGTCCTTCCCTTCCACCAAAATACATTAACCCAGTCCCCTAAAAATGCAAGCACTTGTTATATCTTGGTTTAACAACTTCCTTATTAATCTACACACATCCTTAAATGGGTCATGCCAGTCACCAATAGCCAGTTAGCCTGAGCACCTGAGCATCTGGGAGACGCATGTGCCCTTGTCCCAATCCAATATCTGCTTGACCTTGATGGATGTGCACGAGAGCATGTTGCCACATGGGCTGCAGTGGGAATACTCTTTATTTCTGCTACCACCACCCCAGCCAATCACCCCCTTCCTTTCTAGACAGGGCCTCCTTCCACCAATTGCACACCAGACGTAGTCTCTGAGCAAGTGCCAAATTTGTACTCACATGCTGAACAACTTCCATTTCATGTTTTCTTTCCCAGTTGGTCGTCTTTTCTTTATTTCTTTCATCTCGTCTTCGGTCTAAAGTTAGGACAGTGTTGTGTCTTAGACAATCTGTTGAAGAACCTGATTACCAGCAGCTGGTGAGGTTAGATTTTTCTTTCTTTAATTAATTTTCTATTAAAAAAAAAAACACAAGTTAAAGGAAACTGTAGGTGCTGTTCTCAGGTGAAAAAGAGAGAAAGAGAGAGAGAGAGAGAAAAAACAAGAGATTTAGAGGGGGGAAATATTTTATGAATCGTGGACTTGTGTGTTTAGGTGGATGTGGGTGTTTATGGTACTAATAAGAATAACCTTCAGAGAATTGTTGGGGTGGAGCAAAAGTAAATCAATGGATGATTTCCCAAATGACTGAGTCTGTATGACACCCTGAATTTACACATCATGTTGGTGCTACATGTAATAGATTTCCATTGTTTGCATATGAAGTGTGGCACTGAAGAATGTGAAGCATTAATTTCCTAGGTCAAGTATTGGGGAGGAAAGGGTGAGGATGTCCAATGTCATGTGTTCAGAGACTTTCAGCTCCAGATCTGCATCAACCATAAGGTGGAGGCTGAGATGAAATCTTGCTTGGGGGTGAAATCTTGAGTGAGCTATGAAAATAATTCCCGTGATATATGAATGATTGACCCAAAATGTGTGACCCATCTTCCCATGCCCGTGCACCCAGATTTGGACTCAGATTGGGCAAGGTATTCCTCACAGTTTGTCATTCCACATAGTCCCATCCCTCGTGATGGAAAGTGCACTACTACACTGCCATGGGCATGAATGTCTGCAGTGGGCCTTTGTGTATCAATAGCTGTTCCAGTCATGGCGCTGCAACATTGCCGTAGTGTCACTGGGACATTGCTTTGGGACTGCAGGGAGATTCCAACAGTTGGAACAATCCCGATTGAGGGTTCTGGTGACACACTGTAGGCTTCCAGGGCCTAGCAACTGCCCTATTCATTGCAATGCCAGAGAGCGCTTGGTATATATCACCCCAATTCCATCTGGCATTTTCCCAGGTTAGAGGGAATGAGACAGAGTCCTGCTTTTGTGGTGTACCTTGGGCCCATTCAGTCTTTGGCTTCCTGCCATGGTGAGGAAGTCAAGATGATTGGACAAGGGAAAATTAGGCTTTTGACCTCGCTGAAATCAATGGAACTATGCTCGCTAAATGGAAGAACTTTACCATAAGCAGCTTATAGTTCAGGCTGCCAGATAGCGTACTAGGTTTGATGATAAGCAAGTGGCTCCATATTCCAGCAGTTCTCACAATGTCTTGCTTGCTAATACAGATGCCTCAGGCTCATCAGTGACCCAAATGGGAAAGGTTTATTCTGCCATTCTGTGTGCCACTATTAATTCCAATCTAAGTGGTTTACTACAGCAGAGAGCTACAGAGATAGACCTGCACATACACTGTTTGCATGCAATGCTAAGCCATGGTTTGTGTAGCTTAGCGGTGGTTTGTTTGTACATCCAAGTCCATCCTAGCCAACTATGGTTTTGTTGTGGCCAACAAACCAGTATATATGGAACCATGGTTTGAAAGGGGCTTGCAAATTTTGACTTGTGGTTTCTCATTAGGTCTGAACCCACTATCTTGGCTTAATCCCAGTTTGTTTCAGCACCCTACCCTCGATGCTTGCTCAGCTGCAAAAGTGCAAGATGAACATTTTGAAAATGAAACCAACATTAAAGGTAAAGGGACCCCTGACCATTAGTTCCAGTCATGACCGACTCTGGGGTTGCGGCGCTCATCTCGCTTTATTGGCTGAGGGAGCCGGTGTACAGCTTCCAGGTCATGTGGCCAGCATGACTAAGCCACTTCTGGCGAACCAGAGCAGTGCACGGAAACGCGGTTTACCTTCCCGCCGGAGTGGTACCTATTTATCTACTTGTACTTTGACATGCTTTCGAACTGCTAGGTTGGCAGGAGCAGGAACTGAACAACGGGAGCTCACCCCATCGTGGGGATTCGAACCGCCGACCTGATCGGCAAGTCCTAGGCTCTGTGGTTTAACCCACAACGCCACCCGCGTCCCCTAAAAAAACAACATTAGGCACAACAAATTATAGTTGCTCTGCTGGTCTGCAGGGCTGATCCATCCATGGTTAAAACAAACAACGGCTTATCATTATATACAAACTGGTCCAGTGCAGAATACAAACTGAAGTCAGCAGCCATTCATTTTTAAAAGAGCAGATCTCTAGTCCTCACGATTGCAAAGATTTTCCGGAAACTCAGAACAACATCTGGCTGAATCTCGAAAGCTTAGAGTGGTAGCTAAATAATATTTTTGATAGGGAAAGACTATATGACAGCAGGACCAGATTGAGGCTGCCACACGTATTAGGCTGTATGTCCCGTTGACCTATTTCTGAGTAAACATGCATAGAGTTGATACATCTGTTGATTTTGCTGACTGTCATTTCAATGTGTGAATTGACTTCTCCAAAAAAAGCATTGTGTACAGATCAGTAGGGTGGATGGTGCCAGAGCAAAATGGAAGTTTCATGGTTATTGAAGTCTAAAAAAATATCTGCCCATATTCTGTGGCTATCATGTGTTTGCCTGGGTATGTCCAAAATGGTGGCAAGCCTTATTCAACATTGTAGCTTTCTTGGGAAGGGGTGGTCCCATCAAATATGTTCAAGCACACCACATAGTTTTTCAAAATGGCAGTATTAGCATTTGAAATCATTACTGCCATCTTGGGCATTATTGGATAGTGTGACTGCCACACTTGCCCAGAAATGTACAAGATAGTGGCATTAACAAAATTCCAGCTACTGGGAACAATGGGGAATATTTTATTGGCAATGCTGAGGTTATTCCAAGATCATTGAGGAGGTTCTTGAAGGAAGTAGGTGGGAGAAGACTCAAAAGGGTAAAAATAAAATAATAAATTTAAGAATTGATCATCAATCCCTATTCATTCTTATTAACTCTTTGAAGATTCATGCCCTCATTTTTCGTATGACAGAATGCTACTTCAAAAATAGACCTCCCTCTGGCAAAGCAAACAGTATCCCCTTGTGAGTGAATAGTTCTGGCAATAGTTAAATGGGTGCTTGGATGCAATTTCCACCCCCACTGCTCTTTCACGTTATCCACCCCTCCCTCAATAATCCTCTCTCTCTCTCTCTCTCTCTCTCTCTCTCTCTCTCTCTCTTTCTTCCTCTCAATATTTGTCTGGGTTGATATTCAGAGTAGTACATCATATTCTCTATGTTGGAGATGTCTTGTTTTGTACTGGTTAATGGTTGCATTTGATTTTGCGTGAGGGTTTTTTTCTTTCTTCAGTTGAACTGCCTCTTCATGCTAGTGTTGTAATGGTACTTATAATGACGTTAAGAATAATAATGGTCAGCTGTTCCCAGATAGTAAATTATGCATAATTTATTTTCCTCTCTTTTTTTACATTATGTTGGTGTGTTTTTTAATTTGGCAATTACCACGAACAACGACAGCTGTTAAGGTGTTTTTTTATATATAAAAAAGTGTCCTTTCCTCCTTTTGGGTTAAAAAGCTGCAATTTCACTATTGCTCACCCATCCCCCCCTTTTTTTGGTGTGTGTGTGTGGGATCTTTTAGAAAATTTTGAGCTCACTGTCCCATCAGGTATGGACATTTCTTAAGACGGGGTGAATTATGGGAGTGTTGAGTTCAATCTTAATTAACTTCACTCAGTTTGGATTATTTAATGACACTCTAGAGCCATTCAAAGCACTCTGGTTAAAAACTAAAGCAAATTTATATATATATATATATATAAATATAAATATAAATATTATGACAAATGTACAATGTGAAAACTGAACATTTTGCTCTCTTTTTCTAAAAGGAAAAAAACACAAAACAACTAAACCAGATTGTTCCCTGTCTTTGTGAACAAATATTTCTGACTCTTGTGGGTTCAACCTCACATGTGTTGGATACTTGATTTCCACCATTTTATGAAGACAGTCTGGGTTAATTATGTGACTTTGGTCAACATCAATACTTTGTTTTAGCTCCAGGTTAGTTCCAACCCAGGTTGGAGCAAGTCATCAACACACTAGTTATGAGAATATATAATCTGGGATGAGCCTGTGATGGAAGCACGTGCAAATCCACACAGATTCATTGTGGTCCCAACTGTGTTGAGGGAAACTTCAGAAATAAGTGATACTCCATAATGTATGTCTGATCGCCCCAGAAACAGATAAATGTATTCAATTATTCAGTTAACTGTCCTAGGTTGAGCCCAGTGGGCCTGTGCTTGCAAGTGCTTACTGTACTGGACCCAAAATACTTCAAAATTACTGCAGGTACAAGGACCTCATCTGTGAGTAACTGGGGGGGAACATACCTGCTCTCCATTCCTACTGAGTTAAGGGGACAGAGCTTTATTTCTTTTGTTGATTGGGAGAGGGGAGTCTTTCTGCATTTATCTTCTTCACTGTATGCCATGGGACCTATTCAAGGTTTGGATATGTCCCTGATGTGATAGCCATAAGAAGCTAAACTGATGTCAAGCCCTTGTTAAGCATGACCTTATTTACAGAACGTATCCCAGGTGCTACTGAACAACAACACCCTAGGGTCACTTAGAGGACAGCCCACATCTAGAAACGTGAAGGTTGAATCCAAAGCAGTAGACTTGGTCAGGTATGGAATGGTTTGAGCCAGTGCTATTTTCCTAGGAAAAAGAGGTGCCAGATTTCACCATAAACACCTCCCTCGTTCTCTTAGAATGGCAATGGAGAGGTGCCGGAACACATCTGAGTTTCGGCTGGAAAAAACCAAAAAGCCTTGGTTTGAGCCCATAGTCTGTCTCTGAGATCAACATGCTGAGTATTGAGATTCAGGTTGGCTTCAGTGGGGAGTTAACAGGAGTAAAAAAATAGCTTAACTTTGATTAGGATGTGTCCGATCACCGAACATTAAGGCCCTCTGATTCTGAACCACACAGCATTCCCCTCTCCTGCCCCCCCCAATTATTGCCAAGCCTACCTCTTCTTGTCCAGTTGAGAATCTTGTAAATGATTGTGTTGTTTGCACTGAACTTTTGTATCTTCATCCCAGCAGCCCCGATTTAGCTAGAGTTACTTGTGACGGCAATTTTATGCACACTTTACTTGGAAGGAATCCCTACTGAACATAGTAGGACTTCCTTCTGAGTAAACACACAAGGCTTCACTGAGCAGGCATGTGTAAGTTTGCACTGTACTGATCTCCCACTGCTTTTAGTGGGGCTTGCAGGACAACCCTGAACATCTCTGCTCAGAAGAAGCACCCATGACACATACATCCAAGGTAAGTGCGTTTAGGATTAGTCCCTACTAACTTTAGCTGGATCGGGGCCATCGCTTCTACTTCCCAATGTCATATGATTCATGCTATTTTGTTTTATTTTTAAATCATTTTTGGCAAAAATAATACTATCACTGGCAAAGGTGGGAAAGAAAATATTCAATACCACCAGTTTCCAGTGAAATGGGAATAGTTTCATGTTCTTGCTATCCCTCCCCATAAATTGTTCATGCTTTATATTGGCAAAATAGGATTGCCAAGTGCATTTAACATATTTATTTAACTGTCCTACTGTATTAATCCCAAATGGGACTCGTAACTATTATTACAGTATTTAATTAGTTGAGTAACCAAATCCTCTTATTAATGAATGGATGGGGGGGGGCAAGTCTTTCTTCAGTGACAATGTTTCAGAGATTGGGTTTTGGCAGTAGACTTCCTTCAGTTAATTTTTTTTTAACAAAAGAAATTGTCTTTAACCTCCTTACAACACATTTTCAAAGTCCTTTTTTTTTTTGTAACATAATCCAAACAAGATGAACGCTCATTGTTCCTGAAGAAGTATCTGACATCACGTTTCTTCTAAAGTTGAAAATAATTATACTCAGTACAAACATAAGCTTCTCTTAGCAAAAACTTATCCCCTAGAATTAATGGCAACCACACAATAGCATCTATTTAAAGACATGCTTTAATAAGGGTGAAATGTTTAGTTTCCACTTTCTGGTTGAGTCAATTCACTAAGCCTGGATTCAAATGTATGCTTTGCTCATAAGGAACAGGGTGGTTATCATGCTAGCTTAAAGTACAGAAGGGCCCACTGCTATATTTAGTTTTCTTGCCTTCTGTCTCTCTCTGATCCTCGGAGGTTTTCAGGCAGAGGTTAGGTGGCCATCTGTCATAGATTCTTTAGCTGAGATTCCTTCGTTTCAGGGGGTTGGACTAGATTACCCTCGGGTCCCTTCCAACTCTTCTGTGATCTCCCTCTCTCATCTATCCCTATTCACATTGTGAGCCACACAATTGGGGCCTCTATCCAGAGAATGAGAGCTGCATTTTAGTCCCATTGAGTTCATCATCATTTATTTGCATGCTGTTTCTCCATAATTTAGCCACGCTCAAGGCAACTTTCAACACTCAAGAATACCTTGATTCATTCTTAATAGTTACAAAACTATATCAAAGTTTTAAGTAGTCATAAACAGCAAATGAAAACTTCTCGGTAAGTATGCAATAAAATTAAGCATAATTGGTAAGTTCCAACAATAAAGATAATACCGTAATATCAATAACAACAAAAGCGTCTCCAAATTAAATACTGAACTCAACAAAAACGGCTAAGGAATATTCCACCCCTGTAGACTCTAGACACCCAGAGATTTCAACTAGCTTTCACTAGATTGCAAGCATCTTTTTTTAGCATGACAAAATGTGGCTTGATGGAACCCATGTTGCAGGTCAACGAAGAAAGCAACCCTGACCTCAGCGTTTATAAGAGTCATCTGCAGATTGATTCACATGGCCATTTTTAGGTGGTGAGATATGGTTTGTGTGAATGAGTTTTGACATTCCACCACCCCTGCCTTTATGACTGTGCAGTACATTGCATGATTTACCACATGCTCAGAACCTGAGTTCCTCACTGGGCACATTTTGGAAACTGGTTTGAATGTTATTGGTTTTTTTTATTTAAAAAATCAACTTTTTTCCCCCTAAAAGATGATAATCGTGCAATATTTTGCAACTCAAATCTCACTTTCTGAAATTCAAATCCCACCCTAACCCCAGCCCCAAAGTTCTGCTTTTTGAACTATGGGGGTGACCCAACCAGAATTAATCATTTTTCAATGAAATTTATTGAGTGGGGAATCATTAAATTTGTGCTTTAAAATACCCTATTGAAACTAATTAGGATTTTTAAAGACTTAACATTGGATTGACTGAGCTTTAAAATTTTAAATCTGGTTAATAATGACTGTCCTTCAATTAGTCTTGCCATATTCAAGTGTTTTACGCACTGCTATTTCTTTCTTTTGGGGTGGTGGTGGTAAAGATAGATTGGAACAAAGTCATTTGGGGCACAAAAAACACATGCTTTTGAATTCTCCACCCCTAAACCGCCAGTTCATTTCAGCTTTAAAGCATGGTCATATTGCGAACGTCCGCCACATTCACTCACAAAACTTCCCCGAGATCACGCTCGTCATCTCACAAACAGAGGGAACCACAGAAAAGCCACCATGCAAACTCAGTGATAGTTGCCCTTCTCTACTTTGCTGATTAATTTTCTGGTAACAATCCAGTAAAATATTCAAAACTCAGTGCCAAATAGCACAGTTATTGTTCAATCCTATTTCTAACTAAAGGGGTGCATGCTAAAGTCCTGCTTCAGTTCATTGCAATTAACTTCTCCCATTCAGTCAAATTCTCCAGGCTTGAGAACTTGGTGTGGATAACAAGTTTTGAGGTTTAAAACCCTCATCTCAAAGAAGTGGTGAACATTACCAGAGCCCTGCACCATCATGCAGCTCAGAGTAAAATCTAAACTGCAGAAGAAATCCTGGCTCATATACCTTCAAAACCCATCAAATTCTATTCAAACAAGACTTACCTGAGCAGGGTAGTCACTGTGGGACTCCTGCCACAGAGAGATGGAAGATTTGATCCTTTCTATCCCTTTGTGGGAACCCTTGTTGAAAGGCCCCAGTGTCCCTTGGGAAATGTAGTTTTCTGGAGGACCGCTGCAATGCAAGAGAGAAGGGAAATGTTAGATCTCCCTAAGTTCAATGGAACTTGATCCCATTTAATTTTAGCTGGAAGTGAGCCACTGTCTACAACCCTGACTCACCCTTAAGGAGAAATGTGAACTGGTTGATGAGGCAAATCCCAGATATGGATGGAAGCAATTTCCTTGATAGTTCTGCATTCTCCTGCCTTGCCCAGCCCCACCAAGATGCCTGGAGTCTAGAGGTTTCCCACCAGCCATTTGTTTCACACTATAGTCGGTATACCTGGGGGTGTTCAGGATTTTTGTGCCTGGGACAGGTGTAGTATGGGACTAAGCAAGCTAGGAGGAGTGCTCCCTGCCTTCCCCTTACAAAGATGGCTGGAGTTCTTTAGCAGCTGCCATGTTCAGAGCTGTGGGTCATTTCAAGGGACTTCTTTGAAAGGGAAAATATACAGCCACATTCCTGCCCACTGTAGTGAAGACTCACACCACAGGTCTTGGGCTATGTTCCAGCCCTAACACCACGCATAACCATTGAGAGACTGGTATGTGTGTGTGTGCATGCACACACATTCAGCTTCATTTCCATGTGTGCTGATTTTCCTCTTGGCTTTCTTTTCACTAACAAAGCATGTTTGTTTTGCTTACGGCTCAGTTTCTGCCTCCACCCTGCTCTGTGCCAGCGATTCTCCCTTCTATAATATAATAGATTTCTGACACAGGGGCCACATCAGGCACCGTTACTTTTATGCATTTCATTGCATGTTGTGTGCAAGGCTCATACAGCCTGATCCAGGCAGCTGACTCAAAAGATACATCGTGAATACATCTCCTCCTCCTCTTGCAAAATGTATGACATGTGGTGTTAGAAATAATCACCAGCCTGGTCCAAGGAGCCGAGAGTGGAGCTCCTGCCAGATGCGACACTCGAGGAACCGTCCCCCTCTCTCTCCCTCCACCAACTAGGTGATCAGCACTGTCAACCCACAATACTCATCAACTCTTGGGCTATGTACAGGAGACAGGAATGGGGGACCCTGGACCTAATCTGGCATCCTTTCCCTCTTCTGCAACCTTTAATCATCACTGAAAGCACCACCCACCTGTTAGGCACTGCAAGCGGGGTGCAGTTGTATCAACACACAGCCCTATCTCTTCTTATGGATCGGGGCGGTGCACATTTTTATAGCTCTGTTTTGTTCTAAAGTGCTTATTCCTCTCCTGTATCTGGGGAAGTGAGGGCCGGGGGGTGGGGGGAACGCAGGAGGGAAAAAAAATAAAAGGAAAAAAGAGAGACAATCAAACGCTTGGAGCTTAAAACAAAGTATGTGTGCAACCTACCATCTCACTTGAAATTTAATAATAATAATAATAATAATAAAAGAAAATAATTATGTAAATATAACATAGAGTTATAGATTTATATTTTGTTCATAACACATAGTGTAATATAAGTTGTATATTTTCATGTTTTGGTTTTATGTTAACATTCACGCCACGATTAAAAAAAAAAGGAGTTTATGTACTCTTTACAAAAAAGAAGATGATGTGGGTTTGCCAGGATCCTGGTTTGAGGGGTGGGGGTGGGTGAGGGGATGGTTTTTCTTCTTTCTTTTTTTCATTGCCCTTTTTTCAGTATTATTTGCCCTGCAGGGCACCAATAAAAAACAGCAAATGTGTTCTTTACCTAGACTGTGTTTCTGTTTCCAAATTCTTAATGCCATTAAAGTGTGACATTCCTTTATGCCGAGAGCAACACACCTCTAAACTCAGGATTTGGGGAAGAGAAGCCCATTTAGTGCCGGATTTAGATATAAGCTAAACAAGATATAGCTTAGGGCCCCACTCTCTTGGGGGGCCACAAAAAAAACTAAAGGGGGAAAAACTGGATGCACATTTCCAAAATATAAGATAAGAAACAAATAAAATAAAACCTACATACAACAACAGTGTTTTGTGTTGCGTAGGCTCCTATGATGTAAGTAATGGGCCCCGCCTGCTAGCCTGCTCCCTAAAATATCACTGGTTTGCTCATTTCTACATTCTGCATGGATGGCTTGCATGGCAACATGTGCAGATGGCTTTAGATACCTAGGTAAAGGTAAAGGTAAAGGAAAAGGTAAAGGGAGCCCTGACCATTAGGTCCAGTCATGGCCAACTCTGGGGTTGCGGCGCTCATCTCACTTTATTAGCCAAGGGAGCCAGCGTACAGCTTCCAGGGCATGTGGCCAGCATGACTAAGCCGCTTCTGGCGAACCAGGGCAGCGCACAGAAATGCTGTTTACCTTTCCGCCGGAGCGGTACCTATTTATCTACTAGCACTTCGTGCTTTCAAACTGCTAGGTTGGCAGGAGCAGGGACCAAGCAACGGGAGCTCACCCCGTCGCAGGGATTCGAACCACCGACCTTCTGATCGGCAAGCCCTAGGCTCTGTGGTTTAACCCACAGTGCCACCCGTGTCCCTTTTAGATACCTATTAGGTCCATAAATAGCATATATTCAACACAAAAACAGCGACAATTTGTTGTTGACAAAGGACAGCTGGACATATAAAGGGCCCCATTACCTTCAGTAGCTGAGGGTCTCATCAAACCTAAATCCTGCCCTGAGCCCATTGCCCACATTCCTTACTTTACTGACTCAGAATTTCATTTTGCACTGTGTTTTATTCCCCTACCAAAAACTGTGCATCTCAGTCCATTACATGAAGTGAAGCACAGCTACACTTTAGAACCCACACTTCTCCAAATTTCACAATGCAGGTTTCCAACCAATGAGTACATCTATATTAGGGGAAAGTGTGCGTGAAAATGCAGGTGTCGGGAATAAAAAATAGAATTATGTTAGGGAAAAGGGATTGCTGAAAAGGTGTACGCTAGCCCAAACCTCTTTCAAAATTGGGAGAAGTTCACACTACGATGCTGACAAAGTTTCATGGGCATTAAAAAAGTAATAATAATTGCAAATAGCTTTGGAAATGTGCAGAACTGAATTTAAGACTGGAAAAGCGTGAAGCTGAAATTTACAGATCTGTTCAGCCACATTGGCATCCATTGCAGAGCCTGCGAAACTCTCTCACTTCTCCCACCAACAGCTGGGCCACAGCATTATGCACAGGCTGCCATTTCCAGACCATCCTCAAGGGCAGCCCCACGTAGAGCACATTACAGTAATCTATCTGGGATGTTAGCAGCACATGATTTACTGAGTCCAAGTTAGTCCATTCCAGGAACAGGTTTCGCTGGTGAACTAACTGAAGCTGCATTTGTTGCAGCTTTCATTTCCTTTGGCTTGCAGGCATCTAGATCTTCATCACGAAATGCAGCTAATGTCACAGTCACTGCACCCCCACTGCAACCACCGTCACATAAAACATATTTACATGTTTACAGTTTTGATGTCAATAAAAAATCCCCACGGCTTTCTACGTAGAACCTCGTTCCACCACACCACACATTGTCAAACTAAATCCTTTGCTATAATCTTAGAGAATAATCTTGGTATCAGCAGTGTGAACACTTTAAATAATTCCAAACCATATGAAAAAGAAATATAACTCGCATAATAATGGAAATCCTACACAAATTACACCTCCGTTTCATATAATTTTGAATTACTTAAAAGTATAATAAAGTATAATAAAAGAAATTCGCTCAAGTCCTTGTTGACTTCATCTTCTTTCTCATACCATTTTGGTGAGTTTTGACATCATGGCAACGTAGCATGTTTCGATAATAATAATAATAATAATAATAATAATAATAATAATAATGAATTTATTTATACCCCGCACTCCCCGGCCAGGACCAGGCTCAGGGCAGCTAACAACAAATATGTGATACATTAAAAACACAATCAAAGAATTGATTGAAATACAGCTTAAAATTAAAATCAGGATGAAATTAAATGGCAGCCCACAAATCACAACCATAGGGTTGTTGTTTAGTCGTTTAGTCGTGTCCGACTCTTCGTGACCCCATGGACCAGAGCACGCCAGGCACTCCTGTCCTCCACTGCCTCCCGCAGTTTGGTCAAACTCATGCTGGTAACCTCAAAAACACTATCCAACCATCTCGTCCTCTGTCGTCCCCTTCTCCTTGTGCCCTCCATCTTTCCCAATATCAGGGTCTTCTCCAGGGAGAAGTACTGGAGCCTCAGTTTCAGGACCTGTCCTTCCAGTGAGCACTCAGGGCTGATTTCCTACAGAATGGAGAGGTTTGATCTTCTTGCAGTCCATGGGACTCTCAAGAGTCTCCTCCAGCACCATAATTCAAAAGCATCAATTCTTCGGTTATCAGCCTTCTTTATGGTCCAGCTCTCACTTCCATGTATGGAAGTGAGAGCTGGACCATAGGGTTAGGGAACATCAAGTATTCGCCAGGGCCAGCTATCCATGCTGGTCCCACAGGAGCCGATAAAAAGAGCCAAGGAGGTAACTTACAAGGTCCCATAGAAGGGGGTCCCATAAAAAGAGGGGGGTCAGACTGGGCCCGGACCAAAGGCCAGGCGGAACAGCTCCGTCTTGCAGTCCCTGTGGAAGGATGTCAAATCGATGATCAACTCATGTTCAGTTGGAATTATAGGAGTACACCATTTAGCAACTATGAACGTTTTGGCTGTGATTGTCAAATTTCCCACTAAATTACAGTGTCCTGCTCACAATCTTTTTAAAGATCAGCCAAAATAATCCAAAAGTAGCAGACTGAACACTGCACTGTATTTGACCATGCCTTGCCTGCATAATTTATTTCCTGCAAAAGCATCTTCTCACATGTGCAGACTAGGTGTGCATAAAATCTGCCTCACATTCCCCACATCCCCAGCATAACCTGTTGACATTAGGATACATGATTTGTAAAGCGATATGGGAGGTCAAATACCAGCAATATAAAATTTCATTTAATTGGTTGTTTACTTCCATTGTTTCCACCCACACACCCCAATAATTGTATTTTTTATTGCTTCTTTTATTTTATTTTTAGATATTGTATTTTATTGTATTACAATCGGAAGTCCGCGGAACTCAAATCCTAATGCAATGAAAAACAGTATAAGAAATGAAAGAATCGATAAAAATGCAATTTAAAAAATCAATCAATATGTGTATTTAATGTGGCGGTTTGGCTGTCTCCCATCTTCAACCACAAATCACCCAGACCACCTGAATGAAGTCCACGGACCACAATTTGGGAACCTTTGCCCTTGTGCAAACATCACAATTATTCTACTCAGTGATGGTTCAGCTTGTGCAACATCAGCTCTCAAGCGACTTGTGGTCACATCATGCTGGATCTCATCCATTGGCTCATTGGCAGCAGTTTAACCCTGCAACCCTGCACATTGGGGCAAAAGAGACAGACAACCAGGAGGACCTTGAAGTCTGTGGCAAGCTCCACATCTGCAACACGCTGCAAAAAAATCATAAACGGGACTATATCATTTGGAACTCCAAAATCTGGGGAGAAATTCTAAGGGTGGGATTTTTCAGAAGCATCTGCAATGAAGAGTGATGAGTAGAAAATAGGGGGGGTGTCTGTGGTACCTTTAAGAGGGACAGGCAGTGACATAAATCACTGTGGACATAGAACAAGCAAGAGACAAAAATAGGTGGGACAAGATATGTGGTTCTTACCACTATACCATAGGCCAGAGGCAAGCCAAAGAAAACAGAGGTTTCTACACCTGGACATCTCTCCATCAAGCCAGAGGCACCTTCACAATTCATGGATACACCTGAGGCAGGAAAAAAGCCCTGGAGGAAGTACAGAACAGCGCTGGTGAGGAATGCAGTCTGGGGAGATGGGTGTGGCCTAATAAAAGTCCCAAGGGCCATATAAAGGCCTGAGGGCCACATTTAGGTTTCACACTCCTGGACTAGAGCACGCTTAATCAGATGCATGAAATGTTAACTGCACCTGCTACAATGCCAGTCTTGCTTATTCAGATGGCACCGTGAGGGGTGGATAGATGAAATCAGGAGTTTGCTGAAGCAAGGATTTGGGCTTAGCAGGGGACACTGCTTAGACTCCAAGAGTGTTGGTTCAGCGTTGGGTTTGGAAGTATATGGTGTCGTCCAAGGAAGGACCACTGCTCGGTGATAGAGCATGTGCTTTAGACACAGAAGTTCTATGTTTTGATCCCTGTAGGGCTAGGAGAGATCCCCAGTCTGAAATCCGGGAGAGCTCCCACCAGTCATTGTATTAACCACATAAATTATCTTCCTTTCCCCCAATTTAAAAGCCAGGCAAAGGACTGAAATGTGAGGTTCAGCACAATATGATCTGTCTCCAATCTTCCAACTTGCAAATCAAGTAGCAAGTAGTGGCCTGGTCAGCTCACAAGAATGCCCAGAGGGAGGAATTCACTCTTTATTGTCAAAAGGACACTTACAAGTTAGGAAAAGGCATGTTCCATCTGTCCTCCGTCTCTCTGTTACTCTTAGATGTGCATCCAATGAGGCAGTTACCATAACAGAGGCCTCTAACCTCAGCTCATGTATCTCTCCCACCTAAGCTGCGCACAAGCAGGTGAAGACTACGCCTGCATGCAGCCTGCCTCTGCTCCTCCCTCTTCAATCCTCTCTTGGTCCTGGGAGATAGTGGAGCAGGAGAGGTGGGAGCAGTAGGAGGAGGAGGTGTGGAAGCCATTGACTCCACACCAGCCTGACCTCTTTCCCTTCCTCCTCCTGCACCTGTTCCTCACTCTCCAACCCTGCAGCTTCCTACCTCTGCCTTTTATTTCCTTGTTGTTAGAGGCTCCCCCAGATCTCTGGCCCCTTCTTCCAAGTCAGTCTCCAACCCTCCTTCCTCCCGCTGACCACACATCAGAATCCAGCCATCAGTCCTCAGTGCCTAGCCAGTCCCTCACATTACCGCTTTGTAATCAGGCTTAGTCAAAGAATATATGTCTAAGTAAAGGTAAAGGGACCCCTGACCATTAGGTCCAGTCGTGACCGACTCTGGGGTTGCGGTGCTCATCTCACTTTACTGGCCGAGGGAGTCAGCGTACAGCTTCCAGGTCATGTGGCCAGCATGACTAAGCCGCTTCTGGCGAACCAGAGCAGCGCACGGAAACGCCGTTTACCTTCCCACCGGAGCGGTACCTATTTATCTACTTGCACTTTGATGTGCTTTCGAACTGCTAGGTTGGCAGGAGCTGGGACTGAGCAAAGGGAGCTCACCCTGTGGCGGGGATTCGAACCACCGACCTTCTGATCGGCAAGTCCTAGGCTCTGTAGTCTAACCCACACCGCCACCCACGTCCCTAATATAGATCTATCTACATACACCAAAAAAATAAAAACAAATAAACCTCTTTTAAACTTCTTTTTAAATGGAAAGTATTGAAGAAGCCTTCGTGAGCAAGGAAAAACAAAGCAGCTTCCAAGGACAGACACGTGAAGTTTCTAACTTTGGGAAGAAGCTCGACTTCATCTCGTTTCGGAGTTTGATTGAAAAGCAGCGAGCAGAGGCATGCAGCCTGAGGGATCTATATTCCCGTCAAAGCTTTGTTCCTCTCCTGTTCACTGGAGACATCATACGTAGGTGGTGCGTTTAACAGGTAACTCCCATTCTTCCCAGTGAATGCGAGAGGGCAATCTATATTATCATATCAGGGAGGAGCAAATTATACAGGCAACTCCCCGGCAGACAATAAAAGACAATCCTGACAGCAGAATCAAAACAGATGTCAAACTTCTCTTTTCTGCCAGGCGTATCAATGTTTAAGTGACAGCTGATGGGAGCTGATGATGGACTTCTTGCATTCTTCTCCAGGTGCCTGCTTCTTGGGGGGTGGAGGAGGGGCAATGCAAATGCTGCCTGTATTCAATTTGGTCAAATGACAACTCTGCTTGTCAATAAGACAGACAGAGCGATCAGGCTGTGAATACAAGTTCCTTTTCAAAGGCTTTATTTTGTTAAGATGATCATCGCTGGGAAATAGAATACTGAAAGGCGCAGCAGCTTCCAAAGCTCTTGTTGAAACTGAAGAACTTTTTGTTGTTGTTGTTGTCGCACTCTTTAGTTTACACTTTTGGCTTTTTATACCTTCATCCTTCCTAAATTGGTTGGCAGCAGTTTTGGGATGTACAATGGTACCTCGGGTTAAGAACTTAATTTGTTCTGGAGGTCCATTCTTAACCTGAAGCTGTTCTTAACCTGAGGTACCACTTTAGCTAATGGGGCCTCCCGCTGCCGGCGAGCGATTTCTGTTCTCATCCTGAGGTAAAGTTCTTAACCCGAGGTACTATTTCTGGGTTAGCAGAGTTTGTAGCCTGAAGAGTCTGTAACCCGAGGTACCACTGTACTGCTATAGGAAGGGCCTGGTTGCTTGCTGCTAAGTATGTTAAGATGAAAAGCAAAGTTCTTCAAGCCAGGTGCTTTTGTGGAGAACACACACACACACACACTCTGAATGTTTGTGAATCATTTAAGCTGCAGCCCCATTTATAAGGCAGCAAAGGCCAAGCTTCATGAGCCATAAGTTATCACATGGGGAAGAGCAACAGGGAGTAGCTCTCCGCCCCCACAACATCACCATAATCATCTCCCTCCAATGCCTTATGAGGCATTGTGCAGCCTTCTGTACTCGTGGAGACTTGCTGCTCTGGAAAATCAGGGTTCTGAAATGCACAGGGAGTCTTCTTCACATCTGTTCAGAATAACAGAATCATAGAATTGTAGAGTTGGAAGGGACCATGAGGGTCATTTAATCCAACCCCCCGCCATGCAGGAATCTCAGCTAAAGCATCACGGCAGGTAGTCATCGGACCTCTGCTTCGAAATCTCCAAGGCAGGAGAGTCCAGCACCGTCTGAGGGAGAGGAGAATAATAATGGAAAGGGTGGTGTTAGCGTGCTCATTCCCACTGCTCCCCTTGCTTGATTATTTGCCCCTGTTTCAACTGCTTTGTGTCAGGGGCAAATATTGTGGTGAATTGCAGTGAGGAGGGTGAGGAGGGCAAGCAGAGATACTGAAGAAGCTGACTGTGCTGAGATGCAATTCTATTCGATTTAGACTAATTATTTCTAAATGTGCATCTATACATATAAATTAGCATATGTAAATATTACGCAAATCTCTTTTTGTCCTTCTTTTTGGCAACGTGTAAGTGGCCACCCTAGACCAAAACCAGTTTTCCCCTTTTGCATCTTCCTTCCTTCCTTCCTTCCTTCCTTCCTTCCTTCCTTCCTTCTATCCATCTATTTATCTTCATCAATCTTTCTATCTCACTATCTATCCATCTGTTCATCCATCTACCGAATGGGCCTGGTTCTGAACCTACACATTCCAGATGATGACGATGATGGCTTTTCAACATTCCATGCTATCCCAATCTCTGCTTTGGCAAGGATCACAAATTGGAAAAAAAAAAGTTTCTTGTGGAAGACAGGCAAACAAACAACACACACTTGGGAGGTGTCCATGCCTCAGAGTGAGCCCCGCAACGGCTACAGAAGTGCTCCCTCCCCCTATCTCTCTTTTTGTGTTGTTGTCGTAAATTGAGATGAGAGATGGGGCCTTTTTGCCATTCCTCCAAAGCTTTCAATTTTATGTCTGGGCTGTTGAATTGCCTGCCCGCCGTTCGACAGCCCTTCAAGCGCAAGATGGCTGGCAACCCCATCGGATTCTAAAGACCCTGGCATGCATCTCCGCCGCAGCTAAACAGAGTCACCCCTAGCACTCGCTCTTTATGGGGGAGAAATATGTGCAAAATCTCATCATTCAGCCTAATGGTATGATCTGTCAATCAGGTTTAGGGCACCAAAAACTAGCCGGCAATAGCCTCATCTCTCTTGATTTAATCATTTCGAATTAGCGTAACTCTCTGTCATTCCTTTGGCATGTGTCCCTTCCCTGACCATCTGAGCGATACAATCACCCTCTTTGGATGGCGATGTGGCTTCCCATAGCTTTGTTTAGCTGTGGGAGGCTGATTTAGCCTGTCACGCTGGCAAATCTTTTAGCATCCTCTATTTTGCAGTTTCATTAAAAAAAAAAAAAATGCATCCCGGCTTGCAACTTTTTGAATTGAAAATTCAGACTATATACAGGAGAAAGAGCAGAAGGGGATTTAGGGAAGCGCACCTGATTTGGTCCCACTAGGTGCAGAGCCACAGGGGGTGCTAGAACTATGATACAGAATGGCAGGCGAGAGGCTGGGGGGTGAATTTTGGCTCCACACAGGGTGCTCGAAGTTCGACACCCTGAGGTCCACACTGGAAAGAGAAAGTGTTGAAAAGTGGCTGGACCCTTCCCAACCATCCACACACCTCCCTTGGAAGAAGGCCTTGGATGATGAACACAGGGTCTGGGTTGGTTCGTGTGGAGAGAGGCATTCCTTGAGCTATTGGGGTTCTGAGTGGCGTAAGGCTTTTAGGTCAAAAGCAGGACTTTTAACTGAGTCCAGAAACCAATTGGAAGCCACTGCAAAGGTGCACTATGAATGCGAGATTGCAAATGTAATGCAAGCCCAATGGAGGACTGCTGCTTCACTTAAATCAGAGGTAAAGGTAAAGGGACCCCTGACCATTAGGCCCAGTCGTGGCCGACTCTGGGGTTGCGGCGCTCATCTCGCTTTATTGGCCAAGGGAGCCAGCGTACAGCTTCCGGGTCATTTGGCCAGCATGACTAAGCTGCTTCTGGGGAACCAGAGCAGCACACGGAAATGCCGTTTACCTTCCTGCTGGAGTGGTACCTATTTATCTACTTGCACTTTGACGTGCTTTCGAACTGCTAGGTTGGCAGGAGCTGGGATTCGAACCACCGACCTTCTGATCGGCAAGCCCTAGGCTCTGTGGTTTAACCCACAGTGCCACCCATGTCCCTTTTTCCATAATAGCTTTGAACAATTTTGCGTACTGAGTACAATAAGTTTATATATATATATGGGGCAAAGAAACCTTGAAATGCAGTCAAGGGGCACACAGACGTCTGTCCAACTCTCTTTCATTATTACTGGCACATGATGTCATTGCTTGTTTCATTTATGTCATTTCCAGCCTCCCTCGGCAGGCCGGCAGGACTCAGTTATGTCATTATGTGCCGTAAACATGTCATCGTAATTTATCTTCCCACATCATAAATAGTTTATTAGATGACATTATTACACCTCCAGATCCCTCTTTTTTTTCTTCCATACGAATGGCAATTACTTCAAGTATTTACTGTAATTATGTCACTTGATGAAATTACAGTAATTACATCGAAAAATGATAGCCCGTGACTAATGAATTAAAATAGCATGGAAATTCACATAAAAATGACATTAAAAATGTTAAGGATCTGAGGCAAACTCACAAAAGCAAGGAAATTTATAATTAAGAATTTAATCTCCAAAAACATTGCAGGGTGCCACTTTTGGGGGGTGGGGGGAGATTAAATCATAGATGTAGGAGGATTGTAAAAAGAAGAAGGAGAAGAAGCGGGAGAAAGGGAGAAAAGTAGATGTTAAAGAGGTAACTCCTTCATATTCTGCAAGATGCAAAGAACATCAGCTGAGCCATCCACTGCATCTGTGGGGCAAAATGAGCAAGAGATCCTGAGGTTTATTGCGATCTCGGTATAATCATAATGAAAACTGGGTGCATGCTGCAGCTCTGCAGGAGTCCAAGATTCAGCCTCCTGAGAATCTCAGTTCCCATTAAAAAACACACAAATAAATAAAGTTTCTAGTTCTTATGAGCATGACAACGTGCAAGGAAAATATATGAGCCGTGCCTGCTGAAACATCGCTATTTTGAGGCGTGGCTTTGGAGGAACACTGAAATAAACTTCAAAGAATAGTTTACATTTTAAAACCATAGATCAAATTTCTAGGATTTATGTCTGTGAAGATGTACTAGGGCAATGTCTGCTGAAATGTTAACATTTAGGAGGGTAGCAGAATAAAGTTATTTTATATATATATATATATATATATATATATATATATACACACACACACACACCCAGAAAATATGCTCAATTTGCATCATTTTCCTAGTGCAGAATTTGGATGGTGTTGAATGTGGAATTGAATTTTGTATTTAGCATGGAGTCCACAATATTAATCATATCTGGTCAAATGTGTTTCATTGTAACAACTAAATTTCCCCCTGGCTTTTGGCACGTGAGGTGTATGTTTATAGGACCCACTTTACTTTTGTGATTGCAAAGTTGTTTAAAACTGGTTTTTAGGATTGTGTTTTAATGTTGTAACCCGCCCTAGGACCTTAGCTTGAAGGGCAGGTAACTCATAAAAGCGATTGGGAACTGAACAGAACAAACTGCATCAGATGTAGCTTCCATGCTTCGGAGAGTGGGCGTCTTGGTAACTCCATCTACAAAAGCAAACTTCTCTGTGGTTTGCAATTATTCGTTTATGTGCATTTCACTCTTACTCATTAGGATCCCATTTCTAATCAGATGTAACTGCTGTAAAGTAAGATATAAAATAAGAACATAAAAGCATCAGAAGAGTCTTGCTGGATCAGGCCCAAGGCATCCTGCTCTCACAAGGGCCAAACAGATGCCTGGGCAATTCGCTCTGCATTCATTCGAGGTGTGTGAGGCACTGTGTGCCCTGTGTTAGAATTCTGCTCCTTGATTGCAGTCATGGGATTGTTGTCTATCACATGGCGGTGTATGTTTTGACTCCACAGAGTGGGAAGTGACGGAGACAGGATGTTTGTGTTACTGTGTTCCGTGAAGTGGGACTATTGTCCATTGTTCTTTCTCTTTGCTGTCTGATGCTAGAGAGAGAGGGAGCTATGTTGCAGTGCTCTGTGTGTGTTTATATGTAAATAAAGTAGATTAGCCAAAATGCTGAGTTGCTGAGGTCCGTTACGCAAGCTGTGAAGACTCTGCGGATCCCTAAGTGTGCCGGTGTCTGTTGGCATCAGTCGCTGTGATGTTCAGGCTGAAGAAAGCTTTTGAAGCTCCCGATCGACTAGGAGGGAGAGAACATGCCAGTTGGGCATGTGTCTTTGCCAGGCTCCTACTCAAGTGTAGGCTGAGCTCCTGACACACTGCACAATGGCTGGATGTACCATTTCAAAAGGCTCAAAGGAGAGGGCAAGAGGGGAGAGCATTGGCAACAACACACAGCCCTTGGACGACCTCGTAATGGAATCTGCCAGACTGTGGATTATGCAGTAAACCATTGATCTGATCTGGGACAAGAAATGCCTGGACCAGGTGAATTCATTTTGGAACCCATGCAGGGAGTCCTCCTTCATTGCTAATTCCAAGTTCCATCCACTGCATCTAAACCCCATTAGAGCTGGAGCGTGTGACCAGCAAGCAACCCTCAACAACATGGTTGACCTACACTGGCTCCCAGTACGTTTCCGAGCACAATTCAAAGTGTTGGTGCTGACCTTTAAAGCCCTAAACGGCCTCAGTCCAGTAGACCTGAAGGAGCATCTCCACCCCCAACGTTCTGCCCAGACACTGAGGTCCAGCTCCGAGGGCCTTCTGGCAGTTCTCTCGCTGCAAGAAGCCAAGTTACAGGGAACCAGGCAGAGGGCCTTCTCGGTAGTGGCACCCGCCCTGTGGAACGCCCTCCCACCAGATGTCAAAGAGAAAAACAACTACCAGATTTTTTGAAGAGATCTGAAGGCAGCCCTGTTTAGGGAAGCTTTTAATGTTTAATAGGTTATTGTATTTTAATATTCCATTGGAAAGCGCCCAGAGTGGCTGGAGAAACCCAGCCAGATGGGTGGGGTATAAATAATAAATTATTATTATTATTACATGGTAAAGAATTTGAAAATGCCTTGCTCACTTTTCTTTTTTCTTTCATTTCCTTTCCTTTTCTTTTCTTTTCTTGTACTTGTAGCCATTGGAGGTATCAAATATTGCCTGGACTGTAGCACCAGACCCCAAGGTATTTTGCCACATGAAACAATGCGGCAAATGTGACCTTTGCCCAAATCACGGGTGGGCACAGTACCCAACACCAACCAAATGATTTTGGTACCTAAAGGAAAATGTCCCACAAGCTTCTCTTTCCCTCTCTGGCATTAAAAATCCAATAACAGTACACTAAACTCCTGAAAATTTGCTTTCTACCTTTTCATGACACCCCAAATCAGCCACCTGAGCCTGCTGCCTCAGTCTGCCTAATGGTAGGGCTGGGCTGGTCCTGCTTCTTTCAAGCGTTGTCAAATCCAAAGCGATGTTGTTTTAAAGCTGCATTTCTCCTCCAGCCGAGAAGCCAGAGAGAGAAAAACTCTGTCTCTCGTTAGACTATCCAGAAATCATTTAATTTCTCCTGCCATTTTAGAAAATGTGCTATTCATATTGATTCAGGGAGTGGGGGGGGGGGGAGCTTAATAGACGCAGCTGCATCCTCTAGCAAATTATTACAAGGCCCAGTATGAAATGCATTAAGAGGAAATGCTTAACAGATGATGGTGCGACAAGCTGTTACAAGGCATGTTATAAGTCTCCGATATTATTAAATTGATAGGCTTCCTTAGCACGTGAGTATAAATCAACTTTTAGGCTTGCCGCAAATTGCTCTGCTTTATTAATAACGAAGAATTTATAAATGGGACCTTATTGGGAAGCATGATTAAGCTCAGCTAGGCAGACAGCCTTTGCAGAAACGGCTCCTTCGTGTTATTCCGGCGTGGAAGCAGATGGGAGGGACTACCTTGTTCTGCTGAGTATAACTCACATCAGCGATGGTTCAAGCAAGCTAGGCCAAGAGCGCTTAGTGTAGAAATTGGCACCAAACCTTTTCTATTCCGGTTGTATTGAGAGAGAGATTTTTAGAGAGAGTGTTACTGTGTTAGAGAGACTCCTGTGTGTGTGTGTGTGTGTGTGTGTGTGTGTGTGTGAGAGAGAGAGAGAGAGAGAGAGAGAGAGAGAGAGAGAGAATAGTCTAATGGCACAATACTATAAAAATGCTCCAAGTGTCCCTATTTCCCAGAGAAAGTCCTGGATTTACAGAAGCCGTCCCAGTTTCTGATTTCAGCCAGGAATGTCCTGCTTTTCCTTAGGACGTCCCTGTTTTCATTGGAAAAATGTTGGAGGGTATGGAGTTATGCAACCCCCCCCCCAAACCAAGGAGATAAGTAACTATAGAACCTTTAGAAGACACCTGAAGGCAGCCCTGTATAGGGAAGAGTGCCTGGGGCAAACCAGTCAGTGGGGTATAAATCATAAAATGATGATGATGGAACAGGACATCCTTATTTTCATCAGAGAGAGGTTGGAGGGTATGCTATGAGCAGGTTTATACTGCACACTTCCATATCAGCTTTATACCAGTTTCATGGTCATATGCAAATGCAAATGTATTGCATTTGACAGCCTAGCTTTCTCTCCCCTTCCGCCCTTGTCCCTTCCGCAGCCCTGAAACTGTTCTTAACCTGAAGCACCACTTTAGCTAATGGGCCTCCTGCTGCCGCCACATGATTTCTGTTCTCATCCTGAAGCAAAGTTCTATTTCTGTACTATTTCTGGGTTAGCGGAGTCTGTAACCTGAAGCGTCTGTAACCTGAGGTACCACTGTATTGGGATTGTTTTGCTGAACTGTCTTTTGAGTGCTTTATTGGTCTTACATAAACTGCCCAACTGGTGATCAATTGGTCACTAAGTGACCAGGAAATTTTTTATTTATTATTCCAGTTCCCACAGTGATGCATGCAAAGCACCCCACAACACAACTGCAAAAACGCATCTCATTACAATAGCATTCTGATGCCAATCCATTTCAAAGCATAATATGAAAATCCAACTCAATAACTCATTTTGATCATCTGGACATGTTAACATTTTAAATTCATTCTGAAATAGACTATCAGCTGTGAAAACACATTCCTTGACATCACTGATCCAGAATGGACTCAATTTTCAACTTGATCAGAAAATACATGGGGGCAGGGTTTCCCCTCACCGGGTTTATTGCAAATTGCCCCCTTACCAGTCCTTATCCCATTTTATTACTTCTGTATCAGATCACAGAATCATAGAGTTGGAAGGGACCAAAAGGGAGATCTAGTCCAACCTGCAGGAATCCCCACTAAATCAAAAGTTTCCAATGCAGGAATCACAGCTAGCCCCTGTCTCTCCCCTGCAGAACTAAACGCTTGCCCATACCGGTAGAGAAAAGATTCTCCCTGCCTTGGAGAGCTTAAAAACTAATTAAAAACAACGGAAAGGCACAACAAGCGAGTGAAACGAACAACGGAAGAGGAGGAGAAAATGGAAATGTTTCTCACAAGCGTAGGTTTAATGGGATTAAACAGGAGTAGGACTCTCCTGACTGCAAGTTATTGCAAATACTTCTTATTTTGCCTATCCATGCCTTTCTTAAGTTAAGATCTTATGCCTTGGATTTTAAACCATATCCAAGCTTTCTAGGGTCTCCACCTAAGGCAAGCCTTGAAAGGGAGTAGGAAATAGTGCCTTACACTGAGTCAATGTATGTCAGTATTGGCTATATCTGGAGAGGGGGCTGTTTTCAACACCCAGGCCTTGACCTGCTTGGCTTGCCTCTTCCTCCAGCTCTGAAGCTCCCCCTGCCTCTGATTCTTGTGGGTGCAGGTCCCCAAAAAACACTCCCTTCCCCATCCCAAGTCAGACTCCAGGCCACACACCCCGGTGCACAATCGTCCATTTCCTGCCAGTCCCTGACGCAGGTGTAGCTAACTGGATCTGACGAGTGGGCTAGCTCCTGTGACAGGATGCACCTAACCCAACCGTCAATGACCTGATGTCACAAAGACACCAGGCAACCCGTTTGACATTGGAATCAAACCACTGTGCGAAAGGCAGCAAATGCCAAGGATCGGCTGGTTGTGGGAACTTGCAAAATGCGGGGCTTTGCAGGAACCGACTGTGGTGATCACACAGGGTCCCCGGACATTTCACCGTCTATGGATCCCTGTGCCACCACTTTAGTTCTCGCTGCCACCACCCAGGCCCTACCTGGTACAATACTGAGTTCAGTCAGGGTTAAATTGGAACATAAACTTCTGTTTATTTATTGCAGTTTAACAAGTGTGTGGTTTCATAAAGGGTATCGGTCAATTACAATCATGGGGTGCCTATCCAGACCTATAACTTCCGCTACCTGCTCTCACTCACTAAACCACCTCTCAGATATTTACTTGTCTTCCTAGCCCCAAACTGTTCCTGACTCAGCTTATTTCACTACACTCACTCAACCTACCCACAGACTCGATCCCATTTCACTCCCACTCCAACCAACCACTCAACTCCCAATGAACTCCTTCAACAAACTCCCCTTTTGCCCCTCCCAGAGCTGGTTTTATAGTCCCTCTGACTCCACCCCCTGGGTTCTAATTGGGTAACCTGTTTATTTCACCTCCAGCACTCTCATATGTTAACGTCACACCGACAATCTGTTGGTTGCTGGCGCTTGCAAAGCCCGGTGCTCTTGGAAGTTCTTGCATGGCCAAGTGCATTTGCAAAGGCAGAAGCAGCAGGTTGCCAGCATTTGCAAAGTGCTGTGCCTCTTCCGCCACACTAGAAAGAGTTTCCAATGGGGAACTCCCTATTGCAACTGATCCCAGCCGGCCCTGCTGTCGGCACTGATTAGCAAGCCCCACTTGCGAATGAAAAAGCCTCCATCCTAGTCTACGGTCTCCCCCTTCTCCAAGCGCACCTCCTCAGCTTTCATTAGCACAGCTCATGTTTGTTTGTTTTGTGCTTTGCTTTTCCCGCCTGCTTCACAGATTTTTTAAAATTTTATTTTATTAAAATACTGCTACAAAACAGGTTGCTACCCAAAATAAATGAGCAGATACGCATTAATACATAAAAGCAGACAAATTGTGAGGAATATTTACAAACAATGGGAGGGGAATTCGAGGCTTCAGATAAACACAGTGGAGATAAACAAGTACATACTTAACATAAGCACAACTAAGAAAACGATAACAATTAACTCCGTTTACATTCCTACAGCTGCCAACGAGAACATTTGCTGTTCTGAAGAATCACCACCTGGTAGAACTTTTTCATATCCATTGCTACCTCTTTGCCTGGCTCTAAACAGCTGAAAGTGTTTATGGAGACAGGGGGTGTCTCCAGATGGGCGTTGCTCATGCATGGGATTTTTGCAGTTATGACATCATTGGCACTACATGACACCATCACAACATCAGTGGTAGCCTGTGTGGTGGTGAGGTTTGGGGTGCACAAGGAAAGTGGTAAAGGGTACTAGAACCTCTTTCACTTAATGAGGGAAGAATACAATTTGGGCTGCATTTTCATGAGAAACTGCACAATTCATACTTCTTGGGCCAATAAAAACACCTAAACACCAAATCCCTCAAAATTTGCACTTCTCTGAATTTTGCAACGCAGTTCCCCAACCAATGCATACAAAAATGCATTGTATCTAGATGAATTGCTTGCAAAAAATGGTGCATTAATCAAAACACATGCAAAAAAAGGGGGGGCCTGTTAGGATAAATTCACACTGAATTTTCATGAGGGTTAAAAATAGGATGATAAATACCTGCAGGAAAATGGAGAGCTGAATTTAAGTTTGGGGGAAATGACAGTTGGACTGTGGAACTACCTCCCACAGGAGCCACAGATAACCAACAACTTGAATGGCGTCAAAAGAGGATTGGACAAATTTACGGAGGAGAAAGCTATTGGTGGCTGTTAGTCAAGGTGGCTCGGCTCTGCTTCCACAGTTAAGAGGCAGCAACACTTCTGAATACCAGTTGCTGGAAACGATACGATATAATATGAAAATTTTTATTGTCATTGTCCCATACAGAACAACGAAATTGAAAAAAAACTACATCAGACATTAAAAACCAACAAGCCTGCTATCCCAGCTATCCCAGCCTGGTCCCCCCCCTAAAAACTCTGATACCCCATAATTAAATACAATATACTCCCATAGAGACTACCTTACACTGCATTTAAAACCAAAATCGCATTTGGGTAGAAACTGTTTCTCAGGTGGCTAGTCCTGGTCTTTATAACCCTGTACCTTCTTCCAGAAGGCAGAAGCTGAAAGAGATCATTTCCGGGGTGTGCACTATCTCTGCAGTTTTCTTATGGCACCTGGAAGCATAGATTTGATCCAAGGTGGGAAGAGTGCACCCAATTATTCTCTCCGCAGTCTTTACAACCCTGGACAGCATTGTTTATTCCCTGACCGTGCAGCTCCCAAATCACACACAGAGACCATAAGTTAATACACTCTCAACAGTACAATGGTAAAATGCCATCAAACCACAGAAGGCAAGAGAGCTTTCATGCTCAAGTCCTGCTTGCAAGTTTCCCACAGGTATCTGGACGGCTACTGTGCTGGGCTAGATGGGCATCATGAGCTGGCAAGACACTCAGGAAGGGGAAAGAGGATCCCAGTGAAGGCTATAGCCAAGATTGCTACACACCAGGGCAAGATGGGAACGAAGAGGTTGGGGAATTCAGAAGTACTCACAGGACATCAGAGGATATTGCGGGGGCAGCTGACAGTTATGGGGAGCTGGACACATCACCAGAAGTGTCCCCATCTCTGTGGACACAGCAGGCCCATCAGGAACAGCAGGAGACTGAGGCAGGGAAGGGAACACAGCCCAGCTCACTAGTGGACCAGGTGCAGATCATAGGACTCGTCAGGTCTGGAAGGAAGCTGTGGTCACTCAGCTGGATTAAGCTCAGAGCAGGTGAAGATCACATGCTTCGTCAACTGGAGAGGCACAGCTGGAGCAAGCTCAGGTGCATCAATTAAGACTGGGGAGGGTAAAAAGAAAGCAGAGCAGAGACTCTGTGTCTGCTCAACTTCTTCTGTTGATGGACCACAGCTTGGCTGCTTTGGGGACTCCACTAGATTGTGACTTTGGGATTCACCCCAGGTGTTCCAACCCTGGATCTTCTGCAGTCAGGAACCTGACCTTACAGATTGATTTCAGACCTGGCTTGTTGTATTGGACCTGGACTGGTGTTTGAGCATTTGGAGTGTCTGACTGCTCTCTAGTGTTGGTGTTGGGTCTGCGTGCACCATCAGGACTAACACAGAGGTTCAGGACCATGGGCTCATCTAATGTTCTTATGAGAAATGGAGAAAAAGTGAGATTGAGAGACTCCGACATCCCCACTTTCAATTTGGGTCAGGCTAGGTCTGAGGCAAGGCGTTGCACGTTTTGTGGTGCTACACCGGTCTTGAAAGACCTACATTGGCTCCCAGTACGTTTCCGAGCACAATTCAAAGTGTTGGTGCTGACCTTTAAAGCCCTAAACAGCCTCGGTCCAGTATATCTGAAGGAGCGTCTCCTCCCCCATCATTCTGCCCGAACACTGAGGTCCAGCTCTGAGGGCCTTCTGGCGGTTCTCTCACTGCGAGAGGCCAAGTTACAGGGAACCAGGCAGAGGGCCTTCTCGGTAGTGGCGCCCGCCCTCCCATCAGATGTCAAAGCGATAAACAACTACCTGACATTCAGAAGACATATGGAGGGATGTTTTTAATATGTGACATTTTAGTGTATTTTTCATCTTTGTTGGAAGCCGCCCAGAGTGGCTGGGGAAACCCAGCCAGATGGGCGGGGTACAAATAATAAATTATTATTATTATTATTATTATTATTATTATTATTACCCTAAAAAGAGCATTGCCTTCTGCCTTAGATGTGAGCAGAGAGGGAACACAGGCTAAGCCACCACATAGCAGAGATCACACAGTTTAAGCTTGTGCAATGAAGTAGCCCCAAGCCTAGAATCAGTCTGATTAGGTTGAGTCATTGTGTTGCTGCAGCAATGAGCTCTGGAAGTCAGCCAGAGGGGAAAGTACCTGCACAAACCTCACATTTGCCAGCAGCCAAGAGGAAGTAAAATGCAGGATCATAATCTTCCCTGTTCCACACGCCACAAAAAAGATCCTTTGACAGGAACACCGTGAAAATTATCTTGTTACCTGAACACTGAAAATGTAGATGTAGAATGGGAACGTCAGTGAAAATCATTGAATTTTGACAAGGTGACATTGAATTTTGACAAGGGGTGTGTGTGTGTGTGTGTGTGTGTGTGTGACTGGTTCACACACAAAAAGAGCATCCATTGTTTTTCAGATCATTTACCTCCAGGGTTTCAGGTGGGATTCTAGAGATGGCGAGATTTGAACCCGGGACCTTTTGCATGCAAAGCAGATGCTCTACTGCTGAACTATGGTTTTCCCCTCTGGTTTCATAAAGTGAATTTGTAACTGGCTTGTGACTTGAAGTGAGGGATATATAAAGCTCAGAGGTGACTGCCTTGTTGTTTTCAAGCAAAGTTTGCTCTGTTGACTTTTTTTTTTTTTTTTTAAGCTGAAAATTTAGCACTGCGCTATCAGCTAGTTCATTATGTTGCCAGTGCATACATATACTACAGTTTGAAAGTGGAGGCAATTAATTTTAGTTGTTGACTTTAAACTTCTGTCGAGAGGTACTTCATTCCCCAATTCTCCCTCCTATAAATAGATTAAGGGTTAGAGGAAAGTCAAGTTCTGCTCATTTGTCCTCCATTGAGATGGATTTCCCATGACTGCTTATCTATCAGCTCCCCCCTTAACACAATTTGCTTCTCAAATTAATTTAGCTCTCTCTGTCTCATTGGTCAGAAGCCAAAACTGAAAATCTCTAGTCTTCTTTTTTTGAAAGAAAGAAAGAAAGAAAGAAAGAGAGAGAGAGAGAGAGAGAGAGAGAGACTGTTTTAAGAACTAATATTTTTTGTAAAGAATGTTGAACAAAGTGCATCTTTATTTGATTTCCTTTTTCTTTTTGAAACAGCGAGGGCTACAAAAATGCCTCGTCTTTCCAACGTGTGGATGAAGAGTTGGTTTGCACAAATGGTGCTGGAGGACAACTCGGGGAAAGACCACACGCATTGCATGCAGAAGCTTCCCAAATACCCAGGTCCAGCCTCTTCACTTGCAAAACCAGACATAGCAAAAGACACATGAAGGTGCTTCTAACCATCTTTTTAACTGCTCCAAGTACGGTACTTAAAAGCAGTAGCAGCTCATCTGGGGGGACAGAGCTGCTGTGCTTGCTTCCTGGCAGATTACTAGGAGGAAGGGTGGGGAGGCTGGCGCAGTGCAACTGCAGCAGCGGGGGCCAGTCTGGTGCACCTGCCAGTGTTTTTGCACTGCACCAACTTCCCTGCCCCCTCTCTCTTCCAGTAAGCAAAGGTGGCCCACCTGGCAAGACACATCTGCTTCACATTCATCCAGTGCTTTACCAACTGCACTGGCTCCCGGTGGAGTACAGGGTCAGGTTTAAGGTGCTGGTTTTGACCTTTAAAGCCCTATGCGGCCTAGGATCCATGTAACTACAGGGCCGCCTCTCCTGATATGCCCCACAGAGGACCGTAAGGTCCACAAATGACAACATTTTGGAGGCCCCAGGTCGCAAGGTGGTTAGTTTGGTCTCAACTAGGGCCAGGGCCTTTTCAGCTCTGGCCCCGACTTGGTGGAACGCTCTGTCACAAGAGACTAGGGCCCTGAGGGACTTAACATCTTTCCGCAGGGCCTGCAAGACGGAGCTGTTCTGCCTGGCCTTTGGTTTGGACTCAATCTGACCCTTATGTTTTTGATCTGTGGGTTACTTTTAAAATGAGGCTGCATTTTAAATTGCATTTTAACCTGTATTTTAAATTGGGTTTTTTTTCCCCTATTATGTTTTTACTGTAATTTTACTGCTGTTAGCTGCCCTGAGCCTGGCTTTGGCCGGGGAGTGCGGGGTATTATTATTATTATTATTATTTATTAAAAGATGCTAGGTACACACCCACATCACAATTTTGCTTATAGGTAGCCAACATGGCAGCATTGTATTTACAGCAGATGCAGAGAATAAATGCCCTTTAAGTTTTTTGAAGAAGCAAAGCACATGATTGCTTTAACAATATTGCTCTTAAAAGTGTCTGACTTACTTTTTCGTTTCATCAGTGGTTCACTTGAGCAGATCAGCTGATAATGACCCTCTCTCTTTTTTACAGGTTTCTGTGTGGCTCTGCAAAAAATAATAATAATAATAATAATCATAGAATTGTAGAGTTGGAAGGGACCCAAGGGTCATCTAGTCCAACCCCCTGCAATGCATAGAATAATACAATGCATAGAATAATATTTCTCCCCTTGCAATGCATAGAATAATATTTCTCCAGCAAATTTAACCCTTTACGGGTTACCTTGTCTCAAAGGGTCTGGAAAAGATTACACAATGGTCCTATATCAACAGAAGTGGGATGCAATGCAAAAATATATTGTGTGTGCTTACATATGTGCTTTTAAATTATGATCAGATTTGGGGTTGGAGATCAGTTCACAAAAGAAGATGTCAGACTCTGCCCAGATGTTATATCCATATGACAGCTGTGAGAAAGGATCTGATGCACACCTGTTCGAATATCCGTTCAGATCTGCATCAGAATGCGTATCTAGGGAGGCCACCTCCCGTGAACACATAAAAATAGCCTTACGTCTGGATCAGACCAAAGGCCCGTCTAGTCCAGCATTATGTTCTCTCATTGGCCAACCAAATGCCTGTGGGAAGCCTGGAAGCAGGACCTGAATCCAACATCATTCTTTCCAGGTGATTACCAACAATTCTGAGTCCCATTGCCTCCAGCAGTGAACCTAGTTATCATGGCCAGTAACCACTGAAAGTCGTTTCCATCATGGATTTCTCCACTCCATCCTCTCTGTACATTCTCGCTTTCAGTGGGATTTAAGGTTCTCCCATCTTCATTCTGTCATGCACAAAAAGTCAGACACAAATAACTTTTTGTATTTACTGAGTAAATCGATTCTATCAGGCTGCAGAAAAGATGGAGGAAAGGAAAGCAGAGCCACTCCATCAGCTCCGCTGAGAAGCTGGCTCTATTAGTACGTTTGTGAGCACAATTCAAAGTGTTGGGGCTGACCTTTAAAGCCCTAAATGGCCTCGGTCCTGTACACCTGAAGGAGCCCGGACACTGAGGTCCAATGCCGAGGGCCTTCTGGCGGTTCCCTCACTGCGAGAAGCCAAGTTACAAGGAACCAGGCAGAGGGCCTTCTTGGTAGTGGCACCTGCCCTGTGGAACGCCCTCCCATCAGATGTCAAAGAGAAGAAGAACTGCCAGACTTTTAGAAGACATCTGAAGGCAGCCCTGTTTAGGAAAGCTTTTAATGTTTAATGCTGTATTGTTTTGAACACTCGATTGGGAGCCGCCCAGAGTGGCTGGGGAAACTCAGCCAGATGGGCGGGGTATAAATAATAAATTATTATTATAAAAATTATTATTAGACTTCTTCCCCTCCCCCAATCATTAGCAGCAGGCATTCCATCAGGCTGCAGCAGTTCCCATCTCCGTACACAAACATATTGTACTCAGTACACAAAATTATTCAAAATTTATGGGCTTGCAAATTTCCATATTTCCAGAGGAAATTTCAGTGTTTCTAGGGAATTCGTTGCCTTCCTGCTGTTGTTGGACTACAACTCCCATCATCCCTGGCCTTTGAGGACATCTGAAGGGTCCAAAATTCCCCATCCTGTTCTAGGGGCTCCGAGGTGCATTTTGCCCCACAAACTGACTTCCTCATAGAACTGTCAGACTCTCATAATAACATTGACAGTGTCTCTTAAGTAAGTGTCAGAAATGCACCGGCGGTTTCAAAAAATAATCACAGGACCTTCCTTGCCTGTATTAAAAATGTTGGGAGTAAAACTGGAATGGCTTTTAATGCAAGCTGTGTTTACTAATATGAGCTAATAAAGTCACAGAATGTTACTTCCTTATTGGACTAATGGGTATTGCATTATACTTTATTAATGATACCATATATTTTTACAGTGTGTGTGCTGTCTAATGCCAAGTTCGAATATGTAGTGTACAAAAATATGAGGATTTGCTACTCTATTAGAGTAGGGGAAAGCCATAAAAGCAGGAATTTAACTAGGAAGGGAAAAAATGCAAACGGGATATTTTTAATGAAATGGGTTTCTGGGTGTAATTGAATCACGCTTTAACTACATTTAAGCTCAGCCTGCAGTTGGAAAGAGATAGTGTCTGTTTGCCCAGGCTTTAGAAAATTTAAATACATAAATTTTAATTTCAAACACAAAGCAGAGACCCATAAAGTTTTTGCTGGAAGGGTTTTTTGTTTTGTTTTTAAAGCAAAAAACACATACCCAAGCACCCTAGATCCAAATTAAGTGGTGATTTAAAAATAATAATAATGGTATTGCTTGTTTGTTTGGATATGTTTTAATACAGTATTGGGTGGTGGGGTTGGGTGGCAGTGCTTCTTTGACCTCCAGTCGCTGGCATTGCCACAGCTTAGCAGGAGAGAGAGAGGTGGAAGATGAAGAAGAGGAGGAGGAGGAGTTTGGACCTGATATCCCGCCTTTCACTCCCATTAAAGGTAAAGGGACCCCTGACCGTTAGGTCCAGTCGAGGACGACTCTGGGGCTGCGGTGCTCATCTCACTTCACTGGCCAAGGGAGCCAGGGTACAGCTTCCAGGTCATGTGGCCAGCATGACTAAGTTGCTTCTGGTGAACCAGAGCAGCGCATGGAAACGTCATTTACCTTCCCGCCGGAGCGGTACCTATTTATCTACTTGCACTTTGACTTGCTTTCGAACTGCTAGGTTGGCTTGAGCAGGGACCGAGCAATGGGAGCTCACCCCATCGCGGGGATTCGAACCACCGACCTTCTGATCGGCAAGCCCTAGGCTCTGTGGTTTAACCCACAGCTCCACCCGCGTTCCTTTTTCCATAAGAATAGCTTTGAACAATTTTGCGTACTGAATACAATAAGTTTGTGTACGGAGAAGGGGAGGTGGAAATGGCTCCAACTTTTGACTGGTATGTCAAAAGTTGCATACATGCATATAGACTTTGAAAGAGCTGTGGTCTGATGCCTGCTAGGAATGTAACTCAGCCTGTTGGATAATGGCAGGTAAGTCTAGTTAGAGAGCTTCAGTTGCGGAAAGCCAAACTGGAAGGAAAGACATTCCAAATTAAAGACTGGCAATGATGCTTTACAGTGTAAGGAGCACAGTTGTGCTCTTGAAATAGAAGCAACCACAAGCACAACATGCTTAAGTAGGGTTGGAGAACCGTTTTCAGCCTGAGGACTTCATGGACACACATCCTTCTCTAGTCTCTGACCAGATAAGCAAGATGCATTGGGGAACAGGCATAGCTCAGTGGCAGAGCCTTGCATGCAGAAGGTCCCAGGTTCAAAGCCCCACCATCTCCAGGTTGGGCTGGGAGAGGATCCTGCTCAAAATCTTGGAGAGCTGCTACCAGTCTACGTAGACAATGCAGAGCTAGATGGGACCAGGAGTCTGGATAAGACAGATTTCATATGTTCCTGTTGTTGTTGTTTAGTCCTTTAGTCGTGTCCAACTCTTCATGACCCCATGGACCAGAGCACGCCAGGCACTTCTGTCCTCCACTGCCTCCCACAGTTTGGTCAAACTCATGTTGGTAGCTTCGAGAACACTGTCCAACCATCTCGTCCTCTGTCGTCCCTTTCTCCTGGTGCCCTCCATCTTTCCCAACATCAGGGTCTTTTCCAGGGAGTCTTCTCTTCTCATGAGGTGGCCAAAGTATTGGAGCTCAGCTTCAAGATCTGTCCTTCCAGTGAGCACTCAGGGCTGATTTCCTACAGAATGGATAGGTTTGATCTTCTTGCAGTCCATGGGACTCTCAAGAGTCTCCTCCAGCACCATAATTCCAAAGCATCAGTTCTTTGGCGATCAGCCTTCTTTATGGTCCAGCTCTCATTTCCATACATCACTACTGGGAAAACCATAGCTTTTACTATACAGACCTTTGTCATCAAGGTGATGTCTCTGCATTTTAAGATGCTGTCTAGGTTTGTCATTGCTTTTCTCCCCAGAAGCAGGCATCTTTTAATTTCGTGGCTGCTGTCACCATCTGCAGTGATCATGTTCCTGTTATCACTGTGCAACTATCACGTCTGCACCATATACAGTATGTAAAGCACATTTATAACGCTTCAGCAGTCATGGCTTCCCCCAAAGAATCCTGGGAGCCACAGTTACAGTTTTGGGGTCCCCAGGAGGCTACAGTTCCCAGCACCCTTAGCAAAGTGCATTTCCCAGGATTCAGGGGTGAGGGACTATGACGGTTAAAGTGGCATAAAAGTACTTTAAATGTATGTTGAGGTAGTGGCTGAAAACACATCCCAGCCAAGCAAAAGCACTTATGGGGAAGGTGGGAGAGGCACAAAGGGCCGCATCCTGTCCCTGCACCTGAGGTTCCCCATCCCTACGCTTAAGAAAATTCATTTGTGTTCAGCTCCATAATTCTCCCATACACAAATTTCATGTGAGGATGTGTCTGATGGAAATATCAAGAAACTAGGGCCTTCCTTTCCATTTTTTTTAAATTACTATTTTATAACTTTGCGGTGGGTTGTGTTCAACGCTAGTCCTACTCAGTGTAGACCCACTGCAGTTAATGGGCATGATGACTAAGATCCAATAATTCCAAAGGGTTTTCTCTGAATATGACTTCTCTTGAATACAACCCAGTATCTTTATGAATTCTCTCCCTGGAAACAATCCACCCTGAACTTTGCAGAATGCAACAAAAAACCAAATGAGATTTCTGCAAATCTGGGGAAAACAACAGCCAAACAATGTCAACGGATGTCTGTCTCGACGGCGCCGTGATTGGAGGAAAGGCAAGAAGCTGTCGATGGGAGTCTATGTGCTGTGAATGGCATTTCCACAGTTTGTTCATAAAGGCAAAACGATGTCAAGGCAATGCACACAAAAGGCTGTGGATGGCGTATATACAGCCTGAATAGAAAGCCTGCCATTCTACACAGTGACAGGTTGTCATTTTGCAATGTTATGTCTCTCTCATTCTCTCTCTCTCTCGTTCTCTGTTGTTATTGAAATATGGCTAGAAATCTAACAATTTTTTTAAAGGCAAATGTTCCCATAGATGAACCTCAGAAAGTTCATCATCCAAGGAAGCTGTTGGGGGGGGGCGGGGTAAATCACATGTGTGTTTAATTTATATTATATATGATGGAACAGTGTAATCCCATGCATGTCTACCCAGAAGAGTGTATGGAGTGTGTGTTTGTGTGTGTGTGTGTGTGTGTGTAATAGCAGTGTGAGACATTTTTCAACCTAAGGACCACAATTCCTTTCTGTGCAGCCTTCCGGGGGGGGGGGGGCATGTGATAGCTGAGGCTAGAGGTAAAAGTGGGACAAAACAGCAAATGTCCATTTCATACCTTCCAAAAGGACACAGCCCAAATCTGGAACACTATCTTCCAGGTCCACATTCCCGCACGAGTCCCATGACCCATTCGAGATTGCAGCCTGCCCACCCCCCAAAAAATTAGGGCACAACACCCCAAACACATATTTTGGGGCATGGTGCAAGATTGCTGCCCTTGAAAAAGCACTTTTGGAGGAAGTGATCTTGTGTGGCACCCCAAAATGCACATTTAGGGGCACCGTGCCCCCCCCAAAGTGCAGCCTGAAATTGTGTGAGATTGTGGCGGCCATTTTGGCTGCTGTCCTCTCATGAGAAAAAAAATGGGATGTTCAGTTCCCCCCCCCCCCAGGGCAGTTGACAGGTATGCCATTTTACCTTTTACAGTAGCGAATCTTCTACCCAAGACATGGGTGCAAACCCCTCAAGGGCAAGAGTCAGTATCAGAGTTTAAGGGCACATTCCATTCAGCCCAAAACACCCTGGGGTGTGATTCAGCTGACTCTTACTCAGAGTAGGCCCCCTGAAAGGAATGGGCCTAACTTAGTCCACTGAGACCTTCTAGGCAGCTGCTTCCAGATTGTGGAGCTCTGTTCTGTGGGAGACTAGGCTGGTCCGCTCTCTGCTAACCTTTCCCTTGGCAGGCAAATATTTGCTTTGTTCAGGCAGCCCTTTGGCCCCTAACTGGCTGCTGTGGCAGGGTCTTTGCAGATGGTGAGTTGCTGTATATTCCTTTCTGTTTTTAATAGGGATACTTATTTGTTTTCCAATATTTATACTGATTCTGAGTGTTTTTTACCTGTATTTGTTTTAATTCGTGCTCCTGGGAGAAAGGCAGGATATAAATGAAATGAAAAAGAGTCACGGCCATTCATTTAAGTGGGTCTGCTCTGAGTAAATGTCGATTGGATGCAACCCTCGGGGCCAGTAAAGGGCGTGGCTAGGAGAGAGGGAGGTGTGGCCTAATGAGCGTTCCAAGGGCCACGTGGAGAGCTCTAGAGGGCTCTCTGCTGTCCGCTTGCCTGGAGGTTCAACACCTCTCGGGGTGCAACCCAGGAGATTCACACCCTGCCCTGCAATATGTTCTCAGATGAGCTCGCCAAATGCTAAAATTACAACTCCAGCACCAGAATTCAAAAGCATCAATTCTTTGGCGATCAGCCTTTTTTATGGTCCAGCTCTCACTGCCATACATCACTACTGGGAAAACCATAGCTTTTACTATACAGACCTATATGGAACTATACGGAACTATACGATGAAAATAGGGACATCCTATTCCATGCCCTCCAACATTTTTCCAATGAAAATAGGGAGGCCCTAAGGATTTGATCCCATTCCAGGATCAAATCAGAAACCAAGACTGTCCCTGGAAAATAGGGGCACTTGGATAGCCTGACATGGTGAATCCCAGGGGGCCCTTTCTAGAAATCCGTGGGGTGGCATCTGCAGGAGCACAACCAGATACCTTCAGCTGCCCCAGCTGCAACAAAACATGTCTGTCCCATATCAGTCTCTACACGTGTTATAACTCTCCAACTCTTCACCCCCAAAGGCACACTCCTCCATTGTCAACAACAACAGGCTGCTGGCAACAGAATTTTGGCTGCAGGAATGCTGGCAGGAGGACCACTTAACCCTCTCCCTGCTAGCTAGCTGTTTTTCTGCTCAACATTGTCCCCCTGGTCTGAAACCCTGGAAAGCCACTGTGTCAGTGTAGACAAGTGAGGAAGGCTGAGCTAGTGTCTTTGCACCAAACTTGCTTTTCCCCTAGGTAACAATAATGATCTGCTTTTTTCACTAGCCCTTTGGTTCAGTGCTGGGCACATTAAGGGTTACGTACTAAATGTTCCACTTCTGCCAGCGAAAATGGAGGCAGGAGGCCAGCTCAATTAAAAAAATTAAAAACGCATAATGGAGAGAGGGGGATTTTTTGTTTGGATTTTAGATACAGTATATACATATATAATTCTAATGACCCAATTGCTTTCCTATTTGTTGTTTATCTGCTTCTGAATTCTATCAAACAGCTCTGCTGATGGCCGTCCAATTGCTTTATTTATGCCGAATTGGCGCAAACGAACACAAATAAAGGATGCTACTTTAATGACACATGGGTTTTTTAGCACTGGCGGCAATGAGAGGCGCAGACCAGCCAGGAATCCTTGATATATATTGCTCATAGCCGGCCTCTGCTCTGCACATCAACTCCAATGCTTTCACATTTTTACGCATAATTATATGCCCCTCTCCAAAATGCTAAAATGTTATAGGTTCAATATGGCACCTGTTCAAACTGGCACACAGCATCTGCTGCGCTTATCACACCCTTTGCCTCCACCTATTAATAAGCCATTGCTGGGAAAGGGTTGAAGCTCAGTGGTAGAGCATCTGCTGTGCATGCAGGTTCAATCCCCAGCATCTCCCAGTAAGACTGGTAATGCCTCCAATTTGAAATCTTGGAGACATACTGACAATCAATGTAGACCAGGGTTTCCCAAACCTGGATCTCCAGCTGTCTTTGGTCCACAACTGCCATCATCCCTAACTAGCTGGACCAACGGTCAGGGATGATGGGAATTATAGCCCCCCAAAAGCTGGAGACCCAAGTTTGGGAAACTCTAGTGCAGTCATACCTCTTGTTACGTTTGCTTCATGTTACATTCATGGTACGTTCAGGTTGCATCCTGCAGTGACCTGGAAGTACTGGAAAGGGTTACTTCCAGGTTTCGCCACTTGCACATGAGCAGACGCGCAAAATGACATGACACGCATGCTCAGATGCGGCAAATCACAACCCATGCATGCACAGACTTGCTGCTGCAGGTTGCGTTCCTTTCATGTTCCAAACGGGCCTCCAGAATGGATCCCGTTCGCAACCAGAGGTACTACTGTATAGACAATGCTGAGATGGACCAATGCTTTGACTCAGGAACAAAGAAGGCTACCTTATACTAAGGCTACCTTATACTAAGGCTACCTTATACAAAGAAGGCCCTCCTGCATTTGCTGCTGTTCCTTAAGAAGAGCTTTCCCACCACTCTCTATTTTTTTCTAATTTCTAGAATGTTCTTGACATGTTTACCCTTTGTGTTGTCATTCAATTTTACCTTGTTCTGGAAATGGAAGCAAGTAGATGAGGTTCCACTCTTTTTTTTTTTTTAAAATAATTTTTATTGGGTTTTTACATTTTATAACAACAGACACACACACAAAGACAAAGACAAACAAACACACAAATACAATTACATACCCTAAGTTTCTTTACCCACTTTCATTGACTTCCCCCCACCCCCTCCTCTTACATCCCAATTCCAAAATTAATTCAGCAAGTTCTTACCTAACCTCTTAAAGATATTCACATTGCTTTTAAAAATTAAAATCTTTTGTTTATCTATATTCAACTATCCAATTCTCTTATAATCATTAATTTCTTTTTTTTTAAGGTCGATCTAACTTCCCCTTCACAAATTTTCCCTTTATTATATTAATTATAGGTCACATTGACCAAGTAAAACAAAACATAACATTTTATAATTCTATTCTCTCCCCCCCCTGCCCCGGTTTCTGTCCCTTCCTAGACCAATGTCCAGAAAACAAACAAAAAATATTTCTAGCCCGGATTCCTCACGTCCGAGGCGTCTGATTCTCTGTCAGTCCCTCTCTGCCAGCTATATTGGTAGTCCTCTTTGATGGTCCTAAGACCCCGAAGGAGTTCAGTCAGAGTCAGATCATATTTTCTTTCATTCAGAATGTTGAAGAGTGTTTGCTGCGAAAGACCATCTAGTTTTCCATACTCAAGAGAAAAGTCCCAATCATATTGCTTTGTTCTTTCTAGTTTTAATATTCCAAGTACTCCAGGGGCTTCTCTCTTCTTCTTTCTCATCTTTCGCAGGTCTGTAATCCAGAGGTCTTCTTGCTCATACTCTAACGCTGCAGATTTCTGGTTGATATTTTCCACTTGTAGTGTCTGAACTCCTTCTTTTTTCTCTGTCAATTCCAAAGGCATCTCTTCCTGCTCAGCTGCAGAATTTTTATCGTACATCTCCTTTGTGCATTCAGCAGAGTTGTTTGTTTCAGGATTCAAGGTCATAAAAACTTTACTCAGAGCCATACTCTGCTCCTGCAGGATTCCCACGAGAAAAAACATTTTTTCTATCTCCGCCAGTAATTTTCCCTCTGCAGCCATTGTAATGTCACTAATTCCCCCTAGGGGGCTTTCAGTTATTTAGTAGTCCTTTTCCAATAATCTGTTACTTTGTTATTATCAATACTTTGTTTCCAATCGCCTCAGTCCAAATGTATCAGCTTTAATTCCAAGAGTCATTAAATAGCAAAATTCTTTACTTTGTCCGCCCGTTTGACAGCTTCTTTGACAGCTGTCAAACTCCTTTCACTTCTTCCTCCGGGACCCAAATAGGACACTCCCGGGTTTTTTGGGGGGGATACACACAAAGTTCCAAATTCCCTTTCTCTCCAGCACAAAAATCTTGTTCTATCAAATTTGTGAGAAACTTTTAAATCATCAAAACAGTATTCATTCCGCCTTAATTCTCCGTTCCTTGCTTTGAAACGTCTATAAGTAGAGGGGGTGCGGACTTCCCTTTAACACATCCCCCGATCGTGCCGAATTCACAGGATAAAATTTTTAAAGTCCAAATTCCACTACTCACGGGTCCTTTGTTATCCAGTCCAAATTTTGGGAAGAAAGTCAGCGCTCTCCGGCCATGGCTTGCGGCTTCGCTCTACTGAGGTAGCGGTCTACTCTCAGCACCACGCCACTCTCCGTACCCTCTCCGCAGCCTTTAAAAAGGCTCTTCGTGGGTCGGGGAGGGCGCTTAAGGTGCCCACCGAGTCACCAAGTCCGCAGGCTTCCGCGCCTGCGGTTTCTGAGGGTCCCCGTGTCGCCGGCACGGCAAGACCCGTCCTCAGCAGAGCCGATTCCCTCCGGAGCTCGGAGGGAATCCGCCATTAGCCGTTCGCGCTAACCCGGAAGTCCTCGTAGATGAGGTTCCACTCAAAGGTCTGGACCAGGGATGGAGAGCCTGCAGCTCTCCAGATGTTGTTAGACTGCAGCTCCCATCTTCCTTCATCATTGGCTGTGCTGGAAGAGACTGAGAAGAGTTGGAAGTCCTCTAACATCTGGGAGGTCACAGCTTCACCATCCCCGGTTTACACTAAACGGCTGATGCACAGTCAAATGTGTGAACTTGACTCTTTTGAATCCCATTGTGTCTTTGGTCATGTTAAGCAATATGAATGCTGTTGTTGTTTGATCGTAGGTAAACTCTGGGATTCACAGGAGGAAATGATGGCTACCAACTAAGAATCATAGAACTGTAGGGTTGGAAGGGACCGCCCCCCATCCAGCTGAAACCATACCGGACCCTGCTTAGCTTAACAAATACTCTGGCAATTTTATTGCTGCACCAGGATTGGACAAGGATAAGGATAAGACCATCAATGGCTACTAGCCATGGTGGCTATGCTCTGCTGCTACAGTCAGAGGCAGTAATGCTTCTGAATATTAGTTGCTGGAAACCACAGGGGAGTGTTCTTCTGCTTGGGTCCTTCATGAGGTTGGCTACTGTGGGAACAGGATGCTGGGCTAGGAGGGCTACTGGTTGAATCTAGCAGGGTCTTCCTAGGTTCTCATGATCTCAAATACCACATTCACTCACATGACTACCTACTTGACACTGAATTGGTCAAGCAATGGAAGAGGCCTTTGTGAACCAGTCCTTAGCATCTACGCATCAAACATTCAAAGAGGTATGAAGCCAGAAGCAGCATGGCAATCCAGGCACAGCGCTAAGCAATCTATCAAAAAATGAAGGTGCTAGGAGTGGAGGAAAATCCGGTGGGAAGGAGGACCTTGGATGACAAGAGTCCCAGAAAGGCTGGAACACAGAGAGGAAGTGAAGGGCCTGTTCTCAAAACCTCTGCCTTTATAGCTAGAGGCCTCCCAAAGTTATGATTTCTACCTTCTTGGAGTTTGTTGAAGTGAAGACCATGTCAAGCAGAAAAGATATTCCACCCCTTAGGTGGAGAAACGGATGTTGTGCATAAGCCACCTCAGATAAAGAGACATCCGTTGTGTCACATTTGCTTCCTCGTCAACTGACAGGAACATGCTCATGTCACAAAAGCGCTGGAGACAATCCTGTGGAACCGAGCCTCCTGGTGACAACAGATATGAGTCGATAAGACAAGAGGTCCAGCAGCATAACTTGCGAGAACTTCACCCTGGATGTGCGCATACGGGATGGAGCATAATATCTGGAACACATTGTCTGTGATAACAAAATGAGAAACACTCTGCTGGGTTGGGTGTAAATGACCTTGAGGTTTTGGCAGAAATGCATGTTTGCTCCTCTCATTTGGGAATGACCAACAGTAATCTTTGTCAGCGGCCACTCAGCAAGATGGGGACACTGGGTCTTGCCCCATTAACATTGGTTTGGTTTCCTTCAGCACTACCCTGTGGATGAGGGCCATGGCTCATGCAAAGGGTCGCAGATTTAATAATAATAATAATAATAATAATAATAATAATAATAATAATAATACCTTTATTATCAATGTACAACATGTGTACAATGAAATTAAATGAGCCACCCCCCACCCAAACACTCAATCTCATTGCACTATGTGTGCTTATGGCACAACACACCACCTCGCAAGTCAGTTGTGCTGTTATTTTCCGTTCAACAGCCCAACAGCCCACGGAATAGAAGCTATTTTTTAGCCTGTTGGTATGACTGATTATTCTTCTATATCTCCTGTCTGAGGGTAGAAGATTAAAGAGGTGATGGCCAGGGTGTGAGTCATCCCTGAGAATTTTTCTCACTCTCTCTCCCCAGCATCTCCAGTTGGGAATGCCCACCTGTCTGAAAACTTGGCAAGCCACAGCCAGTCAGTATAAACCAGGGTTTCCCAAACTTGGGTCTCCAGCTGCTTGTGTACAACAGTTCCCACCGTCCCTGACCACTGGTCCTGCTACCTAGGGATGATGAGAGTTGTAGTCCAAAAACCCCTGGAGACCCCAGTTTGGAACCCTGTGTAGACAATGCTGAGCTAGATTATCTGACTCAGAATAAGGCAGCTTCCAGTGTTGCTAGAGAACTGCTGGCCTAACCTTTACTCCTGTGCAGCAGCACCATTGCATATGGCCTGAAGCTGAATTGAAGCCTCTTGACCAAGCAGGACCAGGTGATGTTAGGAGCCAACGGCCATACAGTGGTACGTCTGGTTGTGAACGGGATCCGTTCTGGAGGCCCGTTCACAACATGAAAAGCCCACAACCTGAAGCGCCGTATCTGCGCAGGTGCGTGGCATGATTTGGCGCTTGTGCGCATGCGCGAAGCAGCAAAACTCGTAAGCAACCCTTTCCGGTACTTCCGGGTCGCCGCAGGACACAACCTGAAAAAAACGTAACATGAAGCAAACGTAACATGAGGTATGACTGTATATATATTAGCTATCGTTAGCCTCACTTCACAATCTGAGCCAGTCATTGCTCAATACAGACTGAGCTGCTCCAAGCTCATGCTCTGCTAAAACTGCCTCCAGTTTCCACGGACTTCTTTGCTTTCCGTGAAAAATGCATTTCTTTTCCTGCAGAGGAACATCAAAGAACTGGGGTGGGGGGTGCATTTGCCTCGTTGAATTAATGCTATTTTTGGTACTTGCTTTTATATTTGTAAACTGCTTAGAAGCTATTTTGTCAATTAAGCGGTATATAAAACAGCAACAATGTGCAAATTTGCCTGAGTGGTTGTTGTTGTTTTTACATGGATAGCATTTACATAGAATCATAGAATTCAAAGGGACCCTGAGGAGGATTCAGTCCAACCCCCTGCAATGCAGGAATATGCAGCTGTCCCTTATGGGAATCGAACCTGTAACCTTGGCCTTATCAGCACCACGCTCTAACCAACTGAGCTATCCAGAGTGCTATTTCCCCTTCAAAGTTTTTAGGAAACTTCTTCATGCATAGTCCCCGCAGCAGGGAGCTAGCAGCACTTACTTATTTATTAGAGCATTTATAAACTGCCAACTCATAAAAAAATATCAAGGTGGTATACAAGAGAATCATTAAAATATCATAAAATCATAAACTGGAGGCATATGACCAACATTGAATCAAATTAATTAACAGAGAAAGGGAGGCATTGCAAGCAGCCGATAAAAGATCAGAATTGCCTGATTTCAGTAACAAAATAGTCCAAAATAGTGGTGCCACCAGTTCACTGTTAAGTACTGGTGCCCAGTACCCTGGGACCTTGTGGCAAAGTGTGGGTAATGAATGCTATAAATGAGAAATAATAATCACCACATACCAGGTCCTGGGGCCTTGCTCTGGACCCCATTCAGTGTTTCGCTTTGCACTCCACTCCCAACATCTAGTGGGCATTAGACAATTCACCCAGTTTTTTTATTTTAAAAAAATGGTTCCAGAGAGAACATCTGCTCATCCATACAGAGCCTTGTGTGTGGACTGTCCAGCATCCGTTCTGAAAGACAGAGTGCAATGATGAGGCACTGGCCTGAAAGCAAAGGCACATCTAGGGGAGCATGACCAGTTCAGTCACTCTGGGTTCAGAACCTTTGGGGTGCTGCAACTATGAAGACCAATAGAAGGCGAGAGGCGGGGAGATGCTGGATTATGGCATCGCACAGGGCGCTACTGAAATTTGAGACGCTAAGGTCCGCCACTGCCCGAAAGGATAAATGATGGTTAGTTATGATATTGGATGGTGAGATAGCTCAGTTGCTAAAGCATGAGTCTGGGGTTTGAGACCAACATTGGGCAAAAGATTCCTGCATCACAAGGGGGTTGGCGTAGATGACTCTTGTGGTCCCTTCCAACTCTACAATTCTATGTTTCTGTGATTCTATGATTGCAAACCGGACATGGACTTCTTGATCTGAAGGACTGCTTGGACCCCTTGTGTGCTTGATGTAGGTGACGCCAAGTCCATATGACTGTTACTAGATTCAGGTAGGTAGCCATGTTGGTCTGACGCAGTCAAAATGGTTACTGTTAGCAGAGTTCCCTATACTACATGGGAAATAGGTACTCTGAAGTTAGCAACATTCCCTTGAAATAAGAGTCCCCCGGTAGCCCTATTTAATGACCCAACACATGATGAAGAGGCCACCGGAGGGCGCTTTTCCAAAAGAGCAGGACTTGGAACCCAAAGGTATCGTCATTCTCTTGGCTATCTCTCAAGAGAAAAACTGGTTTGCCGCAATGAAAAATGATTGTAATAAAGGACTAGCCAGAACCGGCTTGGATCTGCATATATTTATTGGTCAAAAAAACAACTGTTTCTCCACCATCAGCTTTTGCCTGCTCCCTAATTCCCAATTTGGTTCTGCCTCCCATCTGTCTGCCTAATTATCCAACCGGCAGCTATTGATGTATCCCCTGGTTGCAAACTCAGACAATAAGGTACACCTGGATGGCTCAGCCCTTCCCCGCCATTTTGAGCCTGTGGTCTCTCAGTTTCTCATTTTCCCCACTCTAGGTTCTCCACATTTTTGCAAGTTTGCATTTTTATCTTTTAAAAAGAAAGTCTTCATGAACATTCATCAGCAGTTTAGTGCAAATTTCACCTAATCATCATTTTTGGATACGCAACTGATCCTGATATACTGCGTTTTGTGTGTTGTTTACACCAATGCACACATTTTAATGCAAACTTTACCCTAGTGTAGCAATTGTGTATACGTGACTTGGTTGGAAAGCTGCATTGCAAAATTCAGAGTATTGAAAAATTGAAGGATGGTGGTGTTTCAGTTATGGTATTGTTTCAGAAAGTGTGAAATAAACAGGTTCGGTTTTAATTGCAAACAGAATCAAAATTCTCTCCTATCTCTTGAGTGGCACCAACCCTGTGAGCAGGCCAGGCTTTTTTTGTTTTTTTTTTCAGGTCAGTTGGCAACCCAGAAGTCATGCATGACAACATTAAACCTTCTGTTCCACTGCCTGACTGGGAGTGCAGAAAAAATATATAGTGGTAGACTGTGTTCAGCCTGGCAGGTAGCAAGCTGTACCTGCACTGGCAGATCTTGGCATCTCAAATTTCAGTGGCAACCTGGGCGATGCCAAAATCCAATGTTCCCACCTCTTGCCTTTTCCTGGACTTCAAAGTTGCAGTGCCTGCTCTGGTGCCCCAGAAAGTTTGCGCCCAAACCAGTCCTGCTCCCCTAGATCCACCTTGGGTGCCTGCTTGGTCTACTCAGAGTTAATTTTTAGAAGCAAGGTACAACGCGGATTAGGATGCCAGTCCTTTCAGTATTCCTTGGCTTGGGAACTGGGTTATTGGTCCTTTCTTATTGGTGATGACTGCTCTACAGGATAGCAACAGGAGAGAGAGAGACCACAGTGAGAAATTTATCCTTAGGTTGACCCCTTTAAACATTTTAAAGGGAACCGTTGTAAATTACAAACCTCGAAATGTTCCACTCTCTCAACGAACCCATAAACTGAAAATAAGCTACCAGCTCAACCAACTGTTTAGTTAAAGGAGGGGTTTTATAGCGAGAGATATCTTTAAGCATCTCTGAATTATTATAGATACTACTTAAAACACTTAAACTGTCAATTTAGGATTTGGTATATCGGCCTCATTAGGTTGCTTCCAAGACCCTGCCGTAGGTGATTCTGTTAAGTTAGGATTTCCTATTTTCCTCCCTATGCTTTATGCATCTTGTAAAATGCCCCGAGAACTTTATGAGGGGATGTTACATTAAAGCTGTGTTATTATAAATATGATTTAAATATCGGGAATATTACAAAATGATTATTGTCCTATAAGGCAGCATGCATTTTTTAAAAAGGGCCCGTCCACAAGATGCTTGGGATTCTGCACTAGAAAGTAAGAAAATGTTCAATGGGGTTTGCATGCTATTCATCTCTGCTCCTCCTTGGACTCCAGAGAGGCCCAATATGCAATTCTCTAACAAGGCAATCGTAAATTGCCGAGCGAGAAACAGCCCTTGAGATTTTTCAGATAGCATGTGGATAGCGTCTAATCCATCTCGAGGAACTTGATTTAATGCCACAGAGGAGCATCCTTGACAATGCTCAACATTGTTTTTAAACTGCTGCTAAATCAATTACAATATTTGGGAGACAAAACGCTCCTCTCCACCCTCTCGGCTGCTCTAATCTGGCTCGCGAGGCGGAAGGTTCTGAGAAGCATGCGGCGAAGATGTTTGGAAACTGCTAGGAGTGCATAGGACAAAAGGAGAGCAATGAGACTCTATAACATATAATTTGGGCTTCCCCAACCCAGCGCTCTCCAGATGTTGCAGAAGTTCCATCATCCCTGGACATCAGCGATGCTGGCTGGGGCTGGTGGGAGTCGTAAGCATTGTCAGTATGGTTATATAGTGTGTGTGTGTGTGTGTGTGTGTGTGTGTGTGTAATTTAAAAGCATTCGTGAACTACCTAATACAGTCAAACCTTGGTTGTCGAACTTAATCCATTTAGGAAGCCCACTTGGCTTCCGAAATGTTTGACAACCGAGGTGCAGCTTCTGATTGTCTGCAGGAGCTTCCTGCACTCAAGCGGAAGCCCCATCGGATGTTTGGCTTCCAAAAAACATTCAAAAACCAAAACACACACTTCCGGGTTTCAGACATCCGGGAGCCAAAACATACAGTAACGGAGGCGTTTAGGAGCTGAGGCTTGTCTGTACTTAAAAAATATCTAAGCGGTGTATAGTCTAAAGCAACAAACAATGTATCCTTAAAACAATGAAACAAAAACGAGTAAAACAGCAGTACAGAAACACATAAAGGCAAATAAAACAGGAATTCAGAGGACTTAGACATCTTTTAAAAGCCCCAGTATTAAAGGCCTGGGCAAAAAGATGAGTCTTCACAAGATTTCTGGAGCAACTGCTTCATGTACACCAGAAGGAAGCCCATTCATTCCAGAGTACAATGGCGACAGCAGAAGATGTCCATTTTGGGGTCACCACCCTATATACACTGCATGATAATTCTGACTGCAACATTTTGTTGCAGGTCCCACTTGCACCCTTCTAAGAGGGGCCAGTACTTCAGCAAAGAGCATGTTCAAAATTCATGGGTTGGAAGATTAGGCTTGGAGATTTCTGTTTCCTCTTCATACACTTAAAAAGAGGCACATTTTCACCAGCAGGCAAGGAGCAGGTATCTCTGCATTCTGGATGCAAGCAAAATTTACTAGTATCTATATACTGATTTGAAACTAGGTCAATAACTGGAGAAAAGTGGTGTCCATAAGGCACAGGGAGGCTCATGTGCTCTTTGAAATCCACTCCTCTTACTACGAAGATTTTGTTGGAACACAAGCACATAATTCAAGATATTCCTGAATGTGCACCTATATTCAGATGCACACCAGTCGGAAATATGGGAGAGTGGCCTACTCAAGGTCAAGATGCATTGTTCTAGGGCATTTCCAACACACCCACTATGATTCTGGTTCCCAGTCCCTACCTACAGATCAAATATTTTGTTAACCCTGTGGGCAGCTGTTGGGATGTGGTATGGGACTGCACAAACTCAAAGTGGCTCTTGGAAGAAGTTCAGTCTTCTTTCCACAAAGGTAAGGCTTCTGAATATATATCATTAAAATGCAGATTCTTTGGTTTTAATGCAAACCCTTAGCAAACGTGCCTTTTTTTCTTTTCTTTTTTACAAGAGGAGATTCAGTATTTTTTTTCCTGACCTTGTCACTCTCCAGGTATGTTTAACTTTTGCACTGAATTGCTTACATTATAATAAATGAATGTGGCACTTTTTCATTTACAGAGGTTGCCACAAAAAGGGCTGCTATCCGTGTGTTTCAGTTGTAATCGGTCAAAGGAGTATGGATTTGAATGCTGACTTTCCCCAAGGGATGTAGAAATATGGGCAATTCCTTGGGGAGAGATATAATGCAGCTTCTGAGTGATATACAAGTATATTAGAAAAAACAAACTTTAGCTAAATAGATGGAACCTTCAAAAGTTTATATAAGAACCATGCAAAATTGTCTCCAGTTTTGAATTTTGGGCCCAAAATGGCAACTTGGAAGGAAGGAGCTAGATGTATTTTCTGAGAAACAATGTCTGCTAATATTTTACTTTTTGAAATATTGTTCTGTGCCATTGATTTTCCTAGCTGACTACCTCAGTGCCAATTCTGCCTCTAGTTTCTGTTTCTTTCTCCTTCCTGGGTTTGTAATGTGGTTCCAGCCATGCAGGGATCACATGGAGAATGAATGGGCTGATAGCATGCTGCAACATAGCCAACTGGATTTGGGCAAGAGAAATCAATTGCAAGCAAAGGTAATGCTTCCTGAATTAGTCACATCAGCGTTCCAAGCGAATCAGAGATTAAACGGTGTACAGGATCATGGTGCTATGCTATATAACCGCTCAGATTTGGCTGTGTGGTGGCATCACCAAATGAAGGAAAGGGACGAGACGTCAATGAAGACATCAAGTGATACAAATAACAGCGGCAAGCGATACTAGAAATGTCCACAGTCCTCATTTGCATGGAAGGTGGAAGCCTCTGTTCTGAGATGAGATGCCAGAGTTTACTTCTCAAGCCCTTCCACTGGCTTTCATCAGAAGAGACAGGAGGAGTCAGTGCAAACTGATGAAGGTAGAAAAGGGTGAAGACATGAAAAGCAAGAGAACTGCTTTGAAAGCTTCTAGTTCAAGAAGCACGAAGGGGGAGATTGGTGAAGAATGCCTACTTCTGCGTAGTTCCACTGATAGCCCTCCAAGGGACTTTGTCTTGTGATTGTTTTGTCTTGTGTTGTTTTATTCTACTTGCTCATTGTTGCTGCATGTTTTCTGCTTTTATCTGGAAACCATTCTGTGATGTTGCATGAAGAGTGGCAAATACGGTCATACCTCAGGTTACAGATGCTTCAGGTTGTGTTTTCTTCGGGTTACGGACCCGCCAAAACCCGTAAGTACCAGAATGGGTTACTTTCGGGTTTTGGCGGTCGCGCATGCGCAGAAGCACTAAATTGCGTGCGCAGACCCACTGCTGCAGGTTGTGAACGTGCATCCCGCAGAGATCACATTAACAACCCAAGCGTCCACTGTAAACTGAAGATATAAATCAAGGGTAGAATTCATCATAGTTTTACTCAGAGTAAGAACATAAGAAAGGCCTGCTGGATTGGGCCAATGGCCCATCTAGTCCAGCCTGCTGTTGTCACAGTGGACAAACAGAGGCCTGAGCACAAGAACAGCTCTCCCCTCCTGCAGACTCCAGCAACTGGTATTCAGAAGCATACCAGTTGTGGAGGCAGAGCAAAGCACAAATAGTAGCCATCAATAGTCACCCCCTGCATAAAATCGCCTGGTCCTCTTTCAAAGCCATCCACATTGCTGACCATCACTGCCTTCTGTGGAAGTTCATGTGCTGCACGAAATGGTACTTTCATTCACCTGTACTGAAACTTCCAACATTCAACGGACATCTGTATGTTCTAATGTCGTGAGAGAGGGAGGAGAAAAAACTCTTTCTTCTTTCTCCATGCCAGGCATAATTTTTTAAAAATTCTATCATGTCACGTCTCACTCGCCTTTGCTCTAAACTAAAAAGTTCCAAACACTGCAATCTTTTCAGAATCATATACTGCTAAATGGATTGAATCTTCTCAGAACAGAAACTTCTTTTTTTTTTACTTAATAATAAGAGCTATGATCTCATGTGATAGTTCCATGGTATCTTAATCATCCAAGCAGGCCGTCCCATTATGTCTCTGTTATATAACTGAGAAGGCAACACCCATTATGGATATAGCATATGGGAACAAGTTAATGGACACATGTTTCTTCACATGCCATTTCTCATAAAACAGTTTTGTGTCTTTTTTAAGAAACAGGGTAGTAGATCAACCTGGCATTGCATGTCTGGGATTACATATATGGGTATTATATACAGAATGTCCTAAATGGCCTCAGCTCTGTATACCTGAAGGAGCTGTTCCACCCCCATCGTTCAGCCCAGACACTGAGCTCCAGCTCTGAGGCCTTCTGACGGTTCCCTCACTGTGAGAAGTGAGGTTACAGGGAAACAGGCAGAGGGCCTTTTCGGTCGTGGCACCCTCCCATCAGATATCAATAAAATAAATAACTATACAATTTATAAAAGACATATGAAGACAGCCCTGTATAGGGAAGTTTTTAATGTATATATGTATATAATGCGTATATTAGTGAAAATAAACATGCAAAAGCGCATTATATGTGGGGAAATTGCTTGCTAAAATGTGTTTATTAGCACTAAAAAGCTGCTGAATTTTTTTGAGGACTATATATATATATATATATATATATAATCACAAGCTGATGGAGATATAGGACAATTTTAACTGAAGATTGAGGGGGACAAGAAACTGAGAGAAACTGTAATTGTCCCGACCCCATCAGAAATTGCAAAGTGATAGAATTTACACACAAAATGCAAGATTGTTTAACTTTTCAGGAATTAAACAACCCTGCAAAAGGGTGTAAGGCCGGATTATTGGACCTAGGATTAATCACAATTGCAGCACTGCTGACATACCTATATATATGTGGTAACAAATTTTGAAGTTGGTCCCAAAGTGTATGTTGGAGCTAGAGGCAGATCCTGGGTCTGGAAAGGTTTAAAACCAGACAGTGCCACAGAAGCAGCTTTCAGGCCCCGAAACTGGCAGCTCCTGCCAGCCCTAGACAGCTGAGACTTCCTCAAGCAGTTTGGGATTCCAGCCCAAGAATTCTTGACTCAACTCAGTGCTCAAACAAGAAGGCCGTTCAGAATATTGCCCCTGCTTCTCCGTTTTTGAAACGGGAGAAAACAAAAAATGCATTTTACATGCCTGTCTTTCCAAGGCCTTAAAAAGAAAAGAAAAAAATCCAACCCAAGCCCATCAGCCTTGATAGATGCTTTTCATTTCTCATGTCCCTGTCAGATTTCACACACACACAATGTTTTCTTTTCATATGCCTGCCACCGTTTGATTTATATCTCTTAAGAAGTTTTCCTGCCAACTGATTATTCCGCTCCTTAAAAAAAATTGCTTGGAAGTTTTCTCTTTGTCTCTTGTGTGTTCGGACAACTTTTCTTTCCCCCTCTTTGTTGTCTCTGTCTTCCACCCATCACTTCTCAGTCGGCAGCACAATTGATGAAGCAGATTGCAGGTGGTGGGTATCAAGTTCTTACTGCCATTTTTCTACCTGCAACAACCAGAAAGTGATCCCATTCTAGGGACACTGGAACATAGCTGTCAACAGTCCCTTATTTGGTGGGAAACTCCCTTATCCCAGCGCCGTGTCCCGCTGCTGTCCCTTATTGATGATGTCCCTTAAATTTCCCGGGTTTCATGCTAGGGAGGGAAGCAGCAGCTTGGGGTCCTCTGCCATGCGAGAGAGCGTGCACACGAGCTGCTGCGTCTCCGTCTCTCCCTTTTCCCCTCAGGGGTGCATCGTGAGGAGACGGGTGGCGGCGGGCGGGCAGGCAGCCCCTCTCTTGCAAGACTTCCGCCGTGCTGCCAGGGGAATCCGGAGGCGGCAGTGGCGGCTGAGGAGGCAGCCTGAGGGAGGAGGAAGAGGAGGGAATGGGGAAGGACGCAGAAGGGTGGCGATTCAGCGGCTGCTGCGGCGCCGCAGCCGCCTCATGCCGGGCTCACGGGCGGCGTGGGTGAGAGTCTCTCTCAGGTGGGAAAGGGCCGATGGAACTCCTTGCGCCAGGACGACGGCAGCCCCGACGTGCTGCTTAGCATACCCTCCAACCAGTGCAGCATCTAAATGTAGTGATTTCCCCCTCTGCATCCCTTTCATAACTCTATTTTTATAAATCATTTGTCCATCCATACTTCAAATTTTTACTACAAGTTTTCTGTCAATCCTTCCAATGTATGTAACTCTTTACAATAGCTTTTCAACTAAATTATAAACTTTCCCCATTCTTTATTACAGAGGTCCTCTTCCTGGTTTCTAATTCTGCCTGTAAGCTTTGCCATCTTGACGTTGTTCATCTGTTTTGTCTGCCACTCTTCTTTGGTTGGAGTTGTAGACCCTTAGGATCATCTAGTCCAACCCCCTGCAAAACACAGTCAGTGGAAGCAAAAGCAGCCTGGCTCCATCAGTGGCGGATTTCTGTATAAGCTAATCCCTTATTTTGGCTGCTGATCCCTTATTTTCGAGGCTGCTGGTCCCTTATTTTCAAATCTGTAAGTTGACAGCTATGTCTTAACCTGAAGCACCACTTTAGCTAATGGGGCCTCCTGCTGCTGCCGCGCCGCCAGAGCACGATTTCTGTTCTCATCATGAAGCAAAGTTCTTAACCTGAGGTACTATTTCTGGGTTAGCTGAGTCTGTAACCTGAAGCGTATGTAACCTGAAGCGTATGTAACCCGAGGTAACACTGTACTGCGTCAGACCATTTGTCTGTCTTGATCAGTGGCCGCCAATGGCTCTCCAGAATTTCAGACAAGGCTTCTCTCCCATCCCTACCTGGAGAAGGCAGGGATTGAACCCGGGACCTTCTGCATGGGAGGCGGGTGTTGTGCCACTCTGCTAAAGTCTCTCTGCAGAAATCTGCACTCTTATGTTAGCTATAATAATAATAATAAATTTTTATTTATACCCCGCCCTTCCCGGTTCAGAAAACCGGGCACAGGGCAGCTAAAAACAAATTTAAAACACTTGTGATACAACAAAAAACAGCATAAAAGACAGTATAAAAGCGTGAATAACAATAAATTCTAAATTCTAAAATCAATTTAAGGGGAAAATCCATCCAATAAACATTAGATGATCACCAGGGCTAGCTAGATAAATTAGTCCAGTTTGGGCCAACGAGGAGGCCAGGGGAGAATTAGCTGTGGGAACCCAGAGCGGGTAATCTTCATAAAAAGGGGAGGGGAGGGAAGGAAGGGGAATAAAAGATCAGGCTAAATTCAAATTGAAAGCCAGGCGGAATATCTCTGTCTTACAGGCCCAGCGGAAGGAGGTTAAATCCTGCAGGGCCCTGGTCTCATGGGACAGAGCATTCCACCAGGCCAGCACTGAGAAGGCCCTGGCCCTGGTGGAGGATAATCTGACTTCCTTAGGGCTCGGGACCTCTAAACTATGATTATTCATGGACCTTAAGGTCCTCTGCGGGGCATACCAGGAGAGGCAGTCCCATAAACATGAGGGCCCTAAGCCACTATAGATGCACCATCTGACAGCAACCCATCAGCTGGAGGCTAGTAAGAGGAGGGTGGTATGACTCTGTAAGACGTGTGTGTGACCCATCAGGAGTTGGCCAAACCTGCTTATCCTCTGCTTTCATTTTGAGGAAAGATGCAGGTGCCCGTTATCTTACGGAGAGTCCATCAGAAGGACAAACAGGGGCACCCATGTTTGTGTCTCAGGTTTCTAATCCATCCGAGCAAATTAGCAAAGAGATTGGTGTGGCAGCAGGGTCCTTCCTCACCCCCCAAATGGGGGACTACCCATGACGAAAGGTGCCCCTAATTCTTGGCCTGCATAATGTAACTCATAGTTCCTAGATCTGAGTGTGAACAGAGGAGACAGAAAGCTCTGCTGGATCAGCTCGGGTCTGGGGCACAAATGAATTCTTCATCGCAAGTGCACATCATTTGTTAAAAGCAATATTTATCAGAGATGAAAGCCGTACAATAACACTGAGAAGGGCGTTCGGCGGATGAGAAGCAAGAAAAAGCAGTCTGAGAGCCTTGAAACGAGTGTAATGTAAACAGAGACCCTTCTACTGCTGAAAACACCAAGCGTGCATTGTTGGTCTTTACCCTCAACATTTATTTTCATCTTTACTATACCAGGCATGCACAGGGCAGCTGTCCTTAAACTGATGCCCTTCAGATGTATTGTACTACAACTGTCGCCAACTCCCGCCAGCACAGCTGGGGGGGGGGGGAAGGGTTGAGACATTAATTTTGAGTTGGATGGAAAAGCATATCACAGCTTAAGAGCAAAGATGGGGAACCTGTGGCCCTCTAGCTGGGCATGTTTAGCCTGGTAAAGAGGAGAGTGAAAGATACGATGGCCATCTTTAAATATCTCAAGGGATGTCACATGGAAGATGGAGCAACCTTGTTTCCTCCTGCTCAGGAGGGCAGGACTCGGACCAAGGGCTTCGAGTTACAAGAAAGGAGATTCCCACTAAACATCAGGAAGAACCTTCTAGCAGTAAGAGTAGCTTGACGGTGGAACAGACTCCCACGAGAGGCTGTTAAGCCAATGTTGGATGGCCATCTATCATGGATGCTTTAGCTGAGATTCCTGCATTGCATGGGGTTGGACTAGGTGACTGCTAGGGTCCCTTCCAACTCTACAATTCATTGGCCACATGTGCGAGAAATACCTGTGTCTGTTCTCTATATCTGGAATTCAGTAGCTTCTAGGAAGATCGCCTTCTCAGTGCTGGCACTTTGTTTATAGAGTGTTCTGCCTCCAGAGAGATCCACCTAGCACAGCGGTTCTTAACCTGTGGGTCCCCAGATGTTTGTTGGACTACAACTCCCATCATCTCTAGCTAGCAAGGCCAGAGCTCAGGGATGATGGGAGTTGTAGTCCAACAACATCGGGGGACCCACAGGTTGAGAACCGCTGACCTAGCACCTCGTTGCTCTCAAATTGTGGGTCCCCCAATGTCACTGGACTACAACTTCCATCATGACTGAGCTCTGGCCTTGCTAGCAGAGGACCTTACATAGTAAGCCCTGGCTGCCATTTTAGTCCTCAGTTTGTAAATGCTCTGATGGCTTTGCCTGTGCCTGAATTGCACTTGCCAATTTTCCACACACACACTCCTTGGCACTCAATGGTCAGAAGAACACCGGAGCAACAAACTGGAGCAACAAACTTGTAACAAACCATTGGGCTGAATGCTGCCTGCCTGCTTTTTTTTTTTCCTGCCTCCACAGCTCAGAGGTTTCTTCATCTTCTTGCTTTTAATAAAAGCTGAAAAGTCAGGAAGGAAACATTGAAAATCCCTGCAGGGCTCGGGCCCCCAACCGAACCTCCTGTGCCTCTGTCTCTGCTTCCCAAAACACAGTATTTCAATATTATGCATAAAGTACCATTGTGAGTTTGTAGGGGGTTTTGCCCGTAATCCCCTGCCATTGTTCCCTCCGTAATATTAACCCATTAACTGTCAATTAGCCCCCCCTGAATGTGTTCTGCTTCCCCGCTGTCATCATAAGCATTCAAGGACAGAACATTCAGCCCTGTACTTGCTGACCTTATGTATTAGTGTAATATACAGAACCATTCAAATGCCTTTTTAATCTCCATAATCCGAGCAGATGAGCCAATGCAACCTCACTTTTGTCTCCTCTCTGCATTATCTCTCTCTTTTTAAAAAGGGGGAAAGGAACCCCCCCCCCACCCTGCTCTCTGAAACCAACATATGTCCATTAGGAAATGAAGTCGATTTTTTTTTACCAAGCGTCTTTTGCACCTCCAACCTTTTAACCGTTTCGGTGCTTCCAAGCATACTGAGGATGGTTAAGCAGCTAAATTACTTTGCTTCATGGCAGATATAAGCAGCCTCTCCAGTACTTGCAAGTCACAACAAGCCAGAGGAAAGAGGGAGCCGGGTGCCCCAATTTTGGGGTGGCCACTAATGCAACGCTAAAAAAGAGGAAATGCATCACTCCAAAAGCAGACAAAAGAGAAGATACAGTGGTACCTCAGGTTAAGTACTTAATTCGTTCTGGAGGTCCGTTCTTAACCTGAAACTGTTCTTAACCTGAGGCACCACTTTAGCTAATGGGGTCTCCCGCTGCCGCAGCACGATTTCTGTTCTCATCCTGAAGCAAAGTTCTTAACCTGAAGCACTATTTCTGGGTTAGCGGAGTCTGTAACCTGAAGCGTATGTAACCTGAAGCGTATGTAACCTGAGGTACCACTGTATAAACATTTCGTATACCACTGATTATGACTAACAAAGTAAGCAGGAGGCAGGGTAAGGGTTGGGCTGTCCCTTCCTCACCCATGGATTTATTTATTTTTGTATAAAAAAATAGACCTACCCTACAATTTCTCCAGATTTCAGGGGGTCCCAGGAAAGATTCCCCTGGTATGTGTGGCATTGTGGGTCCTATGTTGTTGAACTCCATTCCAGGTGAGGTCCCTGTTGAATTTCCAGTGCCTACTGAATGCTTTGACGCGGGTGGTGCTGTGGGTTAAACCGCAGAGCCTAGGGCTTGCTGATCAGAAGGTTGGCGGTTCGAATGGGGTGAGCTCCCGTTGCTCAGTCCCTGCTCCTGCCAACCTAGCAGTTCGAAAGCACGATGTGCAAGTAGATGAATAGGTACCGCTCCGGCGGGAATGTAAACAGCGTTTCTGTGCACTGCTCTGGTTCGCCAGAAGCGACTTAGTCATGCTGGCCACATGACCCGGAAGCTGTACGCTGGCTCCCTCGGCCAATAAAGCAAGATGAGCACCGCAACCCCAGAGTCGTCCGCAACTGGACCTAACGGTCAGGGGTCCCTTTACCGAATGCTTTTGGTTCCAGTAGGCTTTCTAACTGATTTCTGATTTTATTGCTTTTTTTAGTTCTATTGCACAGAGTCTCCAGCACACTGCTTAGAAATGACTATGGTTAAGTGGCATATACTTTGCCAAAATGAAAATAAGTAAGTCATATGTGCGCTGCTGTACACATTACTAGGTTGGGGGACTGCCCTGCAAAATTCAGAAATCGAGCATTAGGTAGGTTTGCCTTTGAATGCCAACTGAACTGAATTTTTCACACATCTATACCCTCACCTCCCACCAAAAAAAAAAAAAAAAGAGCCCAGCCCAATAATAATAAATTAAATTAAATTGCTTTCCTTTTGTTAGATCCTAAACTAGCTGCTTGAGGCAGCCTCATCCCTCTACCCAGGGCCGGATTTAGGTTTGATGAGGCCCTCCGCTACTGAAGGTAATGGGGTCCTTTATATGTCCCGCTGTCCTTTGTCAACAACAGATTGTCGCTGTTTTCTTTGTGTTGAATATATGCTATATGGAAATGAACAAACCAGTGATATTTTAGGGAGCAGGCTAGCAGGCGGGGCCCATCACTTACATCACTGGAGCCTACACAACACAAAATACTATTACTGCATGTAGGTTTTATTTTATTTATTTTTTATCTTATATTTTGGAAATGTACATCCAGTTTTTTCCCTTTATTTTTGGGGGGAGCCCAAAAGACTGGGGTCCAAACTACAGCTTGCTTAAGGGTAAAGGGACCCCTGACCATTAGGTCCAGTCGTGACCGACTCTGGGGTAGCGGCGCTCGTCTCGCTTTACTGCCGAGGGAGCCAGTGCACAGCTTCCGGGTCATGTGGCCAGCATGACTAAGCCACTTCTGGCGAACCAGAGCAGCACACGGAAACGCCGTTTACCTTCCTGCCGGAGCGGTACCTATTTATCTACTTGCACTTTGACGTGCTTTCGAACTGCTAGATTGGCAGGAGCAGGGACCGAGCAACAGGAGCTCACCCCGTCACAGGGATTTGAACTGCCAACCTTCTGATCAGCAAGTCCTAGGCTCTGTGGTTTAACCCACAGAGCCACCTGCATCCCAGCTTTCTTGGCTTATACGTAAATCCGGCACTGCCTCTACCTAATGGTAGAGTTGGGCCTGTGTCTGGTTTGGCTCTTCAGCTTTTTAGGTTGGCCTGGAGAAAGGCCCCCCATAATCTTCCCCACACGAAGAGACAGTTCGGCTCTTCTTTTTCCACCGTGCTCAGCCAGCACTTTGAACTCCCACCAACCACAGACTCAGCAGCAAGTTGTCCAAAAGCAAATTTGTATTTTAAAAAAATAATTTATTGCCAGCCATTAAATTTTTATGTGATTTCGGCCTTGCTCACTCCCGTTAATTACAATCTGGGGCTCCTACCTGAAAGCTGATACTGCAGTTGACACCGGCAGCTCTCGAAGACTCGGGGAAGCCAACAGTGTCACCCTGTGGCTTCAGATTCAGAAGAGGAAGGGAAAGAGGGGAAAGAGTCAAGTGCCACTTCTTTTATTTACTTCGCCTTGGGAGGGTCCACTTATGGCAATATAATCTGTGTTGCTTGCTCCATGTAGCCCAAACTGCTCCCAAGAAGGATCCACTACACGTACTTACTGTATTTTTTGCTCCATAGCACTCACTTTTTTCCTCCTAGAAAGTAAGGGGAAATGTCTGTGCGTGTTATGGAGCGAATGCCTACAGATGGCGGGGGGATCTGCTGCAGTCGTGAGCAGAGGATCCATGGTTCCCCTTCCTTCCCTCCTCCGTGGCTCGCTTTGAAACAGCAAAGCGGGAGAAGAGCCGCTGAGTGGGGAGAAGAGAGGGACAGAGAGCCTGGTTACAAAGCATGGATCCACATGGATCCTCAGGATTTTTGCACTGGGTCACCCCAAATTCATCATCAGATCACATAGCATGTCCATGGCTACAGCTTGCACCAAAAAAATCACGCATCCACTGTTTCGTGGGGCCGCAATGGTGCAAAAACGTGGTGACAAAGCAAGGATCCACATGGATCCTCAGGATTTTTGCATTGGGCTACCCCAAACTCACCGTCAGATCACATGTCTGTGGCCACAGCATGAACCACAAATATCATACATCCACTGTTTCGTTTAGAATATTTTTTTTCTTGTTTTCCTCCTCTAAAAACTATGTGTGTCTTATGGTCGGGTGCGTGTTATAGAGCGAAAAATACGGTAACTTACTAGAGTTCTTAGTTGCCGAACAACTACTTACTAGATGTCTTGGTGCAGAAGCACACCGTACAATTCAAGCACATCTAAGTCCAGTTCCCTGCAATGCAGAAATCCTGCCCATAGCCGTCCCTGGGTGGGCTCGAACCACCAACCTTCTGGTTAACAGCCAGACACACTAACCCACTGCACCACAGGAGGGCCGTGGATCATTTTATAACCTGTTGCAGCTCAAACAAAAAGATGCATTGGGTGCAGAATCCTATGCATGTCTATTCAAAAGCAAGTCCCGCAGATTTCCATTGGACGCACTCCCAGGTGCGTGTGTGTACAATTGCAGTCTTAATGATCTAAATAGGAAATGACTCGATAACAGGATGTGTGTGTGTTTAAGGGTGGAGGGGGAATGAAATGAAAGCTAGAATAGTTGTTACAGCCCAAAATAAAAGGGATATTTGAAGAAAATGCTGACAGAAATGTTGCACCACAGGTCAGGTTGAAATATGCAAGTTGTTTCCTGATCTGGATTGAGCAAAAATCTAAGCGGTGTCATTGCTAACCTCTGGAATAAAACTCTGCATGGTACAAAAAGTTCTTTGCCACCTTTCCCTGCAAACTAAAAGCCACAGTAGGAAAAATATTATTAGGATCCACTGAGCAAACATTTGAGTTTCCCAGAGCTCTTTTCCAGGCTGGACATTAAGTAATTATTATTGTTGTTGTTGTTGTTGTTGTTTCTAAATGGAAAGCTCAAATCTTGCCCTCAAAAGAGGAGTGGATTTGCAAATTAAATGGATATTTAGAACTGGAAAAGCTAACATCAATTATAAGATATCAATCAAATCAAAAATTAAAAAACGAATGGAAATGTTTCAAAGATTATGTGTTAAAGTATTGTTCTAAGAAAAATATGCTAATATGCCTAGAATAAAAATGGAGAACAAAATTAACAGACTATGCAGAACTGGATAAACTAACTGGAAAAATTAGATTCCAAAGGGACCATAAGTTTTTAGAGGACTGGGGGAAATTTAGAGAATATTTGAAAACTGTATGTGAGGAACATACAATGCCAGTGTGTTTTAAAGAAGCTTTGTGAAAAATTAAGGAATATTGCAAGAATGTAAATGAGGACAGAAATATTGTACTTAAAGGCAATATCAAAATTAAGGAATGTGAAGATAGAAATTTAACTACGAATGATTGTCAGAGAAGTTGAGGGAGGTCCAATAAGTTAAAATATGTGATGTGGAATTTTGTATGATTGGAGATTTTATGGAAAAGTTTAATAAAAAAATTATAAAAATAGAATAAAAATAGAATAAAAATGTAAAGTATATGTATGAATTGGAAAAGAAAAGAGATAAAAGAAGTACAAATAACGATACATTTGGAGAATGCAAGGATAACTGTGGAGATAGAGATTTAAAGAAGTCGAATTGTGGCGGAGGGAAGTTGCGGGTGGGTAGGTGGGTATGTATGTATGTAATGTTTGTTTTCAATGTTTTTGAATTGTGTTTTTTTCAATTTCATTTTTTTAATTTCATTTATTTCCTTTTTTGTTGGTGTTTTGTTTTTTCTGTATTATTTAAATAAATAAATGAATTTTTAAAAAGTACTTTTTATTATTTATTGAATTTATATACCACCCTATACCCGCAGGTCTCAGGGCACTTCACAGAATAAAAACAAGAATATAAAACCACAAAATATATAACCAAAATAACGACAACAACCCAATACCCAGCCCCAACACATTTTGAAAGGACATAGGTTGGCGTGGGTGCGAGGAGAACAAGCTGGGCATGATGCTGGAGCCTTAAAGTGCGCAGTTCATTAGAACTATGAGATGGTGTGTTGGTAAGAGCCTGTAGGCAGACTCATGGCATGATTCTTTATGGGTGTCATAAATCTAGAACATGGGGACATGCGACGAAGCTGAATGTTGGAAGATGCAGGATAGGAAAAGCACTTCTTCCCAAATTGGATGGCTTTGAAAGAGGATTAGACAAATTCATAGAGGATAAGTCCCTCGTTGGGTAATAGCCACAATCACTTTGTTCTGTCTCCATTGTATGCTTGTGATGGCCTGGGATTCAGACTCGGAGGCTGAACCTGGGGCTTGAGCCTGAAGGGTCCTCACCTGTGCTGGATCCTCAGGTGCAGGCATCAGCTGAGTCTGCTCTGGCTCCTGAGGTGATGGAGGACCCATTGCCTGCAGGTACTCCACTATTTGCCCCATCAGGGGAAGCTGAGGTTGCCTCTGGGTCTAGTAACCCTCCAGCCTCTCCTGAGCTGCAGAGGCTCAGGGCAGAGAGGCGGAGGGAACTAAGTTCCTGCAGGAGGAATGCTCGCCTCCAGGCCAGGAGAGGCGAGTCACCTGTGGACTGGGGCTGCCCTATGCCTCAGGGCAGATAAAAGCCAATCAGCCCCAGTCCCAGGTTGCAGGAGCAACGTTGTTGGTAGCCTGTTCCTGTCTGCCCCCTGTCCTGCTCTTCTGCCAGAGTTCCTGACCTCACCCGACTCCCTGCCTTGGACCCCGCTTCAGCTTTGATGGACAGCCTCCATACCGCACCCTCGACCTCGGACTGGACTCGGACCTCACCGCACAGTTAACCCTCAGAACCAGCACAATGTTTCTGAGTACCAGTTGATGGAAACCATAGGAGAGACGTGGGTTCTTGTGCTCATGTCCCGCTTGCGGGTTTCCTGCAGGCATCTGGTGACAACAATGATGCCATAGTAGGTGTGTCATTGGTTCTTCTTATGTTCTCATGAATCAATAGAAGCTGAATTGGTAGTATTACTTAGTGGTCAGAGGATACATAACCTGAAAGAATTACGTCCCTGCTCCAGGTGGCAGAAGATCCCCCAGTTTTATGATCCCACCATTGGGAGGTTAAATTCTTCACAAAGTACAGAAGGCATAGGTAGCCGTGGTGGTCATTCATTTTATGCAGTCAAGCAAAGTTGCATGGTTGACCTTGTTTTGCGTCACTCAGCCAGTGTGGTGTAGTGGTTAAGAGCGGTAGTCTCGTAATCTGGGGAATCGGGTTCGCGTCTCTGCTCCTCCACATGCAGCTGCTGGGTGACCTTGGGCCAGTCACACTTCTTTGAAGTCTCTCAGCCCCACTCACCTCACAGGGTGTTTGTTGTGGAGGAGGAAGGAAAAGGAGAATGTTAGCCGCTTTGAGACTCCTTAAAGGGAGTGAAAGGCGGGATATCAAATCCAAACTCTTCTTCTTCTTCTTCTTCTATATTTGCAGAATTCGTTCTCCTGCCAGTCAAATGTGATGGAGCTACGTGAGGCAATGAAGCCCCGCCCTCTACAGAAAACCATATTCAGCAAGCCCTCTTAGCCTTCACTGCTTTTAATCACATGATTTTAAGAATATCGTTGTGGCCACAATGACAATAATTTTTTTTAAACAAAGAAATAGCAATATGAAAGCTGGGGTTTTCAGAAAACCGCCAATAGCACTTTCTGTGGCTCTTCCATCCTTCTAACAATTCCTGTTGTTCGTAGCAGAGAATATTTAACAACGCGGCTCTGTTTTCAGCAAAGAGATACCTATTTCTATTGCCTATTATATTACAGAACAATCCCCCGATGAAGATTTTCTGATCTTCAAGGTGCTGCGACCGCAAGAGAGTCGTAGAGTCAAGAGGAGGTATTTCTGCTTGCCAGATTAAAGAAACTAATTAGTCTGTGTGAATTCTGAGTGCTTAAAACATAAGAAGTGTGCGTTAGCTCCCAGTCAGGTTGTGAAACATTGGTTCTGTGACCTCGTTTAATTTTTCCTTTCTCCACTTCCCAAGCTCCCGGAATCAACAAGGGCTTTTGCATTTCACAGGGACAATAGAGCACTCCAAAGACAAAAAAGATAAAAACCGTGATTTCGCTGTACGGTGTTATCTTTTTGTCTTTGACAAAAAGGCGTAATTAGCTTGAGGAGCTTTGTGAAAATAATAGAGGCCCGGAGGAAGTGTGGAACGAGATCTATCAGAATGGCTAGATGTGATGTCTGTCGCGGAGTCTCTTTTCTTCCCGCTGGGTGTGCCCGCCACCCTCACAACACCCCAACTCCAACCTTTATTTTCATTCCCAATCTTCTCAGCTTTCTCACATGCAAAGTGGAAAGGCTGCTCCTTCCTTCAGGGCAGGGCAGCTGTTTACCAGCTCCATCTGGTACGCAGGCTGAGACCCTACCTGCCCACAGACTGTCTTGCCAGAGTGGTGCATGATCTAGTTGTCTCCCGATTGGACTACTGCAATGTGCTCTACATGGGGCTACCTTTGAAGGTGACCTGGAAACTACAGCTAATCCAGAATGCGGCAGCTAGACTGGTGACTGGGAGCGGCCGCCGAGACCATATAACACCGGTACACTGGCTCCCAGTACGTTTCCGAGCACAATTCAAAGTGTTGGTGCTGACCTTTAAAACCCTAAATGGTCTCGGCCCAGCATACCTAAAGGAGCGTCTCCATCCCCATCGTTTTGCCCGGACACTGAGGTCCAGTGCCAAGGGCCTTCTGGTGGTTCCCTTACTGCGAGAAGCCAAGTTACAGGGAACCAGGCAGAGGGCCTTCTCGGTAGTGGCACCCGCCCTGTGGAACACCCTCCCACCAGATGTCAAAGAGAACAACTACCAGACTTTTAGAAGACATCTGAAGGCAGCCCTCTTTAGGGAAGCTTTTAATGTTTAACAGACCACTGTATTTTAATACTCTGTTGGAAGCAGCCCAGAGTGGCTGGGGAAACCCAGCCAGATGGGCGGGGGTATAAATAATAAATTCTATTCTATACTTCAGCTAGCGTTCCCTGATTCCCAACAGAATGACCATCTGCTGGAAGATAGGAAGAGAAGAAGAGGTGTGCTGGATCAGGCCAATGGTCCATGAATTGCTTCCTACCGCAGAGGCAGAACATAGCTTTCATGGCTAGTAGGTTACAAAGGAAATGGTCCCCCTGAATTTTTCATTAGTTGTGCCTTGTGGCGGAATGTATTCTGCTTGCAGTTCAGAGTTCAAGCAGTATTCCAGCTCTTGGATTCAGCTAGTTTACATCAGGTGGCTAAACTGTGCCTTTTCAGATGTCATTAGACTCCAACTCCCATCGGCCCCAGCCAGAATGGTCGGTAGTCAGGGATGATGGAAGTCCAGCAACATCTGGAGCACCAAAACATAGTCATCCCTGATGTGTGTGCTCAGGCAACAGTTTTCAGGCAACAGTTAGCTACTGTGATGGCATCTCACAGGGATGAGATTGGTCACAAGACAAGCTAACGCTGCTGTCCTGTTCATGAATCCCTGGCTGCAAGTTGATCAAACTGAATGAGACATACTTCTGAGAAGACATGCACAGGGTTGTGCTTTAAGGAAGAACGGGGAAGGAATTTGATCCAGCTTGCATTCAAAAGCAAATCTACCTAATTCACACTTTCCAAAACAATATGAGAACCGGCATACAGCCATCCTTTGAAATTTGTGTTTCTCTGAATTTTGCAATGCAGTTTGCCAGTTCGCCTGCTAAGTAAAGTGAAAGAAACTCCTTATCCTGGAGTAAAGATGCATGCACGAGTGGAAATTACACAGAAACATGTATTATAGTAGGGGAACATTGCTTTGCAAAGATGTGTATATAAGACAACATTGCATGCAAAGGTATGTATATTGGGAGAAATTTGTAATGAGATGCTGGTGAATTGTCACAAGTACTTAAAAAATTGCAAACTGATGTTGAAATGTGGGGAACTGAAGCTAAAAGTGGAAAAATGAGAAATGGAATGAAACCAAAATTGACATATTCTACCATCTGGAACTGTATGTGGTAGTTGTTTGGACTGCACCAGTGTAAAGGGTATTTGGGCCCTGGATCTTCCAGGGAGTAATACATAAATCAATAAATAGTTCCTGCCTAAACACAGGAGTGTTCACTGCTGTTTCTGCTCTTCTCACAATATAATAGCTGCATTGAAATTACATTTAATGTAAGCAATTACATAATAGCTGCAATGGAATGACTGCAGTGGCTGTCAGAGAGGTACCAGGCATAAGTAAAAATGTCAGAACTAGCAAATAAATGGCTTGGAACCTAAGCACCTCTGCTAACAAATATAAGATGATGAAGGATCTGGAAAGTGGGACAGAGGTAGTACCACATCAAGAGATCATACAGATAGACGCAGCCCTAAATGGCAGCAAAGAGAAATGGGTGGTGTTGTTTCACTTAGAACTAGCATGGCCTTCATAATCCTTGTGTCCTCAAGATGTTCTAGAGTACGACTCCCAGCTAGCTCAGGTAGATGGAAGTTCTGGTCTAGAACAGTTGTGGTTTCCACCCCCATGGTTCAACCCAGACACTGAGGTCCAGTTCCGAGAGCCTCCTGGCTGTTCCCTTACTACGAGAAGTGAAGTTACAGTGAACCATCAGATGGCAAAGAGATAAACAATTGAACATCTTTCCAAAGACACCTGAAGGCAGCCCTGCTTTTAATGTATGATCTTTTCCTGAATTTTTATATTATGTTGGAAGCCACGCAGAGTGTCTGGGGCAACCCAGTCAGATAAGCGTAGTATAAGTTGTTGTTATTATTATTATTATTATTATTATTATTATTATTATTATTTGGAGGGCACGAGCTTGGTGACAGCTGAGTAACATTAGCCCAAGATGTTCTTGTTGATTGAGCCATTGGCACTACCAAAGGAATTAAATTCATCTGTAACCATTGTCAAAAATGGCCAAAATGTTCAGATGACAGCAGTTTTAGCCTTGAAGGCACATCTCAAACCTTTGAGATGGAGATTAAGCTGCGTTATCTTCTCCCTTATCTTCATTTTTGTGTGATTTCAGGAAAAAAATCCAGTGTGTCAGGGCATCTCATTGTTATTCTGATGATTGATGCTGTCTGTGAGGAGTGTTTTTATCCTTAATATGAAAGGCGAACTGAGCCACGTCATTCTCTCGCTGCACATATAGGGGTTAAAAGTGCATATAGATATGTATTTAATTATTTGTACCTTTTCTTCTTCTTCTTCAAAGGATTCAGTTGATGATCTCTGGGGGTGGGAGAGGGAGGGAGAAATGAAGAGTTTTTTGCTCATTCATAACTGACATGCATACATCAATTCTGGGCTGTCTTGAGGGTGTAGGTGGGGCCTTTTTATGGACTTTGCGGATGCAGTCCCTTTGTTGAGTCTGGTAGGAACATAGGAAACAACCTTATATTGAGTCAGACCCTTACTCCATCTAGCTCAGTATTGTACACACTGATTGCCTGGCTTTTAGACAGAGGTATTTCCCAGCCTTACATGGGGATGGCCTTAACAGATCGGAGAACCAAGCCAAAACTAACAAAATGAATTTCAATAGGGACAAATGTAAAGTGCTACACTTAGGCAGGAATAACCAGATGCACAAATACAAGATGGGGGAAACCTGGCTTGCCTGTAGTACATTTGAAAAGGATCTAGGGGTCTTAGTAGACCACAAGATGAACATGAGTCAACAGTTACAGATAGGTAGCCGTGTTGGTCTGCCATAGTCAAAACAAAACAAATTCCTTCCAGTAGCACCTTAAAGACCAACTAAGTCAGTTCTTGGTATGAGCTTTCGCATGTATCTGAAGAAGTGTGCATGCACACGAAAGCTCATACCAAGAACTGACTTAGTTGGTCTTTAAGGTGCTACTGGAAGGAATTTGTTTTGTTATGAGTCAACAGTGTAATGCAGCAGCAGCAGCGGGGGAAAGCTAATGCTATTCTAGGCTGCATCAACAGAAGTATAGTGTCCAGATCAAGGGAAGTAACAGTACCACTCTATTCTGCTTTGGTCAGGCCACACTTGGAGTACTGTGTCTAGTTCTGGGCACCACAATTTAAGAAGGCTATTGACAAGCTGGAGAGTGACCAAGCTGATTAAGGTCTGGAAACCAAGCCTTGTGAGGAGTTGGGTATGTTTAGCCTGGAGAAGAGAAGACTGAGAGGAGATATGATAATCATCTTCAAATACCTAAAGGGCTATCACATGGAAGATGGAGCATGCTTGTTTTCTCCTGCTCCAGATGGCAGGGTCCAAACCAATGAATCTGAGTTATAAGAAAGGAGATTCTGACTAAACATCAGGAAGAACTTTTTAATTGTAAGAGCTGCTTGACAGTGGAACAGACTCCCTTGGAAAATTATTATTATTATTATTATTATTATTATTATTATTATTATTAATACCCCACCCATCTGGCTGGGTTTCCCCAGCCACTCTGGGCAACACCCAACAGGGGACTAAAAACAGAATAAAACTTCAAACATTAAAAACTTCCCCAAACAGGGAAGTGGTGGACTCTCTTTCTCCTGGGAGGTTTTTAAGCAGAGGTTGGGTGGCCACCAGTCTTGGGTGCTTTAGTTGAGATTCTTCCATTGCAGGGGATTGAACTAGATGACCTTCATGGCCCCTTCCAACTCTACAGCTCTACATTCAACATCTTTATCAACGACTTGGATGATGGACTCAAGGGCATCCTGATCAAATTTGCAGATGACACCAAACTGGGAGGGGTGGCTAACACCCCAGAGGACAGGATCACACTTCAAAACGACCTTGACAGATTAGAGAACTGGGCCAAAACAAACAAGATGAATTTTAACAGGGAGAAATGTAAAGTATTGCACTTGGGCAAAAAAAATGAGAGGCACAAATACAAGATGGGTGACACCTGGCTTGAGAGCAGTACATGTGAAAAGGATCTAGGAGTCTTGGTTGACCACAAACTTGACATGAGCCAACAGTGTGACGCGGCAGCTAAAAAAGCCAATGCAATTCTGGGCTGCATCAATAGGAGTATAGCATCTAGATCAAGGGAAGTAATAGTGCCACTGTATTCTGCTCTGGTCAGACCTCACCTGGAGTACTGTGTCCAGTTCTGGGCACCACAGTTCAAGAAGGACACTGACAAACTGGAACGTCTCCAGAGGAGGGCAACCAAAATGGTCAAAGGCCTGGAAACGATGCCTTATGAGGAACGGCTAAGGGAGCTGGGCATGTTTAGCCTGGAAAAGAGGAGGTTAAGGGGTGATATGATAGCCATGTTCAAATATATAAAAGGATGTCACATAGAGGAGGGAGAAAGGTTGTTTTATGCTGCTCCAGAGAAGCGGACACGGAGCAATGGCTCCAAACTACAAGAAAGAAGATTCCACCTAAACATTAGGAAGAACTTCCTGACAGTAAGAGCTGTTCGACAGTGGAATTTGCTGCCAAGGAGTGTGGTGGAGTCTCCTTCTTTGGAGGTCTTTAAGCAGAGGCTTGACAACCATATGTCAGGAGTGCTCTGATGGTGTTTCCTGCTTGGCAGGGGGTTGGACTCGATGGCCCTTGTGGTCTCTTCCAACTCTATGATTCTATGATTCTATGATTCTACACCTCTGTAATTGAACATGAGTCCTTCTGCGAGCAAAGAAAAGATGGAGTGACTCCCCTATGAGGAAAGGAGCGAGGAGGAGGAGGAGGAGGAGGAAGAGGCTTTGGGAGGAACTGTAGTTATATCCTAAAATAAATGGTTTGAGTTCCTGTCATATAAAGTTATGTCTGTCCTTCCTGGAAGCCAAATAACTCCTCATAATCTGCATTACAAAACCTCAAAATATTTCATCCTATTCCATTCTACCCTCTCCTCCAGCTTCCAGCCACAACATTATCCTAAAGCATTCAGTGGAATCTCTCCACTTGTGGTTCCCAGCAACTGGAATTGCGAAACATGCTGCAGAGGTATATTCTTTCCCCGCATAAATGGCTCACAGCCCAAGCCTGAGAGATGCCATGGAGAATCCTCAGTTCATTCCAGAAGAGGCTTTCTCCAATTATCCAAGCATCCAGATCCAACTCCGTCAAATGTTTCTCCAGCTTCTCCCCTTTCCTTTCTGAAGGGCATGAGAGGGGTTGCAGAGGGGCACACGGAGTGGTTCACTTGTTTATCTTGGGCCCAGCTGATGCCCGACACTCAAAAAATGTACGAGTCTAAATCCCCAAGAAGCTGAAACTGTGAGAAAGAAAATCTGGCTGACCTCCTCGGAGAACAAGCAGCAAAGTCCCGCTGAGAAACAGCAGTGGCAAAACAAAGCCCATTGCCACAGAGTTTTTTATTGTTTTGGAGGATGACAAGTCCCTGAAAAATGTTAACGGCCAGGCAGGAATAACCCTGCTCCACCCGCCCGCTTCCATCTGTGTTAAGCACATAACAAATGAGGAATTGAAACCTCTACCAATAATAGTGTCAATGAGGGATCAGGATTATACATGATACTTCCTAAATTTGTTATGCCTCATTAGCGTCGTGGCTTATTGCAGAGTTCCCAGGCATTCCCGAATGGCCCGCTCTGATGGATAATGGAAATAAAGAAAGGGAAGGCACCGGTGACACTGTACTCCCGCCGCATTTATCAAGGGCATCGTTAGCGGCGATAGGTGTGTGCCGTGCTTTCCGCCATGGCCACACATCGATCAGAATGAATAGCTGCACACTTTACCAGATGTGGAAGGAGGGCTGGAGTTGGGATGAATAATGCGCATCCTCCGGTCTACCTGCAGCAACAAAAGTGATGGCGCAAGGACAGAGAGGGCTCTGGAACGCTGGTTCTTGTAGGGCTGTCATACAGTCATACCTCTAGTTACGTCAGTCTCCGGTTGTGTTTTTTCAGGGTACGAACGTGGCACACCCGGAAGTGTATACTTCCGGGTTTTGCCATGCACGCTGCACAGAAGCCGTGTGTGTGCACATAAGCGGCACTCTAGGTGCAGACTTTTTGGGGTGTAACCAGCACCCCAGAACGGTTCGAGTCTGTAACTAGAGGTACCACCGTATTTCAAAAAGTAGAATTCTTGACACCCACAAAATTTTAGGAAACCACCCAAAAAATAGTGATTTTAAGCTTTTTTGAGCGTTGCCGTACATCCGGGTTTCCCCTGACATTTTGCCGATTTAGCAAAATTCCCCCCTGACGCTATTTTTACACCCCGAAAACAGGACATGTCAGGAATTTCCCTGACTTATGGCAAGCCTAGATTCTTGGCGACTGTATTTTAAACTCCATTGCTTGGAAATGGTGGCAGGGCGAAGCTGATAGCGCCTGCAACTCCTGGATCCATTTTTGTTCGGATCCTTATCCCTCTGGGGCCCAGGCCCGGTTCAAAATGGTGTAATTTTCACTCAAATGAGTCCTCCTTGCTGCCTCCTTCCTTCAAGATGTGGGGATCGCTCCCATGAAAGGCAGGCTGGATCTAGACACATCAAAGAAGCGATTCAGTTAAACACATTGTAAACTCATACAGGGAAATCCGGTAGGGGAAGATGAGACTCCACATCGCCATCTGGTGTCACAGTTTTATGTTGCATATACAACATATATAAAATGCTTTTTCTTTACCAATCTAGCTGAGTCCACCTTCCTGAACATGGCTAAAGATGCTTGCTGCATCATCCAGTGATGCAAGGAGCCATGGTGATAGTAGCACCCATGGGTGCTTTTCCTGCTGTTTCCCCTTGTTTGGGAAAGTAGGCAGAAGGCTCCCAGGAGCCACTGAAGCAAAACCTGCTGCTTCTGGGTTCCAATGTGCAGCGGTGATCTGGTTTAGAGTTCAGATTATTTCTTTGGAAGATAAAAAAATAAATAAATCAGTTTTGCATCTGCCCATCCAGTCCAGGTATCTTATTCTCTGGCTTCAGCTCTCTGGGCTTGCAGGCATACATCTCTCTCATTTGCTCCTATGATCCTTATAAAGGCAAGAACAGAAGGAGAGCCCTGCTGCAACAGACCGAAGGCCCACTGAGTCCAGGATTGTGTTTCCAACCACATGCCTACAGGAAGTGCTAAAGCAGGACATGAGAGCAATTGTGCTCTCCCACAGCTGTTCGGCAGCTACTGGTATTTAGGAGCATGAGCACAGAAAAACAGGAAGCTGCCTCCTACTGAGTCAGTGTGGTGTAGTGGTGAAGAGCAGTGGACTTGTAATCTGGTGAACTGGGTTCGCTTCCCCGCTCCTCCACATGCAGCTGCTGGGTGACCTTGGGCTAGTCACACTTCTCTGAAGTCTCTCAGCCTCACTCACCTCACAGAGTGTTTGTTGTGGGGGAGGAAGGGAAAGGAGAATGTTAGCCGCTTTGAGACTCCTTAGGGTAGTGATAAAGCAGGATGTCAAATCCAAACTCTTCTTCTTCTTCTTCTTCAGACCATTGGTCCATCTAGTTGATGATTGTCTACACTGACTAGCAGTAGCACTCCAGGGTTCGGACAGCGAGTCCTTCCTTGAGACATTGCAGGGGACAACAGGGGACCTTCTGCATTAAAGACTGATGCCCTGCCACTGAGCTACAGCCCTTGTGATCCTGAAGGTAGCATTTCAACATCATGGCAGCCATATCCATCGCAGTGTCCTTCTGCATGCAAAGCAGATGTTCAACCACTGAGCTGTGGGCCTTCTGAAAGCCCTACTCAATTTCACATGGGGGGGCAGCAAGGTGTCGCAGAGACAGGCAACATCTGCTTATTTCAAAGGACACAATGGGGTGGTGGGGAGAATTCCTTTCACATCCAGTGTATGCTAGTAAATCCCAACACGTTACCTTGCAGGACAGTTCTATCCCAGCTGCTCTACCCACAATGCATTGCAGATTTTTTAACACCAGCGCATGCCACTCTGTATGCCATCACTGTGACTTATTTACTTAGGCCTGGGGTGTTGGTTTTGTTCCTTGGCCATGTGGGCTATGAACACATTGACTGGGTGGGGGCAGGGGAAAAGGGAGGGAGAGGTGCTCGCTCAGTGTGTTTGTGTCATTTCCTTCCTAGGTTTCTATGGTGGACCCAGTAAATTTATGGACAAAAAATATGAAAGGAAAATTGAAATGCTAGCTAATATGTTTTGTTTTGTGAAGTTATGTGGCTGACTAACTTTTGGGTCATGGTTTTTATTACTAACACCCAGGGGTGATAAATTACCCACTTCTTCCCCTACCTCCACCCCCCAACATGACTTAATCTGCCATTCATCGCTTTATTTCACTATTTGGTTTGGCCAAATAATGGCTAGTCATTGTGTATTCAGCTTAGCGCAGCAATTAGACATTTCAGCACACTCTTGTGGTAGAGAAAGTGTGTGTACACGTACACACACACACACACACACACACAATATGATTCTCACCTAACTCCATCCAAATTACCATTGTCTAAAACATCATGCTTTGCTCAAGCAAGCAAGGTAATGAACAGAGCAGAACAGCTGAGGGAATTGGATATGTTTAGCTTAGAGAAGAGACAACCGAGAGGTGATATGACAGCCATCTACAAATATCTAAAGTGCTGTCGCATGGAAGATAGAGCAAGCTTGTTTTCTGCTGCTGCACAGGATAGGACCCAAACCAATGGATTCAAATCACAAGAAAGGAGATGACAACAAAACACGAGGAGGAACTTTCTGGCAGTAAGAGCCATTTGACTGTGGAATGGACTACCTTAAAAGATTGGGTGGCCATCCACCAGGGATCCCTCCTCCAACTCTGTGATTCTAAGGAAAACCCCAGGATTCTGCCCTGGTTCACTAAGTACATGTTGATCTGTTCCTAGACCAGGAATTCTGACAAGCAAGGGCAGTAGCTGAGTGGTAGAGCAACTGCCTTACATGGTCCCAGGTTCAATCCCCAGCATCTCCAGGTAGGGCTGGGAGAAACTCTTGCCTGAAACCCAGAACAGCCACTGCCAGTCAATAGCTAGATGAAACACAGTCATGTGTTTCTTCAATCCTCTTGGCCAAGGATGGGGAGCCAGTGTGGTGTAGTGGTTAAGAGCAGTAGTCTCGTAATCTGGTGAACCGGGTTCGCGTCTCCGCTCCTCCACATGCAGCTGCTGGGTGACCTTGGGCTAGTCACACTTCTCTGAAGTCTCTCAGCCTCACTCACCTCACAGAGTGTTTGTTGTGGGGGAGGAAGGGAAAGGAGATGGTTAGCCGCTTTGAGACTCCTTAGGGTAGTGATAAAGCGGGATATCAAATCCAAACTACTACTCTTCTTCTTCTTCTTCTTCTTCTTCTTCTTCTTCTTCTTCTTCTTCTTCTTCCTCTGGCTTTTACTCTGCAGCCCTCACAGCTGATGCCACTGGAGCCCCTGCAAAACCACCACTGGGAATTGAGGTCAAAGCTGGCAAGCCACCAAGAATGGCTTGGTGGATCAAATCAGGCACAGGCCAGCCGCTCCTGCCTCTACCCTTATGGCTCCAAGTCTCTTCATACATTATGCTTTGCAGATGTACGCCCATAACTGCAAAGGTAATTAAAAGTCACGTGTAAGGTGCCAGCAGGGATCAAACCAAGGAATTCAGCAGTTAGCCAGGTATCTTGCTCTCTGAGGTGCCAGAACAGCTTACAAGCAGAAAGTCTGCTCTACAGCACCCTTTTACGAATGTGAAAAGAGCAGAAACTGCAGCCAGTCAGTTCAGAACGTGGTTTCTCAAACTTGGGTCTCCAGCCGTTGCTGGTCTACAATTCCCATCATCACTCGCAAGCAGGACCAGTGGTCTGACATGATCCAGTTGTCTCCAGATGCTGGGATCATCTGCAAGGGATTTTCACACGGCAAGGTTAATATTGCCCACCTTCATGTAATGTTTGAAGACATCTTTGTAACGCAGAGCTGGCCTGCTAATAGGCCTGGTGGCTGAAGTCAGCTCTCTTGGGGATCCTGCCATCTTCCATTCTGTGGACTCATGCATACTGTGAGTCATTTAAAAAGGTAAAGGGACCCCCTGACCATTAGGTCTAGTCGTGGCCGACTCTGGGGTTGCGGCGCTCATCTCGCTTTATTGGCCGAGGGAGCCGGCGTACAGCTTCCGGGTCATGTGGCCAGCATGACTAAGCCACTTCTGGTGAACCAGAGCAGCGCACGGAAATGCCATTTACCTTTCCACCAGAGCAGTACCTATTTATCTACTTGCACTTTGACGTGCTTTCAAACTGCTAGGTTGGCAGGAGCAGGGACCGAGCAACGGGAGCTCACCCCATCGTAGGGATTCGAACCGCCGACCTTCTGATTGGCAAGTCCTAGGCTCTGTGGTTTAACCCACAGCGCCACCCGCATCCCGGTGAGTCATTTAGCCATGTGCAGAATGCACAGTAGGGTTTCTTTGCCACAGAGCTTTGTCCCACTATTGATATATCTTCTTCACCTCCACACAGATAATATGAAGAGCCACGCTGGTTGTCTCCTACACATTTGCGCCAGATACTCTCATTGCTTTGCAGCCAATCAGAACTGACTACATGATGACATCACTGAAGGCAAGAAAAGGCAGTTGTGAGTTGAGTACCAAGGAAGGCAAAGCAGTTGCAAAAACTGCCACAAAAAGGGGCAGCTGAAAATGCTTGCACAAAAAAACCCATTGAAAATAGTTTTGATTGAGACATAGTCTCTTCCTGTCTACTGCAAACCAGAAGGATGGTTGTGGGGAAATAATACAAATACTGCATACATAGCTGGCAAAAAAAATGGAAAGGAAATCTCCATAAGGGAAGCATATCTATGAGCCCTAGGGTGACTTGTTTACACCACTTGGAAAAGATCACACGGCAAGGATCCATGAACCAGCAGCATTCATTTCTTTTATTCTGGGAGACAAAGAGACAGATTTTCAGGGCGTTGCATAAGGCAGACTTGGTCATACTGCTCCTATTAACTTTAATGAATGACTTGGGTGTAACTTCCCATGCATCACCCAGAAACTGTTTCCCTTAAGTGGTTTATTCCTGTGTGCTTTTTAAACATTCTAAACATGTTTCTGTGGTCTTTTCTTTTAAAGGAATATGCACCAGGAGATTTAATCATCTGAAGGAAAGCAGAACAAATGTGATTCAAAAGTGGTCTTCGCAGAAAGCTGCGCCAAATTTTCATGATGTTCTATTTCTTCCTGGGGGTGGGGGCGGGGGAGGAAGCATTGTTTGTTTCTGCAAGGGTTCAAATCACTGGCAAAGCCAGCCTTATTTGGAGCAGCTTTGTGCCATTGCCCCGCCAATGCCTTTTCCTTCTGTTGCTGCCATCAGCTATGAGTTGCTCAGAAAAGTTCACATGGGACCACACATGCGATAAATTAACCAGGCACCCAAAATAAATAACGGTGCCCAAAGCACAGGCCTGTGATGTCCAGGTACTCTTGTTTGGTGGTAAGAGCTGTTTCTGGTGGTAAGAAACCATGGAACAAACTGCCTCAGCAAGTGGGGTAGACTCGCCTTCACTGGTTTTTAAGCAGAGGTTGGATGGCCACCTGCCTGGAATTCTTCAACTGAGATTCCTGCATTGCAGGGGGGTTGGACTGGATGACCTTTGGGGGGTCCCTTCCAACTCTACAGTTGTTGTTTTTATTACTTCAACTCCCATCACTCTGTTTTCTGCAGTAAATGTTGGAAGTGATGTGTCTTCTCTCTCTCTCTCTCTCTTTCCTTTTACCTCTGACATCTGAAGGCATCTGAAAGCAGCCCTGTTTAGGGAAGCTTTTAATGTATTTTAATATTTTGTTGAAAGCAGCCCAGGGTGGCTGGGGAAGCCCAGCCAGATGGGCGGGGTATAAATACAGTGGTACCTCTGGATGCAAACAGGATCCGTTCCAGAGCCCTGTTCGCATCCTGAAGCGAATGCAACCCGCATCAGCGCGTGCGCGGGTCGCGATTCGCCGCTTCTGTGCATGCACGTGACATAATTTTGAGTGTCTGCGCATGCGCGAGCAGTGAAACCCGGAAGTAACGCATTCCATTACTTCCGGGTCACTGCGGAGCGCAACCCGAAAATGCTCAACCCGAGGTATGACTGTAATATATTATTATTATTATTATTATTATTATTATTATTATAGCTACAGAAAAGCATCAGTGGCAGTCTGTCTCCTTCAGCACCAACCAACAAGCAAAGATGTCCTGGGAAGCATTCAAGTTACTCCCTAGAGAACCCCAGGGGATAACTATAGCTCAGTGGATATCTGAATGCGGAAGACCCGGGCTAAGATTTGTGTGTGTGTGTAGTCCCCCACCAGCAGTGGGAAGAAAATAACCATCTATGCAAAGGAAAATATGTTTTTGCGCATAGATGGCATGTTCTTTATGACATTGGCACCATCTGCAGATATCAGTCCAATGTCTGTGTCTGAGAACCGCAGTGAACAAAAAGAACATGGCCCAACTCTGTGCTTTAAAAGGCTACGTTATGGCATCAGGTCTTGGGATTTTTTGCTGAACGTCATTCCCACCAAAATCGTCTCAGGGAAAAAAAGGGGGAACATTTCACAAGCCATGCCATGTCAAGCTCTCTCAGGAACGGTGCCAGCCTGTCTTGGCATGGCTCATCTGAAAAGACTGGAATTGACAGAAAGAAACATTTATTAAAACAACACCATCAACTTGGCCTTATGAAAACTCGAGAAGCTAGTCCTACAGAGCAGGCCATAGCTCAGTGGGACAGAATCAGCTCTGCATGCAGAAGGTTCAACACTCAGCTGGAAGTGAAACCCTCTGCCAGTCAGTGCAGACAATATTCAGCTAGATGGACTGGTGGATCTGACTCAGTATAAATAAGGCAGCTACCTGTGTTCCCCCAGTATTTCCCAGCTTGGTGTCCTTCAGATGTTTAGGACTACAACTCCCATCATACTTTATGATTGGCCATCCTGGCAGTGGATAATGGGATTTGTGGTCCAACATCATTAGGAGGGCACCAGGTTAGAGATGGCAGGTAGTGGGTCTTTGGTTTTAAAAGATACCCATTTTCTCACCATAGGAAATACTGTGCCACAAAATGTAACCAGGATACGAGACTTTGCTTAACTGGCTTCTATAAGAATCAAATTTAGCGCCAGATATATTCTGGGTTGCATTGTCTGCTTGACGTTACCCATTAATATGCTCTTTCATTAACATAAGCAATCATCAAGCAATTTAAAGAGGAGAAAACAGTGGCTCAGCAATAATGAAACTAATGACTAATGCCGTCAAATTAATATTTATAATATGCCATAACATTAACAGAAGAATTATCCCACTTTATGTTTCTATCAGTTCTTGGGCTGCTTAGGAAATGAGTAGTAATATTTTGCATAATGCCAATGCCAAGTCTTATTATTTTCAAAATTATTTCGATCCCTAAGTAAAAGGCTGTTTTGGAAAACGTTATGAGTAACAACCACCTGCAAATTATTGGGTAGTCATTTAGTACTTGGAAGAGTATGGAAAACGCTTTCCACTTGGGACAAAGCATCTGACGCATGGAAAGGTCTAAGACAGGGTGGGAGGTGGGGGCAAAAGGATCTACTGGTGGAATTCTGGATGACTCAAGTTGATATAGCGACATCCTACCATACCCTCCAACATTTCTCTTGGACAGCCTATGGAAAAGTAGGAGATTCCGGGATCAAATCAGAAACCGAAACGGCTTCTGTAACCTGGAAAATAGGGACACTTGGAGGGTCTGCCAGTTTATGCTGTCAGTGAGAACTAGACCTTGGAATACAAAGGCTCATAATAAGACAGGGATTCTCAGGGGTTAAAGACACACATCTTGACAAAGGAAGAAGATAGATTCTATCCAGGACAAGCCCAAGACATTCTGGCACCTGAAGGGAGCCCACCCAAGAATCAGAGTTTCTTAAAGGATCTATCTATCATCTATCTATCTATATCTATCATCTATCTATCTATCATCTATGGAGATCACCTCCACTGTTTCCTCTTTGGAGCAGATAACTGGGCTCCTATGGAAGGAAGAAGAAGGGAACTTGCCAGTTGCCTCACTCCCCCCCCCCCCGATGCCTCACTTCCCCAGGACTCCTAGCCTGTAGCAGCTCCTCCAAGTCATGGCGAGCACCACCAAAGTTGCCTGGGCAAGTAAATGGGGTCCTGGCAGCTGCCCTGCATTGTGGGAGCTGTTGTTCTCAGCTCCATAGGCTACCGTTACTTCTCCTTCTGGCTCCTGCCCAAGGAGACTACAATTCCCAGAAGTCATTGTGAAGGGCTTATTAGGGCTTCTGAGGGTTCTCTGACTGGTTGCAAACAAGGAGCCAGTCTTTTATGGTGCAGTGGTTAAGAGCGGTAGACTTGTAATCAGGACAGGATGGGGTTGTGCAGAGTTGTTAAGGCAGCAGAGAGCATTGTTAGCTGCCCACTTTCCACCTTAGAGCAGATTTATGCCACAAGGTGCCATAGGAAGGCACTGGACATAGTAAAAGATCCATCGCATCCTGGTCACTGTCTCTTCGAGCTCCTGCCGTCGGGACGGAGATACAGGACGATGAAGACAAGAACGAGCCGTCTCAAGAACAGCTTCTTCTCCAGAGCGATCTCGGCCCTGAATGGGAAACCTGGACTTTGAAAGTCATCTAATCTTCCTTGCTGTATTATATTGTATTGTTTTAATTAGTGTTTTTATAGTTGTTCTGATTTTGTGTGGAGTGCCCTACCTGGGTGGATGGAGGGAGCAGCCAAGTAAATTTCGTTGTCCCTGAGAGGAGGCAATGACAATAAAGATATTATTATTATTATTATTATTATTATTATTATTATTATTATTATTATTATTAATGTCTCCACTCCTCCACATGCAGCTGCTGGGTGACCTTGGACCAGTCACACTTCTCTGAAGTCTCTCAGCCTCACTCACCTCACAGAGTGTTTGTTGTGGGGGAGGAAGGGAAAGGAGAATGTTAGCCACTTTGAGACTCCTTAGGGTAGTGATAAAGCAGGATACCAAATCCAAACTCCTCCTCTTCTTCCTCCTCCTCCTCCTCTTCCTCCTCCTCCTCTTCCTCCTCCTCCTCTTCCTCCTCCTCCTCCTCCTCCTCCTCTTCTTCTTCTTCTTCTTCTTCTTCTTCTTCTTCTTCTTCTTCTTCTTCTTCACTTGGGGTGGGATGGAGTGAGGTGAGTTGCAACCTGATCGAAATTTGGGCAGGGGGGTGGATCTTCTGACCTTCCCAGTTCTCCAGAGCCTGCTGCCCTGAAGCAATGGCCTCACCCTGCTTCATTTGGTGGATGGATCAGCTCAGATTCTACCACTGCTGCTTGACATCCCTGATCTTGTCATCTGCACCTCCATAAAAACCAACACAGGATGCAAACAATTGGCCAAAGGCACAATTTTTGAAAACCATATTTGTTCTCGACCGACTGAGATGAGTGCGGGTCTCAGACCGCAGCAGCCGCAGTCTTTCTTGCAAAGTTTCAAGTCATTTCATCACAGTTTGTGAAGATGTCATGTACTGCCCTTGTTGGCCAAACTTTTGAAAACATGTTGCAACATAGGTGCACCTCTGACTTCGCGTGTTTCAGTAGAAGCAACATGTTCCAACTGCATGAATTAGAATCCAAAAATTTGTTTGAGTGCAAATACCCAAGACCTAATACAGAGTTCTCCAAATATAGTTTCAACGTGGTTCAAAGGGACTGAAGTCTGGTCTCATGAGTAAACAAAGGAAAAAATGCCAGAGGGGATGTTTTAATAGTTCTATTTTTTCCCCATTCTTTTTGCACCCAGCTTAGTGAGATTCTCTGTTTAATTTGTTAAAGCTTAAAGAGGAATCAAACAGCTCGTTGTTCTTTAAAGCTGCATTTTGCTCCCATTAGATTTATTTATGCTTTTTAAACAAGCAAACACTAATTTCCAAGTAATTGTAAAAGATCGGCCTTCTGGAGAGAGTAAGGTTGCCAACATTAATACCTGCACTGAAGGGATGAGTGAGTCTGTCGATTTCAGTTTCTTGAATCATACAATTCAGTTCTCTACATTTCCATATCGGTTTGCTATTTTCTTTCGTTTTAAAACCCTCATGAAAAGTCATCAGCATATTTGTGTGAACTTCTCCCATCATGCACTTTTCTGTATGCTATTTCCCTTAACATTCACATTTGTGCAAAGCGATTTCCAAAATATCACACATTTTGCACATTATTTTCACTAATGGGTTTATTTTGTTAAACTTTACCCCAGTACATAGCATGGCTTAAATCAGAGCTGAGGAACCTGAGTCCCTCCAAGCATTGCTGGACTGCAACTCCCATGTTCCCAAACCATTAGCTATTCTGGCTGGAACTGCTGAGACCTGAAATTCAACATCTAGAGTGTCACAGGTTCTTTACCTCTATATTCAACCCTTGCTTCCCTAGTGATGGTATTTCCCACCCCTTTGCTCCAGTGGCGTAGCGTGGGGGGTGCAGGGGGGGCCGGCCGCACCGGGCGCAACATCTGGGGGTTAGGGAAATCCACGGGTTAGGGGGCGCAAATCCACAGGTTAGGGGGCGCAAATCCATGGGTTAGGGGGCGCAAATTACTTGCCTTGCCCAGGGTGCTGATAACCCACGCTACGCCACTGCTTTGCTCTCCCAATGAAGTATTTCAGGAGTCACCCTAGTAATCTGATGACAACTTATTTGAAGGCCAGTCCTACAGTTCTGAAATATGTTGCCTGAGAGTTATTGTGTGAGATAGTCTCTCTCTCTCTCTCTCTCTCTCTCTCTCTCTCTCTCTCTGTGTGTGTGTGTGAGAGAGAGAGAGAGAGAGAGAGAGAGAGAGAGAATATCAGTCTAATGGCACAATACTATAAAGACACTCCAAGTTTCCCTATTTCCCAGAGACAGTCCTGGATTTACAGAAGCCATCCCGGTTTCTGATTTGATTCTGGAATGTCCTGCTTTTCCTTAGGATGTCCCTGTTTTCAATGGAGAAATGTTGGAGGGTATGGAGTTATGTGACCACCCAGGCCAAGGGGATAAGTTACAACCTTTAGAAGACATCTTCTAATGTTCTATTACAGTGGTACCTCTGGTTAAGAACTTAATTCGTTCCAGAGGTCCGTTCTTAACCTGAAACTGTTCTTAACCTGAGGTACCACTTTAGCTAATGGGGCCTCCTGCTACCGCCGCACTGCCGCCGCGCAATTTCTGTTTTCATCCTGAGGTAAGTTTCTTAACCCGATGTACTACTTTCGGCTTAGCAGAGTCTGTAACCTGAAACATTTGTAACCCGAAGCATTTGTAACCCGAGGTACCAGTGTATATACAGTATATGTTGGAAGCCACCCTGAGTGGCTGTGGCAACCCAGTCAGATGGGGAGGGGTGTCACTGACCACACCACCTATCATCCCTGACTATCGACCATGCTGGCTGGGACTCATGGGATTTGCAGTCCTACAACATCTGAGGGGCACCTCCTTGCCTATCCCTGATCCAGACTGATCAAGAGGTCTGGTAGCATCAACTTGTCTTATGGCACTTTGCAGAGGGGTTCAAAAAACTTGGCAGAGCAAGGCGTCGCGCAAGCACAGCCAGCCAGCTCTCTGGGTTACAGTCCCGTTTCGACCTGGGCCAATTCTATTTCACATGTTCAACACCCACAATATTAAACGAAAGCACTGATTTTGTTTGGGAGGCTTTCTATCAAATGTCACAGGCTTCGGAGTATTTATCTCACCACTGTGATTTCCCGCTGCAGAAACATCTGTTTCTTTTCTCTTCAGTCAATGTGAAACCTGAAAGGGGCCTTAGTTCAAACGTGATTATATTGTACAGCATTGATGTACGCCTAACAACAAGACAAATTTAACTCATAGGAATATTTGATCCTCGGCCCCATTTATGTCGAACCCATTTTAAGATATCCGAGGGGAAGCGAGGAGTGTGAATTGATGAAAGTTGTTGACTGATCTATTGAGAGGCTCAGGCCTTCATCCCTCAGGAGGCCTCAAGCTTTGTTAAACTGACACTCACCAGGTCCTTGTTCGTCCCAAACAGTGCGATGGTGTTTCTCTTCTGTTAAGGAGATTGTCTCTGACAATCTCATAAAATCATTCTTTTGTCCTGACTTTGTAGGAGGTCCTTTTAAAGTATTTAACACCCACCTAGGAGGCACTCTTTTAGAAAGAGAGAGAGAGGGAGGGGGAGAGAGAGGAATAAGAGAACGGGAATTTTTCCCCACCTCATGAAAAAATAACTTTTTAATTTGAGATCTGAAATATTTGAATAGAGAAAGGCCTGCAGAGATGTGAGCTTTTCTCCATTGTTTGTACATAATACCTATTTTTTCAACCCGCTGTGTGGCTAACTCTCTTCTCTCAAGCTGGAATGAAGGCACTTTGGGAATAAGGTGCCCTCAGACAACACGGAGGGCCATTTCCTGGGGGGCGGCAAGAAATGAACTTGGCCGTGCCTAAAGATGAAGTATTCTATTAGCAGCAAGCTTCAAATACATGTCTCTGATGATGATTCCCCAAGGGAGGCTTCCATTAAGAGCCATACAAAGGAGTTCCCTTCTGTCTGTTCTCGATGTTATTCCATGTCACCGCAAGACAGGGGAGAAGAAGGTGTTTGCAGGAAAGAGGCTAACAGAATTTCAGAAGGAAGAAACCCTTTGGTGCAAAACTTGTAGTTCAAGTTCCGTGGACTTGTACCTGGTCGGAAGGCCTTTTCCTTGTCACATGACCACACAAACAGACTGGATCTGATTCAAAGGAGCGGACTGCAAACGCTATCAGCTAGCTTGCTTGTTCATTCATTGGGTGGTATCCCACTAAATTACGCTCAGAGCATACCCACCAAAATCAACGTACTTAAGTTAATCATGGTCAGCCACTTCAACAGGTCTACTCTGAGTAGGACTAGCATTGGACACAACCCATTTATGCGGGCTCATGGTGAATCCTGGGTCCCAATTTGATTTGGGTTGATTCAAGTCAACCTGGAATTTGGCTGGAGTGGGTTGAGGCATCGCCTCATGTCAATTCCACACGGAGAGTTCTGGGGCTCCCATTGTTAGGATATAGTTCTGTTCCACCTTAAAAGGAACAGGCATGACTGTTGTGTGTCACATGCCTGTTTACATTCCAGCACAGCTTGCTGGGAGCTTCCGTTTGTATATTGCTTTTGTTATGCTGCTGTGTGCTTGGACACGAAGGGAAGCAGACATGTTTTTCCTTTGTTCCTGATACTGAATAAACGCCTGTAAATATACTTACATCTGCCTCTGTCCGCTACTTCTGTTGTGATGATTTATTCACTCTGCTGATAAGAGCGTGCTCAGTCTCTAAAGATTTCGGAGGCTCGAGTGACTGATTCATGCTGTTCCGAGAACCGGAGTTCGCCCGGCTGCCAGCCGGTGGCTGGAGCCAGTTGAGGGCCTGCCAAATGCCCCCGTCTCCCCGGACACATCCCAACACCCATAAGACATACCCTCCAAGTGTCCCAGGACAGCCCTGGAATTACGGCAGCCATCTCGGCTTCTGATTTGATCCCGGGATGTCTCTATTTCCCCTGCCAGGGCTGCTGCTGCCAAGCTTGGGGAGGAGGAAGAGCTGGCTCTTGTCCCAAGCAATGACAGTGGTACTGTGGCAGTGGCAGCTGCAAGGCAGCATCCTTTTGCCTCTCCATGGCTGCAACTGCCAACCTCCTCCTCCTTTGGGCAGCTAATTGCAGCTGTTGGAGAATGGGCAAAGAGGAGGGGAGGCAGGCTGCTGCCACCGAGTGTGACACACCAACAGGAGTCTTGATTTTTTTTATAATTAAAAAAGTGCTTTGTGCATTTGCATCTAATCTTGTCCCTTTGTAAAAAAAATATATATATATTTATTGGTGTGTGTTTTTCTTTTTGTAAATCTACCCAAGAATAAACTAAAATCAGGATTAAGGGGTTTTCTCAGGACGGTGAAGGGCGTGTGTGCTATGTCCCATTGGTGCCGTGGTGGCGGCACTCATCTTTATGACATGAAATGCGAGGTGGCGGGGACGAAAAACGGGGTGTTGAAGAGGGTCAGTTTGGGGGGAATGAGAAATGTCCCTATTTTCATCTGAGGAAAGTTTGAGGCTATGTCATATGGGGGTGGTGTTTGAGTGGCAAGGAGAAGGGGAAAAGGAGATGCAGGCAGTCTGTGGCTTGTTGAAAAAAGAAGGCGTTCAGTAGGTGACGAGACAACAACACAGGAAGTGTCTATCTAATAATGGGAGGGGTTCCAAAGAGGAGGAGCCATGACATTAAAGCAGGGGTCCCCAACCTGTGGCCCATAGAGGTGGCCCATGAGCCACCCCCAAACCGAGCTGCCCATTCAGCGAGTCCCTGCGCACTGCGCTAAACCGGCACAGAGCAGCGCAGGGTCTCTCTTCCGCAGGTCCAGAAATTGCTCCTGCAAGAGCCAGTGTGGTGTAGTGCTTAAGAGCAGTAGTCTCATAATCTGGGGAACTGGGTTTGCATCCCCACTCCTCCACATGCAGCTGCTGGGTGACCTTGGGCCAGTCACACTTCTTTGAAGACTCTCAGCCCCACTCACCTCACAGAATGTTTGTTGTGGGGGAGGAAGGGAGAGGAGAATGTTAGCCGCTTTGAAACTCCTTAAAGGGAGTGAAAGGTGGGATATCAAATCCAAACTCTTCCAAATGCCGGAAATCGCATCTGCACATGTCTGTGGTGCCGGAAATCATTTCTGCGCATGCCTAGGCACCAAAAATTGCTTCTGCACAGGCGTGATTTTCGGCATCTGGGCATGCACAGGCGCGATTTCTGGTGCCACGGACATCCGCAGACACGATTTCCCGTGTCGTGCTGCACTGGCCTGGCCCACAGAGGATCTCCATGGGAGTGATCCAGCCCATGCCCAGTAAGCCTTGCCGACCCTTGCATTAAAGGCCTGATTCTGAAATTGTACAGAACAGATCTGTTGAGAAGATGGTATTTGCAGGAGGCCCTCTCTTGTAGAGTGCAGTGGTCGATTGGGCATGGTGATATAACATTTTAGGTTCATAAATATGTAAACATGGCTGCATCCAAGCAAGTACTTTCAGTTTCATTTCTTCTGCCACCATTCAGCCACCCCAGAGGACAGGATCACACTTCAAAATGACCTTGACAGATTAGAGAACTGGGCCAAAACAAACAAGATGAATTTTAACAGGGAGAAGTGTAAAGTATTGCACTTGGGCAAAAAAAATGAGAGGCACAAATACAAGATGGGTGACACCTGGCTTGAGAGCAGTACATGTGAAAAGGATCTAGGAGTCTTGGTTGACCACAAACTTGACATGAGCCAACAGTGTGACGCGGCAGCTAAAAAAGCCAATGCAATTCTGGGCTGCATCAATAGGAGTATTGCATCTAGATCAAGGGAAGTAATAGTGCCACTGTATTCTGCTCTGGTCAGACCTCACCTGGAGTACTGTGTCCAGTTCTGGGCACCACAGTTCAAGAAGGACACTGACAAACTGGAACGTGTCCAGAGGAGGGCAACCAAAATGGTCAAGGGCCTGGAAACGATGCCTTATGAACGGCTAAGGGAGCTGGGCATGTTTAGCCTGGAGAAGAGGGGTGATATGATAGCCATGTTCAAATATATAAAAGGATGTCACATAGAGGAGGGAGAAAGGTTGTTTTCTGCTGCTCCAGAGAAGCGGACACGGAGCAATGGATCCAAACTACAAGAAAGAAGATTCCACCTAAACATTAGGAAGAACTTCCTGACAGTAAGAGCTGTTCGACAGTGGAATTTGCTGCCAAGGAGTGTGGTGGAGTCTCCTTCTTTGGAGGTCTTTAAGCAGAGGCTTGACAACCATATGTCAGGAGTGCTCTGATGGTGTTTCCTGCTTGGCAGGGGGTTGGACTCGATGGCCCTTGTGGTCTCTTCCAACTCTATGATTCTATGATTCTATGATTCTATGTATTTCCTAGTAATTCGTATCCTCCAACAGATTAGATTTAATGGCACATACAAATATGTCACACCCACACACTTAAAACGAAACAAAACTGAGGCATTTTATTTTGAAACACGAGCATGCTTCACGACTGAGTTTGCTACCGTTAAAATGTGGGGAGGGGATTACACCAGCTCAAGAGCGTCTTTAGATGTGCAGGTATAATGGGAACAAAATCAAGGAGAAGGCCCTGATGGTTATGGAGGAGGAACTGAAAAAGGACGAGCAAGATGTGCAGCGTGCATTTCCCATCCGTACAATGCTTCTGCTTTGAAAGCTGGCATTCTTACTCAAAAATGTCCAGATCCTAGGCCAATATTTATCTGGTTCTGTGCCCTAATTTGCACACACAGCCACTGATCTTGACTTACCATACTGGGATTCACCATATCAAGAGAAAGTTGCATATTCGCCGGTGGGAAGCTGGAAGCAGCTTGTGCAACGAAATGAATCTGTTGTAATGTTGTGTTTCTTTACTGTCGGCCAACCCTATATTTTGAATTCTGGGGGGGGAAGAAAGAGAGAGAGAGAGTCAAGGACCACAATTCTGGCACATAAGGCCACAATTCCATCTGGTGTTGCCCATGTTGAGATTTTCCGTTGCCTGGAGGAAGTAAGGACAGCTTTTGCCAGATTGCCACATTTGGCATCTCTCCCAGATTTATCTTCTGCTGCCTGGATCGGCACCTGTAGTTCACTGGTTAATGGAACTGGCTTAAAACCTCACAACCATCTGATGAATCATTGGTGAATTATTGTTATTTTTTAAAAAATTAATTGCCTCTCAAAGTTCAGTAACTATTGTCTGCATCACAGTTGGCGTCAAAACCAACTGTCATTCTTGATGGTAGTCTCGATCAAAAGAACAACGATGAACGCATATGGAGACTAAACTCCTTCGATTAGAGAATGGCATGCTTCCACATCAATGGCTAGGAACTTTGGTAGGGCGCTGTGGGGAAGCTGGCACTTATCTAAACAAGGAAGGCATGCACATCATCGGTTGGTGCCTTGTGCCAACAGTTATACCCAGTCATTCTTGCTTTGTCTCTATGGGCTGTGATATCAACAGGCAGATTCTACAGAACTAAACCAGCATAATCCCAAGTTTCTTCAGGTTAAGAGAGCTGCAGGCAGGACTGTGATTTGTCAGCCATTTCAGAGCTATCATTTTAGGGCAGGCATAGGCAAAGTCGGCCCTCCAGATGTTTCTGGACTACAACTCCCATAATCCCTAGCTAACAGGATGATGGGAATTGTAGTCCCAAAACATCTGGAGGGCCAAGTTTGCCTATGCCTGACTTAGGGATACATAGACTAGATGGACCTTCATGATTTCTCTTCTCTACCATTGTTGTATCTCATCGCGTCGCCCCAGAGATAAATAAATATGAGAATGCGTTATCATAACGGTAAGTATGGAGATTGACTGGGAAATATTGTATCAATGGTTCCCAAAGTGAGTGGTAGGGCCCCAGGGAGTGGGGTGGGGGGCACTGAGAGGCAAGGGGGTGGCAGCAGGAGGGGCACTGGAAGTGCAAATGACTACCAGGCTTTGAAAAGCTGGTATCACTGGGTTAAGTCCCTCAATTCTGTTTTTGCCTGTTCAGTTGGTTCAATAGCCTCCCTGACAGGGAGTCCAGATCTTGACCCCATGCTTAAGTCACACATATCTCTAAGTTTTCCTGTGGTGCAGTTTTACTGAAGTCTATAGGGTAGCTCTTTGGTAGACAGGATGTGAATTGCAGCATGATAACTCTGTTGTAATGAATTTGGAATTCAAGAACTTGGAAGGCGGAACTGTCAGATTTTTTATTTTATTTTTTAATAATAATAATATATCACTTGAACCATGTTCACTTTTATGCCTTTTCAACATGGTCATCTGATTAACTGGATTTTTTAAAATGTTATGATTCCCCCAAAAAAGGAACCCTGCATTTGCAAGTGATTCTTTACCCTCTGAAATGCAACCGTAGATTTGGTTCCGCTTGCCTCCTTTAGCGCTGCTGGTCCTTCCCTTCCAGAAAGGAGGAGAGATCCTGATTGGCTTGCGTCCGTGCAAGTCCAACACCGGCAGCTCCTTCCTTGTGCTTCATAACAGTTCTTTTCCTCTTGGCTGCAAACTCTCATAACTAGCCCCATGCCAAACGTTCAAAGATTGGATTATGGCCTGTCGTACTTGATTATTTTTGTCAGCATGCTGACCCAGGGTGCCCTTTTCTTGTGTTGTTCCTTCTGTTTCCATTTTTCATGTCGTCCAGCTTTTCATCTTGTCAATCAGCCTTTGACTTCCTGATTAAAGTGTCTGTCACAGGAGCAGCCCGCTTTCCAGTCACTTGTTTAATTTGTTCCTCATGGCATCCAATTGAGTTATTCATCAGGCCCAGCTGTTCCCAAGTGCTTCCAGCGTCACTTCCCCCCCCCTCTACCCCCCCACCCCCAATGTGTTTGGGTTTAACCTCTGCATCTATATACAACAGCGCAAACTCCTCCATTCATTCCTGTGGCTGCCCTGCCTGAAAGTTGCTCTGTCTGGCTACCTGCACACACCACAGTTCATGAATCAAGGAAGAAGAAGCATTTCAGCTTGGCACTATGGGAAGAAGTACAACTCGACAAGTTAACTTTTAAGCATTGGTAATAAGAAATGGGATCCTAAGACTTGATCCCAATTTGGGTGGGGTAATCTCAGCCATGAGGGATGCGGGTTAAACCACAGAGCCTAGGATTTGCTGATAAGAAGGTCGGCGGTTCGAATCCCCGTAATGGGGTGAGCTCCCATTGCTCGGTCCCTGCTCCTGCCAACCTAGCAGTTTGAAAGCACGTCAAAGTGCAAGTAGAACAATAGGTACCGCTCTGGCAGGAAGGTAAACAGTGTTTCCGTGTGCTACTCTGGTTCGCCAGAAGCGGCTTAGTCATGCTGGCCACATGACCCAAAAGCTGTACGCTGGCTCCCTCAGCCAATAAAGCGAGATGAGCGCCGCAACCCCAGAGTCGGTCATGATTGGACCTAATGGTCAGGGGTCCCTTTACTTTTACCTAATCTCAGCCATGCAAGCTTCTGGCTCCACCATAATGGGAGATTATGCTGTGAACATGTGCGGTGTTCTGTTTAGAGTGTCAGACTAGGATGTGGGAGACTAGGATTCAAATCCCTACTCACATCACAAAGCACTGGTCCAATGTGGATTTTCCTCTTTGGAAACCTGCCTGTACTTCAGATATCACCTTATTTCTATCTGCCCATTCTTCCAGTCTCCCAAGAAGGAGCCTGGCATATAGTTTAGAGGCTACATCTAACAAACTAATGGGTCTATAATTGGCAGGGTTTTTCTTATCACCCTTTTTAGATATTGGGGCAATTATACTCAGCTCCCACCCTTCCGGTATGAGACCTGAGCTGTTAATGTATGAAAACAGTTTTGCAAAAATGGGTGAGCCGAAATCAGGTCTTATCTTATAAATCTCCATTGGGATCATGTCTTCTCCTGGAGCTTTATTGGCTAGTTGGCTTACGATTAGCCTCTTAATCTGATTGAGCGTGACGTCTGGCCATTCTGGCAGTTCTGATAACTGAGTATAGTAAACTTGTGAGGGTGAGTCAGGACGGGGGCCATATATTCCTGTAAAATATGTCACCCAATCCTTTCCTTGGACAGATGCTTCTGAGTAGCCCAGCCCATTTGTACCTTGGGCAACCAGATGCCAAAATTTTCATGAGTCCTTTTGAAGTTCTGCGTCTCCCAATGTTTTCCACTGTTGCTCCTAATATATTTGTTTTTGCTTTTAAGTAAAATCCCTACTCAGCTAGGAAGAGTGCTGGGTGACCTTGGGCCAGTCACAGCCTCTCAACCTAACCTTACAAACACGGTTGTTACAAGTTTGAAATAGGGCTGTGGATAAACGTCTTTGCTGTCTTGGTTCTCCTTGTAGAAAAGGTGGATTATAAATGAAACAATCAGAATGAATAAATGTGATGCTCAGAGAAAGCAAAGAGAAAGTTGGTTTGCCCAGAACTGGAACAAAAACAAAACAAATGTTCTAGGATGATCACTGAGATCTCTCTTGGTGGTCTACCGTGGTTCAGATGCACGACTCATAATCCAGCAGGATCTTTCCAATCAGTATTCAATATTCACCTCTCTTAAGGTGTTTGGTGAAGGCCTTTCTATCCCAGCAGGCATTTTAATTAAGTTGTATTGTGCCTATTTTATGTTCCACCTGTTGTTGTTTTTCTTAATTGTTTGAAACACCATATTATTGGATGAATGAATTGTTTTGTTGATCGATTTGTAAACTGCTGTTCCTCTTCTACGGAGCAATACTGGACATAACGTAAATAAATAAAATGAGTCATAAACCAAATGAACAAAGAGGTAAAGGGTATGCAGGTAAGTATGCAAAAATTGCATGTAATATATATATATATATATATATATATATATATATATATATATATATATTTGCTTTCGTAGATTTTCACGGGTACAGGAATGCAGGTTTTGGTGTCCTCGGGTGTCTTCCCGTGTAAAAGTTGGGGTGTCTAGGCGACGTTTCGACGAGGTCTCACTCGTCATCTTCAGGCTGGTGCTTTCGGCTTCTTGTTACTGGAACAGAGCAGGATCTCAGTGTTTGAGTTCCTATAAATACTGTAGAGGGGGTGTGGTGTATAGCCTCCAATGTTCTGGGCAGAGAGGAAGTTCCCAGGCTAGTGTGCCTTTTCTTCTTTTGTTCCTTAATTACTTGAGAGATATCTTGAGTGATTTCTTGAGTGATATCCTGAGTACCACTTAGGTGGGTCATTAGGTGTGGATTAGTTGTTAAAGTCTTTGTGTCTTGACCTCTTGAACTTTGTGGAGAGTTTTCCAGAATCTCTCAAACGTGTTAATTGCCAATGGATACCAGCAAAACAGGATTACGAAGCTAATCCAAAAGGAAACACCCCCCAAAAACCAAGACACAGAAGAAAACAATGGCATGGCCCTCCTTCCTTATATCAAGGGCACTACAGATAAAATTAGCAAAATCCTCCATAAACACAATATCAAAACAGCCTTTTGCACCAACCAAAAAATAGCCAATATCCTCAGAAACCCCAAGGATAAAATCCAGTTGGAAAACCAAGGGATCTATGAAATACCCTGCAAAGTCTGCCCAGCCACGTACATTGGACAAACAAACAGACGAATAAATGCACGTATCGCAGAACACAAGAATGCCGTCAAAAAAGAAGAAAAAACTTCCTCTCTTTTCCAACACATGAAAGAAACAGGACACGAAATTAATTTTGCAGATTCCAAATTGCTCTTTAACACGGAACATCACCACAAGAGAATAATCATGGAAGCCATCGAGATAGAGAAACACCCTCACAACATGAACAAGCGTGACGACACATCCCGCTTGCCAGACATCTGGAAATTAGCCCTCCCCACAAAAACTGACACCAGATCCAGAGGCACACAGAACGCCAACACCAATCAACCACACCAGACCCAAACCCAGACCCTCTCCACAGATGAATTACAGACACCATCCAGTAGCCAATCCATGGTGGCACCTCCGGATGCTGCACCCCCCTGCAATCCCTACACAGATCTGGCTGACACAAGCCACAAAACCACAGCTCGCCCCTATACACGAAGCCAAGCCAGAGCACAACTAAGTACAGTACAGCCATCTTCTCAGGAAAACTCTCCACAAAGTTCAAGAGGTCAAGACACAAAGACTTTAACAACTAATCCACACCTAATGACCCACCTAAGTGGTACTCAGGATATCACTCAAGAAATCACTCAAGATATCTCTCAAGTAATTAAGGAACAAAAGAAGAAAAGGCACACTAGCCTGGGAACTTCCTCTCTGCCCAGAACATTGGAGGCTATACACCACACCCCCTCTACAGTATTTATAGGAACTCAAACACTGAGATCCTGCTCTGTTCCAGTAACAAGAAGCCGAAAGCACCAGCCTGAAGATGACGAGTGAGACCTCGTCGAAACGTCGCCTAGACACCCCAACTTTTACACGGGAAGACACCCGAGGACACCAAAACCTGCATATATATATATATATATATATATATATATATATATCCAATTTAAAGCCAAATCTACGCAATTCACAATTTCCAAAACAGTTTGCAACAGTTCCTCCAAGTAATATATACAAAAATGCATATACTGGGGTAAACCGTTCTGCAAACCTGCATACAAATGACCATGGATTAGGAGAAATTCACTCTAAACTGTGGCTGGATTTCCATGAGGACATTTCTTATTTAAAAAAAATTCAAATAGATGTGGTCATTTGGAGAACTGATTGAAAAATGAGATACTGAGAGAAACTAAAGTTGACAGATTTCCCCACCCCGACTCTGACTAGTCCCCAAAATATTAGAGCTGCCCCTTACTTAGCATTCCCATTATGGTAGCCTGGGTCACATTAAACAACCACTGGGGGCTCACACCCCTGTGAAAAACGCTCACTCCATCACTAAACGCTTGAAATTTTGGATGAACTGGACCGCATAGGAGAGCCGTTGGGTGTTCAACAAGGCATGCCTTAAGCCATTCCATCTCTCACATATCTTTTTGTGCCTTCGGGAGAAAGATTTTGATATCAATAGTATTGCTGCAGAGAGAAAAGAAGTGGGTGAGGAAACCCTAGGGTGATGTCAGGTGTTCAAAGGGCAAGAAAGAAGATGAGCTTGGGGGGAACAGTAAGATATGCAACACATACGCCCAGCAATTCAGCCAAAAAGAAAATACATGTCTTCTAAGAAGCGCATTCTTCACGTGGTGCGAACCTGACTCTGCTTATTCTCCACTAATAACTCCTGCAATTAAACAATGTGGGTAGCTAATTAGCTAGCGCTCCAACTGATGATGAAGGGGGTAGCTGCAGACTGGTACTTCACCCCTGCAATACCCCTGGGCACCCAGCTCATCGAAGATCAGAGAAGTTGCCAAAGTAAACTCCTTGGATGTTGTTTGGTTTCTTTTTCCGTATCACACGAGGAGTTTCCAAAATGAAATAATACTACTACTTTGTATGCTGTTTACTAAAAAATAAACAACAGAAAAGCTCAAACAGTATAATTGGTTAGCAGGTTACACTGCTGAAGCGTTTTTCTGGCTGACATCCTTCTTGCTGCGTCGGGACAGCCTAGAGCTGTTGCCTCTCACCGGTGGCTAATTAACGAAACGTGAGGTTTAGGGTTCATTCTTGCCCAGAAGGTATGCTGCCAAAGTCACCCCACAACCTGAAATGCCTTGTGCATGCTCTCAGAAGTGCAGGCATGGATTCTGATTACTCGCAACGAAGGGTTTCTTTCACGTGCTCCAGGCTTGAATGCTGACATGCTAAGCAGATTCCAGGGCTGAGTCCTAGCAAAGCTTATAGCAGATGGAATCCTTATTCTTCACTCTTCCCCTTGATATGTGAGCAGTGTGGTGGGGCAGCGGGGGGGGGGGTTCACCTGACCTGCAGTGAGGCTGCCAGAGGGCAAGGCAGTCAGCACTTGTAACTCCTCTATTAGATCACTGGTTGCTGGTGTTTTCCGGGCCCGGTTGAAAGTGCTGGTTCTCACCGCTAAAACCTTAAATAACATCCTGTTTCCTTTAGGTCAGGCTTTCTCAAACTCGGCCCTCCAGATGTTTTTGGCCTACAAGTCCCATGATCCCTAGCTAGCAGGACCAGTGGTCAGGGATGATGGGAATTGTAGTCTCAAAACATCTGGAGGGCCAAATCTGAGGAAGCCTGCTTTAGGTCCTTTGGTGGTTGGTGCCCATTGGGACTGATAGGGCAGAAAACATGGAGGCCAGCAGTAGGGGGCGCCAGAGCCAGACAGGGCCACTAATTCTAGTTTTGCCCTCCTCCTCCCTGCTGATGAGAGCTACAGGGACAGCCCTGGGACTGCTGCCAATGGCAGACTTTGGTCTTTAACATTTTGGTGGCACCCTGTGTGGGGCCAAAATTTGCCCCCACCCTGCCTTCCACCTTCCATTCTGCTCAATTCACTACATTGTAGTTGTGAAGCCCTGCAGCTCCCTCTAGTGTTGGCACCCAGATGCACTCCTTAAAACCCGCCTCTGATACCACTCATTGGCTGCCCATTGAGGGCCAATGGAAGCTGGTGCGAAAGTAATGAATTGCCCCTAACGGAAAAGCTCCATTGTTTAGTTACGCATTTTCTCCTCTCCTAGAGCTGCACACTGGAAACAAAGGAGAAATGCTGGTCTTTACCAAAGTGATTTCTCTCCAGACAATATGATCCAGTACTCCACACACACACACACCTTTTAGCAATGCACGCAATATTCTTGAAGGTTCACAGGCCCCAGAAGCTCACTGGGGCATCTCACTGGCTGTTGAGCCTTTGATTTCAAACAAGTTCTAAGTCCCCCAGACCTTTTCCACCCAAGGTTCACAGATTAAGGCCTGGCTTACCTGCATCCATGCAACACAATTCTCAAGTTGCAATATTTCTGGGGAAAGAGCACCTCCTGCAGGTCCAATTCCTTGGTACCAGGTATCAGAAACAACTCCTTGCTCTCCTCTTGGCCCCTACACAGCCAGCCATTATCATAATTGGAAATTTGCTTTATTTTTTTAAGGAGGAGTTTCTCTTATCCTCTGAATGAATTTTTGTATGTTCTGTTTGCTCACTGGAAACCACTCGCCTGTGCTTCTCTTCTCCAATGGCCCCTTAACAAAGCCACAATGGTTATCGCAAAACTGGATGGTCTTTAACATACTCCAGTTCCCATTTAAAATTCATCTAGAGAAGTGAGAAATGCCTGTCTCTTGTGTGTGTGTGTATTTTTGTGTGTGTGTGTGTGTGTGTGTGTGTGTGTGTGTGTGTGTGTGTGAATAGAGTCCATAGAGCTTAGGCTTATATAAATGATGTTTTTTTTGGCTGGGTGTCAAAGGCTTAACAGAACTCATACTATAGTCTTCTCGCAGGAGAAAACCAAATAGTTATACTTTTTTTTCCAGAGGTATTTGGAAACAGGTGTGCTGAACAATTACAGAGCGCTTTTGGCTCCTGGAGGCACCTTTCCAAGAAAACGTGGGGTTTGGTTTTTTTTTAAAAAAAGGATTGCAATATGCCAAAGTTATGCAGGATGAGGCAGGGAAACAGTCTTGGTAGCATGGTACCTCAAGGCAGCCATTATTCTCTTAATCTCCTTTGTTGTTGTTTAGTTGTTTAGTCATGTCCGACTCTTCGTGACCCCATGGACCAGAGCACGCCAGGCACTCCTGTCTTCCACTGCCTCCCGCAGTTTGGTCAAACTCATGCTGGTAGCTTCAAAGACACTATCCAACCATCTCGTCCTCTGACGTTCCCTTCTCCTTGTGCCCTCCATCTTTCCCAACATCAGGGTCTTTTCCAGGGAGTCTTCTCTTCTCATGAGGTGGCCAAAGTATTGGAGCCTCAGCTTCACGATCTGTCCTTCCAGTGAGCACTCAGGGCTGATTTCCTACAGAATGGAGAGGTTTGATCTTCTTGCAGTCCATGGGACTCTCAAGAGTCTCCTCCAGCACCATAATTCAAAAGCATCAATTCTTCGGTGATCAGCCTTCTTTATGATCCAGCTCTCACTTCTATACATCTCCTTTATTCCCCTCAAATACCTAAGAACATGGAAAAATAGGAATCCACTTTATACTGAGTCAGACCATTAGGCTCTCCAGCCCAGTGTTGTCTACACTGAAAGGTAGCAGCTCTTCAGGACTCTAGGCAAGAGCCTCTTCCAGATCTACCTGGTGATTCCAGGGATGGAGCCTGTGGACTTTCTACATGCAAAACTGATGCTCTGTCACCGAGCTATGGTTCAACAACAACTCCATTGGGCTGGTCATGTTGTCCGGATGCCTGATTATCATCTTCCAAAGCAACTACTCTACTCCCAACTCAAGAATGGAAAGCGAAATACCAGTGGACAACAAAAGATGTTTAAAGAGCCTCTCAAGGCAAATCTTTAAAAATGTAGTATAAGCACTGATAACTGGCCTGCAAGCGCTCGAACTGGATAATTTGGTCACGAACTCTGGGTGAAAAGAGAACCGAGCTAAGAGGAAGGCATGTTTGACAAACCCTCACCATGATCAACTCCCACCCAGAAACCTATGTCCCCACTGTGGAAGGACGTGTGGATCCAGAAGTGGCCTCCACAGTCACTTACGGACTCACTGTTAAAACCGTGTTCATGGAAGACAATCTTACTCGGCTATGTGTGGGAAGAAGAAGAAGAAGAAGATCCTCTGTTTAAATAGAAACATAAGAAGCTAGCTGCCTTATAACAGAATCTTGGTATATCTAGCTCACCCTCCTTGCATGCTCTCCAGGTGTTTTCCCTAAACCTTCCAGAAGGTGCTGGGATTGAACAGATTACTGGAATACAGTGGTGCCTCACAAGACGAAATTAATCCGTTCCGTGAGGCTCTTCGTATAGCGGTTTTTTCGTCTTGCGAAGCAAGCCCATTGACAGCTTAGCGGATTAGCGCTATTAGCGGTTTAGCGGCTTTTAGCGGATCAGCTGATAAGCGGCTTAGGGCTTAGGAAAAGGGGGGGGGAAGGGGAAAAAAACCGCAGGAACTCGCAAGACATTTTCATCTTGCGAAGCAAGCCCATAGGGAAATTCGTCTAGCGGGTTTTCCGTCTTGCGAGGCGTTCGTCTTGCGGGGCACCACTGTACTGCACTGTAAGTGTTTTGAGTCTTTAATGGTGAAATCCAAAAAACAGGAGGAATAGAATACCATAGGTGAACAAACCTGTCTTTCCCAAAACTTTGCTCAAGCAGAGAACTGCAGAGAGCAGAGTAGCATTTCCCTCACCCGTTCTGGGTTTTGTCTTTTCCTTTTTTACTATTTCCCTCTCATTGCTTCCAACTGAGGACAATACTCCAGGGCTGACTTAGCTTTCCCTCCATTTTGGGAAAACTGGCTTCAGTCAGCCAGGTGTGAGTAGGATGAGGCATTTTGCATGCAAGAAAGCACGGGCATGATCCAGTCCAAGTTGTTATCATTGTTAGTATCAGTAACAGTAATCTATATGCTGCTTCATGCCAAAATAAGCTTCTGGACAGTATAAAAACCATACACAAACATTAAAACATAAACACCTGTAATTGAAATGCACAATAGAACAACCCCATTGAGACAACATTGCAGTTCAAACAGGAGTTCACATTCACACCATACATTTAAAGCACATGGCTCCCCACAAAGAACTGTAGTTTGCTCAAGGTGCTGGGACGTGTAAGGGGTAAACGACAGTTCCTGGCATTATTTGAGGAAAACCATGTGCTTTAAATGTACAGTGGTACCTTGGTCCTCAAACTTAATCCATTCCTGAAGTCCGTTCCAAAACCAAAGCGTTCCAAAACCAAGGCACACCTTCCCATAGAAAGTAACGCTAAAAGGATTAATCCTTTTCAGACTTTTAAAAACAACCCCTAAAACAGCAATTTAACATGAATTTTACTATCCATCGAGACCATTGATCCATAAAATGAAAGCAATAATCTATGTACTGTATTATAAAATAAATAAGACAGTATCGCAGATGATAAAAATATAAAATCTTTTCTTTTCTTACCTGCACTAATGATAGTTATTGTTTGGATGGTTGGGGGCTTTTATCCATTTCCGCAGTCACACAATCAATCAATCAATCAATCAGTAGCTGAACTGGGTTCCACACATCACCCCAAAAAAATTAACCAAAGAAGCCTCAAAAACAAAAACGCAAAATAAATAGCAAAAACAAAAGCACCAAACTTAATCCGTTCCGAAAGTCCATTTGTCTTCCGAAATGTTCGAAAACCAAGGCACAGCTTCTGATTGGTGCAGGTGCCCCGGAAACAATAGCTGGCAGTCACATTGGACATTCTGCTTCCAAAAAACGTTTGAAAACCAGAACAGTTCTGGGTTTTCGGCATTTGGGAACCAACGCGTTTGAGTACCAAGGCATTTGAGAACTATGGTACGTTAGATGTACTTTAGATGTACGTTAGGTATGTTAGATGTACTTTAAATACATGATGTGGATGTGACCTAGGTCAAGAAAGCAACAAAATGCCTACATAAACAGGTGAATTGATTATGTGCCACTGATTCCATTGGGATGTAAATATGCTTAATTTTGGCCTGATGCCCTGAGTTTGCACTACAGTGTGTGCAGTAGACTAAAACAGACTAGTCTATTTCTAGTTTTATCTCAGTTTTGCATGCATTCATTCACAAGTCCACTTTGTCCCATTCCCACATCAGTCTGAACTTTAAATAAAATCTGCACGAACATTTGTATTTAAATATGCCTTTAAATAGTTGAACATATTTTTCTCAAAAAAACCCCCAACAACCTGCATTTCCAAATGTATTTTTTTCTCTCAACGTACAAATTTGTAAATGCATTATCCTGAAATACACGTTTTTACATGGTTTCTTCCGTGATTTCTGTACTGCAAAATTTGGAAACATGAAAAATCTGTGTTCGGGTTGACATGTTAGTCTGGGAGCTGGAGACTGTCACGGCTAAAATGGCCGCTTTTTCTTTAATGCGAATAAAGCTGGGTCAGCGTGACTCAGCGGCCTGCACCAAGTTGTATATATAGAGTGAGAAATGTTAGTTTGGCTGAGGCTGGTGTTTGGGTTGGTTGGTTGGTTGGTTGGTTGGTTGGTTGGTTGGTTGGTTGGTAGGTGGGTGGGTGGGTGGGTTGGTTGGTTGGTTGGTTGGTTAGTTAGTTAGTGTTGGTGTGTATAGTTGTTTAGTCGCTTTTGCTCAAAGACTTTTAAGAATAAAACTCTGAAAGGATATTCTCGTGGACTCTTTTGTGCTGACAAGGGTCTGAGGACCAGGCTGAGGAGACAAAAGGGAGGTCAGAACCCTTTCCTTCTTTTTTTTTTTGCTTTTTGCAAACACTGACAGAGACTAGGTTGGTTCATATCAGAATCCCCAGAAATCAAACTCCTCAAGAAGAAGAAGAGTTTGGATTTGATATCCTGCCTTTCACTCCCCTTCAGGAGTCTCAAAGCGGCTAACATTCTCCTTTCCCTTCCTCCCCTGCAACAAACACTCTGTGAGGTGAGTGGGGCTGAGAGACTTCAGAGAAGGTGACTGGCCCAAGGTCACCCAGCAGCTGCATGTGGAGGAGCGGAGACGCGAACCCAGTTCCCCAGATTACGAGACTACCGCTCTTAACCACTACACCACACTGGCTCTCAAGCATGGAGGTGGCTGCCCCTGACTTTCACAGGCAGTGTGATCTGTGGCAGAGGAATTTTGGGCTGCTACTATACAGACAATGTTTGTGCGAATGGGTCTTCAGACCCACCCTACCCATCTCTGCCTACCTGACCGATTGTGCGAGGCAAAACACTGGTTAATCTGCAGCTCCTTCCTGTGTCTTCCAGGGAGTGCCGTTATTGCTGCTTAAGCATCTGTATATCTACAAATGTAATTAATGGTGATTGAATTATTCTTTTTCTTTTGTTAAAGCCCCGCTGCAGCGTTTGACTCTCTGACCTCTCCTTCGACTTCCCTGACCTCCCACGGCAGCAGATTCCTGAGACAATTTGCTCTCTTTTGCCGAGCTGCCAAAAGAATTTTTTAATGCCGCAAGATGAAAACGCATTACCCCTTCTTTGAAGACAGGCGAGAGACCTCGAGGCCTCCTTTTCTCTTTGCAAATCATATGGTGCAACACATCCATATAACCTTCTGCGGTAGCGCCATGTCTTCTTCAAGGTCACTTCTTCTGGAAGTCTGGCTTCCTCCTGCATTGTTTTTCTCTCTCCAGGTACATGTTTGTACATCGGATGCAGACAACATATTGACATCAGCAGCTGGAGTGATGTGCAACTTCCCAGCCTGTGTAGCCAGCTGTGGCTCGCATCTAGAGCAGGAACTGGAAACCTGCAGTCCTCCAGATAGTGTTGAACGACAGCTCCCATATTTTTTTTAAAAAATATTTTTTATTCAATTTTTAAAACACATAATTAAAAGACAAACACATCACAAAACATAAACAAACATAAACAAATCAGACATAAATAAATTCATAGTCTTATTTTCCTGTAACTTCTTTCAATCGACTTCCCCATACCTCCCTTTCGCTGCATCCTTATTTTAAAAAGAATTTTTTAGCAACCCTTTAGTCAAATTGCCCATTTAAATCCCTTCATTAAATTCCCATAAATTTGTTGATTACAGCTGTAGTTCTCTGTTTCTTACCCCTTGACATCTTAACACTCATCAATTTTACAACAGTTTTTAAGATATATTTTAAATTTCTTCCAGTCTTCTTCCACTGCCTCTTTCCCCTGGTCACGAATTCTGCCGGTCATCTCTGCCAGTCCCATGAAGTCAATCACCTTTGTCTGCCATTCTTCAAGAGTAGGTAGTTCTTGCATCTTCCAATACTTTGCCAGAAGAATTCTTGCTGCAGTAGTAGCATACATAAAGAAAGTCCTATCCTTCTTTGGCACCAATTGGCCAACCATGCCCAGGAGAAAAGCCTCTGGTTTCTTAGTAAATGTCCATTTAAGGACTTTCTTAATTTCATTATAGATCATTTCCCAGAATGCTTTCACCCTCGGGCAGGTCCACCATAGGTGATAAAAGGTACCTTCATTCTCATTACATTTCCAACATTTATTATTGGGCAAATGGTAAATTTTTGCAAGCTTGACTGGGGTCATGTACCACCTGTAAATCATTTTCATTATATTTTCTTTTAAGGCATTACATGCCGTGAACTTAACACCAGTGGTCCATAACTGTTCCCAGTCAGCAAACATAATGTCGTGACCGATATCCTGTGCCCATTTAATCATAGCTGATTTCACCGTTTCCTCCTGTGTATTCCATTTAAGCAGCAAATTATACATTCTTGACAGATTCTTAGTATTGGGATCTAACAGTTCCGTTTCTAACTTTGACCTCTCCTTCTGGAATCCTGTTTTCCTGTCTAACGACAGCTCCCATAAACCCCCAGCCATTGGCTACACCAGCTGGCGCTGGTGGAAGTTGAAAACCAACAACATCTGAACATCTGAAGCATCACAGCTTTTCCATTCTTGATCTAGAAAGAGGTCACTGCTGCTAAGCAGCAAGAAATTTATTCCTGTACAGGATGTTACGGTAAGGGGCTGGCAGAGAATTGACTGGGGCAGCACCATGCAGGTGTGCATTTTCTGTCTGCTTAGCCATATCCAGTGGTACTGCTGTCTTCAGTGTCCTTCTCCCAGGCGGGGTGCACCTGGCGAATCAGCAGCTAGAAATCTGCACAATGTCAAGCCAGATTCCATCTTGCAATGTCCACCATGACAGGTGCAGAGCCTGAAATCAGTTGTGACCACTTCCCATATGCCAGTACATTGCTGTTGCCGTCCACTTGGCCATTGCAGATGTTTACCAATCCAGCCTACTCCTGGTGACCACAGTGTCAAGTATTTGATGGTGGGTGTGCTTGTGCAATTTTCAGAGGTCCTATTTGCTCCTAATGGCCAGGGGCTCCCATATTCTTCTCCATAATTCCTGGAAGAAGTACCAATCCAGGGAATTTTGGGAGGGAGGTGGCAGTCCCAGCCCTTATGACTGCCCTTTCCTGAAACAACATCCAGGAGTGACAGGACATCAGATACATTCGGGGGGAGGAATAGCAGCTGCTATGCAGCACTGCCTTCAAGAGGTCATCCATCAGAAAGCCCTCCGCTGAAATGTTTGCCAATTTTCTCACTTGTCGGGCATCCTTTTTCACCACCGTCATAACACATACATAGACGTCCAATGAAGCTGAGTGTTCAAGGATTCAAGAGAGACAGGGGGGAAATAATATTTCTTCACACAGTGCATAGCCGTACTATGGAATTTGCTTCCACAAGAGGCTGTGATGACACCCAACGTGGATGGTTTTAAAAGAGGATTGAACAAATTCATGAAGGATAAAGCAATCAATGATCACTAGCCATGATGGCTATGGTCTACCTCCATGGTTAGACTTGAGGACCGGGACTTTCGCAGGGAAACCAAAATGCTTGTTTAGAAAACCATTATACTACCCACCTTACTGTATGCTTGTGAAACATGGACCACTTATAAACGCCATCTCCAACTTCTCAAAAGATTCCATCAATGGTATCTCCGAAAGATTTTACACATCACTTGGGAAGACAGGCGAACTAACACCAGTGTACTGGAAGAAGCAAAGATCATCAGTGTTGAAGCAACGATTCTTCAACATCAACTTTGTTGGACTGGTCATGTTGTGCGGATGCCTGATTATTGTCTTCCAAAGCAGCTAATCTGTTCTGAACTTAAAAATGGAAAGTGTAATGCTGGTGGACAACAAAAGAAGTTTAAAGACTGTCTCAAGGCAAATTTTTAAAAATGTACTATAAACACCAACAATTGCCTGCGAGCGCTCCAGTTGGGGAACAGCCTTTACCAAAGGTGTCATGGGCTTTGAAGACACTCCAACTCAGGACGCAAGGGAGAAACGTGCTAGGAGGAAGACACGCTTGGCAAATCTACACTGTGATCAACTCCCACCCAGAAACCAATGTCCCCACTGTGGAAGGACGTGTGGTTCCAGAATTAGCCTCCACAGTCACTTATGGTTATGGTTATGGTTATGGAAGATAATCTTACTCGGCTATGAGTGATCGCCAAAGAAAAAGAAAGGTCTACCTCCATGGTTGGAGTCAGCCATGCTTCTTCTGAAATGCAGTCGCTAGAAACCACAGGAGGGGAGAGTTGTTCTTGTGCTCAAGTCCAGCTTGCATGTTTCCCATAGGCATCTGGTTGGCCACTCTTGAGACCAGGGTGCTGGGATAAATGGACCAATATGAAACAATACGATAAAAGAATCTTTATTGTCATTGTCCCATACAAAACAAAGAAACTGAAAAAATCTACATCAGACATTCAAAAACCAACAAGCCTGCTATCCCAGCTATCCCAGCCTGGTTAACCCCCTAAAAACTCTGATACCCCATAATTAAATACAATATACTCCCACAGAGACTACCATACACTGCGTTTAAAACCAAATTCGCATTTGGATAAAAACTGTTTCTCAGGCAGCTTGTCCTAGTCTTCATAACCCTTTACCTTCTTCCAGAAGGCAGAAGCTGAAAGAGATCATTTCTGCACTATCCTACGCTATCTCTGTAGCTTTCTTATGGCACCTGGAAGCATAGATTTGATCCAAGGTAGGAAGAGTGCACCCAGTTATTCTGTCCGCAGTCTTTACAACCCTGGACAGCATTGTTTTCCCCCCGACCGTGCAGCTCCCAAACCACACACACAGACCATAAGTTAATACACTCTCAACAGTACAATAGTACCGCCTGATCTAGCAGGACTCTTCTTAAGTTCTTAACTTTGAGTCAACTTTTCAACATTTCAGCATCTAGTCTTTCCATTTGTCCCTTCCACTGGAAATGAAAAATACTGCCACACCACTCCGTATGTTTCTTCCTCCTTTGGAGTGAGCCCAGTTACAGAACAATCTAATCACATTCAGAACAGTCTCCTCGTGTTTTGAAAAGCTCACCCTCAATTATTCACTTTTCCTTTCTAATAATAAAAAAAGCATTTCTCCCCTTTGTCAGAAGGAAAAGGAAGTCTTTCTTTATTGCTTGTTAGACCCCGTAAGCTTAATTGCATTCATAATTAACAAGTGTTGGAATCGGCAAATATATTTAAATCAGCAGAAATTAAGACATCTGACACAACTGAAGTCTCTTCAGTAGACTGAAGAAAAGGGCTTAAAAGAATAAGGATGGCCACAATAGTGACCAAAAGCTAGAGGAAGAAATATTGCTTTCAAAAGGAATAAAATGGCAGTATTGGGGGGGGGATATTTCCCTTAGTTTAGCCCTACTGTGACAAATTTGCTGGATGAATGACTTGGAAAAGACTTAAGAGAAATGTAAATATAACAGGGCTGCCAAACGTCCGGATTTCCTTGGACATTACTGGGATTACAAAGGCAGAATTAACGTACGGGGGAAATTTCCGAAAGGTGGTGCTTTGTCCTGGATCTTAGGAAAGCAAATCGAAAACTCATGCTTTTTTGGCATTTTTTGAGGGGGGAGGGAAGCTCAACAACTTTAAAGTCTTGGCTTGAAATATGGCAACCCTAAAATATGACCAATAATAATTTATTGATATATTAGCTCTTCTCAATGTGATTTCATTAGCCATATTGCATTATGTCCGAATCTGTTCTGTTGGTGATCTTGCTCAGGACTCCATAACTTGCATTATCTTTGTTTCTGTCATATTTATTTTTGATTTTATTTATATTTTTAATTGAAAATGATTTGGGGCTTTTGGTTTTTGTTGCTGTTTACATGCTTATTGCAAACTGCGCAGAGAAGTTTATATTACGGGGTAGCACAGAACAGCAATACAGTGGTATCTCTGGTTGGGAACGGGATCTGTTCCGGAGCCCCGTTCGCAACATGAAAGGAACTCAACCCACGCCTGCGCATCTGTGCATGAGCAGGTCACTATTCGCCACTTCTGCACATGTGCGTGACATCATTTTGTGCATCTGCGCATGCGTGAGCATCGAAACCTGGAAGTAACCCTTTCCAGTATTTCTGGGTCGCCACGGGACGCAACCTGAAAAAACATAACATGAAGCAAACATAACAAGAGGTATGACTGTACAACATTTCACCAATGAAAATATGGGCATCCAGTGATATTTTTCTAGAAAAAGAGGTACCGGAACTCACTATGAACACCTCCCTCATTCTCTTTGGTGCCCACCTGAGAGGGGCTGGAATTGAGTACCAGTGAGTTCCGGCTGAAAAAAAGCCCTGGGTATGTCCTACTCCATACCCTCCAACAGTTCTCTGATGAAAATAGAGACGTCCTAAGGAAAAGCAGGACATTCTGGGATCAAATCAGAAACCAGGATGGCTTCCATAAATCCAGGACCGTCCTTGGAAGACAGGGACACTTGAAAGGTCTGCCTTTGTGATATGGAGAGCTAAATCCACAGTAAGAAGCAAGGATTGCCACCAAATAGCCCCAAGGAAGAGGCACAAAACCCACAAAACACTGGGGAAAACATTGAAGAGGGAAAGGGTAAATAGGCCCAGAGCATGAAACAAGCTACAAAGTTAGCAAACTTCAAAGAGCTTCCAGAACAACAAAGGTGTGTGTGTGTGTGTGGGTGTGTGTAACGGAACAGACAACTGAGCAGATATTCCTGAATCAGGAACAGTATTGTTAAACAAGCCTATTAGCATTTCACAGATCAAAAGAACTGCACCTCAGAAGACACGATGTGAGTCAATTTAACCTCAAACTTCTTCCTTTCCTTCACAGCATCGCTTCTCCGGAGTTTTGCCATAGTGATGGTAAGTGGAAACTTTAACGCGCACGCCAAGTTGCTCAAGCAAATTAACCCTGAGTAAACTACAAGGCCTGCCCGAAATATCCAGCAATTACACTGGGGAAGATTAAAGAAAGGCAGATATACAAAGGCTCCATAAAGCCAACAAAGGACAGCAGCTGAGGAGGAAAGGGTGGTTTGTGTCTCTCTGTGCACACACAAAGCGGAATATTTATCATCTCAGCTTTTCTTAACGCCATAATGTAGCCCCTCAAAGAAAGATAGGGCCTCATTTGCATGCCTTTATTGGCATGCCAAGAGCCAGTGTGGTGTAGTGGTTAAGAGCAGTGGACTCGTAATCTGGTGAACCGGGTTCGCTTCCCCGCTCCTCCACATGCAGCTGCTGGGTGACCTTGGGCTACTCACACTTCTCTCTGAAGCTTCTCAGCCTCACTCAACTCACAGAGTGTTTGCTGTGGGGGAGAAAGGGAAAAGGAGATTGTTAGCCGCTTTGAGACTCCTTAGGGTAGTGATAAAGTGGGATATCAAATCGAAACTCCTCCTCCTCTTCCTCTTCTTCTTCTTCTTCTTCTTCTTCTTCTTCGTGGTCCAGTTTTTCAGAAGGAAGGAAGGAAGGAAGGAAGGAAGGAAGGAAGGTAGCTTAGTGGTAGAACATCTGCTTTGCATATAGTAGGTCCTGGTTCAATCCCCTGTATGTTGCATTAAGGCTGGGAGAAACATGAGTCCCTGCCTGGGAAAACAGCAAGAGATCAATATAATAGTTAATAAATTATGGTGCTGGAGGAGACTCTTGAGAGTCCCATGGACTGCAAGAAGATCAAACCTATCCATTCTGAAGGAAATCAGGCCTGAGTGCTCCCTGTAAGGACAGATCCTGAAGCTGAGGCTCCAAGACTTTGGCCACCTCATGAGAAGAGAAGACTCCCTGGAAAAGACCCTGATGTTGGGAAAGATGGAGGGCACAAGGAGGAGAAGGGGACAACAAAGGACGAGATGGTTGGATAGTGCTCTCGAAGCTACCAGAATGAGTTTGACCAAACTGCGGGAGGCAGTGGAAGACAGGAGTGCCTGGCATGCTCTGGTCCATAGGGTCACGAAGAGTCAGACACAGCTAAACGACTAAACAACAACAAAGTTCACCATGATAGCTAAAGTCCACTGATCTCATTGGGTCTACCATGAGTATGACTTGGTTGGGTACCACCCTTTATTTACAAAAATTGAAAAGGCCACACCGAAGGAAAGGAAAAAGCACTGTGCCGGTTCTGCTGTGATACATATAATTTTTATTTTTTAAAAAACACCCATCTGGCTGTATCCCAGTAGGGCTGGGTGGGGGAAGCATGGAATTACCGGAAAAGCAACTATAAAGACACCATAAATCAAACAGCATGGAGTTTAGAACTTCAAAAACGCAGAAATTTTCATCTATTATTGATTACGATAAAAAATTCTATCTCAGAATATTTTACACCACAGCTGTTGCTGGGAGAGAGAGAGAAAATTCTAACTGAACTGAGAAACCACAGTATCAGAACCAAATCTAAGACCAGCCAATTGGCACAAATTTAATCAAGAATTTCTATGACCTTTATTTTTCCTTTTGCTTTTTCTCAGTCTATGTTCAACTATATGAAAGTAACTGTACCATTCTTAAAGCAGTTTAGCTATGTATGCAGGGGTTCCTAAAAACAAACAAACCATTGGACTTCGCAGTTACATAATGAGTGTGCATTTAGCAGCTTTCCACTTTTCGTACAAAACAGCACTGTATATAAGTCTCCATTCTAATGGTATATATTAGTTTTGTAGTGCTTGAGATCTGGGAAGGGAACAGCACAAATACTCTAGAAGCATTAGAACTTAAGAAGAGCCTACTGGATCAGGCCAGTGGCCCATCTAGTCCAGCATCCTGTTCTCAGATGTCTGAAGAGCAGAGCCCAAGAAACTGGGAGCCAGTGTGGTGTAGTGGTTAAGAGCGGTGGACTCGTAATCTGGTGAACCGGGTTCGCTTCCCCGCTCCTCCACATGCAGCTGCTGGGTGACCTTGGGCTAGTCACACTTCTCTGAAGTCTCTCAGCCTCACTCACCTCACAGAGTGTTTGTTGTGGGGGAGGAAGGGAAAGGAGAATGTTACCCGCTTTGAGACTCCTTCGGGTAGTGATAAAGCAGGATATCAGATCCAAACTACTCTTCTTCTTCTTCTTCTTCTTCTTCTTCTTCTTCTTCTTCTTCTTCTTCTTCTTCTCTTCCCTTCCCTGGTTTCTAGCAACTGGTGTTCAGAAGCATTGTTGCTCCCCCCCCCCCCAAGACGGCTTGAGCATATTACACCAATCCTGGTCTGACTGCCCTGGCTACCAATTAGTTTCTGGGCCCAATTCAAAGTGCTGGTTTTGACCTTGTTGTTGTTGTTTAGTCGTTTAGTTGTGTCCGACTCTTCGTGACCCGATGGACCAGAGCACGCCAGGCACTTCTGTCTTCCATTGCCTCCCGCAGTTTGGTCAACCTCCCTATAATGAGAACATCCTTCTTTGGTGTCATTTCTAGAAGGTGTTGTAAGTCTTCATAGAATTGGTCGATTTCAGTTTCTTCAGCACCAGTAGTTGGTGCATAAACTTGGATTACTGTGATGTTAAAAGGTCTGCCTTGGATTCGTATCAAGATCATTCTATCATTTTTGAGATTGCATCCCAGTACAGCTCTCGCCACTCTTTTGTTGACTATGAGGACCACTCCATTTCTTTTATGGGATTCTTGCCCACAGTAGTAGATAGGATGGTCATCCGAACTGAATTTGCCCATTTTAGTTCACTGATGCCCAGGATGTCAGTATTTATTCTTGCCATCTCATTTTTGACCAACCAAGGTTCATGGTTCTTACATTCCAGGTTCCTATGCAATATTTTTCTTTACAGCATTGGACTTTCCTTTCTGTGATGGCCTGGGAATCCGATTCAGAGGCTGAACCGGAGGAATCCCAGCCTGCACAGGAGTCCCCGCCTCCAGGGACAGCTGAACTGGGGCAGGGCCTTGATTCTGAAGCGCCTACACCTGTGCCGGATCCTCAGGAGCATTCACCAGGTGAATCCACTCTGGCTCCGGAGGTGGTTGAGGACTCAGTGCCTACAGGGGAGTCTCCCCCTGGGTCCAGTAATCCTTCAGCCTCTCCTGAACTGCAGAGGCTCAGGGCAGAGAGGCGGAGGGAACTGGTTTCTCCCAGGAGGAGTGCTCGCCTTAAGGCCAGGAGAGGCGGGTCTCCTGGGGGCTGGGACTGCCCCTGGCCTCAGAGAAGATAAAGGCCAGTCAGCCCGGTCCCAGCTTGCGGGAGCAACGTCGTTGAAGAGCTGTTTCGGCCAGCACCCAGTCCGGTTCCCCCAGAGTTCCTGTCCTTGCCCGGCTCCTCGCTGCGGACCCCACTTTGCCCGTGGAGGACTGTCTGCCGACCCTCGACTCAGGTCCTGGACCTCGCCCCATGGTAACCTCCCCCCTGGACCAGCACACTTTCGCTTCCAGGCATATCCGCAACTGAGTGACCTTTCGGCTTTAGGCCAGCCGCTTCATCAGCTCTGAATCTACTTGTACTTGTCCTCCACTCTTCCTCAGTAGCAGGTTGTATGCCTTCCGACCTGAGGGGCTCATCTTTCAGCGTCATAACTTCTATATGCCTATTGTCTTTGTCCACGGAGTTTTCTTGGCAGGGATACTGGAGTGGCTTGCCAGTTCCTGCTCCAGGTGGATCACGTTTAGTCAAAACTCTCCACTATGACCTGTCCATCTTGGGTGGCCCTGCACAGCATAGCTCATAGCTTCTCTGAGTTATTCAAGCCCCTTCGCCACGACAAGGCAGTGATCCATGAAGAAGGGTTTTGACCTATAAAGCCTTAAATGGCCCAAGACTGCAATACCTCAAGGATCACCTCTTTCCATATGAACCTACCTGGCCCCTGAGATCATCTTCTGATGCCCTTCTTTATGGGCCTCCTCTATGAGAGGTCCAGAAGGTGGTAACACAAGAACAGGGCTTTCTCTGCAGTGGCTCCCTGTCTGTGGAATGCTCTCCCCAGGGAAGTTCACCTGATGCCTTCATTATACACCTTTAGGCGCCAGGCAAAAATGTTCCTTTTTAACCAGGCCTTGCGCTGATTTGATTAACATCCTATGACCTTTTAAAATGTGGGTTTTGGGAGGATGGGGGGTTATTGGGTTGTTGTATTTATTTTGATTATATATTTTGTGGTTTTATATTTTGATTTTGTTCTGTGAACTGCCCTGAGACCTCCGGGTATAAGACGGTATATAAATTAAATAAAGAATAATAATACACCACCATCATTTATTTACGTATTTACCATAGACATGCCAAAATGGCTTCTAAGAGGCTACATGTCAACTCAAAGAAGTTTTAGCTGAGTTCGTTGTGAGGATTTCAGTATGAGGGACGTGAAAAATGAGCACCAATAACTGAATGCTCACAAACAGGATCAAAGCCATGTTTGATGTTGTTATTCTTTTTCTAATACTGTGTTTCAAGGTTGCCAGTTGTGTACTTGCGATTCCTTCCCCACCCCAATCTGCAGTTTCTCCCAACCCATGTAATTTTGGACTCCCAGTAAAAATATAGGATGTTAGCCAATGCTAGTCCTGTTAAGAATAGACACAATGAAGTTAATAACCATGACCAACCTAGATTTATTGATTTTAATGGCTCTGTGCTAAGTCTACAACCCTTGTTGTCTCAGTCCGGATGCCTCAACAAATAAGGAATCAATCAAACTGTTGCATTAAAAAAAAACAACAGATGGCAATATGAGTTTGAAGTAGGTAGAAAAACCAGTGTTTCTTAACTGTTACTACAATGCTAAATGTTTTAGCATTTTGAAAATGCACATAACACACACAGATTTATTATCTCTGTGAAATATTACATAAGAAGGGGGATTAAACTTTAAAAGATGCTGCACCCTTCACTACCTCAGATGTGTTTCAACTTCTGAGGAAACACAACATGCATAATTTAGTTCTTAAACCAGAGCATCTATTGTGAAGCAAGGCTTGCATCAAGCCAAACTGTTTTATTTATTGATACTGAGGGCACAAGCCACACACACACACACACAGAGCCGTGCAATGGAATCAACATAAGGGATTGATGCAAGACTGAGTGGTTCCATCTTCCATCCTTAGCAGGGCTTGTGCCACGGGACAGCAAAGAAGAGTAACTTGTGGTCTGAGACCCTGGGTAAGGGAAAAGGAAGGTGAAATATACTCGAAGTTGAGTGTGGATTTCATGCTCTTTATTCAGCTCATAGTAGTGAGGAATGAAAGTTCCCCCAAAATATCTGCTTTATATACATTATTTACACAATGGGCCGCACGTGATTGGCTAATTCCTGGCTTCAGGTTGCGGATTCACTTCCACCTGGAGCTGGATTGGGTGGCTCCTGCAGACCAATCAGACTGCTGCATTCTGAATCCTATTGAACTCAGTACATAACAGAAGGGAAGCACAGGAACCCAGGAAGCAGTTGTACACAATTGTTAGACCATTGGTTCCATCTGGAACCATTCTCTACACTGACTGGCAAAGGCTGTCCAGGATTTCAGGCAGAAGTCTCTCTCAGTCTCTCTCTCTCCCCCCCCCCCCTCTCTCTCTCTCTCTCTCTCTCTCTCTCTCTGCGCTACCTGGAGATGCCAGGGATCAAACGTGGAAGCTTCTGTACCCAAGGCAGATGCTGTACCACTGAGCTACAGCCCTTCTCGATATTTTGTCCTACTGCCGCCCTGCTCCTCCCATAAAGCAACACCATCAGAAAGGAAACAGCACTACAGCTTTCCATACACTAGGTAGTTCGCCTTAAATAATCATGTTCAGGGTGGGGAGAGGGCTCACTTCCGCAGAGCCATTCTTCTTTCTCACTGAAGAAACGAGAAACGCTTTAAGGTGCCGAGCCACGGGGATTGTGCTGGAAACTCTATGGCAATTTAAGTTATAGTTGTCAATAGCACACAGTTGACTATATTCACAGGAGGTGGAAGTGATGATATTGTAATAATACTCTCTGGCACCTGTATTGGATTTTCCTTAAGCTAGCAATTACTATTGAGTTTTATCCAACTGCTTCGTTGAATGACACCGAGTTGCTTTCACTAGGTGCCTTGTAGTATTCGTATAAAGCATTTAGCACATGTGCAAAAATGCAGACAGGTAGAATGGTGGTCACAAGATGCCATCTTATGGCCTGATTACATGAGCTAACTCACTGAAATTGATCTTAGAGATGGTGAACATGATTTATGGAGCATGTATATATACAGTTCGCAGAAGGGTGGGAATCCTTTTGAGCCAGAAGGTCACATTCTGAGGGCTACATGCAAAAGCTGGTGGAATGTGATTTTTCCTGTGTTCAGTAACCTCGTTTCAAAGCCCCCCTCCCCATCCTCCCGCCAAACAAGCAAGAGACATCTGGGGTAGGGGATCCTGAGGTTCTATTTAAAAAACAAGGTAGATCCTGAAAGCCTGAATTCTACCCATCCTTGCCTTACATATGACAGCCGCCAACATCCTAGGTAGAAGCAGCTATCTTTATATTATGTATACAGTGGTACCTCGGGTTAAGTACTTAATTTGTTCCAGAGGTCCGTTCTTAACCTGAAACTGTTCTTAACCTGAAGCACCACTTTAGCTAATGGGGCCTCCTGCTGCTTCCGCGCCACTGGAGCACAATTTCTGTTCTCATCCTGAAGCAAAGTTCTTAACTCGAGGTACTATTTCTGGGTTAGCCGAGCCTGTAACCTGAAGCGTATGTAACCCGAGGTACCACTGTAGTTGGAAGTTTTCAGGAACTGACGTATTTCCAGCAGTGCACTGTGCTGGTGGGGTTATGTACTGTCCTTACACAGATTTGCTCCTCTTGCTGCCTTTAGGAGAAAATTCCAGGCGTGACTCTGCTATGGCTACTACTACAGTGGTACCTCTGGATGCGAACGGAATCCGTTCCGGAGCCCCGTTCGCACCCTGAAGCGAACGTAACACGTGACTGCATGACTGCGCATGCGCGGGTCACGTTTTGCCACTTCCGCACATGAGTGTGAACATCATTTTGAGCGTCTGCGCAAGCGCGAGCGGCAAAACCCAGAAGTAACGCGTTCCATTACGTCCTGGTCACCGCGGAGTGCAACCTGAAAATGCTTAATCTGAAACATATTCATCCCGAGGTATGACTGTATTTCATTAATTAATATGCTGCATAATGCCCACAAGGCTTCCAAGCAGTTTACAAAAAATAAAAAGCCAACTGCACAGCACAGGGCTTATCCAAGGCTATTTTTCTGGAAAAAGAGGTGCCGGAACTCACTACGAACACCACCCTCATTCTCTTAGAATGGCAATGGCACCCACCAGAGAGGTGCCAGAACTGAGTTACTGTGAGTTCCCCCTGGAAAAAAAGCCCTGGGCTTATCCACTCTTACTGTACATTTTGCCTCACTCTTTCCAAGCAGAGGTCTGCACTTATTGTAAAAGTTTCGTCTCTGTGCCTTTTTATTTGTTTGCTTGCTAGCTTGCTTGCTTGTCCTGAGCTTTCCCTGTGAAAAGCTGCTCTTTAAAGCTCAATCGGAGCAAATGTCAACTCAAGTTTTCCATGGATTGGCATTTGCCCTGATTGAGCTTTTAAAGGATGGGTTTTTTCCCAGGGAAAGCTCTGCAGCTTAAAAGAAAGGTGCTCAGAAACAGAGCTTTTAAGCATGGATCACGCCTGGAAAAAGCAAAGGGAAGCTATGTGTGGACAAGCTGATAAACACTGAATATTAAAAAAAAACACACCATAGGTTAAATACACAATAAAGCCACCCCATTAAAACATTAAAATATGAACATTTGTGATTTAAATATAAAGGTAAAAAAAGAGGTATAGGACCCCTGGGTGGTTAAGTCCAGTCAAAGGCGACTATGGGGTTGTCATGCTCCTCTCGCTTTCAGACCAAGGGAGCTGGTGTTTGTCCACAGACAGTTTTCCGGGTTATGTGGCCGGTGTGACTAAACCGCTTCTGGTGCAACGGGACACCGTGACAGAAGCCAGAGTGCACGGAAATGCTGTTTACCTTCCTGCCACAGCGGTACTATTTATCGACTTGCACTGGGGTGCTTTCGAACTGCTAGGTTGGCAGGAGCTGGGACAGAGCAACAGAAGAAGAAGAGTTTGGATTTGATATCCCGCCTTTCACTCCCCTTCAGGAGTCTCAAAGCGGCTAACATTCTCCTTTCCCTTCCTCCCCCACAACAAACACTCTGTGAGGTGAGTGGGGCTGAGAGACTTCAAAGAAGTGTGACTAGCCCAAGGTCACCCAGCAACTGCATGTGGAGGAGCGGAGGCGCGAACCCGGTTCCCTAGATTACGAGACTACCGCTCTTAACCACTACACCACACTGGCTCACCTGTTTAAATATACAACACAACCAGGCCAGCTTAGCCTAGTGGTTACTTCAGAACAATCTTTGCAGATTCACCAATTGTTTAACAGCAGTTCGATACCCCACGGGCGCTGTGTGGTGTGTGTGTGTATATATATGTATATATGTATGTATGTATTTAGAACACAACAATCCCACCAAAAGAGCACAGCAATTAAAACAGGAGACTCTGGTCAAAAGATCAAGGAAATTACAGCATGAACAAGTGTGTTTTCAAAAGCCAGTGGAAGGCCAGTGCAAATGGAACCTTATTGTATTTCAAAAGGGAGTGTATCCCACAATACCAGTGAAAAGGCCTACCTCCACATCACCACAAGGCAGTAATAATCAGGTTGTGATATGACTAGCCAGATTCCATTTGCTCTACAGGGCAAGACATACTTGCTATCCCTGCAACATGCTTCCAAAGCATGGCATCCCATAAGCACAAGGATTTATCATTGTACAACAGGAACACACACCCCTCACCCAATGTCCCCTAAATCTGTTATTGGTATTCGCCCAACCCTTCAGAGCAGATTTTGATAGGCATGGGGCGTGTACAGTGGGAGGAGAAGCAGAAATCCGTCCTTGCGCTGACGGAGCCCATTTGCTGGATACTGCCCATTCCTAATATATAATTGCTTGTGATCTCTCAAACTAATTCCAGTTTAGTTGGCTCATAAAGCCAAGCTGTAAGATGGTATCTTGTGGCCACCATTTTGCAGCTGCATTTTTGTACAGATGCTAAACTTTTTTCCATGAGGGCTTCAAATCAACTATTGAAAATCACTCAGTGTCACTCGCTGGTTCCTAGTCTCAGTCTGCGTTTCTCTACTGTTACAACTTAAGGATAACTGTAGTTAGTCTGCCAATTTTCACCTCCAGAGTACAATTAATAACTTCATTGGCTGGATGTCCAATGATCAATTTGCACCTTTAAAGATGTGCGAGTTTTGTCACCTACATTGTTCAGCTTCTGGGCATTTCAGTAAAATCCGTGTACATATTTGGCTGTACTCAAATGTGCCATATGACTGGTGTCTTGCCAATGTGGGAAATTTTCTTTTCTTTTCTATCTCCACCCATATGTAACTTCTTCGTTTGAAAAATTGCCCTTTTCTATAAAGCATTTCTGGCAGAAGTAGTGGAAAATTAGAGTTTATAACCATGAGGTAAATTAAAACGACTGTGCCTTTTTTGTTTTCTCTGTTAGTAATATTAAGAGAGAGAAAAATTACAAATCAGTCATGATTGTATATTACACCAATGTCTCCCACAGGGCCAGCCCTACTGTTAGACATTTCATGAAAGGGCAGCAAATTGTGAGTTATTTTATTTAATTTATTATTGCGTTTTCACTCCCAGGAAAATAAGGTTATGGGAAATAAGTTTGTTACAACCCCTTCTGCCTAGGATTCTCCATGAGGAGCAACTTCTTCCGGAAGTTGCCAGGATTTGGATTGCACCCTGACTTAGCATCTGTTGCTATTCATTGGCTGGCTACATAACTTTTTTGCTGCTATCAAAAATAAGTAGTTCAATAATATTAAGGAGTCAAAGTTCATCCTGAATCCTGTTATGAGGTCCAAAAAAATATCTACATGGTGCCTAGGGAACTTCTTGCACCTTAATATCAGCAAGACAAAGGAGATTGTGTTGGACTTTCGGAGGAAGAGAGGGGAACTAGCCCTGTCTCTTCCTTTAAATTCCTAGGAGTTTATCTCAGTGAAGACCTTACTTGCAAAATCAATACAACCCAGGTGGTTAAGAAAGCCCAACAGAGACTCCATCTCCTCGGAGTATTGCGGAAGAACAATGTCAATCAACATTTGATGATCTCCTTCTACCGGTCCACAATAGAAAGTGTCCTTTCATACTGCATCATGGTGTGGTACGCTGGTGTGACATCAACTGATAGGAAGTGCCTACAGAGGATGGTGAATACAGCACAAGATATTATGGGCTGTCCCATGAATTTGCTGGATGAAATAGCAGAAGAACGTTGCCTCAGGAGAGTGAGGAAAATTATCAGGGATGATTCACACCCTGGCCAGCACTTTCTTGATCTCCTGCCCTCGGGCAGAAGATATAGAAGCATGATTAGTCGCACCAACAGGGTAAAGAACAGCTTCTATCCGTGGGCTGTTAGGCTGCTGAATGAAAAGATAACAACAGGGCAACTGACTTTTGTGTTTGGTGTGTGTGTGTGTCAGTAAACGAGGGGAATTAAGACTAAGAGAGCTGAGTGGGGGGTGCTTGTGTAATCTCACTGTATACAAGTTATACAAGTGACAATAAAGTATTTCAATCTTTCCAATCACTTTTAGCCAATAGTTTTTGATCTGTTGATGCTCCCATCAAAGATGATGACTATCTGCATGGTCAGAATATACTCAAGTTTGTTAAACAATCCTAAATATGGTGGAATCACATGCACATCCAAAAGACAACACTTTACCAACTATGGAGCAGCAAACTGAAGAAAGGCTGAAAAGGGTGTAGAATTGCAGCCTTCCAGACTTAAGAGCCATGCAAAATCGATACACAGATGCAATGAAATCAGCCAAACTAGGAACTTGCCTCGCCCTTCCTGGCTGGCAGAACACACCCACGCCCCATGAACAAAGCAAGGGAAAATTAATTTTACATCTGAACACAGCCTATGAGATTACAATAGCCTAATATTTTTAGCAGCAAGGCATCTAGCAACTGCTGATTCCAATCGCCCAGAGGGAAAGAAGGGTTGTTGTTTTTTTAGTGTTCTAAGAGCTGGCAGGCTGAAGTCATCAAAAGCCCCACAAATGTCATCCACCCTTTCCCTAAAGAGAGACAAATGTACAGTGGCTTCATCATACCCTCCATGCCTTCTTGGAGTTATACTGATACCCAGTTCCTCTTTCCCCCAGTCACATCTTTTCCGTCACATGATGTAGAGAAGCAGAAAGATAATGGCCAAAGACTCATGCCTTTGCAATGTCAGAATAATTGGCTGTAACTCTTGACACACCCAATGGACAAAGCTCCTGGAAGCTGATCTGCCAGTTAAATCTGTCAGTCTGGTATAATGACAGTTCTGACATTGAAACATCTGGTGCCATTGCTAATTTTCTCCACTAATTCCTTACGTTTGCCTTTGGAAGCCTTTCCGCACATGCCATGGTAGCAAGCCCAGGTTTGGCACTGTGTGTACGCTTGATAGGGAGTGGCAACCATTCCTGGTTCACTGGTGAGCTGAATCTCTATGATACATATATTTCCAAAAACACATCAGGCAGGGGATGGCCAGCAACACTTGCCAACTGATGTAAATGCAGAAAGGAATGTGTAGGGAAGAAATACCAGGTGAAAGCAGGACAGTTTTGTTGTTTTTCAAAGGATGCAATTCCAATGCTGATCATTCTTTGTTGGTTTCCAGTCTCTTCCCAAACACAAATCAATGTGAAGGTGATCTCCTTTATAACCTTAAATCAGACTAACTTGTGGCCTTCCAGATGTTGTTGGATTCCAGCCCCAGCCAACAGGGCCAATAGTCAGGGTGTTGGGAGTTGAGGTCCAACCCCATCTGCAGGACTTAAGGTTAGTTGCCCCCACCTACATTAAATGATTTTAAAGACGGTATTTGAAGAAAAGCCTTCTCCCTAGTGTGCCTGCCCACTCACTACACTCATCAGCACATACTTTTGCCAATGGAGGTTGATGTGGCTATTCAGGTTCCATTAAAGGTAAAGGTAAAGGGACCCCTGACCATGAGGTCCAGTCGTGACTGACTCTGGGGCTGCGGCACTCATCTCGCGTTATTGGCTGAGGGAGCCGGCATACAGCTTCCAGGTCACGTGGCCAGCATGACTAAGCCGCTTCTGGCGAACCAGAGCAGCACATGGAAACGCCGTTTACCTTCCCGCCAGAGCGGTACCTATTTATCTACTTGCACTTTGATGTGCTTTCGGACTGCTAGGTTGGCAGGAGCAGGGACAGAGCAACAGGAGCTCACTCCGTCGTGGGGATTCGAACCGCCGACCTTCTGATCGGCAAGTCCTAGGCTCTGTGGTTTAACCCACAGCGCCACCCGCGTCCATTACAATACGATACAATAGTTTCCATTACAATACGATACAATAGTTTCACATTACAATATGATAATCTTTATTGTCATTGTCCCATACAGAACAACGAAATTGAAAAAATCTACATAGACATTCAAAAACCAACAAGCCTGCTATCCCAGCTATCCCAGCCTGGTTAACCCCCTAAAAACTCTGATACCCCACAATTAACTACAATATACTCCCACAGAGACTACATTCCAGTGACATTCTGTGTGTGTGTGTGTGAGAGAGAGAGAGAGAGAGAGAGCACTGTTTTTTCATCCACATCAACTGCTTTTAAAATTGTTATCATATTTTGAACAGAAATGCAGTAAATTAACAAGCCCCCCTCCTTCCCAAGTGGCATGAATCACATCGCTCCACCCACTCCCTTCTCTCCATTTTGGGGTTCACTTGCAATTCACCACCAATACATCCTGCGGGCTGGAATGCCATGGTCCCATTGTTAATCCCATAGTTAAAGGACAACTGGAGTCTTGGGGCCTTTTCTCTTACTTCTATTCTTTCCCATAATAACGCCCCACTCTTCTATGATAATTAATCACAGAACAGAAGGAAATTATTATGGAACAGAATAAAAAGTATGAAAAAGGCCCAAAGACCGAACTGCCTATTAATCTGCTCAAAATATTTCCCTTTGGGAGAAACGACGGCAGCTGCAAAGGAAGATCTAAATACGCTTTATGTAGAGCCACGCGCCAGCATCCCTTTCAAACACCAGCAAACGCAGCAATCCAGCACGGAGGCCTGTATGCGATCAGTTGACTCCATTAGCTTGTTAGACTTCTGCGGTGCCCTTCATGGCGAATGATCACAAGGAACTTCACTGAAACTAAACTCCGGCGTTTACCAAATGACAACAGAAAGAGAGAGTCAGAGAATAAAACAAATTAGTTTTTCAAGGCTAAGGCTTAAGAAATGCCCAGGGCTCTATTAACGACGGAAGGCTTTGCAGCTCTTTGCATGCGTGAGCAAATTTGTCGGAGTGCAGAGAGAAGCGTCTGTGTGTTTTTCCCCCCTCTTTCTTCCTTACAAGTTTGTTGCTGCATATAGATTTCAGCGGGGAGAAAAATAAATAAATTAGCAATTCACGCTGCATCACAGAGATTGTGCCTTCCAACTTCAAGCCTTTGGTGTTGGTGTTGGTTGGGAATTACAAGAGTTGCAAGTGACCTACATAGGAGAATTTCAGCAAGGGTTGGGGCTGAGGGATAGATGTGATTAACACAGGTGACTGACTGACTGCAGGAAACAGAGAAAAAAAGTGGGGGGAGAGAAAGCCAATATCATAATATATTTTTTACAAACAGGACTTGGGTATCATTAAAATTTAAATATGGCTTTTCAGGCTTGATTTATTTAAGGAAACTGTTCCTTCCTGGATTTGCTGAGGAACCACAATGTGTTGCAGAAGATTCTGGGCCACGTCGTAAGGCAGTGTTTCTCAAACGTGGGTCTCCAGCTGTTTTTGGACTTCAACTCCCATCATTCCTACCTCGTAACACCATCGGTTAGGGATGGTGGGACTTGTAGTCCCTGGAGACCCAAATTTGAGAAACATGGTCCTAGGGTCAGTTTACACAGTGTTACCATTGGGTCATTACTAGAGCCTTGAAAAGAGTAGAGGCCATTTTGTGGTTAGTCCTCACCTATCTTGACGTAGCCCTCACCTCTTTCCCCCTCGCAAAAATAAAGGGTGGCCTTTTTGCTTGGGTTGGCAAAGATACTGGCAGTAAGAGCAAACGAGCTGGAGAGGCCAGGAAGAAATTCTGTTTTGAGCCAGACTCAGACTTGAAGAGTATTGAGCCCTGTTGTGGACAAATGTCCCATTGAGCCAGGGTGTGTGTAGCCAATGAACACACCAGGGTGGAAAGTCAAACAATTTATACCGCCATGGCAGAAGACACAGATTAGGTTAACACCCAAAGAAACTGTGGAACGCAAGACACATATTTATACAATCCCCATACATCATTACATGTGAAGAACATATGATCATAGATATTCTATGCTAACGTTAAGCAGGTAATACCTAGTTGCTAATCAACACTAAGCATAGACATGGACCTCACAGGAAACACCTTGTACAGTGGTGGAGGAAGTGAGGGGCAGATCGCCCCGGGTGCCATCTTTGAGGTGGTGACAAGAAGGCACCCCTTGGGGGGCTCGCCCCGCCACCAACCTTGTAGTCAGTCTTCAGGGTTTGAGGGGCTTAGTTCCTCAAAAAGCAAGATTTAGCAGGTTCGGTGGTCACTCTCTGTCACTACCTACTCCCTCCTGGACAATGCCTTTTCAACAATGCCAGGAACTCTACAACCATAAAGTCTCTCTACAACCACCAAACTCTACAACCACCAGGAAACTTCCAGCCTTCCAACTTCCAACCATAAGGTCTCTCGAAAGTGGACCGCTTGACTTTTCTTCTAAAATCACCTTGCAGACAGCTAAATGGGTTGTCCATCACACAAACTAACTGGGGGAGAAGCCATCATTATGGACACACATAGGGCAAGAGGGTCTCTCTAGCCCCTTCAGCCTGGCTCAAAATGGAGTGCAGTTTTTGAATGAGGTAGAGTTAACATTCCAAAGACACCGGATAGTATTCAACTAAGTTTTCCTCAGAGCAAAGTCACTGAAATTAATGAACGTCACTAAGTTAGGTCTATCGTGTCAGTAGGTCTACTTTGACTAAAACCTAGCTGACTTTAAACCCTACCCACACAAAAAGCGGAATTCAACCGTTTGGTAAGGCGGTTGTTCTATCAGCATGAAATTTTCTGCTTGCCAGATGGAACAATCTCCCTTCTCCTCTCCCTGACCAGAGCAGATTTGGGCAGGGAATGCGGGGGGCACAGGAAGAAGAGGGAGGGAAATCCCACTACGTTAACAGGACTAATTGATCTGGTTCAACTAGCACAACTTAGTGAATCCAGAGCAGAATAGATGACCAGGAGCTCTGAAGGCTGTTGGTGGGGGCACCATTTTAATACTCCACACAGTCCCATTAAATCAAGAGCTCCCTCTAACATCTCAATCAATACGGTGAAACCTCTCTTGTTTCAGTATCCTAAATGAAGTGTGTGTGCGCGCGCGCGCAATTTCTGGCACCATCCTGCCAAAGGAACAACATTTGGAAGAAAATGTTCACTTCCTAATTATTTAACATGAGAAATGTGAAAAATCCCCTCACATCGTAGCTATACACTTGACAATTGTTTTCTCACTTCGGCAGCCAAAGTGGCAGGCGCAAGTGATGTAATCCCTTTAACAGGGTGTCTACGGTTTTCTGTTCAGCAGAAGGAACGTACAGTACTTTTTTACTAGTGCTGAAGCCACAAAAACAAAGCCAGGGAGGTTGTTAAAATAATGAACAGTTGAAGAACAAATTTAATTCCCTCGCAAATGCACCGCCTGCCAAAGTCATAGACATAACTACAGACGTCTTGTGGCTATTACCAGCTGGGCAGAGGAAAAGGAACATGGCTTCTCTCCCCCACAGTGAAACTCGGTTAGCGTTACACCCATTACAAAATCTAGCAGTGAACTCAAGCATATAAATAGATCAGGGAACTTCAGCCCTTTTTCTTGCTCCCAGTATGCATGCATATGTGTCCTGTTAAGTCAGCATCCCACTACGATTATGACTTCATGAGAAAAATCTGTTTTCTGCTTGAGGATGGAATGGATAGGCAGGCCCACCGCACAGGAGGTTTCCTTATATAGGGTAGTCTGCATCTACTGAGAGGCTGTGTTGCGCAATGGTTAGAGCGTCAGAGTAGGACTATGAAGACCTAGATTCAAAGTCCCACTTAGCTCAGACCTCCTCACATGTTGAGCTTCTCAAGGACGCTGGAGGTTGAACAATAGACTTGACAACCCATTTCTGCCCAAGGTAAGGCAAAGTATCCTCGCTTAGCCTGGCAGGTCAGCTTACTCTATGGTATTAACCCTTTCATGTGTTAACTGGACTTAAGCATGCTGTTTATATAAGACTGGCTATCCCACACATTCAGCCCCTGAACACAAGGATTCAGCCCATTGTGGCTCCATTTTCTATAGAGAGCAGAAAATCTCATTCTTTCTCCCAATATGCACATATGGGTGTCCTGTTAATTCAGCAGCTTGCTCTGATTTTGACTCCACAGGAAAAGCCAGTTCTCTGCTTGAGAATGGGGTGGGTAACCATATCCCTACTCAGCTTCTGAATGGCAACCAGTGCGAAGCCTGCACTGTCACTTACAAAGGAAGGTTGACAGGATGTCACAGCTGTAGGCAACTGCAGAAGGAGGAGGAGGAGGCGGGAACACCTTTTAAAGGGGCAGTGTTGCTCTTCCCCCATTGGTCAGTCTTATCCCGGATGCAGTCCTATCCTCACTCTTCCTTGTCCTTCCTTCTGAAGAATGGAACAGAGGTGGAAGAGCAGTGCTCTTCAAATCCATACTTTCAATTAATGCCCTTTTCCCGCTCTGCAAAAACGAACAGCAGCAACAAGAACAAAGGAGCAAAAATGTTTCATCTGTGTTTAATTGCTCCTTGTTTTTAGTTCTAATGAGTGGGGGCGGATTAAAACAATGAAATGAGCATGTGCCGTGTGAGTGAGATGGTAGATGAACAATTAATGGAACTCTAGGTCCTGATTTCAGCTGCCTGCTGACTTGGTGATTGAATTAAGACCGTCGCAAGAATAATAGGAGGGCTCGTCCTTGTCCCGATCATCTACATGTTTATTTAATTATCTGTCCAACTGACTCTCAAATAAATTGGAAACAGATGCCAGTCCCCCCCCCTTCATTCAGTAGCTTCATTAGCCGCCCCCTGCTGCCACAAGCATGCAAATCCACAGCGTAATTCATATAACGCAAAGGAAAACAAAACTAACAGAAAAGCCCATTCCTTCCCCCAAAGGACGAGCCAAAAATACGTTGTAATGTGGTGAAAGTTTCTCTCACCATCTTTACCTGTAAGAAGATGGCAGAGAACTTTTTATTCTGTGCTCTCGTTGTGATATAAAGTCTCTTACAAAAGTCAGAATCTACTGGGCAAAAACAGCCAGGACTCCAGTTGGTGAGGTGGCAAGGAAAGTTTCTGTCTGCTAAATTTTTCAATGTTTTGCTTATATTATCATTAGTACTAGTAGTATTACCACATTTATGTTGAATGTTTTGGCATATGTGCTTCCCCACCCCTCCCCACAACAGCCCTGTGAGGTAGGTTAGGCTGAGAGACAGCAACAGGTCCAACTTGAGCTCAGTGCGCTCAGGAATTAAGCAAAAGCATTGCAGACAACGTAACTGTGGCGTTTGTCCTCATATGTGTGTGACATCGTACTGGGTTCATAGGGAAAGGGTTAACTAAATGACTAACCAATGGGAACCCAGGGAGCAGAGTTAACTGTGTATAAGGTTGAAGCACAGAGGTTTTTTGAGAGAGCTTTAGAGTTGTGGAGAAGACAGTCTGGAGTTAGAAGAGACAGATAAGAAAAGTCTGTGGGTTGGGCTGCTCTGGTGTGAGAGAGTGAGAGAATTTGTTAGGGGGTCAGTCAAACAGTTCAGATAATCAGTCAGAAGGTATTAGGAAGGTAAAGGCCAGTAAAGAAACTAAAGTTAAGATACTGGCAGGAATATTATCTGAGAAACCATAAACTTGTTAATGTTTGTAAAATAAACTTGGTTTTGGGGTTCACTTTTAATAACTGACTGGACTCAGTGTTTTACCAGAGAGTAACTGGTTGGTGGCAGTGGGGAAGCGAGCACAGTGGTGGCACAGGGATCAACAGACCATTAAACGTTTGGGGACCCTGTGTGATCGCCACAGTAACCAACACAGAGTAAGCAATGACAAGAAGCATCGACGGAGCAAGCCGACTGGGCACAGGACCTGTGGGAGGGCGCGGCCAACCAGAGCAGGATGCTCTGTAGGGCCTCTGAGGAGTCTGCGTGCCTCCTCCAACTCAGCCGCCCTACAGCTGGGGGGTGGCAGGCAAACCGCTTGGGCCGCGGGGAGCCTGCTCGCGACCAAGCCACCACATCTCTCCCAGGAGAGACGCGTGGCTTGGGCACTGCAGGCCCCGCGGTGAGTGCCGCCCGGCATTTTGTCACACACACACACACACACCCCGCAGTGGTGACACCCAGGGTGAACCGCCCCTACCACACACCCCTTCCTCTGCCCCTGACAAGAAGAGCTACCGTATTTTTCGCTCTATAACATGCACCTGACCATAACACGCACATCGTTTTTAGAGGAGGAAAACAAGGGAAAAAACATTCTGAATGAAACAGTGGATGTATCATTTTTGGGCTTCATGCTGTGGCCACAGACATGTGATCTGATGGTGAATTTGGAGTGACCCAATGCAAAAATCCTGAGAATTCCTGTGGATCCATGCTTTGTAACCACGTTTTTGCACCATTGCAGCCCCAGGCAACAGTGGGTGCGTGATTTTTGGGGTGCAGGCTGTAGCCATGGACATGCTATGTGATCTGATGGTGAATTTGGGGTGACCCAATGCAAAGATCCTGAGAATCCCTGTGGATCCATGCTTTGTAACCACATTTTTGCACCATTGCAGCCCCAGGCAACAGTGGGTGCGTGATTTTTTTGGTGCAGGCTGTAGCCATGGACATGCTATGTGATCTGATGGTGAATTTGGGGTGACCCAATGCAAAGATCCTGAGAATCCCTGTGGATCCATGCTTTGTAACCACGTTTTTGCACCATTGCAGCCCCAGGCAACAGTGGGTGCGTGATTTTTGGGGTGCAGGCTGTAGCCATGGACATGCTATGTGATCTGATGGTGAATTTGGGGTGACCCAATGCAAAGATCCTGAGAATCCCTGTGGATCCATGCTTTGTAACCACGTTTTTGCACCATTGCAGCCCCAGGCAACAGTGGGTGCGTGATTTTTTGGGTGCAGGCTGTAGCCATGGACATGCTATGTGATCTGATGGTGAATTTGGGGTGACCCAATGCAAAGATCCTGAGAATCCCTGTGGATCCATGCTTTGTAACCACATTTTTGCACCATTGCAGCCCCAGGCAACAGTGGGTGCGTGATTTTTTTGGTGCAGGCTGTAGCCATGGACATGCTATGTGATCTGATGGTGAATTTGGGGTGACCCAATGCAAAGATCCTGAGAATCCCTGTGGATCCATGCTTTGTAACCACATTTTTGCACCATTGCAGCCCCAGGCAACAGTGGGTGCGTGATTTTTTTGTTGCAGGCTGTAGCCATGGACATGCTATGTGATCTGATGGTGAATTTGGGGTGACCCAATGCAAAGATCCTGAGGATCCATGTGGATCTATGCTTTGTAACCACATTTTAAGTGGGGAGCGAAGGAAAAACAAAGAAGGGACATGAGAGGGGTGTGCAGAGAAGCAGCTGGCTAAGAATGCAGGAGAGGGATTTAACGGGAGGGAGGAAAGAAAGGCAAAAGTTTCCCCCCACCCAAGCCAGCCATATCTCTCTCTCTCTCTCTCTCTCTCTCTCTCTCTCTCTCTCTCTCCCTCCCTCCCTCCCTCCCTCCCCCCTCTCTCTCTCCCTTCCCCCCTCTCTCTCCCTCTCCCCCAGCAGCACAGAGAGGAATTCCCCTCTGCTTGCCTGGAGGGGAGGGGCTTTCCCTGCTCTTTGTTCCGTTTCAGCAAACACAGCAACGAAACAGAGGAGGGTGGGCAGTAAGACCCTGAGGCAGAATGCAGGAAAGCAGCCACTTCCTCTTTTCAGGTTTCGCTTCTCCATGCAGCGCAGCGATTTGATTTTTTGCCTGATTTTTGCCTGATTTTTCGGCTCCAGGGACCAGACATTTGCTCTATAACACGCACAGACATTTCCCCTTCCTTTTTAGGAGAAAAAATCTGCGTGTTATAGAGGGAAAAATATGGTAAGTACCAAAACAACCAGCGCAAACAAATAATACGAAATGGAGATGAAATAAAGCCCTATCTAACATGCCATATTAGGGATGCGGGTGGCACTGTGGGTTAAACCACAGAGCCTTGGACTTGCTGATCAGAAGGTCGGCGGTTCGAATCCCCGCAGCGGGGTGAGCTCCTGTTGCTCGGTCCCTGCTCCTGCCTACCTAGCAGTTCAAAAGCACGAAGTGCAAGTAGATAAATAGGTACCGCTCTGGCGGGAAGGTAAATGCCATTTCCGTGCAGAGCGGGAAGGTAAATGGCGTTTCCGTGTGCTGCTCTGGTTCGCCAGAAGCAGCTCAGGCATGCTGGCCACATGACCCGGAAGCTGTGCACCGGCTCCCTCGGCCAATAAAGCGAGATGAGCGCCGCAACCCCAGAGTCAGCCACAACTGTACCTAATGGTCAGGGGTCCCTTTACCTTCACCTAATATGCCATATTGCAAACCTCATCCTAACTCCCACCGACCATCTACAGTCATACCTCATGTTACATTTGCTTCATGTTACATTCTTTCAGGTTACGTCCCACAGCAACCCGGAAGTACCGGAAAGGGTTACTTCCGGGTTTTTCCGCTTGCGCATGCAAAGAAGCGGCAAATCCCAACTCATGCGTGTACAGACGTGCCGCTGCAGGTTGCACTCTTTTCATGTTGTGAATGGGCCTCCAGAATGGATCCCATTCACAACCAGAGGTACCACTGTACTTGATAAGCTAAAGCAAGTCGGAAAAGCTGAAACAAGTTTATTCCTAGTCTGAGAACTGTGTGGGCTACAGAGCCGGACCGAGACCTTTTGGGGCCTTGGGGAAAACATGCCACCAAGGCCCCCACCCCAGATCCAGGCCTCCACCCCAGCACAGTGGGAGATGACCAGTGTCCATAGAGCTGCTCTGCCCCCATTTCTGCAAAGAGCCTTAGCAAAAATGGAGGAGTTCCATGAGGCATTGCTGCTGCTCTCCCTGTCTTCAGCTTCCAGCTGCGTCTTTGGCTTACCCAAAGCCAAGCCAGAATCCGCCACCAAGGGGGCCTGATTGGGATCTTCCACCTACTGTGGTGTATGCCACCCAAGATAGGTTGCCTCAGATCACTCCATTGATGTGCCAGCCATACTAGGGCAGCAAACTAGGTTAGGGGTTGCATTGCAGACCACATAGCACACCTTTGTAACCACTTTCCACCCCTCAGAATTTGCCGCCTGAGGTAGCTGCCTCAAAATGCCTCATGGTGATGCTGTGCCTGCCAGGGAGAGCCAGTGTGGTGTAGTGGTTAGAAGCGGTAGACTCGTAATCTGGTGAACCAGGTTTGCTCCTCCACATGCCGCTGCTGGGTGACCTTGGGCCAGTCACACTTCTCTGAAGTCTCTCAGCCCCACTCACCTCACAGGGTGTCTGTTGTGGGGGAGGAAGGGAAAGGAAATTGTGAGCCGCTTTGAGACTCCTTAGGGTAGTGATAAAGTGTGATATCAAATCCAAACTCCTTCTCCTCTTCCTCCTCCTCCCCTTCTTCTTCTTCTTCTCCTTTTTCTCCTTTCTCATCCTCCTTTAATCCTCCCACCCCAAAATACTATGGATTGTATTTAACATAGCACTAAAGCTAACACTGGGTCAGTGCAAAGGTTTTTCCTTGCACAACAGGACTTCCTTCTCTGCCCCCCCCCCTCCATGCACCCCTTAACCCTCCGGAGGAGATCTAGGGACAGGGCAAAGCACACACAGTGGGAGGAGACAGTGGAAAGTCCCACTGCGCTAGAGCCTCTCCTTGTGCTTGTGCAATAATTTAATAGAATGCTGCCCAAAGATAGAAAGGGCAAGAGGTGAAATCATTATCATCCTCATTTTATTTGCATGCTGCCTTTCCATAGTTAAAACCATGCTCAAGGTGGCGTACAACATGAAGCGATTTGCATGGTTACAAACATAACAAAAGTAAAAACAAAAAATTTCTTCCAGTAGCACCTTAAAGACCAACTAAGTTAGTTCTAGGTATGAGCTTTCATGTGCATGCACACTTCTTCAGATACACTGAAACAGAAGTCACCAGACCCTTCTATATAGTGAGAAGGTGGGGAGGGGTATTACTCAGAAGGGTGGTGGGAATGGGTGATTGGCAGATAGCTGTGATGAGCCTGTTGACGACTCTTAACGACTGCAACAGGTCTTACAGGAAAAAGCAAGGGGTGAGAAGGTGAAAAATGGATTTGTCATGTATAATGAGATAAGAATCCAATGTCTTTGTTCAGACCAGGTCTCTCCATGGTTTTAAGTTTGGTAATAAGTTGCAATTCAGCAGCTTCTCTTTCCAGTCTATTTCTGAAATTCCTTTGTAATAGAACAGCTACTTTGAGATCTTGTATAGAATGTCCTGGCAGATTGAAGTAGATAACAAAAAGTAGTCATTTGCAATAAATAAAACACATCAAAACAGACCCAAACTGAAAAATTCATAAATCATAGTAAGAGCTAACTAGAAAGGTACAAAAATACAACATCAATAACAGCAAACAAACAATGCCCACTAAACAATGCCCCGGCCCAAGAGTCTGTTCAATAGCATCAGCTTTTGTAGCTGGAGTCAGTCCTAGGTCTGGTGGGAAATGGCCTGCAAGGCAGGAAACAGGCCTTCCAGGACTCACAGCCAAGAAATCCAGCACTAACAGAAGGGCAAGGAAAGGGATCCCTGGAGAAAACCGTGGGTATAGACTGCTGGGAGCTGTGGTTTGTTAAGGGTCCTGGCAACTGGATCTCTGCAAGATGTAAACTGCAACTCCCAGGAATCTTTAGAGGGAAGTAAGAGTGCTTTTAAATGTTCAACGAACATGCTTTAAATGTATGGTGCAGATGTGACCAACATGGTACCCTCCAGAGGGTACCCTCCAGAACTCCATCCCCTGCCATTGGCCATGACGGCTGGGGCCAATGAGTTGTAGCCAGTAACATCTGGATTTCACAATGTTCGCTACTGCTGGAGTAGACAGTGTGGTGTAGTGGTTAAGAGCGGTAGTCTTGTAATCTGGGGAACCGGGTTCGCGTCTCCGCTCCTCCACATGAAGCTGCTGGGTGACCTTGGGCCAGTCACACTTCTTTGAAGTCTCTCAGCCCCACTCACCTCACAGAGTGTTTGTTGTGGGGGAGGAAGGGAAAGGAGAATGTTAGCCGCTTTGAGACTCCTGAAGGGGAGTGAAAGGCGGGATATCAAATCCAAACTCTTCTTATTCTTCTTCTAGACAATAATGCGCTAGATCTGGTGTGATGCAACTTCCAGCGCCCTTTCCACCATCAAACTTTCAGTGGCGAACTCTGTGGGGCAGAGAGCTGCTCTTTGTTTGTGTGGATGTTATGCTGTACATCAGCTTTTGCCAACCTGGTAACCTCCAGATGTTTGGGACTCCAACTCCCATCAGCCCCAGGCAGCATGTGCCGATGGGAGTTGTGGTCCAAAACATCTGGCAGAAACCAGGTTGCTGAAGGCAGCTGTGCATTGATAGCCCTGTATAAATAAGTGTATCATTCCACAAGAGGCTCCCTTAGGGACACTAATTCAGAAAAAGTGATAATTGCCTGTGATAATCAAAGTAAGAATGCGCTCAGATGAGAGGCTACCAATCGAAAGAGGGATTTCCTCAAACATTTGCTAGTGGGTGTGTTTTTGTTTTTGTGGGGTTTTTTGCAGCTTTCAAATACAATTGGGGAGAGATTTCACACGGGTTTTGGAATAAGTGCATTCCATTGTTTAATGTAGTAATTAAAGTGATGATACAAGTTAAATTGTCAGCATTGTGCAGCGCTGTACTGGTATTCAATGTTTGCTGAAAAACCCATCACAAAGAAAGCCCCGGCTCATAAGTGTGCCAGGCTAGATGTTTAAAAATGATTATCATAAGGAAGCATTTGCTTTATTCTCTTTCTATCAATAGAATAGATTTGCCATTATTTATACATAATGCGAGTCTATATTTAGGTATGAATGCAAAAGGCAATAGGCAGTAGGTTCAATTTCATAATGGCCTTTTTTCGCATTTAATCGACCTTCCTGTTTGAAAACATGTAATTTGTGCGGGAGATTCCATAATGCCACAAGCCAAGGCTGCAATCCACAAAGAGAAATTATCATTTGGGGTCCCAGCAATCTCCCACTCAGATAACAATATCTCTGCAAAATGGTAGTGCGGGAATAAAAGTCGCAGGGAACAATCACAGTACTTAGCATTTATTAACTGACAAAAGGGTGCAATCCAGGCCCATTAAAACCAATGGGAGTTTTGTCACTGGCTTCAATGGGAGGTAGATTGCATCTCAAAACCCCATGTTGTAAAGGTGATACAAATCGTGGAGATTATCCAGATTATTTCCCTCTCCCCAGCCCTCAACTGAAATCCACAGAAGCAAAGAAATACCAGCTACACTGACAGATAGCATTAGCGTGAGGATCACCATGTGCTTTATCAAAATCACTGTAGTTTACATATTGCACAGTGGATAGAGAGCGAAGTAGTCGTGTACAGAGCTCCAGGTGGAAATTTCACTTATGCTTTCCAGTCCCCAGGCAGCAGATTTGTATAGAAACTACATCTACCTGTTCAGATTTGGTCTAGTTCGACTGGGACTGCCCTCCCCTTGAGAGTGCCAATTGTTCGTTTCATTTTGAAAGCTTCTGGTGTTGTTTCACTTGTGGTTTCCTTTTTTTTTAAAAGGACCCAGAAACAGTGTGGCATTGCCGCAGATGTGTGTACCATTACACTAATGAACATTATTTGGCATAGAAAAAACTGCAGTATTACAGGAACACCAAGTTGGGCTTTCACTTACGGTTGCACCACAACATGGATTTTGTACTCTTATAGCTGTATAAATCATTTGCCATTCCTATATATGCAATTATTGCACATTAATGTGCAAGAATTATATACCAAGGACTACAAGTTTAAAATGTTATGAGTGTTCAAAAGGTAGGGCTTTCACAAATTGATTTCACCCACTGTTGCAATTCATGACTGATTTTGTACAAATATTTGCAATTCTTTCACACAGACGATAATCCTCTCATGATGATACTTGACTCATCAGATGATAGGTAGCCGTGTTGGTCTGCCATAGTCAAAACAAAACAAATTCCTTCCAGTAGCACCTTAAAGACCAACTAAGTCAGTTCTTGGTATGAGCTTTCGTGTGCATGCACACTTCTTCAGATACACTGAAACAGAAGTTTCCAGACCCTTCTATATAGTGAGAAGGTGGGGATTACCCTTCTGAGTAATACCCCTCCCCACCTTCTCACTATATAGAAGGGTCTGGAAACTTCTGTTTCAGTGTATCTGAAGAAGTGTGCATGCACACGAAAGCTCATACCAAGAACTGACTTAGTTGGTCTTTAAGGTGCTACTGGAAGGAATTTGTTTTGTTTCATCAGATGATGAGTATGACAGATCTGGAATCCCCCCCCCCCGAATTTCTGGATTCAGAAGCAGTAGATTCACACCATCAACCCCGAATACTGTTTGTTTCTTAGATATAACAACGTAATTGTTTTACACAATGTCCTTATTGTCAAACCTCACCACTTCTGCACTTAGTAAAATGTGACCTCTCATTCATACCTGTTTGCATTTGTCTGAACCTTTTTCTTCATCTTTTTATCAAAGGTCTTCCTCAAGGACTTGCCAATGGCATTCTAAAACAACTAATAAAAGCATTTCTTAAACAGAAAAGTGTGTGCATTGTTTCGTGTAGCCGATCCATCTTTGACTCCGCTATACATCTAATTGGCAGAGCATATATACAAATAGCCAGCAAGCCAATATTCAAATTCGCCTGTTACAAGTGTTTTTGCTTTCTTTACTTTATATAAAGAGTCGACATCCCTGTCTCACTGGGGGGGGGGGGACCTCTAGCAACCTGACTTTTGAAAGCCCGGAGCTGATCATAAAATTATTTAAGTGGTACGCACCAGCTAGAAACTCGGGCAGTAACTTACCCTGTTTGAGATTTTTTCCTCCCATTTTGTTAGACTCTGTGGAGCCATGAATCTATCTTGTCTTTAAAAACCTGAAAAGGGGATCGAACAGGCTGTCACGGGGGCAGGTGGGGGCGGGGGAGAGTCTCGAGAAAGAAAAAACGGAATATAATGCTAAATTTATGTGCCACAGGAGTAACATATCAGGGCCTCTGGCTGATTAGAGCCAGATGTTGGTAACAATGTTGGCGTTATGGTCCAAGCGTAGGTGAGGGAATAGCCCCCGTCCCCAGGACCTTCAGCAATCAGACCGCTGGTTTCTCCTGGCGCTTTGCTCAGACGTCCGTGTTCGCGCCACAATAGCATTGTTGTTCTCCAGCATTAGATCGTGTGTCATGTAAATTAAGTTGAATATATCGTTTAACTTGACAAGGTGATTAAGGCCAAGGATACATATGTTCGGCATTATAACCCAGCCAAGGTTAAACAATAATCATATTAATAGCAGGGGCAGGAAAGGAGACGGGAGGGAAATGGCCCTGATATTTCTTACGATACGAATGTGCTCTTGGTTGCTTGCATTGTTGTTGTTGTTATTAATGGCTTATCGGGAGATTATCGCATTCTTATTTCCATCTGAACAAGACACGGTATTAATCCGGCATGGGACTAGAGCCATAATGAAAGTCAGACATAGACAGAATCCTTGTACAGTGGTACCTCGGGTTACATACGCTTCAGGTTACAGACTCGGCTAACCCAGAAATAGTACCTCGAGTTAAGAACTTTGCTTCAGGATGAGAACAGAAATTGTGCTCCAGCGGCACGGCAGCAGCAGGAGGCCCCATTAGCTAAAGTGGTGCTTCAGGTTAAGAACAGTTTCAGGTTAAGTACGGACTTCCGGAACGAATTAAGTACTTAATCCGAGGTACCACTGTACATTCTCAATTGGACAGCTTTATACATGGCGAAGTTGACAGCCCAAGTGGTTTACTCCCTTTCTCCCCCGTTTGCGGTTCCCCGGTTTTACATCTGTCTTCCTTACTTTTTCCTCGTTAGTGTAAATGATCGGTGCATTTGCATCCCCTTTCCAATGGAGGAGGAGAAAAGCAGCCCGCTCCGAGGCAGTGAATCTGCCTCATCAGTGCCAAGCAGAGCCTCCCCACCTCCTCTGGGCTTTGGGATATTTAGAACATTGCATTGGCTCACTAAAACATATTAAGGGCCCCATTAACTAAAGGACCTCTTCTCTCTTCCCCCCGCCCTCCATCTCTATATGCACACCTCTCATTAGTGTCAGTGAAGGGTTATGATTGGCTATGAACACAAGCAGGCTATATCTCTATCTATCTATGGTATATGATCACTTTCGGGGGGATTTCGTCTGGGTTAGAACTATAGGGATGCATTCAAGTTTCAACAGAGCCTTGCAGCATAAAGCGTGAAACAGCTGAAGAAGTTAGTGAGGCAGTTGCACACAGAGGTGTGAGCGAAACTTTGCTTGTTTCAGAATGGATAGGGAGGCAATTTTTCGTTTAGTTTGGGAAAGTGTAAGATCATGGCCACTGGTCCCATCACCTCCTGGCAAATAGAAGGGGAAGAAATGGAGGCGGTGAGAGATTTTACTTTCTTGGGCTCCATGATCACTGCAGATGGTGACAGCAGTCACGAAATCAAAAGACACCTGCTTCTTGGGGGAAAAATAATGACAAACCTAGACAGCATCTTAAAAAGCAGAGACATCACCTTGCCAACAAAGGTCCGTATAGTAAAAGCTATGGTTTTCCCAGTAGTGATGTATGGAAGTGAGAGCTGGACCATAAAGAAGGCTGATCACCAAAGAATTGATGCTTTTGAATTCTGGTGCTGGAGGAGACTCTTGAGAGTCCCATAGACTGCAAGAAGATCAAACCTATCCATTCTGAAGGAAATCAGCCCTGAGTGCTCACTGAAAGGACAGATCCTGAAGCTGAGGCTCCAATACCTTGGCCACCTCATGAGAAGAGAAGACTCCCTGGAAAAGACCCTGATGTTGGGAAAGATGGAGGGCACAAGGAGAAGGGGACGACAGAGGACGAGATGGTTGGACAGTATTCTCGCAGCTACTAACATGAGTTTGACCAAACTGCGGGAGGCAGTGGAAGACAGGAGTGCCTGGCGTGCTCTGGTCCATGCAGTCATGAAGAGTTGGACACAACTAAACGACTAAACAACAACAACGTGCCAGAGGGACACTAGTTGTGGAGATTGTTTTTTTGGCCCTCCAGATGCTGAACTGCAACTGTCATCACCCCCCCCCCCCGGCCATTGGCCGTGCTTGCTGGAGTTGACAGGAGTTTGGAGGTCAGCAACAGCCCCACACCTGTTTTACACAATAGCTAAAAGTTACCCAGAAAATAACAAAACACATTTCCTGTTTTATTGATTGATTAGAAAGGAGCAGCCCAGCCTTCATCAGTGCTAATTACCTGCCCCCATAAATGCTCATTCCCAAGGCACAGTACAAGCTAGTCCAGTGGTTCTCAAACTTTTTTAACCACTGAATTCGAGCAAATGGCAATTGGGTTTTCTGCAGATTGCTCCAATGCAGCAGTAAAATGCGGGCTTTCCTGGGCAAAGTGCCGGGACAAAAGTAAACCACTTGGGGCTTATCCTGCTTTTGCCTTGCTCTTTCTAGGCACAGGTCAGTGCTCTAAAGGGGTCTAAGCACCCTATTTTTTATTTTTTATTGCTCCAGAGCTTTCCTCGCAAAAACCCGCTCTTTAAACCTGAATTGGAGCAAATGGATATTCAGGTTTCTCATTTGCTCCGATTCAGGTTTAAAAAGCAGGTTTTTGCAGGGAATGCTCTGGAGCAAAAAAGGAGGAGGAGGCAGTGTGCTTGAACGCAGAGCTTTAAAGTACAGACCGTGCCTGGAAAGAGAGGATGAAAAGTAAGTGTGGATTATCTCATCCATCAAGAATGTCAACTAGGTGTTTTGGGGACACTTGGTATTTTCCAGCCTTCATCTGCCTTGCAAAGTTCTCATGAGGATAAAGGTAAAGGTAAAGGACCCCTGACAGTTAAGTCCAGTCACGAACGACTCTGGGGTTGCGGCACTCATCTCGCTTTACTGGCCAAGGGAGCCAACATTTGTCTGCAAACAGTTTTTCCGGGTCATGTGGCCAGCAGGACTAAGCCACTTCGGGCATAACCAGAGCAGCACACAGAAACGCCGTTTACCTTCCTGCCACAGCGGTACCTATTTATCTACTTGTACTTTGATGTGCTTTCAAACTGCTAGGTTAGCAGGAGCAGGGACCGAGCAACGGGAGCTCACCCCATCGCGGGGATTCGAACCGCTGACCTTCTGATCGGCAAGCCCTAGGCTCTGTGGTTTACACCACAGTGCCAGGATACAACATGTTTATTTTAAAATGCTTATATCTTGCTCTTCCATTTTAAAAAATAAAGAAGGAAATGTGCATAGAGGCTCACAAAAATATTAAAATACAGATGAAATCAAATAGTAAAATGCCATAAAAACATTCAACTGACCAGAACCACCCAAAAGCGGAGCAAAGTCCCACCCAACAACAGTTGCAATAAAAATAGGAAAACATAAAAGCCGGTTGATAACAAAGCAGTCAGAAAATAACTCTCTGCCTGAAACGTCCTTTGAAACAGAAGAGTTTTGACATGACGCCAGAAGGCCAGGAGTTGCTCAGAGAAGGGTAGGAAATGAATCCCCCTCAGGAAAAGGAATTCCAAAATCTGGGTGCAATCAATGGAGAAAGGTTCAGCGGCAGAGCATGATTTGCACGCAGGTCGAATGCTCAGCATCGCCAGGTAGGGCTGGGAAGCTCCTTGCCTGAAACCCTGGCAGTCGGTGTAGACAAAACTGAGCAAGCTGAACCAATGGTGTGAGCTGGCAGGAGGCAGCTTCTGGTGCTTTTCTAAATTCTAAATTCTTATGGTGGTGCCATCTGCAAACTTAATAATTGCAGATTAAAAAGAGTAGACTGAAGTGGGTTTTCGTGCAGAAGACCTGTGCGTTCCATTCAGTTCTGATAGCCAAGAGAAATTCTTGGGCTCAAACTCTGCACAAGGCAGGGGTTTTTTTCATCCAAAAAATGTATGTTCCTACATACGTTCCTGAAAAACTCTAAGTTAAGCTGGCCCACTTAACTTCTGAGGGCAGATGGACACAGAGGAGGCCCACCCTGACCTCCAAGGAAAAAAGGGGGGCAAGATACAGAGGCAAGACATAATTTAAACATAGGTGTGGCACACTTCTCTTCTCCATGCAGCACTGTGGTGAGAGAGCGGGCAATTACTGAGCCTCCCCCCTTGATTTCTGAATCCAATTAGGTTCAGAACAGAGGAAACCAGAAGAAATGGCACTGATAATTATGAACAGGCTGGAGCGTTCGATGTATCGCAGCTGTCTCCAATGCAATAAACTATTGACAATTTCATTTCCCCCAAAGCCAGTTCAGAATACCAAGAGACTACAGGGAAGGTAAAGGAAGGGCTGCCCAATTTAACTTCATGCTCAGCTGTAGCAAAGGCCCATCGAGGTGGATGGGGGGGGGTTAAGGATAGCACCCTTATTTCTTATTACTTATTACTTATTAAATTTGTTAGTCACTTCATCTTCTGTTCTGCCAGGCCTTTGGTCGGGGTTCAGTCTGACTCTCTCTCCCCTTTCATAAGAACTTGCATGAAAGTGGCCTCCCAATTTTTCTCACAGGCCCATATAAGTTCAGTACAAACAGTTGGGCCTGGTGAGCATTTAAGGTCCCCAACCCTAATCTGCGGGTTGCCATCTGATTGGATTTTATTCTGATCCTGATCTGATTTGAGGATGTATTTTAATTGATTGTCTGATTTTATGTTAATGTGTTATACATTTGATGTTAGCCGCTCTGAGCCCAGCTTCAGCTGGGGAGGGCGGGATATAAATAAAATAATTATTATTATTATTATTATTATTATTATTATTATTATTATTATTATTATCTTGCCCAAGGCAACCCAAGCCAATGTACAACATCCCCGAGAGCCGAACAGAGGCAATATGCAGATTGCTTTAAGGAGACACCTGAAAAATGTGAAATGCATAGACATGCTCTGAGGGTTTCTTTTTACAATCAAACGATGTGTAGGTATTGTGAAATAAATAAATAAAATGAACATATTTGCCAGGCCAAGAAGCTGTGATTGGTGCAGTTCCCTGCTGAACAGACGCCAGAGATGGCCAGTCAAGGCTTGACACTGTGTAATGAGTGAAGTTTCCCCAAGTATTTGGAATTCGATTTATGGAATTGGAGGAAAAAGACCAAAGGCTCTCCATGCCGAAGGACCCGGGTTCAGTCCCAGCGGCTCCAGGTAGAACTGAGAAAGACTCCCATCCAAGACCCTGGAGAGACCCTGCTCTCCCATCTTCCTAAATAAGCCATTTCCAACTTGGTGTCCTCCAGATGTTGTTGCATCCCATCACTCCTGACTATTGGTCATGTTGCCTTTGGTTGGTGGAAACAGGCTTCCAACAACATCTGGGGGCACCAGGTTGGAGAAACCCATCCTAAAGCATTCAAATACACTTGATGTGGGGCAGGATCCTGGGCGTAGCCAGGATTTATATTGGGGGAGGCAGGACACCCACCCGTCACCATCTTCTGTCTAGCAGATTCAGAATGAAATGCCTCAACAACCATTGCTTTAAATTCCTTTCTTTCAACCCCAAGTGCTCAGAAAAACCTGTCCAACTCTTTCTACAATTTATACTTTTAGCTAAGTATTTTTATTTATTTACATGATTTGGGGGGCAAGGCAGCTGCCTCCCGCTCCCCCTAGCTATGCCCATGGGCAGGATACAGTGGTACCTCGGGTTAAGAACTTCATTTGTTCTGGAGGTCCGTTCTTAACCTGAAACTGTTCTTAACCTGAGGTACCACTTTAGCTAATGGGCCTCCCGCTGCTGCCATGCCGCTGCGGCGCGATTTCTGTTCTTATCCTGAAGTAAAGTTCTTAACCCAAGGTACTGCTTCCAGGTTAGCGGAGTCTGAAAACTGAAGCGTCTGTAACCCGAAGCGTTTGTAACCTGAGGTACCATTGTATAATTTTAATACAATAATGTGTGTGGGTGTGTGGGTGATATTTTATTGTGCTGAGTTTGTCTCCCTGTAGGCAGGGGTGGGGTTGGGGGCCATTTTCAAGGCAGCCCTATAGAAAGCAAAGGGCGTGAAAGGAGAAGGATCTCAGCATTTGCTTTCTGCAAAGTAAGACATCCCATAAAGCTGGCCGAAAAGAGCAAAGGTCCTTTGTCTTGTTGCGACAAGCACCCCTTACCTGACAGGTGGGACCCAATGAAAAGCATAAGCCTGCCTTTTGCACTGTGGGCCTTTCTTTCAAGTGTAGACAAAATACCTCTCTGAGTATACACACAAGAATTCAGATGCAAGCCACCAACTAATGCAGCGAGAACTTACCCACACCGGTTTGGCTTTAATGAGTCCTATCAAAGGAAGCAAGAATGCCCACCTCAAACAGACCCCTCCACATATAATCACAAAGCATACTGCCTTGGCTGTTTACATTTAAGGGCCATTCGCTAGGCAAGCCCGAGCGGTGAACAATAGGATTATTATGCTGAAAACTTGAGCAAATCTACCCCACCTTTCATCAATACCTTTTTATGAACCAGGGATTCCGTGGGGATGAATAGCATTATTCTACAAAGCGTTGCTGGGGGACAAAAAAAGAGGGGCCATTGTTAGCCGCACAATGGCTTACTGATAACCGAATAGACGAGGTTGGATGGGGTGGGGGGGAAGCGTAGAGGCATATTTCATTATTGCCAGCAAAGAAAAAAGCAAAGAGGTCTGCAAACAGGCAGAGAGGAAGGAATATGCTTTTAGCTAGCCTCTCATCTAGTTAAAAAATAACTAGCTTGCACGGAGGTAGCTAAACACAGGCAATGACTGATGTTACGATTTCCTCACCCATTTCCCCCCCCCCCCCCTCCACATGCAGAGTTATCGTGTGCTGACAATTTAAAAAAACAACGCACGCAACCTTTCTTTAAAGTTAACAGCTCTGTGATTGCTTAATAGCATTTGATTCATTGATACTTTCTTTAAAAGGGATATCAGAGAAACATTTTGATTGGTATCAGCATGGTTTGGTGGTGGTGTTTTTCCTGTGAGCTGCAGTTTTTGTTGTTGTTGTTGTTTTGTTATTAAGATTTATATACCGCCCTTCATCATGGTGATTCACAGAATAAGAAACAGGAGAAACTCAAGTAAATAATTAAAACAAAACAGTAAAACAATAACCCCCTTCCCACAGACACAAAGGCTGTAGGATATTAATCAACTTGTCCCATATTTTGCCTGACCTGTCCCTTACTTTGCCAGACCAAAGGTGGCAACCCTATCCATTTAAAGCACATGACTTTCCTGAGAACTGCAGCTTTTTAAAGCATGCTGGGCATTTTATCGCCATGAGGGGAAACTACAGCTCCCAAGTTTCTTTGAGGGAAGCCATTTGCTTTTCATGTGGGTGTGCCTTAAATGTTTAGTGTGGATCTGCCCATGGTTAAGTTGAAGTTAATTTTGCCTTGAGAAAGTCAGAAATGAAGAAAATGGGCAGACGTTTTCCTCTGCTTTGTTTTCTTTATGAACCCCCTTTATGAAAGCTTGCAACACTCCATCATCCAGCCATTAAAGTCTGCTCCCACGTCTAAACTATTCGGTGCATTAGGAGGTTTTTGGTTTAGTTTCGCAATACATTTCCAGTGAAATCTCTTCGGCCACCCTTGTACTGCAAGAGTATAAAACAATTTAATTGGCTGCGGAGTCTTATAAGGGTTTGCTGTAACTTATAAAAATGTGCCGGGCTCTTCTGGTCCGAGGTGATTATTTTGTGTGCATGGACCCTTTATTTGCTCTGTCAGTACTGTACTCAACTGTACTTGAAAAAAGTCACATTCTGCCTTTCAAGTTTTGTTTCCACACTCTCCCGTTTCCACACGTTCCAAGTGCAGCTGCATACGATTGGCTCCGCATGTGAAAAAGAGAGAGCAGAAGATTTATGGCGCCTGTTATGGTCAACTATTTATTTTTCAGAGATGCAGGTTGAGTGGGTAGGAAGCAAGCAAGCATGTGTTCAGGGAGCACTAGCCTCAGACTAACCTTAGTCCAGCACCATTATTTCCTGAATTTCCATTCCTTAGGCTGTGAGTGGTCAAAACGCCATCATCCATGGACAAGAGACAGGGCTCAGCAGGCTGGGGGAACCCAAGGTTTGTAATGATACAAACATTTTTTGGGAGAGGCAGAATCTAAAGTGGAAACCCACGAAAAGCACAATATCAGGAGTTGGAGTCAGTGTAGGTCAGCAATGAAACAATAAAGCACATGTCAGTGAAGTTAACTCTTAATTCAAAGAAACAAAACAGCTCATTCCTAGTTGCGTGTTCAGACCCAGAAACCTCCCCCCTAAGTAAATTCACACTTGACTCAAATTTTGGTTTTTGGCAGAATTTAGGCCACAACTTTATTGATTACAGAAAGTGAGTGGTTGCATAGGCTCTGGTTCGACTAGCTCCCTTCCATGCAGGTAGCACTGACCCAGGGCTCCAGCATAGGACAGCCAAGGGTGAACACCTGGATAATCGGAAAGCCGGGAACAGGCTATTTCTGCCACCCAAATGCCCCCCTGGACTCAGGCATTGGCACAACCCCCTCTCAGGGGTTGACCAAACCATCGAGTCCCTGGATTCCTTTAATGGAATACCCTTCACATAGGGATGGCAAGAGCGTTCTCCCATCCTATCACCTGAACCAGAGCCTATCCGCAACCTTACAAGTTGTGACGATTTGCTATGTGGCAAGCGAAACCCAAATGGCAACAGCCAATCAGCCAACTGGGGAAAATTCCTGCCGTGCCCCTGTCCCAACAACAGACGACACATGATGGCATAGCAAGGTCAAGCGCAAAGCCTTAAAAGTAGGGAGAGGTGGGCGGGTGTTCCGAATGCACGCGCTGAAAGAGGAAGCTCTGGGTCATGTGCATGGGTATAAATAGGTCCCTTGAACCGTTTGGACCACGTCCCATTGGCCAAATTGCTCCCAGCTACAAAGGACCTACCAATCGGGTGTTGTGGCTGACCAATCGTACCCAGGTTCTCACCGCAATACGTGCCCTCTTTAAGGAAGGTCCTGATTTGTCACTGCAACCCTTCCCAATAGGTCTTGTCCCAATAATGCAGTTGTGAGAAGGTCCTTCCGGCCATTCTCTTGGCCCCCTCTGCTGCTGTATCCTTCCCAAGCAGCCTAAGGCTCCATCATCTTGTCTCTCATCGCTCTGCCCTCTTCATTTCTCTGCATGTTCTGGGAGACCGGGGGGGGGGGGGACAAAAGCTGCTCACAGCAAGAGGGGAAAAACTCCCAGAATTCTTCAAGCCTGGCTCATCTCTGCCTCTTGGCTGTAGGAAATCAGATTGATCTGGCATGACTTATTTTTGAGAAACCCGTGCTGGGTCTTGGTAATCACAGCAGCCTTTTCTAAATGCTCACAGACCGACTGTTGAATTATCTGTTCTAGGACCTCCCCTAGTACTGATGTCAAGTTCACCGGTTGGTAGTTCCTTGGGTATTTCTTTTTCCCCTTTTTTGAAGACGGGGACAACATTTGCCCGCCTCCAGTCTGTAGGGGATTCACCTGTTCTCCAAGAATTCTCAAAGATCATAGACAAAGATTCTGAAATTACATCCGCAAGCTCCTTTAGTACCCTTAGATGCAGCTCATCAGGCCCTGGAGATTTAAATTCATTTAAAGTAGCTAGGTGTTCCCTTACCACCTCTTTTCCTATCTTGGGCTGCAATTCCCTCCTTACATCATTTATTCTGTTATCATTTATTCAGTCCGGTCCACTTCATACATGCAAACTGCAGTGTGATTGTCACTGAAAAACCAACCACAATAAGACAACACCGTCCTACTAGCTAAGACATGGCCAAACTTGGCCCTCCAGCTGTTTTGGGACTACAGTTCCCATCATCCCTGACCACTGGTCCTGTTAGCTAGGGATGATGGGAGTTGTAGTCCCAAAACAGCTAGAGCGCCAAGTTTGGCCATGCCTGAAAATTCAACCAGCACAAAGCCTCTTTTTTACCTGGGTATCCTCTTTAAATACCCACACTCCATTTGGGGGCTAGGTAGAGGCATTGGCCAGATTTGTGGCTTTTCCTGCATTGTGATTTTTGCCAGTTTCTCCAGTTTCTCTGCTCCCTGCAAGACTGCTGTGATGGCAGAGTTAACAGAGGCTGCAGGAATGAAGAGAAGCACTGGCTGGCTTCATGGTTTTTCCCACATTGTGGCTTTTTTTTTTTTTTTTTTTTTGCAAAGCACACACACCATGATTCACGACATATTGGCAGGTCAAAAATTATGAAACCAATATCACAAGTGTGATATTCATGACTATGGAACCAATATCAAACCAGTTTTGGGTGATATATTACCCAGCTCTAACATACATCCTGATTCGCAATATATCGCTGGATCAAAAATTATGAAACCAATATCATATGGACTTCAAACCAGTTTTGGACGATGTATTGATATATTGCTCAGCCCTATTGAGGCTCAGCTTGGCCTGCAAACCAATTTGTTTCTGGTGGTGTTGGGGAGGTGGTTGCCCATATCTCTAAATACTGAATATGGCTCCATAAATCTCCCGTCTAAACAGTCATGGTCTGATAACCTTACAGTGCTCTTACTGCATATGGGGTCACACCGTCAGCATGTGGACACATAGAACTGTTTCGCGGACGCCACAACACCAACAAGTCGTTAATAAAAACTGGAGAAGTAAAAGCCCTCTAATTAGCTTCCGGGGTAACTCACCCGGGGAACATTTTCATCTCCGATTCAACACCATTAAGCAAAATCACTTGTTGTTTCCTTGCTAACGTAGCTGAAGAACCATTCTCCCATGGATAAACCTCACCAAACAGAAAGAAACAAAGATAGTGCGCAGTGTGAATTGTTGGATCAAAGGCCAGAGTCAAATCAATATGAACACTTCCTGAAATTATTATTTTTTTAAAGCATTGTAGTGAATGGAGATGACATTATTATCACCAAGGTTACCTTGAAAAAACGCAGGAGAGACCCCTGCAAACAGGGTCAGTGCATTATTTGTGAAGGGAAAGCTTGTTATGTTCCTGAGAGATTTGGATGGACAAAAAACCCCTGCAGCAGCTCACAAATAGGCAATGTGTGGGTCTGGTAGTATTATACATTTATTTGAATTTTTTTTATAGATACTTCAATCCATTTATGGATTCCTAATTTTCTAATTCATTTGCAGTGCTCTCAGAGGCCCACAGGGGTTACTGCAGCCAGTTGCCTATGCACTTGATGGAAACAGCAGTTCATGACATGCCCCTAAGGAAGGATTGTTCTGAAATGTGCCAGGCCTGGAATAAATCTTCTTTAAAGCACCTGGACTTAACTTTCTCTCTCCCCCCCACCTTGCAACCATCAAAATAACACAAGTAATAGTGAACAACAATTCCAAAGCTGAGCAATATAAATGGATTCTGCAAAAATAAAATAAAATAAATGCTCAGCAGATGAAAAGGATTAATTATTATTATTATTTCAGAGCCAGTGTGGTGTAGTGGTTAAGAGCGGTAGTCTCGTAATCTGGGGAACCAGGTTCGCGTCTCTCCGCTCCTCCACATGCAGCTGCTGGGTGACCTTGGGCTAGTCACACTTCTCTGGTCTCTCAGCCCCACTCACCTCACAGAGTGTTTGTTGTGGGGGAGGAAGGGAAAGGAAAATGTTAGCCACTTTGAGACTCCTTCGAGTAGTGATAAAGCGGGATATCAAATCCAAACTCTTCTTCAATTTATTACCCATCCTTCACAATCAGGTCCTAGGGCAGGTTGCAAGGAGTTAAGATTCAATATTAAAAACAGGTTATAACAAATTACAATCACAGGAATAGGGCGAGTCCGGGAAACATCTCTCTCACGTGTCAAAGGCCAGGGTAAAGGGGGACATCATCAGCATACGACAGAAATGACTCACTTCTGCGGGCAGAGGATTCTACAAACCTAAAGAGGGTTCAGTTTACAAATACACAGCAGCCTGGCTTGGCAAAGAAGGGAGTCCATAGCTCAGTAGCGGATCATCTGTTTTGAATTTATGCCATCTCAATTTGGGGGACTTTTGTCAACCTATCTCAACTGGAGGTCATTCAAAATCAGTTTTTAAGAGGGATATTGAAACTGCCCAACTGTGTAAGTAATACAGCGTTACGCATGGAACTTAATATTGTATCCCTGGAAAATGCTCTGTGGAAGCACATACTTTGTCACTGGTTATCTCTATGGCACAATCTCCCAAACTTGTGCTTGATACAATGTATGTGGAGAGATGATTTCCAGAGCCCATGGGTAAAAAATTTACAGCTGAAAATTACGGCAATGGGAATCTCCCCATCCAAATTACTAGAGCAGGACATAGTCCCAGCTAAAAGAACAGTAACCTGTAAGCTAGAGGAGATGGACTTGCAGCAGAAAATGGTCTTGGGCAATGGTACCTGCTCACCTCTAAATCTTGGTTTATTACCCCTCTTAAGGCTCCCAAACTATTTGAATTCCTTAACTTCCTCAGCTCATAGATATGCCTTTGTAAAGGCAAGATTCAACACCTTCCCATCAAACGTGCTGAGAAATAGATTCTCCAATAGACAGATATCGCTCTTATGTGATTGTAATTGTGGGGCACCGGAATCGTTGCATCACATAATTTTTGACTGTGCTTTTCACTTACCGGCCAGGAGCAAGTTTCTTGCTCAATATCTTAAGGGAATTGCCGATGATATGATTGAAGCCAAACTGAGATATCTACTAATTGATGATGACCCCTTAAGATCACTCATGGTTGCCAGATTCTTGATCAGCGTCCTATCCCTAAAGAAGAGAAACGGTCTCCTGTGTGGCTTGGATAATCCCTTTAAACCATGATCTATGTTTTAGGTGATATCACCATTGTTTTAAACCATGATCTATGTTTTAGGCGATAACACCATTGATATCGTTGATTAATTTATGAGCAGAGGGCGATGTATAGGTTACAAATTTATTGTAATGTGTGATGGTGGTCTTTGTTTTTGTTTTGCTTCGATTCCTTTTTGTCTTTTGTAAGTGTTGGCGATTTTAAATTTGGAGGGCTAAGTATAATATGTTGGTATGGGAAACTGTCGTGTAACGGGCCAATGGCCGTAATAAAGTTCAATCCAATCCAATCTGTTTTGAATACAGAAGGTGCAAGTTCAGGACCTTAAACATCTCAGGACTGCTTTTCTTCATATGAACCTACCTGGACCCTGAGATCATCCTCTGAGGCCCTTCTTTGTGTGCCTCCTCCATGAGCAGTCTGGATGGGGGCTACAAGAGAACGGGGCCTTTTCTGCATTGGCTCCCTGTTTGTGGAATACTCTCCCCAAGGTGCCTCCATTACATATCTTTAGGCTCCAGGCAAAAACATTCCTCTTCAACCAGGCCTATGGCTGATTGAAATCCTATGCCCTTTAAAATGTATTTTAAAAAGACTGTGATGTTATCAAATCATTAATCAAATGATTAAATAATTAATATCAATTTACTGTTAAGAATTTACCTGTTACTAATCTCAACTGCTAGCTATTTAAAATAAAATGCTACATTAATAAAAGTCACATATGTACAATATTTGTAAATATACTGTAATGAAGTATGACGGCAGATTTCGGGGATTATACATATTCAACGTTTCATTTATAACTAATAGCACTTTGCATAGTTTTAAAATTTCCTAACTTGAAAGCTACTGAGATAATGTGTGTGAAATACAATGTACACTCCAAATGTGTGATTATTAATAGAATACTTTCAAAGTGTACATGTTTTAAGAGCACATAAACAATGAAAAGGCATGCTTTGAAAACAAAAGAAAGTATTTCAGTTAAATGGTATAATATCTCTCCTGGGTGTCTTTTTCTTTTATTTCTTCAAGTCAAAACCTGTAAAAAAAGCACCCACGAACTTTAACTGCAAAAGTCGCTAATCTCAACAAACCAATCTTATTTCTTTTTCTCCCGCACTCCTCTTTTAAATGTGCTTTCTCTTTCTTTCTTTTTTTGTTTTTTTGGATGAAAGATTTTGCTTGGAGAACACACACATTTGCCCTCCCCCGTCTCCCAACAAACTTCTTTGCCATTTCAGCAACCTCGCCAAAAGTATCCAAAAATATGGAAAATATCAAAATTTCGATTTTCCTCCCTTACAACATTTGACGTTTTGTTTCAGCGCTATTGACGCGGAAGTGATGGCCGTGTCAAAACAAAGTCTCAAAATTGTCATAAAAATGGCATTGCTCTTTTTCAACCAGCTCAGCTGCCAAGCCAACATTTTTAGTCTCTGAACTAAACTTTGTTCCCTCAACACATAACCACTGAGCTCAGGAAAAAGAAAAGAAAGAACTAGAAAACAGCATGAACAAATCCTGTTTGGAAACTCTGATGTAATTGCTGTTGCGACTAGATATTAATTTACAGCGTGTTTTTGTGTTTTTTAAAAAACATTACTATGCATTCTCTGACACCTACTGTGAGAAAAATGGGGCAAAACTATTCCGGTGTAGCATAGTGGCTAAAAATAAGAACTGGGGCGTCTTAGACTCCCTGGAAAAGACCCTGATGTTGGGAAAGATGGAGGGCACAAGGAGAAGGGGACGACAGAGGAGAAGATGGTTGGACAGTGTTCTCGAAGCTACCAGCATGAGTTTGACCAAACTGCGGGAGGCAGTGGAAGACAGGAGTGCCTGGCGTGCTCTGGCCCATGGGGTCACGAAGAGTCAGACACAACTAAGCAACAACAACATCAAGTGTTTTAAGCATTCTCTAAATGGCACGTGGGGACGTGGGTGACGCTGTGGTCTAAACTATTGAGCCTCTTGGGCTTGCCGATCAGAAGGTTGGTGGTTCGAATCCCCGCAATGGGGTGAGCTCCTGTTGCTCAGTCCCTGCTCCTGCCAGCCTAGCAGTTCGAAAGCATGCCAAAAAAGTGCAAGTAGATAAACAGGTACTGCTCTGGTGGGAAGGTAAACGGCATTTCTGTGCGCTGCTCTAGTTTTGGTGTTCCATTGCGTCAGAAGCGGCTTATTCATGCTGGCCACACGATCCAGGGAAACTGCAGACAAACGCCGGCTCCCTTGGCCTGAAAGCGAGATGAGCGCCACAACTCCAGAGTCATATGTGACTGAACTTAACTGTCAGGGGTCCTTTACCTTTACCTTTAAATGGCAAATATTTTTTTCGTTCTCAAACAGAACGTTTGGGGCAAGATTTGGGCAATGTCATGGAATCATAGACTCATAGAATAGTAGAGTTGAAAGTGATCCACAAGGGCAATCCAATCCAACCCACTCTTCTTCCTCTGACCTCTCCTCAGTGTCCCACCACCAATCCCTAGGCTCTGAACCTTCCAATTATTATTATTATTATTATTATTATTATTATTATTATTATTATTATTATTTATACCCCGCCCATCTGACTGGGTTTCCCCAGCCACTCTGGGCGGCTTCCAGCAAAATATTAAAATACAATAATTCGTCAAATATTAAAAGCTTCCCTAAACAGGACTGTCTTCAGGTGTCTTCTAAAAGTTCGATAGCTGTTTATTTCCTTGACAATCCATTCTACGTGGGGCTACCTTTGAAAGTGACCCAGAAACTACAACTAATCCAGAATGCGGCAGCTAGACTGGTGACTGGGAGCGGCCGCCAAGACCATATAACACTGTTCCTGAAAGACCTACATTGGCTCCCAGTATGTTTCTGAGCACAATTCAAAGTGTTGGTGCTGATCTTTAAAGCCCTAAATGGCCTCGGCTCAGTATACCTGAAAGAGCATCTCCACCCCCATCGTTCAGCCTGGACACTGAGGTCCAGCTCTGAGGGCCTTCTGGCGGTTCCCTCCCTGTGAGAAGTGAGGTTACAGGGAACCAGGCAGAGGGCCTTCTCGGTAGTGGCGCCCGCCCTGTGGAACGCCCTCCCATCAGACGTCAAGGAAATAAACTTTTAGAAGACACCTGAAGGCAGCCCTGTTTAGGGAAGTTTGTAATGTTTGATCTTTTATTGTGTTTTAAATATTCTGTTTGGAGCCACCCAGAGTGACTGGGGAAACCCAGCCAGATGGGCGGGGTATAAATAATAAATCATTATTATTACCAGGGCAAGAAGAATCTGTGGCCGTCCAGATATTTGGAGAACTACAACTCCCAGCATCCCTGGCCATGCTGCCTGGGGCCGATGGGAATTGGAGTCCAACACCCCCTGGAGCTCCACAGCTTCCCCATCCCTGCCTTAGACAACTGTTGAAGGATACCTGGTGGCGAGGCAACCTCTATACAGCAATGCAGTTCCTTTTCCTCTTGCAAGAACATTGTTCTCTGAGACACACAGCAACGTCTCTCCTGAGAACAGCCATTCAGGTGTGTGCGTGAGGCAGCCAACATGCTAAGAGGGGGCAAAGATCATGTTTGCTTTCTTCTCCCACCTTCTAAGCCTTTATTTTCTGCAGATACCCTGATACTTAGTCTGCTGTTTAAGATCTTGGAGTTAAACATATACGGAAATTACAAAAAGGGCTATGTAGCAGCAAGGTGTCAGTTGCATGTAAAGATGAAGTGTTGCAGTCATAATTAAATTTCAAATCTAATTATAATTCAAGGAGCCCTTTTAATTACATAGCAATGCTTTGCTTGTGTAGGACGGCAGTTGCTACAGCTTCTTTTTTTTATTTCTAATTTTCTTTTAATTAAAAAAATGTAAATAAATCAAAACCACATACTTAAAACTATTTCTTTCACAAATGGGGAGGGGGATGAGAACTTTTCCCCACCTCTAAATGAGAAGAACGGATTGAATTTGAATCCCTGTCTTGCAATTAAAGCGATGGCATGGTTAACACAATGGGGTAACAGAGTTGGGTGTTCTTAGTTTGCGGCCACCAATTTGCCTCTTCTTTTTCTTTTCTTTTTTAAGGTGTAATTTCTTTGTTTATTTATTTGAAATCATATACATTTGGTCAGACCTGAAGTGTGAAGTGAAACCATTTTAATGCAGCCTACCTTTTCCATGGTTCATTTTTGTCTCTCTTCCTTCAATTTCCTCCTTAAAACCCACATACCCCATGAAGCTTTTGTCCTAACCCCAACTTGTCCCCACACCCTGCTGTAAATAAGCCTTCAAAATGATGTTAACACAGGATGATAATGTGGTAACCGCCGTATATTGTTGGACTACAATTCCCATCATCCATTCCGAGGGACTACAGTTCCCATAACCCACACAATTTCCATCTACTGACATTAGAAAGGCACCATTACTGGACACTTTTAGATGCCTGCTGAAAACTTTTCTGCCTATCCAGACACATGATTTGTTTATATCTGGTATTTTAAAAAATGTTTTGTAGGGGGTGTTGTTTGGATGTTTTTAACAGTTTTAAATTTTTTCGTCCCATAGGACGCACCTAGTTTTTTTGGGGGGGGAATAAAGGAAAAATGTTTTCCTTTATTTCTCCCCCAAAACCAGGTCGGGGAACAGCGGGCTTGTGGGGCTGGCCGATGTCTGCCCAGCGCGAGGGGCGCTCTGCTTCAGGAACTCCCGCAGGGCTCCACACGCTGCGGATGTCTGCCTGGCGTGAGGGGCACTCTGCTTCAGGCAGCCTGGGGAGCCCTGTGGGAACTCCCGCAGGGCTGCCTAGGCTGCGGATGTCTTCCTGAAGCCTGGAGAGCGAGAGGGGTCGGTGCGCACCGACCCCTCTCGTTCTCCAAGCTTCAGCGAAGGCCTGCATTCGCCCCATAGGACGCACCCAGATTTCCCCTTCATTTTTGGAGGGAAAAAAGTGCGTCCTATGGGGCGAAAAATACGGTATTTTAATGTTTTATTTCCAGTTGAGAGTCCATTCTGGGGGGTTGAGTATGGAAAAAGAACTTGGGAAAGGGAAAGGGAGTGTCTTGAAAGCAGAGTGGCTGGCTGGTTGGCTGGCTGGCTGGCTCACAGAACAGTAGCATTGATTGATTGATTGATTGATTGATTGATTGATTGATTGATTGACTAATTCGGTTTACTTGCATGCCGCTTTTCCACAAAGAACTGTGCCCAAAGCAACTCACATTCAAAACATCAAAAAGCAAAGCACTGAAAATACAACTGCACAATATACAGACCATGTGAGTAAATTCAGTAAAGGAGAAAAACCTGTAATTTAGCAAACGCAGAACAGACACCTGTTTAGGTGTGTAGAATTCTCTGCCCACAGAGGTCCGCCTGGCGCCTTCATTTCTGCCGAATCCTGAAGACACCCCTGTGAACCCTGGCCTTGGACACGTGAGCCACCCATGCTGGCTGGGGGTCACGGGAGTTGCAGTCTGCTACATCTGGAAGGACAGATCCTGAAGCTGAGGCTCCAATACATTCGCCACCTCATGCGAAGAGAAGACTCCCTGGAAAAGACCCTGATGTTGGGAAAGATGGAGGACACAAGGAGAAGGGGACGACAGAGGACGAGATGGCTGGATAGTGTTCTCGAAGCTACCAGCATGAGTTTGACCAAACTGCGGGAGGCAGTGGAAGACAGGAGTGCCTGGTGTGCTCTGGTCCATGGGGTCACGAAGAGTCGGACACGACTAAACGACTAAACAACAACAACATCTGGAGGGCACCAGGCTTAGCTCTGGCGATGCTCTGGAAAAAGAGGAAACACTTCAGAACAAAGGCTGACCATCCATCCTGTATAATGGGTGGCACTGGGACAATGCTGGGCACTCTGTCAAAGGCCACTTTTCACGTCGCCCACCAGTGTGAAGAAGGCCGACTCATTCCACCCTACCCTCCATTTCACTATGAACGGCTGTTTGTTTCCTAACATGGCTGCTTCCTTGTTTAGAGCTCCTTTGGGAGGGTGAATTGTTCCCATTCGAACCGAGTTCTCCCCTTCACCACCACATCCCATCTCCCCTTCCCCGCCTCCTACTTTGCAGGACATTCCTTGGACCAGATAGCCTGTTGCCATAGCGCACTTTCCTTAACTTGGCTCTGGTTCGCTCTCGTGACCCTCCGCTCCCCACAAGAAAGCCGGCCATTCTTCTTGGGCAGCCCTCTCCTTCCTCCTCTCGGAGCACAATGGCACAGCGCTCGAATGGAGAGCTCAGGAGTTCCCTTGTGTGCCGTCTGTACCCTTGCCAGCCGTCGCTCCCCCTGGAGCAGAACAAACCAGACTCTCTCTCGCAGCCTGTGAATACTTTCCATTCTAGGACTGGGTGCCAGATTCCCCCTACGACTTGCTCCAAGTTTCCTGACAAGATACTTTTATATAGCATGGCATACAGCAGATTTGCATATTGCGTCCTGTGCCAGGTTCCCTCACAGCCTGATTCATTTTTTTCTGCAACGCTTCCACGTCCCTAACACTAGACATGTGGGAATACACACACACACACACACACACACACACACACACACAAACAGCCAACCAGATTGCCAATACGCAGTGGGAAATAGAATAACCTCAATCTCTATCTGCAGTGACTCCATCACAAGCTACAGATTACTAAGGAAATCATTCTCTTACACGATATAACTTGCAGGCTACTTAAAAGTCTTTTTACCCCAGAGAAGGACCATAGCACAGTGGTAAAGCAGATGCTTTGCATTACAGGAGGCCCCAATCCAATCCTTGCCATCTCCAGTTTTAAAAAAGTACCACGCTGCAGGTGATGGAAAACACCCTCCTTTTTCCCCTGATAGACCCAGGAGAGCCGTTGCCAGTCAGCGTACAGAATACGATAGGCAGACAAGGCGTCTGAGCTGAAACAGGCGTCTTTCTGTGTTTCCAAAACATACGCAAGCTCACAACCTGCAATAATTTGGTTCGGAATGAGTACCACTCCCCAGTCCCGTGCTTAACCTGTTCGTAAACATGAATTCCACAAGGGGAGCAGGGGGGTAATCTACCCTCTGTATAATTCCCCCCATGAGTCCAGTAGAATGGTTGAACAGAGTTAACAGGATAACTAATCCCTGCCAAATGGTTTGGAGCAAGGCACTTCAGCGTTTTGCGTGCTGCAAGAAACACCGGCCCTTAACCACTTTCCTCCCAACATGAGTGAGTGTCAGATGGCAATGGTGGTTGCTTGTGAGTAAGCAGTCAGGACTCCGACCTGTCTTTTACAGGTTTTACTTTGGTGCAAAACTATTTACAGTGCAGAGCCACAAGTTCATGTCTGCCTCAATCGCTAGCAGAATCCGGGAGTGGTTCTTTCCTGGACCTCCCCCAACATAAGAGTTTCATCACCCCCAGCCTTTTCCTTCCATCTTTGCGTTTTACACCTCTGCGCAGGGTGGGCGATGGAAGGGACGTGCTTCCCTCCTGGCCGACTTGGCCAGGAGCAGTGCTGAGGCTCCCAGCAGCATCCTCTGGTCCTTTCCCCCCTTCCCCACTGGAAGAGGAACTGCTTCGCAAGATTTTCAGAGGTTCCCTGTAACCCAACTGCCCCTCTGCTTCCTTGCCCTGTTCCGATGGCAGTACCGTGACAGTGGGTAATTCAGTAAAACATTTTAACGCACTCTGACTTCCAAACACTCTACTGCGCTTATCCAACCTCAGTTTCCCAAGGGAGCTAAGGCCAAAAAGGAGGGCATTCTGGGGTGGATCTACGGAGGCTTTGCATCTGCCAGATTCACAGCTCCTTCATTCCTCCACCCACAAAATTTTGCCTCTGGCTAGGCCCACTAGTGGCATGTGAATCCCCAGAAATTAGCCCAGAAGAGAAATTCAGCCACCAGGCTGAAAAAGGGTTCCTTGCCCATGTTGCTGTGGAGAGGACAAATTCAGCCCATTTTTTTGCAGTGGGCTGAACAAGTTCACCACTCAGCACTTACATGTGGACTAGAACACAGTGATAAATTGGGAGTGCACATCCCTCTGACTTTCATGTTGCAATTCTGTCCCCCAAATGCTCCAAAATTTCGTGTTAAAAATGCACATTTGGGGAGATGCACCAAAAAGCATACGGCAATGCTTGCTTTAGGGTGGAATGTGTACAAATTAAATGCAAATCTTTGGTATATATTTTTTTTAAGAAATGGAATGTAACAGACTTAGGACTGAGCACATGTGAAACTGAAATGAATCAGAAATAGCCTGATCCATCCATCCCTAGATGAAACACCCCTCATCAAATTGCAGTATGTACAGTGGTACCTCGGGTTACATATGCTTCAGGTTACAGACTCCACTAACCCAGAAATAGTACCTGGGTTCAGAACTTTGCTTCAGGATGAGAACAGAAATCATGCGGCGGCAGCAGGAGGCCCCATTAGCTATAATAATAATAATAATAATTTATTATTTATACCCCACCCATCTGGCTGGGCCTCCCCAGCCACTCTGGGCGGCCTCCAAAAGAATATTAAAATACTATGATACATCAAACATTAAAAGCATCCCTAAACAGGGCTGCCTTCAGATGTCTTCTAAAAGTCTGGTAGTTGTTATTCTCTTTGACATCTGGTGGGAGGGCGTTCCACAGGGCAGGCACCACTACCCATTCCACAGGGAGGGCGCTAAAGTGGTGCTTCAGGTTAAGAACAGTTTCAGGTTAAGAACGGACCTCTGGAACAAATTAAGTACTTAACCCGAGGTACCACTGTATAGCTGAGGCTGTTCTCACTATCGGGGAGTCATGGATAGCTGCAGAAAATGGCACTTTGACTGCAAGCAACAAGCAGAATAAATCTTCCCTTTCCTTCCATCTTGCAACTGACTGAAGCCTTACAGCAACAAGAAGAATGGCCACTTTTCCAGACCATTTTCCCACCCATTTTCAACCCCCTCTCCTTGAGCTGTTCTTTGTCCTACTTTGGGGGGAAATGAAGGCTTGGTGAGGGGGGTTGTTTCCAATAAGAAAACATTACCCTCTGCTTTTTGTGACAAAAGTGACTAGTGTTCAGAACAGGGGTCAGCAAACTTTTTCAGCAGGGGGCCAGTCCAATGTCCCTCAGACCTTGTGGATGGCTGGACTATATTTTGGAAAAAAAAATGAACAAATTCCTATGCCCCACAAATAACTCAGAGATGCATTTTAAATAAAAGCACACATTCTACTCATGTAAAAACACCTGGCAAGCCCCACAAATAATCCAGAGATGCATTTTAAATATAAGGACACATTCTACTCATGTAAAAACACGCTGATTCCTGGACCGTCCGCAGGCCAGATTTAGAAGGTGATTGGGCCGGATCTGGCCCCCGGGCCTTAGTTTGCCTACCCATGGTTTAGAACTTCCTTGCTTTTCTTTTTTCTTAAAAAAAAAAAGCAAAAACAGAAATGTGTAACTGAAACCCTAAGCATACAGAAGAATCCCATCAAACTCAATGGGCTGTGAATGGGTTGGGCAGTGTCTTTTTAAATCATCTCTTTCTGTTCACCTGAATATTTACATATGCTGCTGGAGACTTCTGTTAAGCAGGATGGCATATTTATGTCGGCAATTATCGGTTTACAGTGCAATGAGCAATTGGATGCCTGCACTCAAGATCTGACTGACGCAGACTAACTGGTTTTATAAACTGGCACTACATTTGTATGTTAAGTTGCTTGCAATGGGAAGTGGTGCTGCAAAGGTAAACCAAGTGGTTGATACATTGGCCAGTACCACCAACTTGCCACCTAAAGTGCCACCTTTTCTGTCTTCAACTAAGCACATAGTAAATACAATCTCCCAGACGGGGGGGGGGGGGGGTGTTTTGATTCAGTTTGCATGTAAAGTCAAACCTACCCGATTCACATTTTCCAAAACAATTCGCAAGCGAAAATACAGCCGCCCTCCAAAATTCACACTCTTTCGAATTTTGCAGTACATTTCTCCAGCCAAGCAATGTCTACCAAAACGCGTATGCTAGGCCAAAGTGTGCATATAAATGCATATATTAGCAAAAAATAACATACAAAGATGCATTGTATTAGGGGAAATTGTCGTGCAAAAAAAAAGTGTATTAAAGAAAACTTCATACAAAAATGTGTGCATTAGAAGAAATTTGTGCTGCAATGCTGATGGGTTTTCATGAGAACTTTAGAAACAAAACCGGCAAGCTGATGCAGAAATGTGGAGAACTGACTTTAAGATTAGAAAAACCAGGTGCCAAGCTCGACAAATTTGCCCATCTCTAATAAGGAGGCACCGCTTTTCCTAAATTTCACCTGCATGCAAGTAATCCCTGGCTGTGTGGCCCAAACTCTCTCACATAGAATTTGTGTGGGTACCACTATCACTGTAACTCTGCCCATAAAGATTGCAAACTAATGCAGAAATATGGAAAATGTGGATTAGACTGGAAAAATGAGAAAACGAGAGAAACTGAAATTAGCAGTGTTGCTCATTCCTACTCCCAGATGTGCCTTTCCTTATTCAAGTGCAGGGGTGAATCTACTATGAAATGAATGAAGCCTAAGCTTCAGGGTCCCTCATCTCAGAGGGACCCCAGAGGTAAGTTGAATCCACATTGCTTTAAAAAAAATGGGTCTCATAGACCCCATGTGAGTTGCATGACTCAAATTGATTGTTTTTTTGTTGCGTATATTTCAACAATCCCAAAGTTTGAGAGTCAGTGGCACAGATGTTGCGAAGGTGGAGCGTTGCATTAAGTTGGCTGCTCTGCTGCTATGGCTAATGTAATTTCTTTCCCCTTTCTAACAGAGACCAAGACCCTAGACCAGGCATAGGCAAACTTGGCCCTACAGCTGTTTTGGGTCTACAATTCCCCTGTCCACTTGTCCTGTTAGCTAGGGGTGATGGGAGTTGTAGTCCCAAAACAGCTGGAGGGCCGAGTTTGGCCATGCCTCCTAGAGGAATAGCCACGAGATCACAAAAGCAGTACCCAAAAATGCAAACTCGTGGAAAATTTGTGGTGCTCTGTTATGGAACAGCCCCATTGAGGAAGATAACGGAGCTTACCCAGACTTCATTGCTGGCTGTGAAGAGGCCCCCATAACAGTTCAAGCTTCAGGGCCCCCAAAATGTGGGTCCACCACTGTTCAAGGGTTGTTCATTTCTCCTCTCCCCCCCCCCCTTGCAATGCCCACTAATGTGAAGGAGGAGTGGACAGGTGCTTGTTCTTCAAATTACACATTATAAAGAAAGGTAAAGGTAAAGGGACCCCTGACCATTAGGTCCAGTTGTGGCCGACTCTGGGGTTGCAGCGCTCATCTCACTGTATTAAGCCGAGGGAGCCAGCGTACAGCTTCCGGGTCATGTGGCCAGCACGACTAAGCCGCTTCTGGCGAACCACAGCAGCGCATGGAAAAGCCGTTTACCTTCCCGCCGGAGCGGTACCTATCTATCTACTTGCACTAGCGTGCTTTCAAACTGCTAGGTTGGCAGGAGCTGGGACTGAGCAACGGGAGCTCACCCCGTTGCGGGGATTTGAACCACTGAACTTCTGATCGGCAAGTCCTAGGCTCTGTGGTTTAACCCACAGTGCCACCTGTGTCCCATAAAGAAAGGTAGAGAAATGCAATTTGGAATCTTTTCAACCTGTACCCCTTCTAGTTCTTACAGTTCCTTCTAGACAAGGAAACTCCTTATATCTTCATTTGCCAACCTGGTGCTCTCCATATTTTTTTGACTGTCACTGTGATCAGCCCCATCCATTGGAGTTTCAGTCCAAGTTAGGGAAGGCTGCCTTATATCCTTGGCCAACGATTTACCCTCGCCCAAGCAGAAAATGAAAGGCAGTTAAAGCTTTAACACCTGAACTCTCTTAAGGTTGTAGGAGCCTGTGTGGGTATGGAAACAATTGTTAGCATAGGCAGAGCACCAAAAGAAAGGGGGGAGGAGAGAATAAGAAGAACCCAGGGCAAACCATTTAAAATATATCCCAACTATCAAAGCCATTGATGTCTTGATAGAACCTTACAAATCTCGTAATCGGCAATAAGTAGCAGCTAAGACCTTGGCTTCCCCCACGTGTCTGCAAGTGGAAAAGGACCAAGAGGATAATTTATCCAAGCCCAGGGTAATGAAGTGTTAACCAAAACCAGATGAAGTTATTATTACAACCACAGGCCACAAAACACAAATGGGAGGAGAAAGAAATCTCTCAGGGGTGGGGAGGGGGAAGACTCATTGTTTCATCCGTCTTTTGCTTCATGGATCACCTAAAGGCATTCACCAAAAAAAAGGAGAAAAAGAAGAAAATGAGGCAATGCAATTGGCATAAAGTGATTCATTAGCTCTAATGAACAATGCCGATCATATTGTCTCTAAAATATGGTCGAAGGACGTTGATGTATATGTGCCTTAACTCATTCTTCCCAACTTTTATTAGGTACATATGTCTAAGGCAGACACAAATGAAACATTCCACAACTAGGCTCCCAGCCAAAAACTAATTTATTCTTTAATGTGGTAGTGATTACTTGGTGGTTCCTTGAGTAGAGATGACAGGTCCGCGCTAATGGAGTCATACTGTAAGTTAATATAAATCATGACAGAGCAATTAATTACAGAAACCGCTGCAAATCCCTTTGTTAGTTTTCCCCATCACCAGAAGGATTTAATAACGTTCATTTTGCTAAGTTCCAGTGACATTTACAAGTCTTAAACCATTTTTAATCAAATCAATATCACAGCGCTGCTGAATTTAGTTGTGCTACGCTAGCAAGTCCTGGAATGCATTGATACGAGTGCGCTCCTCGCCTTCTGTTTTGAATGAATCATACCGAATCCACATACTTCCTCTTCATTTGTTTACGCTGGATAATTGGGGTCAAAAAAATGATGGAGATCAGAATGGCAGGAGGGGCAGATATCACTGCCCCTGCGTAGGAACAATTTAGCATACAATGCTCTACACGGACAACATCATGGCAGCTCTTTACTTTCAATCTATAGGGCAGGCTTCACTACAGATGTTTTGGACTACAGATGTCAGAACAACCATTGATCTCAATTGATCTTGGGGCAGGGTACATATCACAGAGAGCAACAATTCAGCAAATGCCTAACTTCCCAAAAACTAGGTTGATATTGTCTGGCTGGTAGTGTTTCTCTTGGGTATCAACTAGGGGCCCATATCACAACCTAAATCTTTTGATTTGGGGTGGTGGAGATTGAACTCTAGACCTTCTGCATAGAAATCATGTGCTCTACTCCTACCCCAAAAAACAACAACCAATCAACCATACTTTGGAGCTCCATGCTCCATGTAACCAGCAATCTCAATAAATTTCACCAGCACCCAAGGTAAAACTACACATTATAAGAAAGAAAGGCCTGTTGCACAAAATGGCAGCTCTCTGTCACATTCCTTGCTGTGAAACAGCCCATGCAACTTATTCTGTAACCTGGCATCATCACATTGCTCAGTTTTTGCATTCTGCTCCAATTCTACCCCAGTTCTTTGGACATTCAGTGCCCAGTGTCAACTCTACTAAGAAGGCAAGTTGCATGTATATCCATATGTGGATTAAATAATATTTAATTTTACAAAGTAGATTTAAAAGGTTTTTATTGCAAGAGCCCCACTTAACAAAATTGCTCCTTTCTCTTATAGAGGATATGGTGGCCAAGTGATTGAGGCTCCTACCTCTATTCCTGGAGGATGATGAGTCCTGGCTCTACAACACCAAATAACAGCATTTAATCAACCTGGCTCATTAGACTGCAAAAATCAAAAGTGTTTGGATGCAAGATGTCCTACAGCACTTTCTTGCAAGACAGTCCATGAAATTGGCATGGCTCAACTACGCTAGCCATTGTGTGAGAAACATTTTAATTCAACTTTGGACTTTCCTCTGATTGAAGGAGGCAGAGGGTCTTTTGAAGCCAAGTTGGGTAGGAGGAGGACAAAGCCTCTTATCTCTCAGGATGAAATGCCTTTGATATGCGGACTTGTTTCTATCAACACATGGATTTCTGAGCTCTTTGATGACATGGTTTCATGTCCCTGGGATATCTCATTTCACAGGGCTAAACAATAAAGAAAATGTAAAACAACACAACACAAAAGGATGAGCAGCTCTTGTTTTGCGTCTCTCCAAACAACAGAAACAACAACAACAACTTGAAGGGCCGTGGCACTGTATTTTATTTAGAACTCTTCCTCTCCACCACCCCACTCCTCCATACTGACAATATCCATATTTACAACAATAACTTTCAGATCTCCACAATCCCCAAGGGACCCACCACCGGTCATGGAATAAAACTACCAAGCACATGAGCAATGAATCATGAAAGAGACATGGAAGAAAGTCTTCAAAGGCATTGCTAGCTCTGAGGTCCAAGGGCTTTGGAGACCTTGTGTCATGCCCCTCCTGCTTCATCTTGCTGGTTTATTCATTCATTTGTGCGCAACTCAACAATAACAACAACAACAATGTTGCCTCTAGTCCTCGCATACACGTGCCGTCTAGCATGCATGGGGTGAAAGAGCCGGTAAGTATATTTTGGACAAAGAGAAGGACTTCTGCCTTTGTGAGAGCACAAGGTGAGGCTGTTTACACACGAGGAATTCCACCAACTATCTATCTACCCAACCTTAACTCACAACAGGCTTGGGGTGGTGTGCAAAATTAAACATGTAATGCATTAATAAAAAAACAGAATCTAATAAAATAAGCAGAGAACAAGAAGGAAATGAATAGATCACATATTGGAAGGGAGCACCAGCAAAGGTCTGGGTGCAAAAGTAAGTCTTAGGGGGGTACTGAAAGATGAAGTGAAGATCAGGGAAGATGCCTGCCTCAATTTAACAGGAAGGTGTTGTGATAAGAATTTTAAAGTCTTAGATATATAATAAATGTTCATAAATGTACCAACCAAGCACGTACATAGATCAGCACAGGAAGACCGACCTCAAACCATTTTTGATTCCCAAACTGAGCAAATGTTTTCTCTGCAAGGTCAAAGGAAAATGGAAAAGCCTCCCAATTGTCTCTTTCCTCACAAATCCTGTCTTAAGGGCACATTTAAGATATGAATAAGGTGTGAGCCTGTGACCTGGCTCAGGAACAAAGTATTTATCATTACAAAAGACTGGCCAGGCTCCCCAGGCAATCCAATCAAGTGACCATTAAGCAGGTAACCTGGCAGTCAGGAGGTAAACAACGCACTCAGATTTCTGCTGTAGACAGCCCGTTCTGTGATGTAGGTATGATGTTTCTGGGGGTGGTCTTGGACTCCAGGGAGGGAATTTAAAATGTCTATATAAGGGTGGACACACCTTTGTTCTGGGTTCCTCCTCCTTTCCTGTGTGTGTGAGGGGAGTACCCTGTTGCAACAGATCAATAAAGATCAGGCTTACTAGCTGCTTTGCTTCTCAATATTCTCTGGTTGGCCTCTGCTATTTTCTCCTACCAATAGGGAACCTACATAAGGACTCTATATGGGCTCTTGGATACCCCATAAGGGGGAAAGGCCAAATTTTTGTTTACAACAGTCTTCCCATGTGGGGTGGCACACAACAGAAATGTCTCACCTTCTGGACCCAGCTAATTATAAGACCCGAGTGCAACACCACTTCCCTTCCAAGGCATTGTGCTTCTGAGATCATAACCATGATAACCATCATGATGAGCTGACAGCCTTAACCTGGATTTGCAATCTTTTAAAGTCACCCAAGATGGTGCTCACCACTACAGCGTGTGGGAGCGAATCTGCAGTTCAACTATGTCCTTTGGGTTGTGTCCAGTTAGGTTTTACTCAGAGAAGATGCATGAAAAGGCCATGTCCATTATTTTTCAGTGGGTCTACTCTGACAAATGTTGGATACACCCTTGTACTGAGAAGTGATTACCCCTGTCATGTCTCCCCACCTTTAGTCACCTTTTCTCTAAACTTAACAGCCCCGAATGTTGCAAGCTTCTCTCACAGGGGAGTCGCTCCGCCCCTTGATAATTTTGGTTGCCCTTTTCCAGCTCTGCAAACCCTTTCTGAGTTGAGGCTAAGAGGTCTTCAAGTTCAGAGCACAGTAAGCAAGTCATATATTCAACTATCACACCAGGAAGGGGAGGGAAAGCGCTTCGTTCAAAATGCAGCTAGGCTGGAGGCTCCGACCGATTTGGGATCCTGCTTGCATAATCATTCTCAAAATAATAAGGCTCTAATTAGGCTGTTTGAATGTTTACATACATAAGATTCACTACAGGGGAGGCGGGAAGCACAACACAATGGTCTTTGCTTTGCACAGGATTTTTTATTTCGTTTTCCTTTCGTGAAGAGCGGATGGGTCTTTACTGGCAGGGATTCTCAAAATGACCTCGGTTAAAACTGGATTTGCTGTTGGTGCATTGCCCAGAAGGAGTATTAAATGTGGAGTTGTGAGGGACAGGCAGATGAGGACTAGAGATTCATGTATGTGTGTGTATGTATGTGTATCAACAGGTTTGTGTGTGTGTTTGCTTGTAGTAATAATAATAATAATAATAATAATAATAATAATAATAATAATAAAAACAACTTTATTTATACCCTGTCCTCCCCGGCCAGAGCTGGGCTCAGGGCGGCTAACACCAGTAAAATTACAGTAAAAACATAATAAAGGGGGGAGGGGACAATTTAAAATACAGGTTAAAATGCAATTTAAAATGCAGCCTCATTTTAAAAGTAGCCCATAGATCAAAACCATAAGGGGAGGGAAACATAAGGGTCAGACTGAGTCCATACCAAAGGCCTGGCAGAACAGCTCTGTCTTGCGGGCCCTGTGGAAAGATGTCAAGTCCCACAGGGCCCTAGTCTCTTGTGACAGAGCGTTCCACCAAGTCGGGGCCAGTACTGAAAAGGCCCTGGCCCTAGTTGAGACCAATCTAACCACCTTGCGATCTGGGACCTCCAAAATGTTGTCATTTGTGGACCTTAAGGTCCTCCGCAGGGCATACCAGGAGAGCCGGTCCCGTAGGTACGTGGGTCCTAGGCCACATAGGGATTTAAAGGTCAAAACTAGCATCTTAAACCTGACACACAAACACAAAAACTGGAAAGAAAAGCAAGCCAGGGCAGTGCGCATGGAGGTTCTGGACTGCCCAGACAACGACACCTCCCCATCTCAGTCTCGCTGATGTGATCCAAAGGAAGTACTGCAATCTATTTGGCACCAACTTGGCTGCAGGAGTAGGGACACAGGTGGCACTGTGATCTAAACCACAGAGCCTAGGGCTTGCCAATCAGAAGGTCGGCAGTTCAAATCCCCATGACGGGGTGAGCTCCTGTTGTTCTGTCCCTGCTCCTGCCAACCTAGCAGTTCAAAATCACGTCAGAGTGCAAGTAGATAAATAGGTACCTCTCCAGTGGGAAGGTATACGGCGTTTCCATGCGCTGCTCTGGTTTTGCCAGAAGCGGCTTAGTCATGCTGGCCACATGACCCGGAAGCTGTCTATGGACAAATGCCGGCTCCTTCGGCCTATAGAGTGAAATGAGCGCCACAACCCCAAAGTCATCCGCGACTGGACCTAATGGTCAGGGGTACATTTACCTTTACCTTTTGGCTGCAGGAGTTGCTGGAAGGAGGCGGACAAGGTGCCAACCAACTTACTTAAGGGACCGCACGCTGGATTTATGTAGGGTTTTCTCCTGAGCCTTGTCTCCTCCTAAATATCTCCCACGAGGCAGAGGAGGTTTAGTATTACAGTTTTCCTTTTCCTAGATGGGCTCCTGTCCCAGGAAGATGAGCCCTGTCTGCCCACAGAATGCGCAGAAACTGCCTTATTGACTATTGGACCCACTTCTAGTCCCATCTGCTCAATCTGCCAGAGTCCCTAACTCACCAAGGATTTGAGACCCATCGTCTACCCTCCCCTGGTTTAGCCGGCCAGTCGAAGCCGTTCCCAAGGTGCGGTCGCTGTCGCATGCTGTTGTGCCACTTAAAAGGTTTAGTACCAATTTAATTGACTGCCCCTCCTATCATTTTCAACACTGTGGTGGGTGACATATTTTCATTTCTGTAGTAAGGCAGAACAGACCACTGACCTGAATGCAGCCAAACTCCCTTCACACCTAAATGGGGAGTTTTACAGGTCAGTCCTATGCATGTCTACTCAGCAGAAAACCCTTTCAAGTTCAGTGGGACTTACTCCCAGGTAAACGGGAATAGGATTGCAGCCTGAGAACAGTTCTGTGCAATCAGTCCAGCTGGCAGGACACTCCACTCTGCGCCATCTCCCAGGGGGTGGGAAGTTAATATACATGAGTCAAACCCTGTTTCAACACCTTACCGGTAAGTTTCCCCCCTACTTAATAATATGTTTCGTGTCTGAATGAGTTGATTTAAAACAAGCCTTTATATCTTAACCTAGAATGTCTTTCCATTCCCCCCGTCCTCTCTCTCTTTTTCCCCCTCTTTCTTTTTTCTTAATTCAAATTACACTAGGCATTAGAAGGCACCAGAGAATTCAAGGATCCCAGAGGAGGGTTTGATTAAAATTGGAGGTTTTTTTATATAAAAAAAAAATTATGATCAGAGCAATAATTTCCTCTGCTCTTCACGCACTCCCCACGTCCATGCATTCTAGCATTACAGGAGTCTCATTAATAGATAGGTTGGCCCAGTTTGTCATCTGTTTCATTATGCAAAATATATACGTTTCATTTACAGTTCCTGTGGCGGAGGAAAATCAGTTACCTTCAGCAGAATATAATGATTTCTTTGGGTTTCTTCTCAACCCCCTGAATGTCTCCAGCCCCTAAAATCTCAACTGGTGGTAGAATACCAGGAGAACCCTGATGTGTGCCAATTTTAACATAATGATCTTTATGTTCGCATTGAAATGCGAATCGTTAACAGTTCAGAAAGCTGACCACCGGGCAAACTGAACGGTTGACCTGTAAGGAAAAGAAAATAGCTTCAAAAGCTCTCTGAACATCATTAAAAGAGTTGTTTGACGTGGAAATTAAAGTCGGTACTCCTTAAATGGAGCCTTCATTCCAGTCTCTCTCTGGCTCTATTGACGCCTGTGAATTAAGAACCAAAAAGTTTTGCCGTACGGCTCTCATCTTTTTGACTAAAACTAAAAACAGAGCTTTCCCAGTTCGGCAAATGGATTAGTGGAGCACGGGAGCCATCCACAGTTGCCATATGGCCTCCTTTTCCAGGATACGTCCTCTTTTTCACGAGTAGAGTCGTCATAGTGATCCATAGTTAAAAGTAGAAGTCGGCAAATGTGTCCTCTTTTTTTGCTCTTCAAAATATGGCAACCTTGCTAACCAGAGAATTTAGCTGGGGTAGTAAATGTGGTGTCCTCCACCTGCTGTTAGATTACAACTCCCATCATTCCTCACCGTTGGCCATGTTGTTTGGGGCTGATGGGAGTTGGGAGTCCAGCCACATCTGGAGGACACCAAACTGGCAATCCTTGGGCTAGAAAACAGTCCAGAGAATCCAAGACTTTTGAAGAACAGCCATGGGCATGCAGCCAGACCTTTTTGTGGCAGCAGGAGGGGCTGAAGATATAAGGGGAGTCGGGGTATTTGAAGTCAGTGCAAAACAACAAACAAAAATTGTGTTGAAGAAAAGTTGTGTTGGAAGTTGTTCACACCACGTTCATTGCTTTTATTGCTCAGCTCGCAACTTTGTGTTTCTGTCCTGCTGGATCAGGACCGGCCCTACCATTAGGCAACATGATGTAGCCACCTCAGGCGGCAGATTCTCTTAAAATTCCCCTGCTCAACGCACTAAGCATCGTGGTTCCATTTGCTTGAGCAGGGGAATATCAAGAGGCTGCACACACAAACACACAAGCTGAGAGAAGGGAAGGACGGGCATCACAATGACTTTGCACAATGATCATTACACACCCACCCACCCACAAACATACAAGCAGTGTTTGTGGGTGTAATCGTCAAATCCAGCCTGGCTGTATGAAGATGTCTGGCTTCACAACACTGTCATTTTAGGAGATTACCGTATTTTTCGCACCATAAGGCGCACCTGACCATAAGGCACACCTATTTGGGGGGGCGGGTTTCAAGAAAAAAAATATGCGGCTCTTGGGGGCTTTTGCGGGAGGTGGGGGAAGAGAGAGAGCCTTGCTCTGTCCCTTCCCCCACCTCCTGCAAAAGCCAGGGATGAAGGCTCCCCACTGCCCTGCAGAGGCTTTGCAGGCTACCCCAGAGCTGCTCAGGAGCTTGTGGGGCTGGCAGGGGAAGCCCAGGTTCCCCCCCCCCCCAGCCCCAGGGACCACACATTCGCTCCATAAGGCACACAGACATTTCCCCTTAGATTTTAAGAGGGAAAAAGTGTGTCTTATGGAGCGAAAAATACGGTAGATGGGATCTGCAACAAAAAACAGCATGTTGGGAATGTTCCCGTCCAGAATCCCAGCCAGTCACCCAGCCATGCCCTCTTTCTGGGCATTCTATTCCATTTTCCCTCCCTCCTGGTTTTCTGTCCCCTCCCCTCTTGCTCTCCAACAGCCAATGAGAATTCTAAGGCCACAGACCATGCTCAGTCCATATTGGACCGTGATTCCAGGGATCTTTTGTACTTCTGCAAACCTGAAACAGCCTCTTATGTGCCGGTGGTGCAGTTTTTGGTAACTTAAGGATCTATACTTGGGAAACCTGAGCTCATTATTAGTATATATACTTATTCTCCAGCTTGGATGCCACCTATAGGCAATAAACTCACTTTACTCTTTGATAGAACTTTTCTCACTGAACCAGTTTATCTGTTCCTGCCCCATGAAACATTGTACAGTGGAACCTCGACTCCCATAAGCCTTGGGAGCCGAACGTTCCGGCTCCCGAACAAATGAAAACCAGAAGGAATTGTTCCGGTTTTCAAACGTTCTTCGGAAGCCAAACGCCCCGCGCAGCTTCCGTGGCTTCTGATTGGCTGCAGGAAGCTGCTGCAGCCAATCAGAAGCCTTGCCTTGGTTCCCAAACTATTTCAGGAATCAAACAGACTCCCAGAACTGATTAAGCTTAGGAACCAAGGTTCCACTGTACCAGCCTAAACTATATTTATCAAGGTGCGGCATATACACGTTACTACGATTTCAGGTGAAACATCTCCCTCCATATACCACTGAGCTTATCACTGATAGGAAACCCCTTCTCATTTATTTATTTTTTTACTTAATGCATATGACACAAAAGTCATAAAGGGTCACATTAAAATAGCCAGCCATTCAGACAAAGTGCAATTAAAATCCAGGAACATGATCACAACAACCAAAAATATCCTTGCCTGTTCTGATTAGGAATTCTCTCTGCTGACAAACACAGGTGTTTACTGAACATTACCAAAATTATACCTTGTATTTTTTAAAAAAACAACAACATCCCCTTTTATTAAAACAAAACAAGACAGATGACTATACATACACTAATGTGTACACTAATGCATATTAGCATACCTGCCTTTTTCTCCCCCTCCCAAAGAGCAATTACTCAGAAGTAAATTCAATTAAAATAATTTGTCCTTACCTTCAAGCCAGCTTGCTTTACTGCCTAGGTTTCCTCTTGTCTGTGCTGAAAACAAAACAATTAAACAAGTCATTCTAAAAGTTGGATCCAGGCACTGTTGCAATCGGAAGAGTTGAGGTGGTTACAAGTTTCTAGGACTCATGACTGCAGATTCAAACTTCAAAAAGTGAGCACAGACAATGGTGGAAGATTGGAAGCAAGGAAACCAGGGAAGTGCAACTCAGTTTCATTTGGATTTTCAACTTATGCAATTCATAATTGCTTTATCCTTCAAGGTGTTGTGGAAGGGGCCTTTTTCACACTGCACTAAGCTAATTCAAACCTTGGTTTAGTGCAGGCATCCCCAACCTTCGGCCCTCAAGATGTTTTGGACTACAATTCCTATTGGCAAAACCTGTTGGTGTTTCGCAACTTTCCGACTAGTTGCAGGACCTTACCCAGACCTAGCAGAATCCACGGAAGCAATTGGCAACTTGGCTGCAGACAGGCTAGACAAAGCAGGAACAAGGAACTTGTGTTAGGTGTTTATTATATACAGTGGATTATTTACAGGAACAGGACACAGATCTTTTGCTAGCTCTCTCTGACACAACTCACAACTCCTACACTGACACAGAACTCTGAACAACAAACTCCTGAACACTGAACTCACGAACTAACACATTCCAGTTAGTAGGCCATTAATTATCACTCCCTTAAGAGAGCTTGACCAATCAGGGAGCTGCCTCCATGTCTCTGTTATCACCAGGCAGACTTACTCCTTCAGATTGCTTTCTGGCTGTCTGCCAAACCACATTGACTCTGTGTGAGTAGCTGCACGTACACAGTTTCCCAACAATTCCCATCATCCCTAACCACTGGTCCTGTTAGTTAGGGATCATGGGAGTTGTAGGCCAAAACATCTGGAGGGCCGCAGGTTGGGGATGCCTGGTTTAGTGGCTCATTTGAACTGGGACTATTGCTTTAAGCTTTCTCCTTGCTAGTCACAAGGTTTGTTTTCTGCAATCATTACAACATCCCTAGAAGGCAGCCCTTTATTATTACCTCCGCACTGCAGATTGGAGGCATGGCGAAACCAACTTACCTGGTGACCACTTGACAAAATAAAGCTATTTAAAAAGGCAGCTTTTTGGATTACAGTTTACTCTCTTTCTTACTATGCTACACCAGAATATGCAAACTATTTTAATTGCATTCACAGCAGGAAAATTAGCTGCACCCATCAACTCATGCCAGATTTCCAAAACTCTTAACTCGACTAAATAATCAACAGGTAAATAAGGTCTTATTTAGAAAGATTTGAATGCAGACTTTAAGAAAAGCACAGGTGAGTTTAGATGCGGCACTGATTGTTCATGCTGGTTTTAAATACTTTGTGCAATAAGTGCAGTGTGTATAAGTGGGCCTGGTAAACTAAGGAGACATTGATTGCCTCATGAGCTCAATAGCAAATTAAGGCCCCACCTGCACTATGAAGCAGTATTATACCGCTTTAAATAGTCATGGCTTCCCCAAAAGAAGCATGGAAACTGTAGTTTGCTAAGGGTGCTGAGAGTTGTTAGGGAGATCCCATTACCTTCACAGAACTACAATTCCCAGAGTTCCCTTGGAAGAAGGATTGACTGTTAAACCACTCAGGAAATTGCAGTTCTGCCCAGGAAATAGGTGTCTTCCAAAGACACTCAGACCCCTTAACAAACCACACTTCCCAGGATTCTTTTGGGGAAACTATGAGTGTTTAAAGTGGTATGGTGCTGCTTTAAATGTATGGTGCAGATGGTGCCTAATTTTATATCCTAAGTAACAGATTGTTTCCCCCAAGTTGCGACCACCAAATTTCCCACGCTGGTTACCAGAAAACCAAGCCTAAATTGAATTAAAGAACGAGTCACCATTATTGGCCAATTCAGCCATAGAACCTTTCCAATGAAACACTAGGAAAACAGGAATGCAATCGCAGAATTTTCACATTGCAGGGTACACTGGAGACCATCTAGCCCAACCCCTGCTCCACTCAGGACCTACAACACAGAATCTACAACTCCAGCTTCCCTGACAGCTCTCTGCACAGTTTCTGCTTAAATGCTGTCAGCATAAAAGATCCCGCCACCTCCCAAGGCAGGCTAGTCCACAGTCAAACCGCCCTTCCCATTAGAAATATTGGCAGCTGAACTCTGCTGCCTTACAAGTTCCACCTATTAGTTCTAACCCAGCTCTCTGGATCAACAGAAATCAAGGCTGCTCCCAGATTTGCACATGACAGATATTTGAAGGCAGAAGTCGGGTTTGTGACTGCTGCTTGCCTGCTAACATTGCAGCATAGGAAACTGCTGTAAAAAGGCAAAGGTAAAGGGACCCCTGACCATTAGGTCCAGTCATGACCGACTCCGGGGTTGCAGCGCTCATCTCGCTTTATTGGCTGAGGGAGCAGGCGTACAACTTCCGGGTCATATGGCCAGCATGAGTAAGCCACTTCTGGCGAACCAGAACAGCACACGGAAATGCCGTTTACCTTCCCACTGGAGCGGTACCTATTTATCTACTTGCACTTTGACGTGCTTTCAAATTGCTAGGTTGGCAGAAGCAGGGACTGAGCAACGGAAGCTCACCCCATTGCGGGGATTGAACTGCTGACCTTCTGATCGGCAAGTCCTAGGTTCTGTGGTTTAACCCACAGTGCCACCCGCGTCCCTTGGAAACTGCTGTACAGACCACCAATCCAGATCACCAATCCATCCAACTCAATATTGTCAACACTGACCGGCAGTAGATCTATAGGGCTGAACTTAACTTGAAAGCTAAAGCACATGGAATTATTTATCCGGCTAGTAAAACCAGACTTTCTACTCTGCTGGATTTTTTCCCCCTCATGCATTTCCCAGCAGTATATAACACATATACTTGCACACACATATCCCATTTCTGACAGCTGAAGATTTCTTTATACTCTTTCAAAGATAATAAATGTCTCATTAATTATCCAGCGATGTACAGTTTTTCTTTTGGCTATGGAACTAGCCAGAAGAAAAGACTGAGGCAAAACAGACCTGAAAATGAAGGCGTTCTTATGAAAGGGGTGGGGGAGAGAGAGGAGGAGGAGGAGGAGAAAGTACGGGTTTCGGAAGGAAACAAACACAGCTAATTATGTTGGGCATCTTAAGCCAGAAAAACATCTGAGGTGGAGAGCAAAGGAACAGAACGTAAGGGGGAAGGCGAACGCCATCTTGGAAATACCCTGCCAGCAAACGCCAAAGGGAATCGAGCTACAGCCAGCTTGGCTGAAGGCCCAGCGCCATCTGTGAAATATTTTACGCAGTGTGAAATGGGGAGCCAAAGTTAAAAAACACTTTTCTTCAGTTTCTCCATGACAGAGGTGAGATGGGAGAAAGAAGCTCTTCTGCAGACAGGGTGTGGTCTGGTAGCTAAAAGTGTAAGCTGAGGAAAGCCCGGTTGAAAAGGTACCTCAGCCATTAACTCACCAGGTGGCCTCAGGCTAGCCACTGTGCTCAACCCAAGCTCTTCATCCACAAGATGAAGATCCAGCCTGTGTGCTGGTCCTGGGGGGGGGGTTACCGTGCGGCGTGGTCTAAGTCAGGTCCTAGGTCGAAGGTAAGGAGGTAAGGAGGCTGTCCATCAGGGGCAAAGTGAGGTCCAAAGCGATGAGTCGGGCGTGGTCAGGAACTCAGGAGAGCAGGTCAGGGTGCCGGCAGGAACAGGTTACCAACGACGTTGCTCCCGCAACCTGGGACTGGGCGGGCTGGCCTTTATCTCCTCCGAGGCATAGGGTGGCCCCAGGCCACAGGTGACTCGCCTCCCCTGGCCTGGAGGCGAGCACTCCTCCTGAGAGAACTTAGTTCCCTCAGCCTCTCTCCCCTGAGCCTCTGCAGCTCAGGAGATGCTGGAGGGTTACAGGACCCAGAGGCAACCTCACCTTCCCCTGACAGGGCTGGGAGAGGAGGACCTGCAGGCAATGGGTCCTCGATCACCTCCGGAGCCAGAGCGGATTCAGCTGGTGTCTGCTCCTGAGGATCCGGCACAGGTGAGGGCCCTTCAGATTCAAGCCCCTGGGGATTCCTGTGCAGGCTGGGATTCCTCAGGTTCAGCCTCTGAATCAGATTCCCAGGCCATCACAGCCTGTCTCTATGGCTGGAATAAAGATTAGTGAGGTAAATGTGAAGCCCTTGGAATTTAAGGTGAGCTGAAATTCCCTGCACACACACCTTGTCCAGGTCAATTTGGAGAACGCAAAATTGAAGGGGATTGTGGAGAATGCAAACTGGCAGCCGCCATAGTTGCTGCTGCCATTTGAAGAAGACCTGAGGGGGAAGGGGTGTGTGGAGAAAGAAAAAGATGTCTCCCCAATAAATGGTTGGAGAATTTTTCCTCCCATTGTCAGCACATCCAGCTCCATGGTCCCCAACACTCTGCTGAAACAACATCCTTTACAGCTCAGCCAGAAGCACTCACCATGAGCTGTCCAAGGTCCTGCTTAGAGAGAGTCTGGCCTAGCCAGCTTGGGAGAGGTCATGTTTATTGTGTCCACTTCTCCAGCAACTCCCAATAGAAAAGGAAGGAAATATGCAGCCCTAAAATCTCTAGCAAAGCCTTGTTACAAGTTTCATTAAGACTAAAACTCACAGGTAACCCATGAAACCTATCAAACCTATCAATTCTTAAAGAAATCAGCCCTGAGTGCTCACTGGAAGGACAGATTGTGAAGCTGAGACTCCAATACTTTGGCCACCTCATGAGAAGAGAAGACTCCCTGGAAAAGACCCTGGTGCTGGGAAAGATGGAGGGCACAAGGAGAAGGGGACGACAGAGGACGAGATGGTTGGACAGTGTTCTCAAAGGATGAGTTTGACCCAACTGCGGGAGGCAGTGGAAGACAGGAGTGCCTGGCATGCTCATGGGGTCATGAAGAGTCGGACACGACTAAACAACTAAACAACAACAACCCATGAAATTTGGACTATAAAAATACTGAAACTTCAAGATCAAATTCAAGGTTGTTCAATTTGAGAATTGTTTTTACATCCAGTGGGGGGGGGGAGTGCCTCCTGATATCTATGCATGATGTGAATTATTTGACCCGAGAAATATTTTGGCACCTGCTCAAAACAGCTAGTTTTATTAGCATGCTGCACCGAAGCTTAATAGAAAAATGGCTTTGGCTGGGAAAAGTTGCTATGAAAGTTTGATTGTCCCATCTTGCAATCTGCATTTAGGAAATTTCAAATGCAATTTGCAGGGGATGGGAAGAGTTCCGTGTTAGATACAATACTGATCCTCCTTTTAAGTCAAGAATTTAAATGATATTGCTGTCTTGCCAAAGTGGTGCATGCTCTAGTTATCTCCCGCTTGGACTACTGCAATGCGCTCTACGTGGGGCTACCTTTGAAGGTGACCCGGAAACTGCAATTAATCTAGAATGTGGCAGCTAGACTGGTGACTGGGAGCAGCCACCGAGACCACATAACACCGGTCCTGAGAGATTTCCGAGCACAATTCAAAGTGTTGGTGCTGACCTTTAAAGCCCTAAATGGCCTCGGTCCCTGTATACCTGAAGGAGCATCTCCACCCCCATTGTTCAGCCCGGACACTGAGATCCAACGCCAAGGGCCTTCTGGCGGTTTCCTCATTGCGAGAAGTGAGGTTACAGGGAACCAGACAGAGGGCCTTCTCAGTAGTGGTGCCCGCCCTGTGGAACGCCCTCCCTTCAGATGTGAAGGAAATAAGCAGCTATCTTATCTTTAAAAGACATCTGAAGGCAGCCCTGTTTAGGGAAGTTTTTAATATTTAATGCTGTATTGTTTTTAACACTCGATTGGAAGCTGCCCAGACTGACTAGGGAAACTCAGCCAGATGGGCAGGGTATAAATATATTATTATTATTATTATTATTATTATTATTATTATTATTATTATTATATTTTAACTTGGTGAGAAGAGCAGAGGTTGGACAGAGAACTGTACAACCAGCCTGCCAATATTTCAATTAATTCAGCACTACCTCCTCAGTGGATAATATGGTTAATCCCTTAGACTTGGGTGGGTAGGCAGGGACTAGTTCTTGGCATTAAGCTGTTGTCCTCAGAACACTAAAGGCCCAGCCCTAAGTCTAAATTACCCTCTCCTGCCTTCAGTAACATAAGCATGAGTAGCCAAATCCTATTGGCATCCTCCCATTGGGCAGGATCATCCATGTGACTCATCCTGGAAAGAGGAAGAATCAGGAGCCCAGGAAAAAAATGGCGCCAAAACAACAGCAGCCAAGGGGAACCATGGTGCCAAATATAACTGAAAGGAGTGGATATTTGCAGAGTCAAAGCGGTTTCCAGAAGAAATATTCCTTCCTACCTAAATTGCTAGTTTCAATCCATAAAGCTACGTGCTGCTGTGTTCTTGCTTCCATGGGGATTTTATTGTTTTATTTTGCATTGTAGTTTATTATTGTCTCGTATTATACGTAGGGTTGCTTTAAAAAAAAAGTATATATGGATTTATATATAGTTATATACATTCAGTTATTTATAGTACATATCTATATCACCACAACTGGGTCTCAAAGCAGCTTTCAAAATAAAAGCATAGACAACATATGAAGTGTGTCTTATATTATAAGATTGTAAGGCTGTCGCCACGACAGAAATATAATGCTGAGACACTATAGTGTGGTGCAGTGGTTAGAGTGGCAGACTGGGACCTGGGAGACCTGGGTTCAGATTCCCCACTGGGTGACCTTGGACCAGTCACTGGCCTTTCACCCAACACCAAAACCAATTGTCCTGGGCCGAAATCAAGATGTGTGTTGTACTAATTCATTGCCACTACTGACATTTCATTATACTTAAATTTCCCTGCTCACAGCCTTATCTCAAGATTCAAATCTCATGCCATTTTCTTATCCCACTCCAATCATTCCCCTCCTCCCTCCAGAATGAGGATTTTCAGTTCCTCATAAAGGCAGTCTGGCTGACATTTTCTCTGTTCCTCATTTACTGCAGCTGCCATGTCTGTTCTTCTATTCCAAGGTGTCTCTGTAGCAGGACTGGAATAAAAATAATAATAATAATAAAACACTGGGTATTAAAAGGGCCAGCATTTAAAAGGTTAAGCTGTTTCTTTAATCTTTCTTCCATACAGTCTACTTTCTGCAACCCAAGAGGCTGGATCTGCCCTTGCCAACATACCGTACTCAAGAGTCTGGTTTATAATGTCACCGTAGATTTGCTATGGGTAATGTAAGTTGAGCAGTTAATGTGCATAACAGCTAGCCACTGTGCAACATTCACCATTTATCATGTCAGGCTTCCTCAACCTCGGCCCTCCAGGTGTTCTTGGCCTACAACCCCCATGATCCCTAGCTAGCAGGACCAGTGGTCAGGGATGATGGGAATTGTAGTCTCAAAACATCTGGAGGGCTGAGGTTGAGGAAGCCTGGATAATGTGCACATTGCCTGTCCATGAAAAGGGAATTGTGCACATTTTCTAGAGTCTCTCTCTCTCTCTCTCAAGCCTTGGGAGCTTTTTAAGCAGAGCTTGGATGGCCATGGATGCTTTAGCTGAGATCCCAGCTGTCAGGAGTGCGTGCAGGAGCCAGGCCCTGTGACCGGTAGGGTTTCACAGGACTGGGGCTTTCCTAAGTTTGCTCTGAAGAGGCAAGGCGCGGCCACACAGGTGAGGCCAGTTGGTAACTCACAGCACCAGGTGGCAAGAGCCAGGAAGGGATATAAGGTCAGCATTTCCCTTTGGCTCTTTGCCACAGCAACACGCTTCTTGCCTTGCTGTGTTTGGCTTCTTGACTCCTTGCTTCCTGATCCTTAGACCCTTGACTCCTGGTTTCCTGACCCTCAGACCCTTGGCTTCCAAACTCATGGTTTCCAGACTCCCGTTCCTGCTCCCACCCCGCCATCTTGCCCCCGGTCCTGACGTCTGCCAGGACTTCAACCACCTGTAAACCGGACTGTGACTCCAGCACTGCAGGGGGTTGGCCTAGATGTCCTTTGGGGTCCCTTCCAACCCTACAATTCTATGATTTTATGGCAAGTCTCTTCCCCAGCCACTTTCTGGTGCAGCCATTATTGCACTTCCATTGCCAGCACTCTTCTCCACCAGAAGAATCACCTGCACATCAACCTGATCACAACCACCCAGTGAACAGCACTGGATTGTATTCTTCCAGCCTGTAATGCCCAAATCCACAATTTCCTTGAGCCCTAACTCTGCAGCTTCATCCAGGACAGCAGAATGTGTTTCTAAGGCATTTCTCCCTTCAAATGCTTCTGACTATGTCTTGAGCCTTTTCTCCTTCACTAGATGCCGGAGACTCCAGTTCCTGTGCAGCCGTAAGTGGTGCCGAGGGGACTGCTGAAGGAGCCATACGCAGCCCAGTGAGCAGCCCAGCTGTCACCATCCTTGAAGAGGATGGCAATGCTAATAACCTCCCACCTGTGCTCAAAGGCGCCTGAAGACTGGCGCTTGCAGTGTGTGTGGTGCGCCCACATGACAAAACAAGCATTCGGGTGCCACTTGAAAGCACACCTCCCCGCTCTAAGTGACTTTTGCGCTTTCAAGCACGCGTTGAAAGTGACTCTCTTGAATAAAAGGCCTTCCCACGAGGCCACTAATAAAATATATGTGCAGCATTTTGTGGCTAAAAGGAGGCATGCCTCAATACCTTTTTTCACTGTAACAAACAAAAGGGCAGCATAGCAGTCTTCTCCTGGCTAAACATACTCAGCTCCTTCAACCGTTCCTCATAAGGCTTGGTTTCCAGATCCTTTATGTCATTGTGCTGTTTTTTTAAAAAAAAAAATTATAAGTTTTTATATTTCAGGGGAGAAATGTCTTATGTCTTTGTAAACATATATTGAAGCAGGATATGTTGCTACCTGACAAGATCAACAAAAATAATAATAATTCCCAGGGATTGTGTATGTAAAAACCAAAATTTGTATACTTTCGTTGTTTGTTTGTTTGTTTGTGTGCATTTCATTTTCGTTTTCATGCAATTGAGTTATTATCTATTTCTTTCTTAAAACTGGTCATCGTATGTTTTTGATTAAATAAAAGCAAAGAAAGTTGCTGGAAGAAAATTCACTATGACAGGGAAGTAGAACAGTTCTTTTTTAATAATATTTTTATTAATTTTCATTATAGCAAATATAAAAGCATCCCAAAGTAAGGCTTCTTGGGGCCAGGATCTAATGCATTCTAGAGAACCATGCAATATGTTCCCATTCCATTTGAAATAGCACCCTAAAAGGGTGGCAAGAAAATGGGGAAATAGCACCCTAAAAGGGTGGCAAGAAAATGGGGAAATGCCAGCAAACTGTAATGAAGTATTCAACATTTTAGAACGTTTGGGTGAAATTTGCAGTTGTTGGGAAGTTGAGGAGGGTTAATAATTTGTTCAGGCCATGCAGCTTCTGAACCCTAAAGGTAAACGTAAAGGGACCCCTGACAGTTAAGTCCAGCCGTGAACAGCTCTAGGGTTGCTGCGCTCATCTCGCTTTACTGGCCGAGGGAGCCAGCGTTTGTCATAGAATCATAGAATCATAGAGTTGGAAGAGACCACAAGGGCCATCGAGTCCAACCCCCTGCCAAGCAGGAAACACCATCAGAGCACTCCTGTCCGCAGACAGTTTTTCCGGGTCATGTGGCCAGCATGACTAAGCCGCTTCTGGCAAACCAGAGCAGCGCACAGAAATGCCGTTTACCTTCCCGCCAGAGCAGTACCTATTTATCTACTTGCACTTTTTCATGTGCTTTTGAACTGCTAGGTTGGCAGGAGCTGGGACCGAGCAACAGGAGCTCACCCCGTCATGGCGATTCGAACCACCAACCTTCCGATCCGAACCCTACACCCCATCAAATGCACTTTACAAAATCTCTGCTTGAACCTGCTCTCAGAATTCTCATAAAGATTTGCATCACTGAGTATTAATTCAGTTTAATGTACTCTCACTCTCTCTCTAGCACCTCCAAAGACTCTCAATCCCCGATTGAGGAATGTATAGTAAAAGACCCAATGCAAATAAGGTAGAACATCTATTTTCTTTTGCATCTGAGAACAACAATGAAGTGATAATGACCACAAGGAGGCCAGTTTGCCTTTATTCCAACTTTGGTCCATTAGATGCGGCTTTGGCCTTAGGAACTGCTAACGGCTGCACATCTTTTTAAGTGAGCTAAAACCTTGAGAAGCAACGTCCCTGAGGACATTCTTTCCATTAGATGACAACTGGCATAAAATATAAAGAGCATTGTGAAGGCAGTGTAAACCCCCCCATCTCTTTGGCTGCAACAACTTTTTACAGCGCATAAATACTTCCGAGGACTTGCTTCTCCCTGCGTGAAACTCAACAAACACAAATCACACAAAGTATAAACAAAATGGTCAAGAGCCCAGCAGAAAAATGCCAATTAGCTCTGGCAGTTAGCTAGATGCAATATCCTTGTGTTTGTGTTTCACACCCAAATTGCTCTCAGCAGCCAGGCTTTGGGACTATTCGTAAAAGTATGCCACATTTTTAAAGAGTGAATACAGAAAAGTTTTTTTCTCCCTTTCCCATGAAACTTGAACCCGGGATCATATACCGAAGCTGAATGTTGGGAGATTTAGGGCAAGCAGATAAAGTATTTCTTCGCATCATTATATAGTTTGCGACATATGCTGAAGACCCACCTCTTTAGGCTGGATGTTGTTGTAGCCATGAGGTCAGCCTTTAGACTCAGTTCTAAGACTGCAGACTGAATTAGTCTCTGTTGTATACTGCAGTGGTCAGGTTAAAGGTAAAGGGACCCCTGACCATTGGGGCCAGTCGTGGCTGACTCTGGGGTTGCGGCGCTCATCTCGCTTTATTGGCCGAGGGAGCCGGCGGACAGCTTCCAGGTCATGTGGCCAGCATGACTAAGCTGCTTCTGGCGAACCAGAGCAGCACACGGAAATGCCGTTTACCTTCCCGCCAGAGCAGTACCTATTTATCTACTTGCACTTTGACATGCTTTCGAACTGCTAGGTTGGCAGGAGCAGGGACCGAACAATGGGAGCTCACCCCGTCACGGGGATTCGAACCGCTGACCTTCTGACTGGCAAGTCCTAGGTTCTGTGGTTTAATCCACAGCGCCACCCGCGTCCCTTCGCAATGGTCAGGTTACACACCTAGAATTCTGAGAAAAAGTAGCAACAACCGACACCCATTTTTAACAACACAAAGTCTGGCTGTTACCCACAACCATATTGTGCAACTTCAAGGGAAACGCACAGGTTCCATACCATTCAGGGAAGGAAAAGACTGCAAACCATGGTAGTCTTTTGCATTCACATACTCCTAAGTTAGTTTTGGAGGGTGTTCTATGTAAAAGAGCCAAACAATCTATAATATAGTACAGATTCTATACCATTAAGGAAAAAGAAGTCAAGCTATGAGGGTGTTTCAGAAAATTACAGCAATCTTCAGCATACAGCATAGGCAGCTATTTTTGCCATTGCTTTCCAAAAGATCCTTGTTTCCTCATTTATTAAAGATATATTTAAAATTTGGTATTTGGGGCGGCTTACGAAATTGAAAACATCCAAATAAAATAAGCCACATTACATCCCTTATGTAGGGATGTTAGTGCTGAACATTTCATAGTTCTTGAGTTATTCTTCACTGTTAGTGCTATTTGTATTGTTCTGATTGCTCAGCGCACTCTCTCTCTCTCTCTTAATCATCTGACCTTGGAGTTGTCCTTGTCGCCGGTCTTCGCAAGAGGGAGGCGGGATATGCACAATTGTACCCGTTTTCCTTTATTTCAAAAAAAATGCACTTTAAGACAATCAAAAGGCTGTAATGAAAACACAGTATGCAAGAAGCGCCGGGGCACCTCTGAATAAAAGCCTCCGTTATAAGCGCACAACATTTACGTTGCGAAGTCTGAGTTTGTACGCCGCATGAATAGGCTTGCAGGGGCTTCCGGGATATAAAGAAAAGAACAACAATGCACCACGCCAAGGCCATCACACCTAAAGAGAAAGAATAATATTGGGGGGAGAGAAGAGCAAAAGAACATCCATAGAGCCCTGTCGGGTGAAACCAGAGGCTGGTATATTCTGGAATTCTGATTCCTACAGGGGCCGGTCAGATGCCTTAAGGAAGCCCAGGAGCAGGACACAAGAACATCAGCACTCTCAAACCAATACTGGTTGGTAGTCCAAGACATCTGGAGGGCAACCAGACTGGGAAGGCTATGCAATGTATCTGTTCTGACAGAGGATTTGTAGAGAGCAACAGCTACCTGCTGGCTTCTTTTGGATATGGGCTCCACTAATTGCTTGCTGATGTTTGGATAGCGCATCTGCTGCCTGGCTTCTGTAAGCATAAACCTTGGAGGGTTTCCTTGGCCAGTACTTGCTGCCTCCTCCCCATCACGCCTTAACCAGGAAGATGAGCTGGATGTGATCTGTAAATATTAAGGTAATACACTTTGAAGATCTGAGGTGCATTCTTTGGGAATTCTGGCTCACGGTGAGTTAGGAGGAAGGAACGCAGTTGGAAATGGATGGTTCCTGGGGAGGGCAGGAACTTGAAAATTAAACATGCAATTGGCCTAAATGGCAATAGAGGGCTGCAGGTCCTAATGGAATGTGGATTACCGCCTGGCAAGAATCTCGAATGGATCGGAACATCTGGTGTCTGAGGTGATGCTGTTTATCTAAACCACCGATAGCATCTGCACAGTCAGGCTGTGCCAAATTCCATATGAAAAACCACAAAGTAAATTAACAAACAGAAAGATTTCATACACACTTAAAATCCCAGTCTGGCCCCTCACCTTCTGAAATGCACAAGAAACCTGTTGCAGAATCCAAACATTTTATTTAGATGGTTTATATGCCATCCTTTGCAAAGGGTGGTTTTTAAGAATAATAAAAACAAGTAAATGACAGTACATCAAGTTCATTAAAAAACATTGAAGAAAATGTTCCATTTAACATTTGTTAAAAAAAAACCCGAGGCATTTTTGTTGGGGATTGTAGGGAAAGACCTGCCAAAAAAATTGAAAAACATCTTCATGTATGCAGCAACATCTGCGAGAGTTCTGGTAGCACAAGGATGGAAGACTGAAGAAACCCCAACTAAAGAATCATGGGAAGAAAAATTGATGGACTATGCAGAACCGGCAAAACTGACATATAAGCTACGGGACAAGGATAACTGTGAATTTAAGGATGAATGGGAACCCTTTACAAAGTATCTGAAGACGTAACAAAGTGAACTGGACTCCTTGGCAGGTTTTGAATAAACATTCACAAACTTTTTATTGATAATAATCAGCTAAATAGTTTGAGGATCTATACAACTTTGTAACATGCAGAAAACAGCATTCTTAGAGAAACCAAAGACTGGAACTGAGGGAAGTCGGGGGGGGTGGGGGGAGGGAGGGGGAGGGAGGGAGGAAAAATGGGGGGGAAATAAGGATGATATGTTTCTGGATAATATGTTTTAATTTTGAATAAAAAAAATTAAAAATATAAAAAAAGAATTAAGTACTAAAAAAAAGTTCATTAAAAACAACAACACACAAATGACAACAACAGATCACTAAATGACAGTTGCTACGAGCAACAGCAGTAATATGCTATTTCTTCCTCCCAATGCCCTTTGAAAAAGATGTGCCTTGACCAACTGCCTAAAGCTATAAAGTTGAGGGCAGATCTGGACTATGAGTAGCAAAACGATTATTTATAAGATTTCTTACCCGCCCTTCACCATAAAGCACCAGTGCAGGTTGCAACAACAGAATATACAACTATCGAAACAAATAAAACTATTACAAAACACACGACACTGTTCCAAATGGGAAAGCACAGTATGAATTCAACGAAGGAGGCAAGTCCTACAAAACGAAATACAGTAGTACCTCAACGGTCACAGGCCAAGGTAACAAGGTGAGCGCTGTGGGAGGAAGATGCTAGAGGCACTTCTGTAAGGAGGGAACAGCACAATTTAGGGGCTGCCACAGAGAAGGCCCTTTCCTGATCCACCATTCCGCACACTTTTCCTAGAGACCCTCACCTACCACCATGGACTCCAAATCTTTTCTGGCCCCAGGCAAAGAATTTATTGTTCTCCTCATCCTTCCAAACTTATTTCTGTAATTTTAAGTTAGGATCATAGAATTGTAGAGTTTGGAGGCACGCCAGGGGTCATCTAGTCCAACCCCCGGCAGTGCAGGAGTCACAGCTAAAGTCTCCCTGGCAGATGGCCATTGTTTTAAACAGTTTTTAATGTTGTGCTTTAATTGATGTAATTTGCCCTGGAACGTGGGAGTGAAAGGCAGGTAATAAGTTGTAATAACAGCAACGTGTATAGACAGATAATTATCCTCCTCTACTTGACCTATTTATCAACCTGTTATTTATCCTGATTTGCTTAAGCAAAGTTCACGTGGAGCTTAGATTCCATCCAGTCATTTCTGAGGATTCATGCTGATTTGTTTCCTGGGTGTATGATAAGGAATGCATCCTGATTTGCTTGAGTGGGGCTTATTTGTCTTCCTGTCAATCATTCATTCATTCCACACTTCTCAGCAAATTGCCCTGTCACTTTCCTAACAGCAAATATTCTGCTAAAAAAAAAAACTTTTTAAAAGTGTGTTTGTTGTACTAGGATAACAGAACATTTTAATCCACTTTAATTGTGCAACCCTAAATTTCCTGGCAGATGCATGAATCTCTCCTTCAAAATATTAATGGTCTAGAGATGCCCCAAAACACCTGCCAATATATATATTTTCTGAAAAAATGAAAAAGCCATCAAGAGCAGGAGAGGGTGTGGGGGAGACTCTAGGAGCACCTTTTTGCCATTGTTTTAACAAACAGGAAAAGACCATTGTCTAAGAACTAATCTCTTTATTTCAGGAAGCATGGTGATCTAACGAACTTAAATGAAACGACTCACAAACATTTATCCTTCATTAACAAAGGCATAAAACAGAAGATTATGGAAAAAATGAGCCCTAACCTGCTGTTAAGCTTTATCCGTCACCTCAGAACCCTACCACATTCCTGTTTAATTTGCATAATGACTGGTTCAGGATTCCAGTCCTGAATTTGAAGGTTAGTTACGTTTTATGCAATTAATGGGAGAGAATTAACACCATGTCACTACAAAGCACTGTCTGAGAGAGGGAGAGAAAGGAGAGTTTAATGAGGCCTTGTAAAGTAAAGTGACCAGGTGTATGCATAACCACATTTCTCAGGAGAAAGGGTTAGCTGTTTTGCAGCTGGAGCAGTGAGCTTGGAAGGAGGCCTTTGGCCTGTGTTCAGTCCGCTCCGACTACAAACGAGCCCTGTAGTCTGAGGGATGATTTGCACGTTAAAGCTGCCATGTTCAAGACACATTACAGGGTCCATGTGGCCACTCTTATTCAACAGTAAACAAAGAACATATGAAGAGCCCTGTAGGATCACACCTCATTCACACCATACAGTGGTACCTCAGGTTACAGATGCTTCAGGTTACAAACGCTTCAGGTTACAGATGCTTCAGGTTACAGACTCTGCTAACCCAGAAATATACCTCGGGTTAAGAACTTTGCTTCAGGGTGAGAACAGAAATTGCGCAGCGGTGGCAGCGGGAGGCCCCATTAGCTAAAGTGGTACCCCAGGTTAAGAACAGTTTCAGGTTAAGAACAGACCTCCAGAATGAATTAAGTTCTTAACCTGAGGTACCACTGTACATTTAATGCACTTTGCTGGACAGGTTGGAACAACAAGTGTTTCCTTTTTCTTTCTTTCCCTGCCACCACATGGTTAGTGAATGGCAGCCTCGGACTGGCCGTGGTTCCAGGAGGGAGAGTTTAAAAGGAGAGGATTTGAAGAGAGACAGTTGTTATGGGAGTTGAGAGGGTTGGTTGAGGTGGTTTGGAATTGAGGCTGGAGAGGTTGGGAGATGGGTAGGGAGAGCGGCTGAGGTATAAAGAGTGAATGGGAGAAAGAGTTGTTTCTGGAAAAACCATTTCCACTCTGAGCGTATTATGAAGGACAGAGTGTGGTGTCCTGTAGGAGGAATAGACCTGAATTTTACTGGGAGGCAGAGGGTGAGCCAGGAGAAGTAGGAGCTGGAAAGGAACAACCTACTAGGGACTCAAATCTAGTCTTTAGGGGAGCAATTCTTCTAAGGAAAAGAAGAAACCCCCAGACCCCCTTCGGTCTATTACTTAAAGTACCCCAAGAGCAGGAGTGTTAAGGGGGATGGATAACTGAAAGAAAGTATCATCATATAAAGCAGGCATCCCCAAACTCAGCCCTCCAGATGTTTTGGGACTACAGTTCCCATCATCCCTGACCACTGGTCCTGTTGGGGTGATGGGAGTGGTAGTCCCAAAACACCCTAACAAGATTGCAAAATCATCTCCCCCCCACACCCTTGATTGAAAGATCCGCCTTGATGGTGGACCAAGAATGTATCTGTTTGACCAGCCCTTTCCTAAAAAAGTCAGTTTTCAAAGGCCTGTTGGAATAGAAGTGTCTTCACCTGCCAGCAGAAGGGCAGCGAGGAGGTATCATGGTGCTTTAAATATAGAATCGTAGAATTGTAGAGTTGGAAGGGACCCTGAGGATCATCTAGTCCAAGCCCTTGCAATGCAGGAATATGCAGCTGTCCCATAACGTGGATCGAACCTGCAACCTTGGTGTTATCAGCACCATGCAACTGAGGGTCTGACATTCTGCTTCCTACAGTGACCAAGCAGATGACTCCAGGAAACCCAAAGGCAGGACAGAGACTATAGACTTCCTCCCTAATATTATTCTGATATACTGTCTCTGAACCAATGGTGCAGTGTTAAATGTTGAAGTGCAGGACAGCCCCTATATAGCGACATCCTCAAGCAGAGTCCATAGCTTCTCCCATAAGGAGACTGAAAAAACATAGGCAGCTGTGTTGATCCCTTATTGTTTACACACACAAAGAGTAGCAGTACATAGCACAATGCCTAATTTTTTAGGATCAGCACCACTGCAACCCTGTGTGTGGCTTACTTGGAAGCACCGTTCCATTAAAATCAGTGCTGCTGACTTGCTTTTGACTGCATAGGTTTGAGATTAAAGACATATGGGGCTTTATAACAGAAAACCATTAGCAGCTGAAATGCAGCCTTTAGGTTTTAATCGGAAATGCAAACAATCTTGCAAAGAAGTGTTGCCTTTCAAATTGTTGGTATGAAATAGGAACCTAATTTTTTATTATTTAAAAAAAAAGGAAAGAAGTTTCTGGACCCTGTTTCATTATTTTTCTCGTTCTGTGACTTCTCCTATGCAGATCTATCACAAACAAACTTGAAAGCCTCCTCATTGCTTCATTCACTTGCTGGAACTAGGAGAGTCCATCGATCATTCTAGCACTCTGGCAGATGATTTCATCACTCCTGCTATGATAAAAGTCTTGGGTTGTACCCCTTCGCCTTCTCTATCCATTGCACGATTGGTGTGAATATGATGCCACCATGATTAGCATCATGATTAGTAGCCATTGTCCTATCTTTCAGGAGGACAATCCCCTTTTAAAGTCACCAAGCCTAGCAGTCATCCCCCAGAAAAGTAAGTTTGGGTTCTGCAAATAAGTGCTGTCTTTGTCCTGAATCGCCGACCACTAGTCAATAATAGCAGTATGCCAATATTATTATTATTATTATTATTATTATTATTATTATTGCAGGGGGAACAGTGAAACCTGTCCATTGCTGATATTCTCACTGGAGAAGCTCTTCTACTCTTCCAAGGAAACCCAGAATTTTCCAAGGCACAGTCTTGTCAATTAACATCAGGGATTGCTGTTGCGCCCTAAGGCCTAACACATTTGATATGGCATAAGGCTTAATGGACAACCAGCCCACTTCACCAGATGCAGCTGAAAATTGCCAGTCGAGGGTGTCATAGCTAGCTTTTAAGTTAGCACAGAACGATTTAAGTTAGCACAGAATGATTCACTGAGCAGAAAGGAGTATTCCGTCCCAATTATACAAAGGGCAACACAGAACAGTCTAGCCAAGGTGTTTCCTCACCCTCACTGCATATCTCATTCTCCGGGACTAGACTTTCAGAAATTGTTGATTCACTGGTGTTCTGTATAGTGAAGAGCAAGCTCCTTCAATTTGCTGCTTCTTTTTTCTGGGGATAAAAAGGAAGAAAGGATAGAGGAAAACGGGTGGAGGAGAATAGGTCCTTGAATTTCAAGAGCATAATAAGCTGAAGAAGAGGACAAGTTTTAACCGTCCCTGGAGATGAAGCAGATGTAATAGGGGAGAAAATACGGCAAGAAAGTTCCAAATGAACAGAAGGAAATATTCCGTATTTGTGAAATCTGTCTATGGAATAATGTCTCCTGGGAAGTCCCCTTCCCAGAACGACGTCAAAGAAGAAGCCGGAATATACAACAGGGTACAGTTAGGAAACTGCCATTACCTCATAGGTGTTTCCAGGCTCTGCCTTCAATGACTGCGTTGGCATTAATTGGGGCGAGTTTGTTCCATCAAACATAACTTTCTCCTTGATGGTTCCACAGACACCTGGAGGGCCGAGTTTGATGAAGCCTGGTATGGAGACATCCTACCTCTGAGCCAAGGAGATGAGTAGCTCTACAACCTTTAGAAGACATCTGAAGGCAGTCCTGTATACAGTGGTACCTCAGGTTACATACGCTTCAGGTTACATACGCTTCAGATTACAGACTCCACTAACCCAGAAATAATACCTCGGGTTAAGAACTTTGCTTCAGGATGAGAACAGAAATTGTGCTCCGGCGGCGCGGCAACAGCAGGAGGCCCCATTAGCTAAAGTGGTGCTTCAGGTTAAGAACAGTTTCAGGTTAAGAACGGACCTCCAGAACGAATTAAGTACTTAACCCGAGGTACCACTGTAGTTCTATTATGTTTTTATATATGTTGGAAGCCACCCGGAATGGCTGGGGCAACCAGGTCAGATGGACGAGGTATAAATTAGTAGTAGTAGTAGTAGTATTTATTGAATAGGATGTCCCTATTTCATCAGAGAAATGTTGGAGGGTATGGGGAGGGGAGCATTCGGAAATCCTTGCACTCACGGGGAAGGAGTGCATTGGACGCAGCTTCCAGCCTCGAAATAGGAGGATTGGCAGATCCACTTTCCCCCTTCAGTTCTCTCTTATAATCTGAACACATCTTGGGAAGCACTTCCTTTACAGGAGAACTGGCACTATGAGCAGAAGCATTGACCTTTTGCTCTCAGGGTAGGGAAAGAGGCGTCCTAACACTGTACCCCCTGGACATCCATCGCAATAAATGAGCCGGACAGCAGCTCTCCCTGCCCGCCCCCCCCCTCCTCCGCCGCCGCCTGCAACTTTTGCCAACCGATTCACAGAGCGGAATATGCATAAACCCTTGAAAAGAGATGCTCATTAGCATTCTCTGCCGGAGGCAACGTGCCACAATTCCGTGAGGCGGCGGGTCAGGAGAAGAAGAAGAAAAAAAGGAGTGTTGGAGGAGGAGAGGCAAAATAATGGAAATCTTCATAGAACAAGTCAATTCTCTCAGACAAGTGATCGCTTTGTCTAGGGCGGATGAACAGGCCCTTCTCTGCTCGGGAGAACTATTAAAATAGGAAGAAAACAAAGAGAGATTCTATGTACTATTTTTATCAGCAGCCAAGAAGCAAATGACGGTGACAGAGACAATTGCGAAATTCAGCTGGGCCACAGGATGCTGAGAATACCAAGGCAAAGTGGGCCTGGCCCATCGGCAGCTCTCCTGGTCCAAACCTCTTCACTTGGAGTTCACAGAAGAATAGAAACATACAATTGGGAGGGGACATTTGAGGACATCTAGTTCAACCCCAGCTTCATCCTGGATCTGTGATGCAGGAAGCAGCTACAGCTGATGGGTGACCATCCAGCCTCTTTGTAAATACCTTCAGCTGAAAGGAACAGCAGGAATTGTGATCTCTGTTTTCTTCGGTGCCCTGTATAAGAGGTGCTTACACTTTTTATTGTTTCTCCATCTGTGCCATGACATCATGCAACCAGCCCACATTATGCATGATCACATTGGGCAGTGCTCAGGCACGTCTAAACCACAGACTTAAACAAGCTTAGTAGTCATTCCTCAGTCCTGTTCAGGTGCTCAAATGAACATGCGAGGTCTCAGACCTGTAGGGGTGCAGGCATTCAGGGGGTAGCCTGGATCCCTCACTTTCCCTTGAACAGAAAGTGCTGCAGTTCAGTGTCTCAACCACATGGGGCCGCTGTATCCAGATCCCAGTGCCCCCTGACAGGAAGTTATGCAGAGAGCGAAAGAAAGAGCAAACAGGAAACAGGAAGTTACAGTCCCCCTAAAAGACACAGGCGCATGTATCATATGATGTCACACAGTTCATCCTAACTATTCAGGCTAGAGCTTGCCAAACTTTCCATGTTAGTGACACACTTTTTGGACATGCGTCATTTTGCAACAAAATAATTCAGTTTTACTAGTAAACCGGAGGTTAAACTAACCCCTTTCCAGCCCTGGAAGGAGCATGGGGAGCGTTCACGTGACACACCTACACACTGTAGCCAACACACTAACGTGTCACAACACACTGTTTGGAAAGCTCAGATTTAGGCCTTTCAGTTTAGGATTCCTGAACCCACATCTAATCCATGATTCACTGGCCTACCCTTCACTCACTTTCAAACAATTGGCCTTTTCTGCAAAGTATTGATTTACCCACCCTGGAAGAATGGCAGATGAAAGTGATGGACTATATGGAGTTGGCGGAGATGACTGGCAGAATCCGAGACCTGGGAGAGGAGCTGGTGGAAGAGGACTGGAAGAAATTTAAAGATTATCTACAGAAACAGTGTAAAATTTATGAATGCTAAAATGATGTTGGATTAAAAATTAAGTGGCATTAGTGATAAAGTTAGAAAGAGTATGCAAAAATGAATTGATGGATGAAGATATTTGAGTTGTGATACAAAGTTAAAGATGATAAATTGAAAGAGGGCAAGGATTTGCTGATTTGATTATGTAAATAGGAATACAAAAAGGGGAGGTGTGAGGAGTTCAAGGAAACAAGGTAATGAGCTTTAAAGTTAAAAAAGGAAAGATGGATTTTTTCTTTTTTCCTTTTCTTTTTTATCTATTTTTTGTTTTTTGTATCTTGTATTTTTCTGTTTTCTTTTTTCTCTTTTTTTGCTGTATTTTGTTATGATTTTGTAAAATCTCAATAAATATTATTTTTTTAAAAAAAAATTGGCCTTTTCATAACTTTGGCATTGAATCGGGCCTGCTAACATTATTTCAGATCTTCATTTTTCTCCTTAAGGCTGTTATCTTTTTCTTCCTCTCTTTTTTTTTAAGTATGTCGACTGTGTTGGTGTATATAATTTTGTCTGAGATAAAACGGCGCCTCCCTCTCATCCTGAATTCTCAGAAACCAGAGAGAAAGGGTTGGGAAGGAGATAGAAAAGAGGGTTGTTGCGATAGTTATTCAATTTTTCTTCTCGTCTAAGTGATATATCACTTTTCCTATTAGGCTTTAATTTGCTTAAGCATTGGAGGCATCAGTGAGTAAGTTCTGCTTTAATTAGACAGGTACTAAACAGCCTGGTAGTAATTTGAATACTGACAAGCCAGGGTGCTCACTGGTCCGTGAACAAAAACGATTTTATAACATGAAGTCTACTTGAAGGGGAAGACGGGGGGGGAGCAGGGGGGCTGAGGGAATCCTCTACACATTTCACGTGCAAGAGAGGAAAGGGAAAGGGGTGTTCTAGGCCTCACACACTGGGGGCCACATTACACAACAAAGGGCCTCTCCTGACATCCTTTTTGAAATGTAGGTTGGCTCCCACAAGGCAAGACATAGTGATAACAGCAAGAACCTTTATTGAACTAACAGAACTGGACAACGGAGGCAAAACAACTGCTTATATACATTTCTGGAGGCCTAGGCCACTCCCACTCCCAACGTGATTGGCTGTCTAAACTTCCAAGTTGCAAATCATAAGTCAGAGTTTAAGGGCCAATGGGAGAGGCCAAAATCCTGAAATGTTCTGTGATTGGATATCATGCATCAAACCAGAGCACAGGAGCTCAGACTCCTTAGTCCAGACTCAAGCTCAGGCAACACAGACCACTGAATACATAACACTTTTTATTGCACATTCCCAATGAATTGTGTTCATGATGCTATCGGGGCAGCGTCACACACAATGGAGCTTTCAATACTGTTTGTGCCCTAATAGGGTTGCCATATTTTGAAGAGCAAAAAAGGTGGACACATTTGCCAACTTCTGTGGTCTAAACCACTGAGCCTCTTGGGATTGCCGATCAGAAGGTTGGCGGTTCGAATGCCCGTGACGGGGTGAGCTCCTGTTGCTTGGTCCCAGCTCCTGCCAACCTAGCAGTTTGAAAGCACGCCAGTGCAAGTAGATAAATAGGTACCGCTCCGGCGGGAAGGTAAAAGGTGTTTCCATGCACTGCTCTGGTTTCAGTGTTCCATTGCGCCAGAAGCGGCTTAGTCATGCTGGCCACATGAGCCAGAAAAACTGTCTGCGGACAAATGCCAGCTCCCTCAGCCTGTAAAGTGAGATGAGCACTGCAACCCCAGAGTCGTCTGCAACTGGACTTAACTGTAAGGGATCCTTTACCTTTACCTTTTACTATGGCTCTCTAGGAAGACTCTCATTATGAAAAAGAGGACATGTCCTGGAAAAGGAGGACATATGGCAAGCCTACCTTGAAAATTTTGGGAGCAGTCAACCTGCTTCACCTCCAATCAGCACACGTCCCGTAACTTGCTGCTGAAATCCCACAAATTTTTTTCTACCACAAATTATCTGCTCAGGTCAAGTGGGATTGGTTGGAAGGGACCACAAGAATGATCTAGTCCACCCCCTGCAATGTGGAGAATACACCCTCAATAAAACACTGGCCTAGGAGGCCCCTAACTGAGAGTCCCACCAAGAGCAACTTTAAGCATTAAGCAGAAACAGGTCCTCAGCTGCGTTCCTGTGGCTATATGTCTGAATGGTCTCCTAAAAAGCATAAACGCACCCCCACTCTGATAAAAGAAGTCTGAGACATAACTCTCCCTAATACAGTCAAACCTCGGTTCCCGAACACCTCTGTTTTGGAACATTTCGGCTCCCGAACGGCAAAAACCCAGAAGTAACTGCTCCAGTTTTTGAACGATTTTCGGAAGCAGAACAGCTTCTGAGCCGTGTTTTTCATTTTTTCCCATTGACTTTAGAGCCAGCCCATTGATCCTTGGTTTTTGAACTTTTCGGAAGCCGAACGGTCTTCTGGAATGGATTAAGTTTGAAAACCGAGGTTCCACTGTATGTATTTTTGCCTGAGACATAATTTCCCCCCATGTGGGAGCATTAAAACCAGCACATGCATGCACAGAGAGGCGTAGGGAGCTGCATTATACTGAGTTGCTCCATCTAGCTTAGTATTGTCTACAGTGACTGGCCGCAGTTCCCAGGGATTTTGGACAAGGGACCTTCTCCGTCCCTCTGAATACAAAGAAAGTGCTCTTCCCATTCTGCTGCCTGAAGCTTTGCCACTTGATTTCCGCTGAAAATGTAAACTGGGGTGTATTCCAAACAATGTACCTACACGATACCCATAATTTCAAACACTTGCTTGGCACAGTCACCTATTCTGATGTGCTCTAGAAAGACATCGTATTGCACTTGGGTTGAGCAATTCTCCCCTCGCTGGTGGCCAAGCTGCAGTTCCTCCAGTCTGCTCTCTAGTCATGGCTTTCCTGGAATCCCTTTGCAAGGAGGAATGGTGGACAGAAGAGTCTGCCTTTCAAAGTACATTCTGCCTTTTACCTCCTAAATCATTTGGCAGGCTCAACTGCCATAGTTTTCGAGTTTACTTTACATTTTTTGTGGTTTTGTGCTCATGCCCATCAGCCCAGTTCCTTCAGAGGAGGAGAGGATAAGCCAAGACAAAACAGAAGGCTGAGATAAGAATCACCATAACAAGATTGCAAAAATCATCTCCCCCCACTTGATTGAAAGATCCGCCTTGATGGTGAGCCAATGGCATTATATAAGGGTTGAACCAAGAATGTTATCTGTTTGATCTGGAAATCCCTCCATGTTCCACTGCAATTAAGCCCACTCAAACCAGCCCTGATGTGGCCTGCTTTGTTGTTTCTCTTGTGATGTTTTTTCCGTCCTCCAAACGTCTTTGGAGAGTAGCATGTGAGCTGCATTTGTGGTGATAGGTCTCTCCACGCTTTAATTGTGAAGAATCAGAGACAACAGCCCAGTGTTGTCATCCATCCAGCAAGTTATTTGCTGCCCCAAATACAGAGTTTTCAGAAGCGCAAACAAACATCGCCTTTTGTTGAGCCATTCTTCTCTGCTAGTGACAGATGCATCACAAGACACTGGAAATTCGTTTTTAAAAAAACCAACAACCCAGGAACAATTTTTTAAAAAAAAAACTCCCCAAGACCAACATTCCGGTCATAGGATTTATAACTTTGCCCAAATTGTCATGGGTTGCATATCCTGAAGTACAATGGAATGGAAGTCTAAAGGTATGTGATGTCTTTCTGGGATACTCCATGGGGAACAAGCAACTTGGGCACCATGGTATACCCTCCAACATTTCTCTGATGAAAATAGGGATGTCCTATTCCATAATAATAATTTTATTATTTATACTCTACTCATCAGACTGGGTTGCCCCAATCACTCTGGGCAGCTTCCAACATATATAAAAACATAATAAAACATTAACCATTAAATAACTTCCCTGTTCAAGGCTGCCTTCAGGTATACAATGGTACCTCGGGTTAAGAACTTAATTCGTTCTGAAGGTCCGTTCTTAACCTGAAACTGTTCTTAACCTGAAGCACCACTTTAGCTAATGGGGCCTCCTGTTGCTGCTGCACCGCCAGAGCACGATTTCTGTTCTCATCCTGAAGCAAAGTTCTTAACCTGAGGTGCTATTTCTGGGTTAGCGGAGTCTGTAACCTGAAGCATCTGTAACCTGAAGCGTATGTAACCCGAGGTACCACTGTATTCTAAAGGCTGTCTTCTAAAGGTTAACTGCAAGCGACTCAGGGGTCGCATAACTCCATACCCTCCAACATTTCTCTGATGAAAATAGGGACGTCCTAAGGAAAAGCAGGACATTCCAGGATCAAATGAGAAACCAGGACAACTTCTGTAGATCCAGGACTGTCCCTGGGAATTAGGGACACTAGGAGGGTCTGCTATGGCTATGCTTTTTCAGGCTTTCAAACTTGACAGAACATTTCCCTTGCTGACTACTGGTGAGTCCCAGCATGTTGCAAAGGACTCTGGGACATGTACATAGTCTATGTCGCGCTGGCCTGTGGCCCCCGGAAAGTTCCCCAGAAGTGAATGTGGCCCTTGAATCAAACAAGTTTCCCTTCTCCTGCTGTAAAGCACTAGCCCAGCCTATGAAGCCTTATCCCATTTGAACCAACACTCTCCTGAAGCTATGCATTTCTTAGGAATATCAGTGGTGTCTGGGCATGTGATAGTATCAGCATGCCTCTCTGAATGTGAAGGGCACACCTTTACAGATTTACTCATTTGCTTGTTTCAGACTTTATTTAAAGCTATCTTTACATGATGCTTTTTCTGCCATATGCTCGCACTTAGAACAGTTTATAAATTCATTACGCTTCTGTCTGTTTTGGAAATTCGGGCTGCATTACTCTCCTCGCTTATCTGGGACCGGGAATAAGCCATATCAAATTAAATATAGCAGAGCAAATGCATTTAGGTCACATCCACACGTTACATTTAAAGCACTACGGTGCCGTTTTAAACAGCCAAAGCATCGTGGGAGCTGTAGTTTGTTAAGGGTGCTAAGAGCTGATAGGAGATTCAACTTCTCACAGAACCGCAATTCGCAGAGTTTCCTTGCCAAAGGGATTGACTGTTAAATCACTCTGGTAAATGTGAGGGGAATAGGGGCCCCATCAGAAGCAGGGTCCTAGCTCCCAATTCTGATATGTGTGCTTCTGTTTGAGAGATGTGACTCCACTTCAGCACAGCATTGGCTATTGGCTATTCAGCACAGCATTGGCTATTTTGTGCTTGTAAAATCTATTTATATCAATATTTTTTTTTTAGATTTTAAAATTAAGAAATAAAATAAAATAAAAATGGAGCTGGCCTTTAACTGCTAAGCCATCTTCTAGCCTATGTCAAACGACACTTACATCCTTTATCTCAAGTTGGAGAAAAGTAATAGGAGATGATTGGATATTGATTTATTTCCACTCCTGAAACTTTTTCCTCCCACCCGCATCACTGTGAGTGGTTCTGTGGTTTCCCAGGTATTATGAGCCAACTGTGTCATCTTTCCCCTGGTGCTGGCATCCAAGTTTCTCACTCTCTGTATCGGCAGTCCGTTTTCCATTCATTCCCCTGCGGGAACAAATGTGATTGCAATTGGTTCCCACCAGGGAAGGAATAGAAGGATTTTTTTTTTTTTTAATGCCATTGCTTTGAATCCCCAGGAGAAGGGAATTTGAACAATAACTGAAGACACCGAAGCCGTGGCTGATGCCTACACTTTCTGCTTTTAGGAATGTAGGAAGCTGAGTTATACTGATAGAAGCTTAGTTTTACTGCATCAGACCACTGGTCCCTCTAACTTAGTATTGTTTACACTGACTGGCAACTTCTCCCCAGGGTTCCAGGCAGGGGGTATTCCTTGCCCGACCTGGAGATACCAGGGATTGAACCAGGCAACTTTTGCCTGCTAATAAGGTGCTCTACCAATGAGCCGCTTCTATCTCTGTGCCGCTTTTCCAGAAAAGAACATCAGAAGGTCAGTGGTTCGAATCCCCGTGACGAGGAGAGCTCCCGTTGCTCAGTCCCTGCTCCTGCCAACCTAGCAGTTCGAAAGCACATCAAAGTGCAAGTAGATAAATAGGTACCACTCTGGCGGGAAGGTAAACGGCGTTTCCGTGCGCTGCTCTGGTTCGCCAGAAGCGGCTTAGTCATGCTGGCCACATGACCCGGAAGCTGTACACCGGCTCCCTCGGCCAATAAAGCAAGATGAGCACTGCAACTCCAGAGTCGTTCACGAATGGACCTAACAGTCAGGGGTCCCTTTACCTTTACCTTTATTTCAATAACTGTTCATAGAAAAATAATGATTGGATTAAAAGCTGTGTCGCTTTTGCTACGACACACACTGCTCCACAGGTTCAAGAGGGAGTTTGATCAATTAAGATTAAAACTACATATATGTGGTGGACTAGCTGGATGCAGAGGAGCAATGGGAGGCACCAGCTGAGGAACCCCCAAGGGAAGAAGGCTCAGAGCCAGGGATTGGTGGTGGGGTGATGATGAGGGGGTCAGAGGGAATAGAGGGGACAGACTGGAAGGAGGTGTCGGAAGCAGAAGAGGAAACAGGGTTTCGTGAGCAGGAAGAGGCTGTGGCAGAGAGCAGTCCAGAAGCAGAGGCAGAAGCAGAGGGGGGTCAAGAGGCAGAGTGGAGGCATGTTGTTGGAAGAAGCCAAGGAGTCTCTCCCTCCTGCTGCAACCAGCTCCCCTCTCCCTGGTCTCCCAGAACGCAAAAGGGAATGAAGAGAGGAGAGCAAAGAGAGACAAGGCAAAGCAGCCTCAGATTGCTGGGGAAGGAGCCAGGAGAGGAGCCTTAGAGAGTGTTGGGAAGGCAGGGACCTTCAATCCTTGCAACCACCTCATTGGGGCAAGACCTACTGGGAAGAGTTGCCAGGATCACTAGACCTGTTTTGGTTTCTTTGAATAAAGAGACACCAGAGGCAGGAGAGGAGGTGGGCCAGAAGACAGGGAGTCTCCCCTTCCTGCTGTGACCAGCTCCCCTTCCCCCTGGTCTCCCAGAACACGCAGAGAAATGAAGAGGGCAGAGCAAAGACGGAGGAGCCTTGGGCTGCTGGGGAAGGAACTGCCCAGACTTGTGTTCCACTTTGGTGCTGCTAGCACAGCAGTTTGATCTCACCCCCGGAGGCACACTCCATTGTTGCTTGAGACAGACAGATGCCAACATCTATGTGGACAGGCAGGAGGATTGAACCTGGGACCTTCTGCATGCAAAGCAGGTGCTGTGCTACTTACCTACACTAGGGAAATGCCTTATACAGAGTCAGACCATTGACCCCTCTAGCACAGTATTGGATCTGCAGTATCTCTCCAGGATTTTGGAGAGGAGTTCTCTCCCTGTCCTACCTGGAGATGCTGGGGATTGAACCTGGGACATTGTGTGTTTGAAGCAGGTCCTCTGCCACTGAGCTAGACTATCTAGCTGTGCTTGTGTGGCAAGTTCCCACCTCCCCCCAATGGAAATAAAGACACGTGACAACATGTATTAGGTTAATGGGCTAAAATTGGCGACAACTTTATTGGTTACAGGTAAGAGCAGTATTTAAAGTATTTAAAGTTTTAAAAGATGAATCTGTTAAGGTGCTACACTCAATATGCCAGCAAATTTGGAAAACTCAGCAGTGGCCAGAGGATTGGAGAAGATCAGTCTACATCCCAATCCCAAAGAAGGGCAGTGCCAAAGAATGCTCCAACTACCGCACAATTGCACTCATTTCACACGCTAGCAAGGTTATGCTTAAAATTCTACAAGGCAGGCTTAAGCAGTATGTGGACCGAGAACTCCCAGAAGTGCAAGCTGGATTTCGAAGGGGCAGAGGAACCAGAGACCAAATTGCAAACATGCGCTGGATTATGGAGAAAGCTAGAGAGTTCCAAAAAACATCTACTTCTGCTTCATTGACTACGCAAAAGACTTTGACTGTGTCGACCACAGCAAACTATGGCAAGTTCTTAAAGAAATGGGAGTGCCTGATCACCTCATCTGTCTCCTGAGAAATTTCTATGTGGGACAAGAAGCTACAGTTAGAACTGGATATGGAACAACTGATTGGTTCAAAATTGGGAAAGGAGTACGGCAAGGCTGTATATTGTCTCCCTGCTTATTTAACTTATATGCAGAATTCATCATGCGAAAGGCTGGGCTGGATGAATCCCAAGCCGGAATTAAGATCACCGGAGGAAATATCAACAACCTCAGATATGCAGATGACACAACCTTGATGGCAGAAAGTGAGGAGGAATTAAAGAACCTTTTAATGCAGCCTCATTGCTTCAATCTATTTACAAAAGGGGAAGGCGGACTTCCTGTATTGAGCCTCCCCGTTGCAATACCAAATTAAACTTTTAAAAATCCAATTCTCCCGCTTTAGCTCTACTCACGGGTAATTACTTTAAAATCAAATTGTCCACAGGAAAAAGTCAGCACTCTCCGGCAACAGCTATGCGGCTTCGCTCCGTGGAAGAAGCAGACGACTCGAAGCACCATGCCGCTTACCCCACGTCGCTCCGGACCCCCGAAACCGGGTTTCCCCGCGAGTAGGGGAGGTGCAAAAGGTGCCCGCCGAATCCCACGTTCACAGGCTTCTCCCGCCTGTGATTTTTTGCAGGTCTCCGCCTTCGCCGTGGCGGCCAGACCCAAATTCCCACGGGGCAAATTCCTCCCGATCAGAGGAATTCCGCCATTACCGGAGGCACCAACCCTGAAGTCTTCTCCCAAATTGCAAACATGCAACAAAGATCATGGCCACTGGGCCCATCACCTCCTGGCAAATAGAAGAGGAAGAAATGGAGGCAGTGAGAGATTTTACTTTCTTGGGCTCCATGATCAGTGCAGATGGTGACAGCAGTCACGAAATTAAAAGACGCCTTGGGAGAAAGGCGATGGCAAAGCTAGACAGCGTCTTAAAAAGCAGAGACATCACCTTGCCAACAAAGGTTCGTATAGTTAAAGCCATGGTTTTCCCAGTAGTGATGTATGGAAGTGAGAGTTGGACCATAAAGAAGGCTGTTCGCCAAAGAATTGATGGTTTTGAATTCTGGTGCTGGAGGAGACTCTTGAGAGTCCCATGGACTGCAAGAAGATCAAACGTATCCATTCTTAAGGAAATCAGCCCTAAGTGCTCACTGGAAGGACAGATCCTGAAGCTGAGGCTCCAATACTTTGGCCACCTCATGAGAAGAGAAGACTCCCTGGAAAAGGCCCTGATGTTGGGAAAGATGGAAGGCACAAGGAGAAGGGGACAACAGAGGACGAGATGGTTGGACAGTATTCTCGAAGCTACAAACATGAGTCTGTCCAAACTGCGGGAGGCAGTGGAAGACAGGAGTGCCTGGCGTGCTCTGGTCCATGGGGTCACGAAGAGTCGAACACGACTAAATGACTAAACAACAACAAGAGCGGTATTGGTTTAGGCATTGGTCCTATCCGACTATCCGGCTTCAGCCTGTTTGCATGAAGACCGGGAAGGGTTAACAACAGCAGGAGGAGCCCTGCTGATGCACATCAACTAGGTACTCCCCCGGGGTCACCGCTCGGGGGGGGCGCTTTGGGCCCTGACCTCCATAGGCTTCGGACGAGGTGACACCCCCCGGAATCCTTTACCAGACTACCCTTCAGTAAATGGGGGAGGTGATAGCGCTCCTCCCCACCACCACATCTGCATAACAATACCCCTACCAATGCCTCGCCGCCAATACCCTCAGACCTGCAACCAATTCTTAATCCCTGTGAATATATCAGCCAGCCAAACGTTATTCCCCGCATCGGAAAGATGCGCGCCATCTTTGCGGTAGAAGGCCTCCTTGCTGAACTGGATGCCGGGGTGGTCGATGGGGCCGCGCTTGCCTTAAGTGAGGCAAGCCACACACTGCGAGCCAGCTGATTGGCTGGCACAGGGGATGACGCGGCCCGAGGATTCCCCTGATCGCGCGGGGGCTGGAAACAGCCTCCGCGCGCGAGTTTGGGGGCGTGAAGCCTGCAACCCCACCTCCTCCTTATGTCAGAAGTGGCTTTCTCAGCACACATCCCCTGTACAGAGTGCAGCGAAAGCTGGTTTCTTTAGAGACTGACAACCTATCCCCATGCTGAGAATCAGTTCAGTGCAGCACTCGTAACATTTCCCTTGTCAGAATGAAATGCCATAAATTTTTAAGCCTAATGTTTAATGTACCTACATATTGAACATAAGGGCGTTTATTGTCCACTTAACGGCCCTTGAATCATCAAGAAATATTACTTGCCCTTTTAAGGTTCTCAAAGGTCCCCTAAATATGGCAGAGAGTTGAAGGTACAAGCTGTTCCCCATTTTGTTCAGAAAAGATCTTGCACCCCGCAGGCTGACATGGGGTGGGGGAATCCTAGAACATCCCTACATAGAGACATTATAGTAGTCCAGTCTGAACATTAGGATAGCACAGGGAATTTTCTGGCCTCGCTCATAATACTAGAGAGCTTGTGACCCTTCAATGAAGCTGAATGTTGGAAAATTCAGGACAGATGAAAGGAGTACTTAAACTCTGTACTTCACCACCACAAGAAGCAGTGCTGGCCACCAACTTAGATGATTTTGAAAGAAGATTAGACAAATTTCAGGCAGATAAGGGTATCAATGGCTGGTAGCCACAATGCCTATGTTCTACTTCAGTTATTACAGACAATATGCATCTGAATGACATTTGCTGGGAATCACAAGAGTGGGTAGAGCTCTGTTGTCCTCAAGTTCTGCTGGTGGGCTTCCAGTGTGGGCATTTGGTTGTCCTCTGTGAGAACAGGATGCTGGATAGCTCAGTCAGTAGAGCAGGAGATTCTTAATCTGAGGGTTGTGGGTTCAAGCCCCATGTCTGGAAAGAGGAGAAGAAGAAGAAGAAGAAGACGACGAAGAAGAAGAAGTCTGGATTTGATATCCCGCTTTATCACTACCCGAAGGAGTCTCAAAGTGGCTAAAATTCTTCTTTCCCTTCCTCCCCCACAACAAACACTCTATGAGGTAAGTGGGGCTGAGAGACTTCAGAGAAGTGTGACTAGCCCAAGGTCACTCAGCAGCTGCATGTGGAGGAGCAGAGACGCGAACCTGGTTCACCAGATTACGAGTCCACCGCTCTTAACCACTACACCACACTGGCTCTGCATCACAGGGGGTGGGCCCTTCCAACTCTACCATTCTATGATTCTATGACTGGGTACACCTGGGTACACTTATCCAAAGGGGCTCTTCTTAAGTTCTTCTGTTGATGGATGGATTTGGACTTCATTTCCCAGGAAAATTCTGCACATCCCGATATCCTGTTTGATTCTCTGGGTAAATCTAGACTCATCTGCCGAGCTGCCAGATGTCTAAAAGCAAGCTTTCACCAGGATTGGAGACCCTGTGGCCTCCAGGGTCAGGGATTATGGGAGTTGGGATCCAGCAACACCAGGAGTGGTGCACATTTCCAGTCCTGGATTGTGCCTTCAAACAGCCTAGGGACTGAGCTTCTACAGCATCCTCTAGCACAGCTTTCCATAATGCTCCAGATATTTTGGACTGTGCATCTTATCATCCTCAGCCAGCATGGTCAACGGTCACGAACGTCTATGCAGAAATGAGAAACTGAGGAAGACGAAAATAGACGGATCCTTCTATCCCTGGTCTCCAGTGAAGGAGCTCATGTTCTAGTCTGTACTAGTGGTTCAACAGCTCTTGCCACTAAGACATTTCTCCTAATATTTAGCTGAAATCTGCTTCTCTGCTATTCCCACCCATTGCTTCTGCTCCTGTTCTCTGGAACAAGAGAAAATGAACTGGCTCCTCATCTTCTATAGGGCAGTTCTTCAGATAGTTGAACAGCCTTAGGGTCCTCTCCTTAATTTCCTCTGCATCAAGCAACCCAGTTCTTCTAACCATTCTTCTCATATGACTTCACACCAGTACCCTTTTAAAGGGTCAAGCGGCCTAACAGTCGCTCACATCTACAAACCGCATTGCAAGGCACGTACGCCTCAGACTTTTCCCGTAACCTGAGATAAATAACAACAACAATTAAAATAATTAGTGCATGTGAATTATAGACTGCATTCAGAAATGTTGGTAAATACAATCATTATGACTCAGCCCATAAAGCTGACATTTGCTGTCGGATTTAGAGAAACGTCTGATTTCTTTGTTTGCGTCTCTGCTGTTGATGGTGGCTTTCCTCACACACCTGTTGTTAACTTTCACTTTACAAGGTGCACTTGGAGTGGCACCTGTTGTTAACTTTCACTTTACAAGGTGCACTTTACAAGGTGCACCTTTCTTATGCTTGGACTAATTTACCCAGCTAGCCCTGGTGATCATCTAATGTTCATTGGGTGGATTTTCCCCCTAAATTGATTCTTTAATTCTGAATTTATTGTTATTCACGTTTTATACTGTATTTTATGCTGTTGCATCAATTAAGTGTTTTAAATTTGTTGTTAGCCATCCTGAGCCCGGTTTTCTGAACCGGGAAGGGCGGGGTATAAATAAAATATTATTATTATTATTATTATTATTATTATTATTATTATTATTATTATTATGGTTGTTCCAAAGATAACTGGCATTTAATTACGTTGGTAGCCTGGGCCTGTTGCGGACGCCATGGCCAAGATCAAAGCCCGTGTCTTACAAGGGGAGGAAGAGGAAAAGCAGTAGACAGAGCCAGAGGACCTCATAGTGGAACTGTCCCAGCTGTGGGTTACCAAGGTGAGTGTCAGAGTAGCTTCCAAATTGTGCGGCAAGGTGACCACCCACCCTTCAGTCCTCCCCAATACCAAGAATAAGAGGCATGAGAACAAATATTTGGGTTAATCAGGCCACACCTTCATTAACTACAGGTGTAAGCAGTGTGGCATAGGTTCTGGCCCGCCTGCCGGAAGAACTTCCATTTTGGGGTCCCTGACCTACATTGAGGAGTAACTTGCCCACCGGGTTGCATATGGGGAGTGCCATGGCCCCTCGCCTCCTCATGGGCACTGTGGCGATCACACAGGGTCCCCGGACATTTAACAGTCTATTGATCCCTGTGCCACCACTGTGCTCGCTTCCCCGCTGCCACCAACCAGTTACTCTCTGGTAAAACACTGAGTCCAGACAGTTGTTAAAAGTGAACCAAAAAAACAAGTTTCTTTTATAAGCGTTAACAAGTTTATGGTTTCTCAGATAATAATCCTGTTAGTATCTTAACTTTAGTTTCTTTACCAGCCTATACCTTCCCAATACCTTCTGACTGATTATCTCAACTGTTTGACTGACCCCTCTTAACAAATTCTCACACCAGACTAGCCCAACCCATGGACTTTCTTATCTGTCTCTCCTAACTCCAGACTCTCTTCTCCAGTGGCGTAGCGTGGGTTGTCAGCACCCGGGGCAAGGCAAGTAATTTGCGCCCCCTAACCCATGGATTTGCACCCCCTAACCCGTGGATTTGCGCCCCCTAACCCTAACCCCCAGGTGTTGCACCCGGTGCGGCTGGCCCCCCTGCACCCCCCACTCTACGCCACTGCTCTTCTCCACAACTCCAACTCTAACTCTAACTCTTTCTCTCTCACTCTCTCTCTCCCTCCAAAAAAAAACGCCTCTGTGCTTAAACCTTATACACAGTTAACTCTGCCCCCTGGGTTCCCATTGGTTAGTCATTTTACAATTAGTTAACCCTTTTCCTATGAGCCCAGTACAATGTCAGACACATAGGAGGGCAAGCGCCACAGGCACCCAGAAAGAAACACCTCCCCTGGATACCTTTAACAGCATACTCCATTTGAAAGCAGAGGCTACAACCTCCCCTCCATCCAAGACTATGCCTATCGAATGCCTGATCCACCAAAGTTGTGGTGATTGCTTTGAGGATGGTGGAAACCAGAGGGTTGGAGCTAATTTGTGTGTTTGTTTTTTTAAAAGAATATTGAGGTCTGCAGTGGAAAGAGAAAATCCCAGGCATCTTGCTCAGAAGTGAGTCCAACTGCATTCAGCAGGGCTTACTCCCTAAGTAAGAGTGCAATCCTGACTACGTCTATTCAGAAGAAACTCCTATTGGATTCAATAGGGCTTACTCCCAAGTAAGCACTCGTTGATATGTCTTAGTCAAAAACCAGCGGCTCTTTTTTCAGATGTGCTAGTTTCAATAAAGAGAGTTAAAAGCACATGGCTCAACTGCACCTGTTGTTAACTGAATTGCAAGCTGTCTTACATTTCCTTCATTATCTTTTTTATTTTTATTTATTATTAATGTTGCAATACATATATGAAATCTTTACATAATGATACATATACATATTGCAACACTTGGCTTGTTGTTGTTTAGTCGTTTAGTTATGTCCGACTCTTCGTGACCCCATGGACCAGAGCACGCCAGGCACTCCTGTCTTCCACTGCCTCCCACAGCTTGGTCAAACTCATGCTGGTAGCTTCGAGAACACTGTCCAACCAGTGGAATTTCACCCCTCCCATATCCAAGAATCTCCTGAGGAGCCTGCTGATTCTACAGAGAGGAGGAGCAATGTTCTGTTTTCTACTTAGTCAGTGAGTGAATCAGTCAGCGAGTGAGTCAGTCAGTGTATCGGAGAGAGAGAGTGTGTTAGAGATCGTATCTAGAGATAAGGTTGCTGCTAAGAGCAGCTGCAGACTCTCAGTGTAGCATTGATTTATGCTTAGATCCTTTAGCTCTGTATATAGTTTTGTATCATAGTTCTGGCTATAGAATAAAAGGAAGATATTCTACAGAGCTACTCTCCGAGTGGTTTATACTCTGCAAGACTCTGCAAAACTCTGCTGCGCAATGACTGTATTATTGTGCAAGTGAACCCGGTGCTCTCAGCTCTAAGCTGTAAGTCCACAGCACGGTGACCTGTCCCTGTGAGAAAGGTGGTCGCTGGCAGTGCTACCCAGCTCGCCTAGCCCAGTCAGGGTTGAAGTGCATGAGTCCAGTTGGTGCACTGGCTCAAGGGGCGATGCTGACACTCATCCTCCCACTCAGGCAGCCCTGAACCCATCCCTGCTTATAGTCAGACTAGCTCAACTGACTGGCAGTGATTTGCCAAGGTTTCAGGCAAGATGCAATCCCAGCCCTACCAGGAAGTGATGGAGATTGTGCATGGGAACCTCTGCATGCAAAGTGGTTGCTTTGACAGCAAACTATGGCCCCTAAAATATGCAATGGATCGTATCCAACTCACTGGGGTCTGTTGATTTCAGTGGGCTGACTCCGAGTATGGCTTAGATGGCTTGTTGTTGTTTAGTCGTTTATTTGTGTCCGACTCTTCGTGACCCCATGGACCAGAGCACGCCAGGCACTCCTGTCTTCCACTGCCTCCCGCAGTTTGGTCAAACTCATGCTGGTAGCTTCGAGAACACTGACCAACCATCTCGTCCTCTGTCGTCCCCTTCTCCTTGTGCCCTCCATCTTTCCCAACATCAGGGTCTTTTCCAGGGAGTCTTCTCTTCTCATGAGGTGGCCAAAGTATTGGAGCCTCAGCTTCAGGATCTGTCCTTCCAGTGAGCCCTCAGGGCTGATTTCCTTAAGAATGGGTAGGTTTGATCTTCTTGCAGTCCATGGGACTCTCAAGAGTCTCCTCCAGCACCATAATTCAAAAGCATCAATTCTTCAGCGATCAGCCTTCTTTATGGTCCAGCTCTCACTTCCATACATCACTACTGGGAAAACCATAGCTTTAACTATAAGGACCTTTGTTGGCAAGATGATGTCTCTGCTTAGGTGGCTACTACAACCCAAAATGAAATCTATTAATTAACTGAACAAAAACAATGGATAGTAAAATCACGAGAAATTCCACTGAAGTATCTGCTTTTTATTTAAAAATAAAAATATATCTTTTTTTCCTTTGTCTGTCTGCTTCTGGGATTTATCATTTTCGCAGGGGTGGGCTTGCACCTTGATTCTTCGATGAAGTTGCTTACAGTTTAAAGAATGCCATGATCAGCCAATAAAAACAATTAAGCAAAGCATAGTTTACAACTGTTGACCAGAGTAGACGTACCGGGCAGAATTCAGTGCTGATATGTAACCCAGAGAGAAACAAAAAAACACATTTACAGCCTGAGGGATATATTAGTCCACTTAACATCCAGAAATCTCAGTGCAATATACAAGAGAATAAAAGGCATACAACGGCAACAAGCAGAATAAAACAGAGTAAGATATAGTTCAAATTTCACTGTGGGCAGTAATATGCAGGAAAAGGCATGACCTGCGTGACACCTGGTCTCAAAGACCCCAGGTAAACGGGGTCAGGACTGCAGCCTAGTGTGTGTTTAGGATTGTACCCAGTCACATTTATTTAGAGAGGACAGTGGAGTGTGTGCTTCTCTCTCTCTCCATCAAAGCCCACCAAATCGCCACAGTTAGGCCCTATTCGAGATCTGTTGGTTTGACTAAGGAGAATCAAATGCATATGGGCTGCATTGTGCCCACTAATAACTGAGTGGAAATAAAGACTTTTTATTTATTTTTTACCAAAAACATCAAGATTATAGATAGATCTGTAAGTAGGTAGGTAGGTAGAACCTAGGCAATGACTGTAATCAGGATTGTATATGGGATTTTATTCATTTGTTTATTAAATTTATTTATCACCCTTCATCCAAAGATCACAGGGTGGTTTACAACAGCAGGGTGGTTTACAACATGGTGCTTTAAGAACATAAGAATAGCCCGGCTGATAGATGAGGAATCAGAAGTTCTTTATTTTCCTTCCTTCCTTCCTTCCTTCCTTCCTTCCTTCCTTCCTTCCTTCCCCTTCCCCCCATTATTTCTTCTCTTTTTCTTCTTCTTCTTTTTCTCTATCTTTCTCCTATTTTCTCAATTCCCCTTTCTCCACCCCCCTTTTTTCATCTGTTGCAGTTTGTGCTTTTATCTAGATCAATGTTTCACTTTTGTTTTTTTTAAAAAAATTATTTGAGAATAATTTTTATAAATTCCAATAAAATCCATTTTTTAAAAAAAGCAAAGGGGGAAGAAAGAACAGCCTGGCTGGATCAGGCCAAAGACCCACCTAGCCCAGAATCCTGTTCTCACAACGGCCAAACAAAAACCTGTAAACAGGACCTGCGTACAAGACCACTCTCCTCTCCTTCGATTCCGAAGAAGAAGAAGAAGAAGAAGAAGAAGAAGAAGAGGAGGAGGAGGAGGGGGAGGAGGAGGGGGAGGAGTTTGGATTTTATATCCCGCTTTATCACTACCCGCAGGAGTCTCAAAGCGGCTAACATTCTCCTTTCCCTTCCTTCCCCACAACAAACACTCTGTGAGGTGAGTGGGGCTGAAAGACTTCAGAGAAGTGTGACTGGCCCAAGGTCACCCAGCAGCTGCATGTGGAGGAGCGGGGAAGCGAACCCGGTTCCCCAATTACGAATCTACCGCTCTTAACCACTACACCATAACTTGTATTCAGAGGCACACTGCCTCAGACAGTGGGGGCAGAACATAGCTGTGATGGCTAGAAGCCTTTGATAGGTTGATACTCCATGAATTTATCTAAACCTCTCTTAAAGCCATTGGGACGCGGGTGGCACTGTGGGTTAAACTACAGAGCCTGGGACTTGCAGATCAGATGGTCGGCGGTTCGCTCCCGTTGCTCGGTCCCTGCTCCTGCCCACCTAGCAGTTCGAAAGCACGTCAAAGTGCAAGTAGATAAATAGGTGCCGCTCTGGCAGGAAGGTAAACAGCGTTTCCGTGCGCTGCTCTGGTTCGCCAGAAGTGGCTTAGTCATGCTGGCCACATGACCCAGAAGCTGTACGCCGGCTCCCTCGGCCAATAAAGCAAGATGAGCGCCGCAACCCCAGAGTCGGCCATGACTGGACCTAACGGTCACAGGGTCCCTTTACCCTTTACCTTTACTCTTAAAGCCATCCAGGTTGGTGGCCACATATCCATACATATCTAGACAGATGTGGCTATATCTAAAATAATCAAAATTCTGCATTGAGAAAGCCTGGGTTCTATTTCACATTTCAGCACACTTCAGTAATGTTGGACACTGATTCCCGCCCCACCCCTCTCTCTCAAGACCCTTTTTTTATTTCTTTCTGTTTTTATTTGTTTCCACAATGCTGTTTTACTGTTTTTATGGTACTGGGGTTTTTGGTTGTTGTTTCTTTATCTTGTTTTTCTACACCGCTTAAGAGATTTTTTAACATCAAGAAGCTTGAAAACGCTTTCCAGATAGATAAAACTTCCTGCAGGACTTGAACAAATGTCCGGGCGGGGGGGGGGGGGCTGATACCTGAAATGTCAACTTCCAGTGGCTAGCTGTTTCACTCCAGGCGCGGAATACAAGGTTATGTGGCATCAAATCCAGAAACATAACAATCGTAGAAACTGGGGGGAGGCTTTTCCTACTATGTTTTCAATCATCTGTCAGCCAAAAAAAAAAAAAAAATAGATCTCTCACCAACAGTATGAAATTAGTACAGCTAGTTAGCTCCATCAATTCCTTATGAGTTGGGTTGCACTTTTTGTGTTTACTTTAAAAAAAAAAAGAAATTCACAGAAAGATACAAAACAAAACCTACAATTCATGCACTCAATAATTGCTTGAATTGCTGCTGTGCAGTCCGTCATAAATGGTTTATGGATAACCATCAATCTGTTCTGCTCATCCCTCTTAAGAAGTTTGATGCACTTCTCAGAGCAAAGGATACGTCTCTATTTAACAGCTCTTGGCAGGAAAATTTGTTGCGTGACACAACTTTACAAAGAACATTAAAATCAATGACAATTTATACACCAGAGGCTGGGAATTATGCTTTGGATTCTCATAATTCATCAGAATAAAGCTGTCAGAGACCTTTTATTATAAATTAATAACATGCTGTCTGAAAGTGCCATACATATTGGGGCCCTTAGCAAGTGAAGCAGTGACATCTAATGGCCGTCCTCAGCTACTGCAGCATCTGTTCAAATAATACCCAGGGTTGGAATACTCAAAAGACAAGTTTCTTCGATCTTTCGATCAGGTTTCTGTCTATTCATTAGCATTTCAGGGCAAAAGGAGCCCTGGAAATGTTGGATTTGGACTTCCCGCCTGCAGTGCTTTCCAGAACATTGAGAAGGGAATCATGTTGACTATTTCTTTTTTAGGACCCCCGTTTTTAAAACCCAAACTCTTCTGGAATATACTGTATTTTTCGCTCTATAGGACGCAGTTTTTCCCCTCCAAAAATGAAGGGGAAATGTGTGTGCATCCTATGGAGTGAATGCAGGCTCCTTGGCTTCAGCAATAGCAGCGCGAAGCCTCCAAAGCGCAAAGGGAGTGCTCCCTCCGCGCTCTGGAGGCTTCGCGTTGCTTTCGCTGAAGCCTGGAGAGCGAGAGGGGTCGGTGCGCGCCGACCCCTCTCACTCTCCAGGCTTCAGGGATAGCTGCCTGAAGCCTTTGGAGGGCAGCGGGAACTCGCGCTGCACTCCAAAGGCTTCGGGTTCCTTTTGCTGAAGCCTGGAGAGCAAAACTCTCCTGGCTTCAGCAGAGAGGGAGGCCTGTGCAGCGCCCCTTCAGCCAAGCAGGAGGAGAAATGGAAGGGGCTCCGTTTCTCCTGCCGTTTCACTGAAGGGGCGCTGAGCAGAGAGGGGGAGAATTTTTTTCCCCTTGTTCTCCCCCTCTAAAACAAGGTGTGTCCTATGGTCAGGTGCGTCCTATAGAGCGAAAAATACGGTATTTGTGGCAGCCAGGAGAATTGTGGGGGGGGGATATCTGTACAATGTGTCACATTCTTCAAAACTGTTTGCAATTGCAGCTGTAAACTAGATTCTCTTGCTTAGGTTTTGTGGTGGAACCTAGCAAATTTTCTCCTGCTTTGAGGGTAATTTTCAGGGGACGCTTTGGCCGATTCCTAAAACAGAGGAAAGATGACGGTGCAAAATGCTCCATGCCATTTTGGGGAGAGGGACTTTCTTTTTTAAAAAAAAAAAAATTATTAAAATTTCAATAAGAAAAAGTGGGCAGAGGGACTTTCAATGATGGGAAGGAGAGAGAGAGAGAGAGAGAGAGAGAGAGAGAGAGAGAGAGAGAGAGAGAGAGATCTTTGTTTTTATCTATTTTTTCCATAACTTTTAAAAGTGCCTCTGGGATGGAAGAATGGTGGCAATGGGTGCTTTGTTACTACTGCTGCCCCACCAAAAAGAGAGCGGGGAATATTATGCCTCCACTCACCACCAGTGTAATCTCCTGTCCCCCCTCCAGCACCATTTCAGGGGTCAAAAGGCTCACCCTCATTTGCCTCCTGCAAGAAAACTATTATTCTCACACACCCTGGGGGGGGGGGACCCAGTGTGCAGATATTTCCCTTATTTCAACTTTGTTTGGCAGTGTCAATCCAGGCAGAGGGCCCTCTCGGTGGTGGCGCCCGCCCTGCCAGATGTCAAGGAAATAAACAACTATCTGACTTTTAGAAGACATCTGAAGGCAGCCCTGTTTAGGGAAGTTTTTAATGTTTGAAGTTTCATTCTTTTTTAAATGTTCTGTTGAAAGCCTCCCAGAGTAGCTGGGGGGATCCCAGCCAGATGGGTGGGGTAGAAATAAATAAATAAATTATTAATAAGAAGAAGAAAAAGAAGAAGAAGATATAATTCCCTCAACTACCACTAGTCCTTCCATACCCAGCTTTGACTACTAATTCTCTTTGTTCCTGAAATGGCCACACAGGTGACAAACACACAAACACACAAACACACACACACACACACACACACTGCAAGTAGGAATCACTCCATTGACAGAAATGACTTCCAAACACTGAACCAGCCAGTCAGATTTAGCCAGCTGGTCATGCCACGAATAGCAAGGGAGAACAACTGAGCAGAGTGTTAAATGAGTAAGTGGGCCAATTTGCAAGGAGTGCTAAAATCTAAAAGCAGTTGTTGTCTGCTGGACCTACACACAATATTCACAATGGCCACCAGCACCTATGATGTCACCCAACCAACATGTGCACAATGTTGACATAGGTTAGCTGGGATCCTAAATTCCCTGTCCCACCCCAAGCCAATATAAGTGAACCATAAGATGGAAATACGGCTCACTGGTTATGGTGGAGCCACTATGCTAGGTTCCCAGTACACCGTGGGCAGAGGTGAAAAGGAAAGGGGGCTAGATGGCGGGAAGGTCAGGGTGGTGCAAACACACCGGCAGAGTCAATCCACTGCTCCTGCCAACGCGTTTCTACTGCACCAACCTCCCTGCTGCCTCACCCAACGTTGGCCCACCTGCCAGGAAGCTTACATGGCAGTTCTGCCTCACCTGCTGAGCTGCTTCTGATAGGATTGGGCTAACAGCAGCTTTCAAGCTGTTCTTAGTAGGATATATCCAGTGAAGTTATATTCAGAGCAGACCCCTTGAAATCAGTAGTCCTAAGCTAGTCAAGTGCATTATTTTCAACGGATCTGATCTGAGTAGGGCTAATGCAGGCAATAACCCCATGTTTCTTGTTTCGTTATTCATTGTGGGTCTTAAAAAAAAGAAAAGAATCTATGCCACTTTGAACACGGGGGGGGGGAGATTTTAAAAAAATGTATAAATGTGTTGTGTGGTTTATCTTCTTCCTCTGACTTCAGGCTGACCTGTTAAGAAATAGCCCTTTTTAACAAGCCACCATCGCAGAAAAATATTGCTCGGGTAGTTCAGATTCTAGCTTGTCTTTGACATGTGTTCTTTCAAGAAGTTAATACTCTACCATTTCTATAAATGAAAAAAAAAAAATAGGGCACTCCAAATTGGTCTTTTGAAGTCTGTTTAAATGAGACATTGGATATTAAAAAGGCTTTTGGATGCTGTGATGGTTCCTTGTGTTGAGCGTTTAGTCAAATGTCTATCACACCCTGCAGAGCCGATACTCTTGGCTTCAGATGGTAATAACGTAGAGAATCTTTTAATACTTCCTTTGCCTTCCACACTTAGTTTGGTCTTTCTTGTCCCTGTATGATGATAATATACATAAAAGTTGCAAGGGAAGAATTGTATCACATTCCCCCACCACCAGCATCTAGCACTCTTGTGGGCTCACAGAGGTCCTGGCGATAAAAAGGAAGACATGAAAAGATAACGTATTAAAAATGTACTGTATAATGTCAGCGGATACAGAGCTGATAGTGTCGAATGCGGGAGGTGAACCGATGTAGTTATAGATGCTGTACACACTGGGCTGTTTCAGTCTTTTGTAGAGAAAGGGCAGAAATTCAATCCGTTTTGCACTGAAAGGCTAACTTACCAATTCACACTTTCTGAAATAATACACGAACCCAAACACAGCCACCCTGCAAAATTCTGACTTCTCCGAATTTTGCAGAGTGGTTCTGGAGCTGAGTAGCATGCATGAGAATGCATATATTCAAGGAAAATATTAGGAAACATTGCTTTGCAAAAATGTGTATAATAGGAGAAATTCACAATATAAAATACTGGTGAATATTCATGAGGACTTAAGAAATAAACAAATGAAATCACAAATGTGGGAACGTGGAGAACGGAAGGTTAGGAAAATGGGAAACCGATAGAAACTGAAATGGACATATTCGCCCATCGCTTCCTGTGGGATGTATACATCTCTAGGTCTTCTCAAACGCAGGCGGCTGAATTTCGGCTTTCTGAGTTTTATGCAAGTCACATCCTTGCATGAATATTCTTGGCCCTAATAGTACAACATTAAAACCGCAAGTACAGTCAGATACTGAAAAGATTAAAATTGGTCTGGTTGGTTCTAATCTGTGAGAGCGAGGAAAGCCATTCACAAAAGTGCCAGACTTAGGTCGTCAGCCTCCATACATTTCTGAGAAGGGCATGTCAAAGCAGATCACGGCAGTGGGGTTTAGCAGATTAAGTGGAAAGCACTCTTCCCCCACCCCTCTAATTTATCTATTGTAAGTTACTGCTCCAGTATGGCATGTTTTACAGAAATAGTGTATTGCATAGTGAGAAACATTAGCTTTGTCGCTAAATAGCAGCTTTGGAAAATCAGGACTCCTGGGAAGTACTTCCGTGGGCCAAATCTGCAAGCGATACAGGACAGGTTTCACCATCCTGGTGCCCTCCAGATGTTTGCGGCTGCATTACCCACCAGCTGGTCGTGGTTGCCATCCAAAACATGGAGGGCACCAGGTTGACGGAGGCTGTTGCGACAGTATGTTGCAAGTTAACACTTGCTCACAGGGACAGTGTGGTCTAATAGTTAGAGCAGGGATGGGCTGACTGGGCATGTCAGATCTAGTTTGTGTTATGTGCATGTGTTTTTAACTAGAACCCCAACATCTTTGCAAAGCAGAGGCAGGCACCAAGAGACATACAGTGAAAATTAAAGAAGAGGGTGCCTCTGAGCACATTCTGAGCCGACAGAATTGCTTTCCATGCCAGAATTCACCTGAGCGACTTCCACAAAAAAGGCCAGTGGAATGCAGCTTCCCACTTCAATTAAGCCATGGTCTGTCTTTACACTAGACCAGCCTTTGCCACCCCCAGGGCACTCCAAATGGAATGACGGATTATCACTTCCATCAGCTCCCACCAGCACAGCTTGCCAACGCTGCACCAAACAATCCCAGCCCAACACAGCAGCCTACTTTAGGGTTGGGGAAATCACCGTGTTGTCACTTATTGTTAAATCATTAGGAGTCAGAAATCCTTGCAGTTCGGCTGCAAATCACCCAGCAGTGTACTAGCAGATCCAAATCTACCTTCCATGCACCCTGGGCTTCAAGTTTCAGAGAAGGATTGGAGAGATCCCTGTTCAATTCTCACTCAGTCCTTGAGCTTGCTGGGTGAGCTTGGACAAATCTCTCTCTGCCTAGCCTGTTCTGAAAGATGTGTTTACCATCCCTGCTAAGTGGGGCTGCAACTCCTCCCTTCTTAACTACAGCCAGCCCCCTCCTGATGACTCTCTCTCTGGCTCTTTTGATAGGAGGGGTTTCCCGCAAACCTGCAGGCTCAGTCTGGAAGGAAGGTCTCTGTCTTAGCCAGTGTGTCTCCCGTCCCCCCCAAAATATACCGTATTTTTCGCCCCATATGGCGCACCGCCCCATAGGATGCACCTAGGTTTTGGGGGGGAAATAAAGAAAAAAAATTATTTCCCCCCCCCAGGCACGGGGCTGGTGCGGGGGAAGCCCGAACTTCCCCCGACCCCAGCCCCCAGAACAGCCTGCTTTCCGCAAGCCTAGGGGGCCCGGCGCGAAGTCGCACCGGTCTCCCCAGGCTTACGGAGAGGTTCGCGAAGCCTGGGCGCACTCCTCAGCGCGTCCCAGGCTTCGGAATGCAGGCAGCTCCACACAGCCGTCGGGAGCCCAGCGCGACTTTGTACCGGGCTCCTGAGGACTGCGCAGAGCTTCCTGAAGCCTGGAGAGCGTGAGGGGTCGGTGCACACCGACCCCTCTCGCTCTCCAGGCTTCAGCAAAAGCCTGCATTCGCCCCATAGGACGCACACACATTTCCCCTTCATTTTTGGAGGGGAAAAAGTGCATCCTATAGGGCGAAAAATACGGTGCGGGAACTCATCATGAAGTTGGTACAGTAAGTCACCAGACAACTCAGGGCATCCCTGAACAGATTCCAGTGCCCTCTGGTTCTGGTGTGGGTCAAATGAACACGCCCCCACCTCCCTCTTAGATTCAGGCAGATGTTACTGACGAAAGAAGAGTGCAGAATTAGACAAACTGACAGGAAGGATTCGAAACCTGCGGGACCAGAGATTCTTAGAGGACTGGAGTCAATGTTTGAACTATTTGAAAAGCAATTGTAATAAACAGATTACGCTAGTAGGACTGCAAGAAGTTTTGTAAGGAGGATTAAGTGAAATATTGCAAGGAAGACTATGAAGAGAATCATTAGTTAAGGTCAATTAAAAGTAATAGAGAAATTAAGAAATGCAGATTAAGTGATAAAGAATGGAAAATCTTCAGAGGTAGTTGGCGGAAGTCTAAAATATTGTATAAGGTAAGAATGCATGTTAAATGACTGTTGGAAATGATATGTTAAAAAAATTATAAAAATGTATTTAAAAAAATTCAGGCAGATGGCTAGGGCAGCATGGAAGGGACCTCATGCAATTGTGCATGTGTGCAATGGTAGAGGCCAGGCTGGAAGCCTTAAAGCCCACTGCCACTACACAGAAGACAGCTTCACCAAACACGGCTAGGAGCTAAGGTGGAGTCATAGATCTAAAACAAAGTATAGACTCGCACACGCTATCCAGCTTCTGTTTTAACTTGAAATGTCTGTTTTGGGTTTTTCAGGCAAGGCAGGGGGGAGTGCCAGCCTGCAATGCTGCCTACCTGAGAGGCACCGGAACTGCGCTCCAGTTGAAAAAAAGCACTGGTCTCAGCTGAGCAAGTTTCTGCCTGCGTTACTCTTCCTTCCCCATTTGGTAAGGCATCCCCTCCTGCATTGGGGCATCCTTCTAGGAACGTAGGACACTGCTTTCAATAGACGCAGTCCATTTGTCTTGCTCAGTCTCATCTACACTGACTGGCAAGAGCTCGGTTGCATTAGACTACAATAATCACATGTGGTTTCCTGAGTTCAAAAGCTTTATTCATGCAGGAACTATTTGCAGGGTGAGTGGAGATGAGAGAGAAAATAGCAAACATATTGTCTCAACAAATTGGGAGAAAACAATAAACATAGTGACTCCACTCAAGCATAGAAGCTACAAACAGGTGCTGGCTAGATAAACAGTGCCCTCGTGTGGTTTAAAGTAACACATGTGTTAACTACAAAATCAAGAGACCAAAATGTATTTGCTTTTCTCCAACACTTCCATCATGGCAGCATAGAGCTTCTTCTAGAGGCCTCCTCCTTCCAGCTACCAACTTCCATTGCTGAGACCATCAGAGGAAGAGGAAGCAACAGCCTTTCCACGGTTCAAGGATCCAGCTCTATGACCTATTGAATTACTACCTGCCAAACTTTGTAAATAAGAACGAGCTACACTTTTCTTCTTCTGCTCTTCCCATCCCTTTTCCTTTTGTGTTGTGACTTTTAGATTGTAAATCTGAGGGCAGGCTCTGTTTTATCTTCATAGGAGCCTGAGGTAAAAGTGGAGGGGGCAATGAATGGGGCACTCAGTTGAATTCCAGCTATGCAAAAATCAGAGGTATACACACATGCTTCTCTCCATCTAGACAAGCAAGAGACATTACAGTTCAAAGACACATCCAAGCCAGGCCAAAGCACCAAGGGAGAGCCTGGGGCAGGGCTGGTTGGGGTTGTAGCAAGGGAAGATGGCAGCCCAAGGGAGAATCCCAGGGGATGGATAGAGAGGGATGGAGGGCTGCAAGAGGCCCCTAGGGCTGTGTACATACTTCTAAAAAACCCAACCAGCACAATTGGCAGAGCATGAGACTCTTAATCTCAGGCTAATGGTTTCGATCGACATCTGAAGGCAACCCTGTTTAGGGAAGCTTTTAATGTTTGACGGACTATTGTATTTTAATGTTCTGTTGGAAGCTACCCAGAGTGGCTGGGGAAACCCAGATAGATAGGTAGGGTATAAGTTGTTGTTGTTGTTGTTGTTATTGTTGTTGTTGTTGTTGTTGTTGTTGTTAGACAAGAGTGTCCTGCATTACAGGGGGTTGGACTAGATGACCCTCGTACCTACGGGACCGCCTCTTCTAGTATGTCCCACAGAGGACCTTGCGGTCTTCAAACAAAAACATCTTGGAGGTCCCAGGCCACAGGGAGGTTAGGCTGGCCTCCACCAGAGCCAGGACTTTTTCGGCTGTGGCCCCAGTCTGGTGGAATGCTCTGTCACAAGAGACTAGGGCCCTGTGGGACTTGACATCTTTCCGCAGGGCCTGCAAGACAGAGATGTTCCAACAGGCCTTTGGCCAAGGCACAGTCTGACCCCCTCATTTGGTAATCCTCATAGAACTCTAGAACTCTAGCCCAATGGTTGCCATTAATTTGATTCTGAACTGTGTTACTTTTACTGTTGTTGGCCGCTCTGAGCCCGGCTTTGGCTGGGGAGGGCAGGATATAAATAAAACATTATTATTATTATTATTATTATTATTATTATTATTATTATTATTATTATCATCATTATTATCATTATTATTATTATTATTATCCCTTTCAACTCTACAATTCTGTGATTAGGTCCAAGGGCTGCTAAAATAACTACCCTATGCTAATGCTTACTAAAGCACATGAGGTTTTGATGGCAGAAATAAGCACACACGGGTAGGTTTTTAGCCTCCCAAATGCAACGGGGAAAAGGGTGGATAAAAGTGGGTATAACTAATTATCATTATTATTTATTAAATGTGTATTCCACCCTTCCTCTGAAAATCACAGGGTCGTTCACTACATGAAAATACAAGATGAGAACACCAAATACATAATAAAACAAAAGCAAACCAATAATCCAGGACAATGATTCTGAATAACTGCCTTGCAAAATTGCATGCACTTTAAAATGGATCCACTACTTTGCTAAATTATATGAACCTGGCATGCAACAGCCTGCCTCAAAACTTGTATTTTTCCCTCTCCCTCTTTTTTTCTTTTTTCTTTTTTTAAGTATGCATCCAAAAGGTTTTCTTCCCACTTTGTAAAAAAGAATGAATAGCCTGGGGCCACGGTGCTACTGCTGTTGAAACATATGTGATGTGGAAGGCACATTGAATTTCCCAGCCAAGGATTTCTCTCAAACAGTAGGGGAACAAATTTCAGAACAAAGAGAGCAAAGTTGATCTGTGTGGCCTGTGGTTGCCAGATCTTACACAAGATGAGTCTGCTTTGCCTTCTAGGGCCATTTTGCAGGTTATTCTTCCCAGCATGCAATATCAGCAAACTGCTCTATGCGCCGTGACCCAAAATAGACCTTTATAGTGCTTTGCAGACCTTACGGAATAGTAGCGGTGAGAGGAATTTCTTCCCACAAGTCTTCCTCAAAATCCTTCACAGTGGATTAAGTACCCATCGTCAGCATCTTAAAAGAGTGGGCTCTGTTGCCACAGCGACAAGAGGGTGGGCCTTTTCCCACCTCTCTTGGCTCGATACCACATCATCCTTGGAAGGAGAATGAGGGACCAAGGTAAAGGGAAACAGGAGCAAAAGTTGCTGTTGTTTGCTTATTCGTCCCATGTCCAGAACAGAAATCAATCCAGGGAATGCGATCGGTAGTGACT